>NC_089597.1:38208064-38808064 GCF_019320115.1 Miscanthus floridulus
TCGTGGTGGTTTATCAACATGTGGCTAAATGCCCATATGCACAAGCGTTTGCAATGGGACTTCTTTGCCCAACAATTCCCACAAGAAATTGCTGAAGACCATGTGCTTGGGGATGAGGAATCGGCAACACGCTCACCCCTCAATTTTGGTGAAGCCATAATTGTCCTCCCTAGAATAGAGGCCAATGAAGACCAGATCGGCAGATTCTTCCAAAGCTTCTACAATGGTCTTTCTCGTGATCATAGGGCCTGGGTACCTTATATCGACGAAGAAAACAGATTCCCCCTTCTTTTCAACTTTGCCGATGACACTCTAAATCAGGATAATGAACTCATGATGGCCATCATTACTCCCAGGGCAATCCCAGTAAACACATTCGGTAGCGGGAAAAACACTAATATCACGTATGAATTTTACAATCCATTGGCAGTATCCCGTCAATTGGCTTTTGGGCAACTGCCAATCAAACTTTGTTTTGCCGATGTGATCAAACCCAGAGAAACAATCACTTGTGGAACAGATTGGAGCAGGGTAGTGCGACTTCCCCCCGATGCCGATACTACAGATGTCGATATATCCAACTGGACGCCAGTATCTTCATCACCGAATCATATAAGCAATGGTGGCGAGAGTGGAAGGAACAATTGTTTGCAACATCTGCTCACTCATATCGGCACATGATCGACCCTGAATACGCCATTCCTGATGACGCAGTAAGTTTCTTTTAACTCCCTTCTACTTTTTCCTTTCATATATCGGTAACTAACTTTCTCATGACAGGTTAACAACCCAGCACCATCTGTGAGCAAAAGTGGGAAACCCTTCAATCTTCAGCCTGTTTCCCCGATATCACCGATCGGCTACAACGCCCCCACCTTAGCTGCTTTGACTCACTAGAAGACCCGTGCCAAGACCATCACCTCCAAGTCCAAATTGGCTACAGCTAGGGCCACTCCATTGGCTACCGCTACAACCCTGATCAAGGCATTCAAGGTAACAACCCTGTTTATTTCTACTCATGCCGATCACAAACTGTATTAACATTAATCATCAGGGTGTAAGAGCCACTGCTGGATCGTCATCAGCAATTCCTCCGACATCAAGCATCACTACCTCTGACAATCCTTCAGAGGTATTCCTTTGATTTTACATTTTATCTGTTAAATATCATACCTTACACCTGTTTTGCAGCAACAAATGGGTACATCGGCAAGCGTACCAGATGTTCAAGCTCCACAACCAACAAGTGCCGATGCCCTCCAGCCAACCGTTGCTGAGGCCCAAGCAAAGCGCAAAGCCTTAACAGATGCTGAGGCATAGCCAAAACGACAGAAGTCCATGCCGATCCCCCCATCTGCCCCAACGTCTGCAAGCCACCCAGAATCAATCGATGCAACTGAGCAAGCAGTTAATCCTCCTATACAGGACATACCATCGGTCATCATACCCCAAGGGCCAACCACCGATGAGGCCACAGAGGATATCCCATCGGCAAGCTCAGCCGATCCTCCACATGGCATACTCCAGGCTGCCTCCTCCAGCCAAGTACAGGAAATTGCCTTGAAACAGGTAAGCCGATTGACCTACTCGATTTATAATATTCATACTTATTCTTAACTGACCTCCTTTTCTTTTTCTCAGGAACAAGACTCCCCAAACAGCCTATTTTCCTTTGCCATTGATGTTTCCGACGATGATGGAGAGGAAACAAGTTCTTCCCTTGCACTGGGAACAATATCGGCAGAAATTAAGTCCAAGTTGGAAGCTCTCCTGGACTTGTTACAGCAGGATACCGCCCAACTGGTAGAGGACTCGGACCCCGCAAAGGCAATTTTCAAAACAATCCGTGGCCAGGTCCCTGCCGATGTTGAAGAAGTACTCTTCCCAGCAGCCCATTTAGAAAGCCGCCAACTGCAATATCAATGGGCTGCTCAACGCATTGCTGATAGAGCAGCTCAGGCTCAACTCAAAGAAGAGATGCTACAACTGAAACAAATTGCCGATGAGAAGCACAAGGGCATTGGCAACTTGCAGACTTCGGGCGCTGAACTTAAGCAGAAAATCTTAGACTTATCGGCAAAGAGGATGGCTCTATTGGCTGAATTGAAAGAAGTCGAAGCAGCCTTAACTCATGCCCAACTAGAAGAAAGCCAGCTACCCGATGCCATCATGGCCCTTCAGCAAGAAAGAGACATCCAGGCTCACAAAGCCTTGGCCATGAAGAAAAAACTCAAGCCTGTGGAGGGTGCTGCCGATGAAGACATCAAAGAAATGAAGGAGGCCGACCAGATTCGCCTGCGTGCGATATTGGCTATCCAATCCTTGTTAAATTTGTAAATCTTGTCTATTGCATCGGCACTTTATGAGACATTGACATCTTTGTATAATTCTAGCCGATAGGACTGTTATCGGCACTTATACTTTTATGCATCCATCCAGATACTAGGGTAATATTTCTTTAAATATTTTCCATTTAATGCTCTGGGAAATACAACCCCTTCGAGGGTTTCTAGAATATATGCGTTACCAGGAACAGACTGATTTATCCGATATGGACCTTCCCAATTAGGAGACCACTTTCCAAACTTTGAACTTTAGTCCCAATCGGTAAAATCAATTTCTAGACTAGATCCCCATCGGCAAACTCCTTTACCTTCACCCTCTTGTCATACCATCTGGCTACTCTTTTCTTATTTTCTTCGATGCTAACTAAAGCCCTTAACCGATGACCCGCCACATCTTCCAACTCATCCTTCATAAGAATATCATAATCATCGGCTGTCAGCTGATTTTGAGAACGTATTCACCTAGAGCCAGTTTTAATTTCCCAAGGCAATACTGCGTCGTGTCCATATACTAACTGATAAGGCATTACTTTGGTTGCACCATGATATGACATCCGATATGACCACAAGGCTTCATTTAATACTGTATGCCACCTCTTAGGATTTTCTTTAATTTTGCGCTTAATGAGTTTGATGATCCCTTTGTTAGAAGCCTCAGCCTGACCATTAGCTTGAGCATAATATGGAGAAGAATTTAAAACTTTAATTCCCATACCTACAGCAAACTCATCAAATTCTCCCGATGTAAACATAGTACCCTGATCGGTAGTGATAGTCTGAGGAATACCAAATCGGTAAACAATATGCTCTTTCACAAAATCGATCATATTAGCCGATGTCACCTTTTTTAAAGGAATTGCCTCAACCCATTTTGTGAAATAATCGGTAGCAACCAGAATAAATTTATGTCCTTTGCTTGATGGTGGATAAATCTGACCGATGAGATCGATAGCCCATCTCCGGAATGGCCAAGGTTTAATTATATGGTTCATAACCGATGCAGGCGCTCTTTGAATATTACCAAACTTTTGACATCCCTGACATCCTTTAAAATATTTAAAACAATCTTCAAGAATAGTCGGCCAATAGTATCCATTCCTTCTGATCATCCACTTCATCTTGAAAGCCGATTGATGCGCCCCACACACTCCTTCATGAATTTCACCCATCAAACTTTTTGATTCATCATTGCTAACACATCTGAGTAAAACTCCATCTATAGTTCGATAATATAATTCATCATCGAGGAGCACATACTTGGTAGCTTGGAACCTTATACGTCTTTCAACCTTTTTATATGGATCCTTTAAATAATCGACAATCTCCTTTCTCCAGTCATCGGTATCGACTGCCGATGTTAGCACTTCCTGAATAGGCTGATACCCTGAAGCATGCTGAGCTAGTCGATTAGCCTCTTCATTATGCAGTCGAGAAATATGTTCAAGACGAAAATCTCTAAACCCTTTCAACAATTGCAAACATCTTTCATAATACGAAATTAAAACTTCACTTCGGCATTCATAAATCCCAGCCAATTGATTTATAACTAGCATAGAATCACCAAAGATTTCAACAGCATCGGCACGTATCTCCTTCAGCAATTCTAACCCTTTTATCAAGGCTTGGTATTCAGCTTGATTGTTTGTCGATGTAGCAACAATCAGCAATGAAAACTCATACTTCCTTCCTTGAGGTGAAATCAACACAATGCCGATACCTGCTCCTTCACCACATGTAGACCCATCGAAGAAAAGTGTCCAAGGAGCAACCTCCAGAGAGTCCACTGTATTACAATGCTGAGTGACAAAATCAGCCATAACTCGCCCCTTAACTGCCTTAGTCGATTCGTAATGTAGTTCAAATTCTGATAATGCTAAAATCCACTTGCCGATTCTACCACTTAATATCGGCATCGACAGCATATGCTTGACTACGTCGTCTTTGCATATGACCGTACATTCGGCAGATAACAAATAATGTCTTAATTTGACACAAGAAAAGTATAAACATAGACATAATTTCTCGATGGCCGAATACCTTGTCTCAGCATCCACTAATCTTCTGCTCAAATAATAAATAACACATTCTTTCCCTTCAAATTCTTGAATAAGAGCTGAACCGATAACGGTATCATCAGTTGACAAATACAACCTGAAGGGTTTCCCGTGTTGAGGTGGAACTAGCACTGGAGGATTTGTTAAATATTTCTTAATTTCATCGAGGGCTAACTGCTGCTCAGCTCCCCATACAAATTCCTGATCGGCTTTCAATTTAAGTAATGGACTGAAAGCCTTGATCTTACCCGACAGATTAGATATGAATCTTCTAATGAAATTAATCTTACCGATCAAAGATTGCAATTCAGTCTTATTGGCAGGAGCAACCACCTTGTTAATTGCATCAATAGACTTCCTACTGATTTCGATGCCCCGCTGATGCACCATAAAACCCAAGAATTGACCTGCCGATATACCAAATGCACATTTATTAGGATTCATCTTCAATCCATGCTTCCTTGTGCACTCCAGTATCTTTCGTAGATCGGCTAAATGTTTTGTGACATCTCCAGACTTAATCACTACATCATCAATGTAGATCTCCACTAATGTGCCGATGTATTCATGAAAAATAAAGTTCATAGCTCTTTGATAAGTAGCGCCGGCATTTTTCAAACCAAACGTCATGACTATCCACTCAAACAACCCTACATGACCTGGACATCTGAAAGCAGTCTTGGAAATATCTTCTTCAGCCATGAATATTTGATTATAACCTGCATTACCATCCATGAAGCTGATAATTTGATGTCCAGCTGCAGCATCAATCAATAAATCAGCAATCGGCATTGGATAACCATCCATCGGTGTGGCTTTGTTGAGATTCCTGAAATCAATACAAACACGAAGTTTTCCATTTTTCTTATAAACAGGAACCACATTAGAGATCCACTCTGCATATCGACACTGCCGAATAAACTTTGCCTCAATTAATTTAGTTACTTCGGCCTTAATGTCAGGAAGTATATTAGGGTTGCATCGGCGCGCTGGCTGCTGATGTGGCCGAAATCCAGATTTGATAGGTAACCGATGTTCAACTATCGATCGGTCTAATCCAGGCATCTCAGTATAATCCCAAGCAAAACAATCTTTATACTCTTTTAACAAATCAGTTATTCGCTGCTTACACTTGGAATCTAACTTAGCACTAATAAAAGTAGGTCTTGACCTATCGCCATCACCAATATTTACTTCTACTAAATCATCTGCCGATGTGAACCCTTGACCTAATTTTCCATCATCGGCAAACCTATCCATTAAAACTCTTCTTCAGAACCGACTGCTTGGATCGGTGGAATTTCATAATCAGCAACTCTAAGGAACTCTTTTTCCCAAACTTCTCCTGATATGCATTTAGTTCGCTCATAAGTATCTGATTCTGCCGATGCGATGATATAAGAAGAATCACCAGGGACAACCTCAATCTTATCCCCAATCCACTGTATGAGGCATTGATGCATTGTAGAAGGAACACAACAATTAGCATGAATCCAATCCCTCCCTAGAAGCAAATTATATGCACCCTTGCCATTAATAACAAAGAACGTCGTTGGCAAGGTTTTGCTGCCGATAGTCAATTCAACGCATACTGCCCCTTTAGCCGGTGACACATTGCCTTCAAAATCCTTCAGCATCATATCGGTTTTGGTCAAGTCTTGATCTCCCTTACCAAGTTTCCGATACATCACATAAGGCATAATATTAATCGCAGCCCCTCCATCGATAAGTATCTTAGATACAGGCTGCCCATCAACTCTGCCTTTCACAAACAAAGCCTTAAGATGCTGTCTCTCATCATCGGTAGGTTTCTCAAAAACAGCCATCATTGGATCTAGTGTCAACTGAGCTACTTGATCAGAGAGAACAACTTCTTCCTCATTATCAGATAGTGCCAAAAACTCCATCGGCAACATGAATACCATATTAACATCTGCCGATGGACCCTTATTTTTGTGTTTTACCTACCACTGCTGATGACCAGACCTCTCATTGGAGGAATTTTCCTCTCGGTATAAATCCTCCTGATGCTCACGTTGCATCCTCCTTTTTTGTGTCTTTGTCAGACCCTCCAGGCACCATCAAGGAAACTTGGTTTTCCAAACCAGCTGATAACAAGTCCTAGTTGATTCTACATGGCATATACTAGGGTCCCTATAGAATATTTCTTCATCGGGAACTCTTGCGTTTGCCATCTCCTCAAGCTCCTCTTGATTCCTTGGAAAATATCCAACGCGTTTACCAAGCCTCTCATGTACACTAAGTCTGCCCCCCAGCCGATCATGCACTGATGCTCTGCCTCTGATCGGCTCATTGATACATAAACCCCGATTGCCAGGTTGAAACCTCCTTTCTGACCGATTGACCCCATAATAACCATTGCACTCAGGGCAATTTTCAACAGTTGGCAATTTAATACCTTCTTCCCAGCAATGGATGAAAAACGGGCACCTCCAATGATTTTTATGCCGATACCATTCTTCCCGATGTCTCTCTTCTTGCTGTTGTCGATATCGGTCATTACGCTGACGTCAACCCTCCTGCTGCCTTCGATGAGTAATCACAATGCCAGGTCGAGGAGGGTTTTTGGAACTACTGCTTTCTCCCAGCAAACCCTTACTTTTTGCATCATAGGTAGTTATCCGATGTTGGGGATCCACTGATGCGTTTTTCTCAGCAGCCTCTGACGTCAATACCTTGGTCTTCCCTTTGGCCTCCAACGTATTTGCTGGAAAAGGGTGTTGATCAATTTTCATCGGCTTCTGGGCATTGGAAGTACCAAACTTAATTCTCCCAGATTCAATAGCCGATTGTAACTGTTGCTTGAATACCTTGCACTCATTTGTACTGTGTGAAGTCGCATTGTGCCATTTGCAGTACAAGATCTTCTTCAACTCTTCTGCCGATGGGATCACATGATTAGGTGACAGCTTAATTTGGTTCTCTTGAAGCAGAAGATCAAATATCTTGTCGGCCTTGGTGATATCAAAGGTAAACTTTTCTGGCTCTTTCTGGCCAAAGGGACAAGATATCAGTTTTTTATTCTTAACCCACTTAGTTAAGCCGATAACTGGTTCTTCATCAGAATCAGAATCTCCTACTTCTTCAACAAATGATACTTTTTTACTCCAATTCTTTTTAGGTTCAAAAACCCTAGTATCTTGATCAGAGATCCTTTGCATAAGATGACTGAGGCTTTCAAACTCCTGAGAAGCATATCTGTCTTTAAGATGTGGCAATAACCCTTGGAAAGCCAGATCGGCAAGCTGCCGATCATCCAGCACCAGGCTATAGCACTTATTTTTTACGTCTCGTAGCCTTTGCACAAAGCTTTCTACCGATTCATCATTACGCTGTCTCAATTTTACTAAATCGGTAAGCTTCTTTTCATGGATTCCAGCAAAGAAATACTTATGAAACTATTTTTCTAGATCAACCCAAGTAATAATAGAATTTGGTGGTAATGAAATGAACCATGTAAATGCCGATCCAGACAAAGATGATGAAAATAATCGAACTCTTAATTCATCTCTGCTAGCTGCCTCTCCACATTGAATAATGAAGCGATTGACGTGTTCCATTGTTGATGTATCATCTTGCCCAGAGAATTTAGTGAAATCTAGTACCTTGTACCGATTTGGGAGAGGAATTAAATCATATGCAGGAGGGTATGGAGTCCGATAAGAATAAGTATTGACCTTGGGCTTTATCCCAAACTGATCCTTCATAATTTCTGCTATCTTATCGGCCCAAAAAGCATCAGCTTCCTGCTGACGAACTGACTGAATTTCTACAGGAGGGGCTTGCTGATATCCCTCCACATATCTTTGTGGCCCACGATCTCCAGCAATCGGCATATTTACCGTTACTTGTGGTCCATTAACCTGTTGGAAAGGATTCATCGGCTGAGCTGCCGATGCTTGATTCTGGAAACCAGCTTGCATATGACCTTGTTGAATCCCTACAACCTGCTGATTTTGCTGAACTATATGTTGAACAGGTAACTGTCCTGACCAACCATTATTAGAACTCATCGGTACAAAACTTACCGATGGCTGGTAATTTGTTGACATTGTTGGATAATTATAACCAGCTTGAGGCATGAACTGAACCCCAGTTTGACTCATAGCAGGGGCTTTCTGCTGCATCGGCAATAAGCTTGCCGATGGACTTGAATTGAGTGTTTGAACCAAAGGCATCTGGAAACCTCCTGGAGTTGGTTGCACAGTAGTTGCTGTAGCATATTGAGGCACTTGAGCCATCGGCGAAACAGCCGATGGTATATGAGCTTTTCCTACTGCATCAAACACTTGAGGTAACCCATGATTGAAAGCAGATGACTCCGGAGGCATACCATATCCCCACCAATTAGCAGGAATCTGGCTATTCTGAGACACAGGGCCTGACATAGCTGATGCCAATAGATCTGTATTAAGCTAAACTCGTCCTCCTAGTAGTACCTGATCTGATCGTATCGGTATAGATTGAATATTAGGTAAGCCTACCGATACTGGAGGGGAAGTAACTTCTGTACCCACAACGGCCGAGGGAGCCGATGGAGTATTGACAGATGCCGGCTCTGGTTGGTGATAGGTAGGCCCAACGTAATGCGGTGACGCTTGTCCTTCTTTGAGAGTTCGAACCACAGCATTATGAACAGTATTGGACAGCACATTGGAATGATTAATCAAAGCATGATTTACTGCAGAATTAACCATCTCTTGAAGTTTACCAGGATTGGAGTCAAAGGTAACCTGCCGAGGCAACGACAAATCTTGCTTCTGGATGACTTGTCCACTCTTGTTCAGGCTAAACGATTTCAGACAAAGCTGCCTGTATTCTTCTACAGCCTTTTCCATAGCCTGCCTCTGCTCTTCCTTAAGATCTTCTTCTGATACCGCGATAATGTTCCCTGAATCGATCTCAGAATTGAACATATTGATCGGATTGATTGGTCCCACCGGGCGTGCCAAAAGATGTGTTGATGCAAAAGTGGATCTGCAAACACAAAGGGCTAATACCCGAATCGATATCCAAAGCGTGCCAGTCGATTTGACCTGTTAATCGACAAGGATGAAGATACGAGCACTTTGGTCCTGACAACAGCGATACGCCCGGAAGTCACGGCCAAGAGGTACTCACGCGGAACTCGAGAATCGCCGAAGGTCGCACTGAAGCTATGCAACTCGCCGAATCAATGAGAACTCGTAAAAAGGAAAAATATGCAAATTGACGAAGTCGCCGAAAAAGTAAGTAGATGCAAATAGGAGTAAAAATTGGTTTTGATATTGATTGATATATCCATTATATTGCCCCTCAATCTATATTTATACCCTGATCTAAAGAGACATAACCAAAATACAACTAGGACACCAAGTCCATATCTAAGGAAACACGTGACTCTTTCCATGAATCATACTCTAATAAATATAGAAAAGGAAATCAACTCCTATCTATTTCCCTGTCCGCTTCAATTACGATGGAAATCTCACCAACCTCCTTTCCATCGGCATACTTCCTGTTTCATCAGCAGTAGTCTTCAAGCCTCCCTTCATCGGC
The DNA here is from genome assembly GCF_019320115.1 of Miscanthus floridulus. Taxonomy (NCBI): domain Eukaryota; kingdom Viridiplantae; phylum Streptophyta; class Magnoliopsida; order Poales; family Poaceae; genus Miscanthus; species Miscanthus floridulus. The sequence goes on from NC_089597.1 coordinate 38,218,023, forward strand.
ATCGACAATAACATCTCCAACCTTATCGACAACGCCCGAGTAAATCAACTTTTCCATCGATCACCACCATTCATCGGCAACCATCTTTACAAGCTGATTTTCATCGGCTGTCAACGTATACAGTAACTTTCCACCTGCCGATTAGCCCACTCTGATCATTTTGACACGTGCAAAAAACGGTGTCAACACATTCAAAGTCATTTAGGTCTCCCAAGTCATGTTTTAAGATTAATAATTTTAAAATTTATATATTTTTAATTCCTCAAATGATCTTGGATGGAAAAACGATCAAAAGCAAAGTTATAGTTCTCTACAAAATCTAAAACTTTGTATTTGGAACTCTTTCATTTAAATCTATTTTGGGCTTCAAATTTCCATTTCAAAATCTCATAGAGTGAATACTAAGGGAATATTTCTGTTGTTAAGTCATACTCCCTCAATCTTGTAATATAGTGCATTCTAAAATTTTTAAGACAACTTAAGGGAATCCTCAAATGACGCATGTATCCATATATTTAAACCCAATTAAGTTGTTTCTCCTTAAATTATGGCTTTGTTTTTACAAACTTTGCCAAATTTAGGTATCAACACAATGTAGAATGCACAATATTTCGGTACAAATTTTAGAAGTCACAATGCACTATATTACATTATTGAGGGAGTAAGTGACTTTGGGTTGCAGTGGTAAGGGGTGTAATGTGCAATGTCTAAGGTTTTGAGTTCGATTCCCGCATATGCGTGTATTTCTTGCGAAAATGAAAAAAAAATGTTGAAAACCGTTTGTGGCTACCGAGTGCGGGCCTCCTGGATAAATTTTTAATATTTTTACCCTGATTTGCAATTTCTAAAAAATCATTTAACCATTTATATTGGCCGAGTGTAAATCAGTTTAGGCTGTTAGGTGACACCGGCAAAATTTGCAAAATTTTACTAGCCTTTCACACTAGCGATCGGTAGAAGCACTAGTATAAATATGAAAAATACCGCCAGTAAAGATATTTTCTATACTAGCATTCTTTAGTGGTTGAATAGAACCGTCAAGGATACAAATTACCTTAAGGGCCTGTTTAGATCCTTGAAATTAAATTCATTCTAATAATTACAATTTAGGTATAGAATAATTAAGCTAATATAGTTGTATATAAAATATATTTGTATATTTATCATTAAGCATACAAGGGAAATTCTTATATGTTGTATTTTTATTGTAAGAAAGTGAGTTGAAGAGTGTGGTATCAGTTAAAGAATATAATTATAGCACAGTAATCTATGGAATCCATTTTAGATATATTTGAGATAGACTTATTTGTGAGCTTGGGAAAGTTATGGAATGTCAAATTCCAAGTCAAATAGCCTAATCCATTATATATATTTTAATTCCTCTAAAATAAAGAGATCCAAACAGCCTCTGACGGTTTTCTACAACCACAACGAAATGATTATTTTTTGAGCATCTGGATTTGACACTCAAGAATATTCTAAACCGCTAAGGAATTTTCCATTTTCTGGTAGTGATGATAGGCGTGCTGCACGTCGTGGCGTGTACGTGGGTGACCGGCAGATCGAGGAGTTCCACAAGCGCGCTCGAGGTTTTCGTTTTCAGTGGTTATGGCGTGAGGGTGATATTATAGATGTATTAATCTGTGATAGTGTGATGAACGGCGTAGGTTGGTGTTGGTCTGGTACCGTTAGTACGTAGCTAGGGACGTCAAATTGACTCTGCTGCTTGAAGAATTAATCTGGGACGGAGATCGATCAGTCTAATGTACACCATGTGATGCATGTCCGGTCCTACTACCAAGGTTTCGTTTCGTTTTTCTACACCAGATGACATACACCCTGTGATCTGCAAGGCAACAATTTGTTTGTTGCCTCTTCTGCTCACCATTAGCTGTCAATCGCTTTATTAGTGAATCCTGGGCTCGCCCTCTCTCCCTATCCTCTCCTCTGTACCGTCATGGCTATCAGTGTCACATCCTAATCTCCTCAGCGATTAGTATAAAAAAAACGGCGCCAAGTAATGCTAGAGGAATTTGTTTCCACTGATGTGACGCCTATAACGAACTACGACTGTATTTGCTACCAGAATAGTAGTGCTAAGACTAAGATCTGTCTGTATTTTGAAATCGAAGGGAGCAAAATATCTCTGTCGCGTTCCAGCTTGCACTCGCCTTCAATCCATTTCAATTTCACGTGACCAAGAGCTAGACAGCTGCAAACTACAGCGACGTCCATGAACAAGAATTTCCAGCCATTCGCATCTTTCTTCATCGTGATAGCACGCCGATGTCTATACTCCAATTAAGGTCAGTAGGCGGACGGATTTTGTGCTGCAGGGCAGTTTAAGTGAGGTAGGCTGTAGGGGTCCTGCTGGAGATGCTGTTAGGCCAGGAGGTAGACGTAGGCGGCCATCATGCACTCAGGTGAGCAAGAGCAACTGAACGGATAGTGGCGGTTGTTTAGCGTACGTATTCACGTCGTTGATCCTGGGACGCCGGTGGTCGCAGGATCTTCATCGGCGTAGATTATTAAGTGCTATGATTTCCCTTAACTTTGTCGATAGTTAGGCTAGGCAGTTGGAGTCTATGGGGGCTCATTTGTTTTCTTCTTCGTCTCGCCCCCTAGCAGTTAGCACCAACAGCACTGGATCCACTCCTGTAGTTAGGATTACAATGGCCTTTGTTTTTCTCTAAATTAGACAACTTTTTCCTTAATGTGGATAAACGACGGAACAAAGAAATTTAAAACCCACCGTGAAGCGCCACTTCAGAAAACTGCTATCGCGGCGGATGTAAGTTTGGTAGAGTGGAAGTTCTGTACCTGTAGGACCCTCCATGTCGTGCCATCCTGTCTTAGTCTCTGTTCGGCTCGTTCAAAAAATAACTGGTGCGGGAGATTCTTCGGGCCGAGAGTGATGAGCACGATCTCCTGCGTGCTGCTGTCGAGGTGGTTTTCGATGACCTGGGGTGGCGTGGCTGGAGGAAACCGGCTCAATTACAGCCCGTGCCGTAGATATCACGGCACAGATGCGCCAGCTTGAGGAGAATGCATTTCGCACCGGGATCACCCAAGCCTTTGTTGTTGCCCGCTCTCATTATGATCAGGAAGTTAACTTGGAGGCAATGAGCCTCGGCTTCACGCCTGGCTACGAAAACTCCGAGCTGGATGAGATTGAGAGGCGGTGACTCCAATTGCGCGGAACCTGGCGAACAGGCTCCATCCAAGGAAGTAGTTAGTTGAATAAGTTTGATAAATATTTATCTATAATATGTGGACAAGTGTTGGTACTTTTGTGTCCAAAAATAGATTCGTAATTTTGTTTCACAATTTTGTTTTATTCGTTTGAGCTTACTTTTTTCCCTTTTGCAATCGAAAAAAAATATTTATGCGATCTGACCCTTCCGTTCGTTAAGACCATAGGGCCCGAGGTGTATAAGGGGGAAATTTCGATTATGCTGGTGAGCAAAGCTACTGTAGCCGTCGGGGCGTGGGCTTTTTACAGTTTTACCAGGCATGCTCGTTTTTTCTGCTCCCACAAACCTTGCCGCTAACCTTAACGTGAGGAAGAGGTCTGATGCAACGACTGTTTTGATAAAAAGGAGGTATTTATACCTTTATCAGCCCCCGAGTGAGACGGACCCCTTGCGGTCGCTAGGGCCGGATGTTATTGGGGACCGAAGCGAGGGTAGCAAACTTACTGTTGTATTCGCATGTACCCCTTACTTAGGATTTTGGCGACCGTTCTATGACCGTGCGTTTGGTCTCCTTGCTGGCCCGGCCTTCCCTGAGCCCCCTCGTATGTCGGGGATTCGGTCAAGGGTCGGCTCATTTTGTGACTGTCACCCCATCTACGGTTTCCACAACTAGAGGGGTTGAGGCGACGTCACTTGCCTCGATGGCTCGAGTGACGTACTCGATGAGCTCGCTAACGGGGATGTTCGAACAGAATCCAATCCTGTTGCTTTGCGACAGGGTCGGCAAAGCCCCTGGGTGGCGTTCCGTTGCTCCTTGACCTGCCTTCCAACAGATTCCCCCACAATGGGGATTCTATGGGCTCGGCTAGAGGCTGGATTGAACTAGAAGGTTGAGATGACCCCATCCGCCTCAATACGGGTTGGGCAAAGGCCGCTGAGGCTCATCTGCATTTTCTCCCCTGGCTCTTGTTTGACGCGAGGCGGCCTTGGACCCTTCGCGGGCCAGCCTTCGAACCTCGGTCTCTCGATCTCGGATCGAGCGGCTCGTGCCCCCGAGCCCCTTGGGGTCTGATAGGGGTCGGTCGTGTTTCGCGCCTGACCCCGTCCTTGGTTTCCGTAACTAGAGGGGCTGAGTTGACGACACTTGCCTCAACGGCTCGAGTGTCGCGCTCAATGAGCTCGCTAATGGGTATGTTCGTGTGGAATCCAGGTCCGTCATTAACTGACGGGGTCGGCAGAGCCCTCATGTGGCATTCCACTACTTCTTAATCCGCCTCCTAGCAGATGCCTAAGCCGTTCAATAGGCTTAGGTGGCTGGTTGGCCTCTCCTCGATGGAGATTCTGTTGGTTTGGCTCGAGGTTAGAATCGAACGACAAAGGTCGAGATGTCCCTGTCCGCTTCTGAGCGGGGTTGGGCAAGGCTGCTGGGGCTCATCTCGGTTTTTCTCCCCTAGCTCTGTTTGACGCGAGATGGCCTCGAGCCCTTTACGAGCCGGCCTTTGAACCTCGATCAGTTGCCGCTCATATCGAATGAGGCAGGTGCCGCTTCATGGCGCGACACAAAGTGTTGAGATGCAGCGATTGCATATGCAACGTTTGGATGTATGGGATTAATGTACGATTTAATTGAAACGAAAGCGGGGGTCAGTAATGTTACCTTGGTGGCATGAGCGATGAGAAGCTCTTACCGGACATGTCCGTGCGGGGTTCGGGTCCGACGTTTGCGATGGGGCCGGCATGACCTGCACGAGCATCGCAATTTTTTCGTTTCTGTCTCTCGGCGGCGATCCGAGCTGTTCCATCGATTTTAGGCGACCTAACAACTTCTCCTTGAAGGAGATTCTGCAAGAGGACCCCTCTGAACCCTTCTCGAGAAGGTGGATGCTAAAGCTTGGGGTGCAGGGAACTATGAATTCGATTATACTGGTGAATAAAAACACCGTAGCCGCCGGAGCGTAGGGTCTAGCGGTTCGTCCAGTTTTACTCAAAGTTTTACACCCACACACCGTGTCTCCGGTTTTTAAACGTAAGGAGGGGTCAGCTGATGAGGATATCTAAACAAGTAGACACTCTCGGTAGCCCCCGAGCAATGTCCGTGCCCCTGCCATTGATGGGGTCGGAAGCTCGGTAATGAAATTAACACGCAAAGTAAGTAAACAAAGGTGCTTATCTTTCGGTGGTCATTCGTTCGTCGTTTTACCTAGGCCGTCCGATCGACCCAGGAGGCCCATTGGGCCCTCCTGGACGGGGGTTCCGTCGTCGGGTCGTTCCATGGTCCTACCTGGGGAAGCGGAGAGTCGCCTGCATGCGGGTGCACCATGATTCTCACGCCCAACGTGCGGTAGTGGTGGGCCACGCCCAGGCAACGTCCAATTTGACCAGGCGACGTCTCGTCGATCATAGCGCATCCTATCGGTCCAGGCGCGTCCCCTCGGATTCCCGTCAGCTTCGATTTTCCATCTGCATTGAATATGGGAAGGGAGAGGGTTTTTCGTGACGTCATTCCCCCTCGACGAGGTCGTCCAGAGCCAAGACGCCACAGGAAGAACCGCGAAGTGGGCACTCGAGTAGATGGATCAAGGCATCACGTACGCCTTATGAATGGCGATCAAGTCCCAGGTGTTGGCAGACTTCATCGTGAAATGGACCGAGGTCCAAATGCCACCGGCGATCATTGAACAAGAGTACTGGACGATGTACTTCGACAGATTGCTAATGAAGAAGGGCGTCGGTGCAGGGCTGGTCTTCGTATCACCCCTTGAGGTCTGCATGAGGTACATGGTTTGCCTCCATTTCCCCTCATCAAATAATGTAGCCGAGTATGAAGCACTCATCAACGGCCTACGCATCGCCATCGAGTTGGGCATCTGATGCCTCAACATCTGGGGCGACTCTCAGCTAGTCGTCAACCAAGTCATGAAGGAGTCAAGCTGCCACGATGCCAAGATGGCTGCGTACCGCCAAGAAGTCCAATGGCTGGAGGACAAGTTCGACGGCCTCGAACTCAATCACATCCCAAGGCGCCTCAACGAGGCAGCCAACACGCTTGCAAAAGCAGCGTCAGGTCGAGAGCCAGTGCCAATGGGTGTCTTCGCCAGTGACCAACATAAACCCTCGGTGCGCTATGAAGGGTCAGAATGGGCCGGCGATGGCTCATCTGATCCAGCCTCGAGGGCTGACCAACTAACGGCTCCGTTCGGCCCCAAGGTCATGGAGCTTAAAGAGGATCCAGTGATAGAGCCCGACCCTCTGATTGACTGGAGAATACTCTACCTCGACTACCTCCTCCGTGACACACTACCGACGGACAAGACAGAAGCTTGATGGCTCACACGTTTCGTCAAGTCCTTTGTTCTTGTAGAAGGCGAACTCTATAAATGAAGCCACACCGGGATCCTGCAGCTCTGTATCCCCGTCGAACAGGGGAAGCTTCTGCTGAGCGATATCCATAGTGGGGTGTATGGTCACCACGTCGCACATAGAACCTTGGTGGGAAACACATTCCAACAGGGCTTCTACTGGACCACTGTAGTAGCCAACGCTGAGCAGATTGTACGCGCCTACGAACAGTGCCAGTACTACGCTCGGCAAACTCACCTCCTGGCCCAGGCACTCCAGATGATCCCCATCACGTGGCCCTTCGCGGTTCGGGGGCTCGATCTGGTTGGGCCTCTCAAAAAGGCGCCCGGGGGCTACACCCACTTGCTTGTCACCATAGACAAGTTCACAAAATGGATCAAAGCTCGGCCGATCTCCGTGATCAAGTCTGAGCAAGCCATGCTGTTCTTCCTCGACATCATCCATCGCTTTGGAGCACCAAACTCCATCATCACGGACAACGACACACAGTTCACCGGTAAGAAATTCCTTTGATTCTATGATGAACAACACATCCAGGTCGACTGGGCCGCCATCGCGCACCCCCAAATGAATGGACAGGTTGAGCACGCAAATAGCATGCTCCTACAGGGCCTTAAGCCTAGGATCTTCAACCGGTTGAACAAGTTCAGCGCACGCTGGGTCACCGAGCTCCCTGTGGTGCTCTAGAGCATGAGGACAACTCCCAGCCGGGCCACCGGTTACACGCCTTTCTTCAGGTCTATAGTTCCGAGGCCATCCTCCCAACCGACCTCGACTATGGAGCACCAAGAATCAGAGCATGCGATGAATAGGGAGCCGAGGCATCCCATAAAGACACCATGGACTAGCTAGACGAAGCTCGCGACATTGCCCTCCTCTGTTTGGCCAAGTACCAGCAGGCGCTGTGTTGGTACCACAGCCGGCGGGTACGGGACCAAGCCTTCAACATCAGGGACCTGGTTCTCCGCCTTGTACATAGCAACAAGGACCATCACAAGCTCTCCCTACCCTAGGGGGGGGCTTTACGTCATCGCGGAAGTACTCTGGCCAGGCGCCTACAAGTTGAAAACCATCGACGGCGAGGTCTTCACCAAAGCCTAGAACATTGAGCAGCTACATCATTTTTACTCTTAAATAAACGCATACTTTTTCTTATTAGTTTTTGTCTTAAAAATCCTCGATCTTTAGTGACATCCGACCCCTGCAAAGTGCGAGGGGTCGGACCTCACTCGGGGGTTGATATAAGTACGTTTATCTTACAAACACTCTCTGTCGGTGTTTCGGACCGGCGGGCCCTCGACCAACTAGTAAATTTGTATCGCGTGTTCCCAATCCTGGATGGTGATGCAAAGAGACACAAGGTTTATACTGGTTCGGGTAATGAGCACCCTACGTCCAGTTTGGGAGATCGATCTTGTATTCCTTGCACCGAAGTGCTCGTAGTAGGGGGTTACAAGCGGGGTGAGAGAGGGAGCTAGTCCCAGGTCTCTACGTGGGGCGGCATGGATTGCCTGAGATGTTGATCTCAGGCAGCGGGGGAGCTCGAGCGTTCGTCTGCGCGTTTATGCGTGAGTTCGTTGCGTGGGCGTAGGCCTAATCGTCCGTCTCCCTCTCTAGAAACGGCCTAGGTCCCTTCCTTTTATAGTTGAAGGGGGGGACCAGGGTGATACATTCGCTAGCTACACGGCGTCGTGCGAACGGAGGTGGCATGTCCGAGCCTTGTAGCTTGTTACTGTGGCGGCGTGGGCAACGGAGTGGTCCCGTCCTTGAAGTACTGGTGCGATGCGCCGGTCACATCCGATCCTGTGCTTCGCGGGAGCTCCAGTGCTATCTCAAAACGGGCGTGGAGGTCGGCATGCTGGTCACTGTGTGTTGACTGCACGAGAAGCCGAGGCTCAGTTGGTGCCGAGGCTTAGTTGGTGCCGAGGCCAAGCCATCGTGGGGGTCTTGGCAGACGTGAACCCTGAGGTTGCCGAGACTCTGATGTAAATTGCTGAGACTTGGAGGGAACAATTGGTCTCGTACGCTGATTCCGAGACTATGGTGACCCGGACTAGACTCCCCATGCCGCGTTGTCTCCAGGGCGGGGGTTACGCGGCACAGTGTAGTGCAGGTGCTGATCATGGGCACAGCACCAGAACACAGTGGCCGATAATCCCAGCCACGCCCTGTCCTAGTCGGTATGGCATTGACGTGACTCCTTGTCCCGTCGGCCACTCTGCGGTGTTGAGCCATCGTCCGGCTGAGATTGTGGGAGTGGTTGACGCATTAATGGGACGTGACGCTCTGTCGGGGAGCCTGGTTGAGGCAGAAGCGATGGATTATTGCCGAGCCGGCATCGAGCGAGACGGAGAATCGACATCTCGTCCGAGGCTTTACGCGCGGGCCTCGGTCGAGATGGAAAATCGGTTCCCCGTCGAGGCCCCCTGTGCAAGGCCTCACGCAAGGCGGAGGTTTGGCAGGCCGCCGAGACCTCCCACGCGAGGCCAGGAGCGAGGCGGAGAGCTGGTGGGCTCGGACGAGGCCGGGGTTTAACAAATGGCTTACCCTTTGGCTTTGTTTTTTGATGGGGTTTAAGTGATTCTTTTGATATACGCTCGGGATACCCCGTTTTATGGTACCCGACAGTAGCCCCCGAGCCTCAGGGAGAGTGTGAGCGCTCTTCTTGAGGTTTTGACGAGGCTTGACTTGCGGTAGCTCCTAGCAAAATAGTGTTTCATACTTTGAGGCCTCGGTGGGTGCGCACGAGCGCACCCGCCGGGTGTAGCCCCCGAGGCCCTAGGGGAGTGGATGCATTCCTCCAGGGTCTTCTCACATTGACCGAGGGATGTTATTGTATCTGCCGAGCCCATAAGTGCGAGTTCAGATCGCGGGGTCTCGGCAAGATCGCAGGAAGAACCCCCGAGCCTCTACACAGAGCGAGAGGGCGATCAGGAGTCCTCCTGACTTTTTGTGTGACCCTCGCACTTCCTTTTCGCTCAGAAGGAGGGGTGGAATATGCCAGGCTACCCTCGGTGGGCGCGAGCGGTGACACTTCTGGCGAGCTGTTATCGGTTAAGTCCGAGTGGAGGCCCGTGCCCCGTTCGCTAGGGGTCGGCTAGCTATCTAGAGACGCACTCCAAGAGTACCAGAGGGTTTCTCTAGTGGGTGCCAGGGCCGTTCGCTAGGCCCTAGTGGCTCGGTGCCTCTCTACGGTGGGATCCCATTCGGAGACCTCCCTGCCGGTCTCGAACACGACTTAGGGCGTCCCAAGCGTTTTGCTTGCTTGGGCCTTGGCCCTGTATGGGCTCGCCCATAGTTGTCCCTGACTCTGTTGCCCTGGGGCGGCTGTCGAAACCCTTAGGGGCCCAGCCTTCGAACCCCTAGACCGTAACGGGCTCGATGCCCTTTATCGTGTTTTTCTTGAGTTTCAAGTGCGGGCTTGGGTCGCTTGTCTTTGTCTTGGGTGCAGGAGGAGCCCCCGAGCCTCCGCACGGAGCGAGAGGGCGGTCAGGGGTCCCCCTAACTTTTTTGTTCGACCCTCGCACATCCTTTTCATTCAGATGGAGGAGTTTTTTGCTGAGCCCACTCGTGTGTGAGCCTGGGTCGCTGGGTCTCGGCAAAATTGTAGGGAGAGCCCCCGAGCCTCTGCACGGAGCAAGAGGGCGATCAGGAGTTCCCCTAGCTTTTTGTATGCCCCTCGCGCATGAGGGTTTGTTTGTCGAGCCCCCCTCGGGTGCGAACCTGGGTCGCGGGGTCTCGGCATATCTGCATGAAGAGCTCCCTAGCCTCTGCACGGAGCGAGAGGGCTGTCAGGAGTTCCCCTAGCTTTTTGAATGACCCTCACACGTCCTTTTCGCTCGGAAGGAGGGGTTGCTTTGCCGAGCCCCCTCGAATGCGAGCCTAGGTCGCTGGGTCTCGGCAAGGTTGTAGGAAGAGCCCCTTAGCCTCTGCACGGAGCAAGAGGGCCGTCAGGGGTTCCCCTAGCTTTTCGTACGACCCTCGCGCTTCCTTTTCGTTCGGAAGGAGGGGTGGAATATGCCAAGCTACCCTCGATGGGCGCGAGCGGTGGCACTTCCGGTGAGCTATTATCGGGTGAGTCCGAGTGGAGGCTCGTGCCCCGTTCGCTAGGGGTCGGCTAGCGGTCCAGAGATGCACTCCAAGAGTACCAGAGGGTTTCTCTAGTGGGTGCCGGGGCCATTTGCTAGGCCCCAGTGGCTCGGTGCCTCCCTACGGTGGGATCCCATTCGGAGACCTCCCTGTCGGTCTCAGACACGACCTAGGGCGTCCCAAGCATTTTGCTTGCTTGGGTCTCGGCCCCGTGCGGGCTCACCCGCGGTCGTCCCTGACTCTATTGCCCTGGGGCTACTGTCGAAACCCTTAGGGGCCCAGCCTTTGAACCCCTGGACCATAATGGGCTCGACACCCAGTTCCTTCGTCTGAAAGGAATAGGGTGGGGGGATATCTCCCCCATCGGCTCGACAACGGCTGGTGTGCCTTTTGAGGCGATTTTCTCGGGGAGGCAGAACGACACCTGCCGCTGCAGCGGTCGGACGTGATGTGGTGTTAGTGGATGGGACGTAACTGTTCCCGCGATTAATGAGGAAAAGGTGGGCACGTGGGTGGTAAAATCGGATCGGGATTAACCGCGCCGGATCTGAGGGAAACTTCCCCGATTTCATCGCCCGTCCGTTTTTTGCCTTCATCCTGCATAAATACGCAACGAGACTCGCCGCTCCCCTCCTTACCTTGCCTTCATTAGCTTTGCCACCTTTGAGCCATCGCTAGAGCAGAGAGCCTCGGGAGGAAGAAGGGAGAGAGGCGAGGTGGAGAGAGAGAGAGGGAGAGAGGGACTCACCGCCGTAGTCAAACCCTCCACTGCACTCATGGCCGGCGACATCGTCGTCATCGAGGCAGACCCTTGGGGTCCATCCGACATCACCGTGGAGATGCTTCAGTCGCTCGTTGACGGCGGGCTTCTTCGTCCGGTCACCGACCCCAACAGGCCGGAGTGGATCGCTCTGTCGGGCGAGCCGGAGCCGAGGCCTCACGATGGTTATGTCATGAGCTTCGTGTCTTTTCACGAGCGCGGCCTTGGCCTTTCGGCGGACCGGTTCATGTGGGCGCTCCCGCACTACTACGGCGTGGAGCTCCACAACTTCAACCCCAATTCCATCGCGTAGGCGGCGATCTTCGTTGCTGTCTATGAGGGGTATCTGGGGATTGCTCCCCATTGGGAGCTATGCCTCCACCTCTTCCGGGCGGGGCACACCACCAAGCCGATGGGTACGTCGGGCACAAGGAAGGCAGTGAGGGCCGGCGGCTGCACTCTCCAAGTGCGCTAGGACCATCAGCACCTCTACATACCGGCCTAGCTCACGTCAACCAATCGTCGATGGTACATGAGCTGGTTCTATCTTCGTAATGACGACGGTGGACTTCCCCCCTACACCAGGCGGATTGTGGGGAGCTGCCCAGAGAGGTGGAAGTATGGTGTCCTGAGGGAGGATCAGCCCAAGCTGTAGCCGCTCCTACAGGGGCTGGAGAGGCTGCGAGACCGCGGCCTTAATGCGGCTATGGTTGTGGCCGCCTTCCACCACTAGAGAGTGCTGCCGCTGATGGCTCGGCGGCAGCGCCTATTCGAGATGAGGCTGGATGAGCCGATCGAGGGCATCCGGATGTCTGCCTCCACCCTTTTCGACGAGGAATTTCTTCGCCGGGTGAGGGAGACGGTGGATGCGAAGCTGAGGGGCGGTGGCCTGACCCCCTTCGCGATGCGCCCATCGTGGGGGTTCCTTTCGTTGGTAAGTCACGTGCCGCTGCAGCCCCCGAGGCCTCCCTGTTTTTCATTGTTTCTTATTTCCTTACCCGTGTTCGCTGTTTCTGCAGGGGATGAGGGACGTGCGAGCCTCCCCGCCACTAGTTCCCGAGGACACGAGGCGGCGGGCGGTCAACCGGGCAAACGCCGAGGCGCAGAAAAGGTGGAAGGACGCCAAGGTGGTGAAGCGCACGAAGAAGATCCTCAAGCGCAAGGAACTGGATAAGCACCGCCGGTAGCAGAGGAAGGATGGTCTCCCGTTGGAGGAGTCCCTGTCGCCATTGCTATCGATGGATGCTTCGGACAGAGATGATGAGGGTGAGATGGGGCAGGGTCCCCTGGACCATCTCCCTGACATCGGGGAGATGGTGCCCGGGGCGTCGGCAAGCAGCCCGGCGCTTCTAGGGGGAGGAGGAGGAGCTGCCCTAGGGTCGGCAATCGCCCACCTCGGGGCCAAGGCCGACACGCCTGAGGCGCGGGCGCTAGGAAAGCGTGCCGTCAGCCCGGTGGGCTCGACGGTAGCGGTGGAGCAGGTGGCGGCAGGGGCGACGCAACTGCCCCCACAGAGGGCCGAGGGGGTGCCGGGGTCCGTCGAGGACTGGCCGGCGCCGACGGATACAGAGGACGTGCCTCTGCCGCTGCCACCGCCTTTGTAGATGAGGGTCGCCATGCCGAAGCGGTTGTAGCCCCGCTCGAGGTAAGCGTATTTTTGGTGGGGCCACAATGTTTTTTTTCTTGCGCTGACCCTGTAAGTGTTTTGTCCTTAGCCGGAAGCGACCTACGAAGGTACCAACCTTGGCGCCCCTTAAGGCGCTCAAGGTGAACCTGGCTCCACCGCCCACTGAGTGGCGGAGGCGCAAGCCGCCCTACAACGTGGCGCGGCGTCGGTGAGGGCCGACCCGAAGGAGCCGGCCACCCAAGGAGGGGCTACCGAGGCGGCCCCAACACAGATGGGGGAGGGAGCGCCTCCGCCTCGTGAGGGCGAGGCCCGTGAGTCGGATGGGGCTGAGGTGCCCTCAGTTGCCGAGGACACCGAGGTCAAGGCCCTCAGGGTCTCCAAGGCCGAGGCGGCGGAGGCCGGGGTGCCTAGGACCGCCGAGGCCACAGCGGCAGGAGTCGGAGCCCCCGCGACCACCGAGGCCACGATGGCAGAGGCTGGAGCCCTCGGGACCACCGAGGCCGACGTGATCGTGGCGAGGCCGTCGGCCCAGGAAGTGGTGATGAAGGCAGCGGAGGCCTCAGTGGCACCCTTGGTTCAAGGCCCGCCGTCGTTGCGGGAGAGCACCTGGGAGGTGGAGGTCCATCCGATCTCCTCCGACGATACTTCCCAAGAGCAGGAGGTGGTCGACGCCGAGGTGGCCGACGCCGTGGAACAGCCGGTTCTGACCCCAGGCGAGGGAAGCTCGGCCCTCGCGTGGGTATGACCCGAGCCCCGCGGGTGGGATCACCCACGTGTCCTATGGTAGAGCCAGGATGACCCTAAGACGGAGCCTCTGTTTACCCTCGAGGACGCGGCCGAGGGCAGGCGTTGGGACACCATCGAGCAGTACCGCCAGCTGGCGGAGCGGTCACTATGGACGGCGCTGTCCGTGGTGGCCGATGATCTACCCGGAGTCGCCCAGGTTCGCGCTTTCTTTTCTCATGCAGTACCAGGACAGGAGGATTAGTGAGCAGTGCCTTGAGCTTGGCGAGGGCTTCTTCGGCCTCGGGGGTCCAAGAAAAGCTTTTGGATTTTCTCAAGAGGTGGTACAGAGGCAAACCTTTTTCGCCAAGGCGCGAGATGAAGCGGCTCAAGGCCACAAGGCATCCCATGACCCTCTGCACCCCCTTGAGGTCTCAGATCGGTCCCATGCTGGTTATGGCCGAGACCTTCTCCGGGTTGGCCTCGATGCCGCGTTCCGAGACTATGAATCCCAAGAGCATGCCTCGGGGGACCCCGAACACACACTTCTCGGGGTTGAGCTTGATGCCCTTCTCTCTAAGGCATTTGAAGGCTATCCCTAGGTCATCGAGGAGATCCCCGGCCGTTCTGGTCTTAACCACGATGTCGTCCACATAGGCTTCGATGGTTCGCCCTATGTGCTCGCCAAAGACCAAGGTCATGCACCGTTGGTATGTGGCCCCTACGTTTCTGAGGCCAAAAGGCATAGTGACATAGCAGTACATGCCGAATGGTGTGATAAAAGAAGTCGCGAGCTGGTCGGACTCTTTCATCTTGATTTGATGGTAACCGGAATACGCATCAAGGAAAGATAGGGTCTCGCATCCTGCAGTGGAGTCAACGATTTGATCGATTCAAGGAAATGGGAAGGGGACTTTTGGACAGGCTTTATTCAAACCGGTGTAGTCTACACACATCCTCCACTTCTCATTTTTCTTCTTGACTAACACGGGGTTAGCCAACCACTCTGGATGGAATACTTCCTTGATGAATCCGTCCGCCAAGAGCTTCTGCACCTCCTCGCCGATGGTCCTGTGTTTTTCCTCATCGAATCGGCGTAGGCGCTGCTTCACCGGCCTGGAGCCGGCCCAGATGTCCAAGGCGTGCTCGGCAACCTCCCTCGGTATGCCCGGCATGTCCGAGGGACTCCATGCGAACATATCGGCATTCGCGCGGAGAAAGTCGACGAGCACAGCTTCCTATTTGATGTCGAGAGTGGCGCTGATCCTCAGCGCCCGGTCATCGGGGCAGGCGGGGTCGACTGGGACGAGTTTGATGGCCTCTGCAGGCTCGAAAGTCCTGGCTCGATGCTTGGGCTCGGGCAGCTGGCTGCTGAGTCGGTCAAGGTCAACGATGAGGGTCTCGGCCTCCACAAGAGCCTCGGCGTACTCGATGCACTCGACGTCGCAGTCGTATGCATGTTCATACGTGGACTCAATCATGATGACACCGTTGGGATCCGGCATCTTGAGCTTGAGGTAGGTGTAGTTGGGGACCGCCATGAACTTGGTGTAGTACGACATGGTAGGTTCCCTTGAACCCAACCACCTCGAAGGTAAGGATCTCCTTGCGGTAGTTGGAGGGGGTGCCGAAGCAAATGGGAAGGTCGATGCGCCCGAGGGGTCACGTGCGTTTCCCTGGCATGATGCCATGGAAAGGTGCAGCGTCACCCCGGAGCCGCGATCGGTCGATCTCCAGGAACTCTAGGGTGTTGGCATAGAGGATGTTGAGGCCGCTGCCTCCGTCCATCAACACCTTGGTGAGTCAGGTGTTGCTGATGATCGGGTCGACAACGAGTGGGTACTGCCCGGGATTCGGGACATGGTCGGGGTGGTCATCCCGATCAAAGGTGATCGCCTCCCGAGACCAGTCGAGGTATCGGGGAGTGGCCACCTTAACCGAGAAGACCTCTCGGCGTTCCCTCTTTCGTTGGCGTGCCGTAAGGCACGCCGAGGGTCCGCCAAAGATCATGAAGGCATTGTGCACCTCGGGGAACCCTTCGTCCTTGTCGTCGTCCCGGTCGCTGGCGCCCCTCTTCTTGGCGTCATCGTCGGGGAGCCTGAGCTTGGCGTAATAATGTCGAAGCATGGTGCAGTCCTCGAGGGCATGCCTCACCGGGCCCTAGTGATAAGGGTAGGGCATCTTCAGCATGTCGTCAAAGAGCCCAGGGCCCCTGGGGCCTTGGGGATTCTTGCGTTCTGCGGCTACGACTAGATCAGCCTTGAGGATCTCCTGCTTCCCCTGGCGACCCTTTTTCTTTTTCCTGGGGAGGCGGGGAGCCGAGGCCTCGGTGGCCTCGTCCCTTCGCTTCCCCTTGGTGTCGTTGTCGGGGAAGATGGCTCCAACTGCCTCTTCGCCCGAGGCGAAGTTGGTGGCGATGTCGAGGAGCACGGCGGCCGAGCGCGGCACGTTTTGGCCTAACTCTCGGACCAAGTTTCGGCAGGTGGTGCCAGAGAGGAAAGCCTAGACGATTTCTGAGTCACCGACGCTGGGCAACTCGGTGCACTGTTTGGAGAAGCGCCGGATGAAGTCTTGGAGAGACTCTTCCGGTTTCTAGCGATAGCTCTTAAGGTCCCAGGAGTTTCCAGGGCACACGTATATGCCCTGGAAATTCCCAACGAAGATCCTAACCAAGTCGCGCCAGTCGTGGATTTGTGAGGGAGGAAGGTGTTCGAGCCAGGCTCGTGCCGAGTCTGACAAGAGCAAGGGGAGATTGCGGATGATGAGTAGGTCATCGTCCACGCCGCCTAGCTGACAAGCCAGGCGGTAATCGGCCAGCCAAAGCTCGGGGTTGGTTTCGCCGCTGTATTTCGTGAGGTTGGCCAGTTGGCAAAACTGGGCCGGAAACTGAGCGCCGCGGATGGCCCTGCTAAAAACTCAGGGGCTAGGCGGTTCAAGAGAGGGGCTATGGTCCTCCCCACTGTCGTAGCGGCTACCTCGGTGTGGATGGTAGCCGTGGGTGGGCCCCTCATTGTCGTGGCGTCATCGCCTGCTGACCACCACGTGGTTGTCCCGTGCCTCACGTCGGTTGTCAAGGCGGTCATGCAGCAAGGGGACCCTGTTGATTGTTGGTGCCCGAGCGGGCTTGGGACGAACCGAGGCCTCCCTATCCTGTCGATGCGGTGTCGAGGGGAGGTTCGAGGCGGCTCTGTGCCGTCAGGAGGCGGAACTCTCGGCCTGCTGCACTGTGGCTGTCTCTAGGATATCCCAGAGCTCGCCGCAGACCCGTTGCCCCTCCATGGTAGAGGGCTCGGGCATCGTGCGGACTAGCATCGCCGCAGCCGCGACATTCAGGCTAGCGCGATTGAAGATTGGGGGATGCTCACCCTCTTCGTTGTCGTTGATGCGATGGTGGACGTCGCGGGCCCGCCACCGGGCTCCTCCGCCGTCACCGCGACCCTGCTGCTCCTGCTCGAGAGTGTCTTGGAGCTATTGCAGAAGGAGTCGATCTTGCTCGACCTTGGCCTGAAGTTCTCTGAGCTGCTCCAGGTCTGGGCATCGAAGCTATCCGAGGGCAAGGTTCTCATTCCGCGCTGCTGGTGGGACAATGCGTGAGGGCGTGGCATCGCCCGTTCGCTTGCGAAGCGGGGTACGGTTGCCTGCCCCCTTGTCCTCATCGCCGATGCTTGGCATCCTGAGTCCAATGTGGAAGCACTCACGAGCGGGATCGTAAGTGCCTTCGTCGTCGGAGTCAGAGTAGCCGAAGCAGTAGTCGCTCGCGGCCAAGAAGCGGTGCATGGCTTCAGGGTTGCAAAGTCTAGAGAAATCTGCTCCGGCCCACGCCTTGTCCTCCTCTGAGGAGTTGTCGTGGGAGTGAGTCAAAGTCACGGTACCGAAGTCGAGGGCGAAATGTTGGTGGTGTCCCGAGGGCTCTGCGTGAGTAGAAGCGTAGGCATAAGCATAGGAGGCGGTGGCATTTCTCAACCCAAAGGGGTACCGAGATGGTGCCATCACCGGGTTGTGCTTCGCCGGAGCTGGCTCCTCAGGAGGTGGCGGGGCAGAACTTGATGACGGGGCATTACTGCATGCCACTGGCGTCTTTCCCTTGTCCAGGCTCAGGCTAGACAGGTCCCCAACCAGGGACCTTGTGCCAACAGTTGGGCGTGGGATACCGATGGAGAGTGGTGTGTCGCCCTGAGTTCGCGTGGTGTCGGGGTGACCCCGCTCGCGTCGTGCCTGGCAAGCGCGGCGAGAGCGGCCGCCCAGGCGCCGCCTGCGCCTGGGCTGTGGGTGCATGACGTCGTCATCGGTCGGTGGGGCTCGGGGTGTGAGAAGTACCATATCGTACTCACATCCTAGAGACGTAGCGGTCGTATAGGGTTTGCCATCCAGAACTTGTTGGGACGATGAAACTGACACGCAGAGGCCCCTACCTGGCGCGCCAACTGTCGGTGTTTTGGACCGGCGAGCCCTCGACCAACTAGTAAATTTGTACTGCGTGTTCCCAATCCCGGATAGTGATGCAAAGAGACACAAGGTTTATACTGGTTCGGGTAATGAGCACCCTACATCCAGTTTGGGAGATCGATCTTGTATTCCTTGCACCGAAGCGCTCGTAGTAGGGGGTTACAAGCGGGGCGAGAGAGGGAGCTAGTCCCAGGTCTCTACGTGGGGCGGCGTGGATTGCCTGAGATGTTGATCTCAGGCAGTGGGGGAGCTCGAGCGTTCGTCTGCGCGTTTATGCGTCAGTTCGTTGCGTGGGCGTAGGCCTAATCATCTGTCTCCCTCTCTAGAAACGGCCCAAGTCCCTCCCTTTTATAGTTGAAGGGGGGACCAGGGTGATACATTCGCTAGCTACATGGTGTCGTGCGGACGGAGGCGGCATGTCTGAGCCCTGTAGCTTGTTACTGTGGCGGCGTGGGCGACGGAGTGGTCCCGTCCTTGAAGTACTGGTGCGACGCGCCGGTCACATCCGATCCTGTGCGTCGTGGGAGCTCTAGTGCTATCTCGAAACGGGCATGGTGGTCGGTGTGCTGGTCACTGTGTGTTGACTGTGCGAGAAGCCGAGGCTCAGTTGGTGCCGAGGCCGAGCCATCGTGGGGGTCTTGGTAGACGTGAACCCCGAGGTTGCCGAGACTCTGATGTAAATTGTCGAGACTTGGAGGGAATAGTTGGTCTCATACGCTGATTCCGAGACTATGGTGACCCGGACTAGACTCCCCATGCTGCGTTGTCTCCAGGGCGGGGGTTACGCGGCACAGTGTAGTGCAGGTGCTGATCGTGGGCACAACACCAGAACACAGTGGCCCGTAATCCGAGCCGCGCCCTGTCCTAGTCGGTATGGCATTGACGCGACTCCTTGTCCCGTCGGCCACTCTACGGTGTCGAGCCATCGTCCGACTAAGATTGCGGGAGTGGTTGATGCATTAATGGGACGTGACGCTCTGTCGGGGAGCCCGGTCGAGGCAGAAGCGATGGATTATTGCCGAGCCGGCTTCGAGCGAGACGAAGAATCGACATCTCGTCCGAGGCTTTACGCGCGGGGCCTCGATCGAGATGGAAAATCGGTTCCCCGTCGAGGCCCCCTGTGCAAGGCCTCGCACGAGGCAGAGGTTTGGTAGGCCACCGAGACCTCCCGCGCGAGGCCAGGAGCGAGGCGGAGAGCCGGTGGGCTCAGACAAGGCCGGGGTTTAACAAATGGCTTACCCTTTGGCTTTGTTTTTTGATGGGGTTTAAGTGATCCTTTTGATATACGCTCGGGGTACCCCATTTTATGGTACCCGACACTCTCTCTGTTATCTTGCAAACATTCTCTATGTTTTTCCTCTTTTCTCATGGCAAGTCCTAAAGGCTAGGATTTCGAGAACAAAATCTTAGTATAACTGGTAGGACTGTGGGAAACCCACACCCCAGTGGCTATGGCCTCCTTGCTCACCAGCGTGATCAGAATTGGCTCGCCTGCACTCTAAGTTTTTTGCGACCTTAACTATGGGAAGGGTCGGAAGGCACCAAACCTCTTTTACAAAAAGAGGGAGAAAAGCTAAAAAGCTGTTTGCCGTATCGAAAGTTGAAAACTTATTCATTTTTCGCACAAATTCATCGCTTACAACGTGATTTCATCACGAAAAGGACTGATGTATTCATAAATACAAAAGACTGTTCACTAGGGGGCTCCCCCACAACTTATTCGATTACAATTTTTGACCATTTCTACTCTAAGTACTACTACGGTCACCGCGCCACGCTCTCCATCAGCAACGTCCTACTGCTTCGAGGGATCCCTAAGGGTGCCATCGTCTGCAACGTCGAGCACCACGTCGGTGACCGTGGCACCTTCACCGAGGCATCTAGGGACTACGCCATCGTGATCAGCTACAACCCTAACAACGGCACCTGGATGGTGGGGGGGCGCTTC
The DNA here is from genome assembly GCF_019320115.1 of Miscanthus floridulus. Classification (NCBI taxonomy): domain Eukaryota; kingdom Viridiplantae; phylum Streptophyta; class Magnoliopsida; order Poales; family Poaceae; genus Miscanthus; species Miscanthus floridulus. The sequence goes on from NC_089597.1 coordinate 38,238,170, forward strand.
CCGCCACAGAAAGGACGCCATGGTTGATGGATGTCTCTGACATCTCATCAGGCTTCATGAACTGGCTGATCTGAGCGGCCGCAAGAGCGAAGCCCCCCACTGACGCAGTCCTAGGCGGCTTCCCCACCAACAAGACTCGCCCGAAGAAGATTCGCTAGAGGAACTTCCCATACGGGGGGGGGGGGGCGATGAAGTGTGGTACCAATGTGTACCGTTTTACCCTCGAAGCTGTTGGGATCTATGAGGACCTCCTTGAAGCCCTCTGCCAATTCAAACAACCCGGTCAACTTCTTAGCATCGGGCGCTTCTTCGGCTACCTTCTCCTTGAGGGCGGCGAGTTCCCCAGAGGCAACGATTGTCGTGGCATGGCCGCAACACTTGACCTCGCACTCATAGGTGTGCTAGAAGGAGGTGCCGATGGCAATGACCCCATGGGGGCCCAACATCTTCAGCTTAAGGTATGTGTAGTTGGGGATGGCCATAAACTTTGCGTAGCATGGACGTCCTAGGATGGCGTGGAAGGTTCTGAGGAACCCAACCACCTCGAAGGTGAGGGTCTCAGTCCTGTAATTGAACTGATCCCCAAAGGTAATGGGCAAATCGATCTATCCTAGTGGCATGGCCTACTTCCCGGGCACGATGCCATGGAAAGGTGCTCGGGTTGGGCAGAGCCGTGTCCGATCGAGGTCCATCTCGTCGAGCGTCTTGGCGTACATAATGTTGAGGCCACTACCTATGTCCATCAGTACTTTGGTGAGTCACTTTAGGCCGACGATTGGGTCAACCACAAGCGGATATCTCCCCGGGTGTGGGACGGTATCCGGATGGTTGGTCTGATCGAAGGTTATGGTGGACTCTGACCACCTAAGGAAGGGAGGTGTGGCTGATTGGGCCATGTAGACTTCACGGCGCGTGACCTTCTGACGACGTTTGGAGTCATAGGCCGCCGATCCTCCGAAGATCATAAGGCAGCCGGCCAACGTTGGAAAGCCATCATCCTTCTCCTTGGTGTCGTCCACAGTGGGGGGTGGGTCTTTCCCCTGCTCCCCTTTGTTGGAGCCTTCGGACAAGAACCGCCGTATGAGGCCGTAGTCCTTGAGCAGATGCTTAACAGGAAAGGCATGGTTCGGGCATGGCCCCTTGAGTAATTTTTTGAAGTGGTTCGAAGTGCCCTCCATGGGCTTCCGGCCACCCTTGCGGTCAGCCATGGCCACGAGCGAGTCCTCACGCCGTTGCTTCTTATTCTTCCTTTTGGCAGAATGATTGGAGGTGCCTTCGTCGGCCCCCTCGTCCCGCCTTGCCTTGCCCTCGAGGCGATCGAAGATCACTCCAACCGCCTCTTCTCCTGAGGAGTGGCTGGTGGCGATGTCCAGGAGTTCCTTGGTGGTCCACATACTCTTGCGTCCTAGCTTATGAACCAAGGACTCGTAGGTAGTCCCAGACAGAAAGGCTCCTATCACGTCGGTGTCGGTGACGTTAGGGAGCTCATTGCACTGTTGGGAGAAGCGCCGGATGTACTTGTAGAGGGTCTCACCAGCCTTCTAACAATAGTTCTTGAGGTCCCATGGGTTTCCTAGACGCTTGTATGTGCCCTGGAGGTTTCCCACAAAGATCCCCTTCAGATCTGCCCAACTTTGGATTGCGTTGGATGGTAGGTGTTCCAATCACGCTCGTGTCGAATCGGCCAAGAACAGTGGAAGGTTATGGATAATGAAGTCGTCATTATCCGCACCACCGGCTTGATAGGCAAGCCGATAGTCTTCAAGCCAAAGTCTGGGGTTTGTCTCCCCAGAGTACTTAGGGATATTGGTAGGTGGTCGGTACCTTGGCGGGAAAGCAGTATTAAGGGTGTACCAGCCGAAGGCCTGAGGGCCTGGCAGGCCGAGGCTTGCACTCCAGTCCTCGCCGCTGTCGTAGCGTCTTGCACAACAAGGATGATAGCCGCGGCGGGCTCCTTCTCTTGGGTCGCTGTAGGTACGTCTGTGGGCATCGAGGGTGCTATGTGCGTCGTGGTTACGACCAAGACGCTGATGTATCTGGGCCGCAGCGCGCTGCCTTCCACCTTGTGGTGCTTGGTGGACTAATGCATCCCTGGCAGGATGCACTGAGGGCGTACGCTGGCTGGTGTTGAGCTCGCGTCGCCGAGACAACAAGCTTTCTGCCTGCTGCGCCGCCACATGCTCGAGCAGCGTGCGAATTTTATGGTGGGCCCGATGATCCTCGGGCGTTGCGGTCTTCGGAAGGCCATGGAGCAAGGCCGTTGCGGCGGCGATGTTCTGGCTTGCTCGAGTGAAGTGAGGAAGGGTTTCATCATCGGCGATGATCCTTTGGTTTACGTCACGGGCCACGACGCTTGCGCGCCCACCGTCTCCGCGGCGTTCGATCTCGCGATCGACATCCGCGTATTCCCACACAAGCTGTTGTCATGCTTCATCGATCTCCCGCTTTCGAGCTCTTAGCTACGCCACCCCTATGCGAGGTGGGGCCACTATCACCCCTTCGGTTTCGCTACTGAGGTTGCCTGTCGGGGTAGCCTCCTCCGCGGAGACGCTTTCGACGTGTCCCTCGGGGGTACCCATCATGAAACAATCCCGGAAGGGGTGGTGGCTCCCCCTGCTGGAGTCAGAGACAGAGTCCAACCCCGACCCCTCTGCAAGGAGGTCGTGGAGGGATTCTGTGACACTTTCGATCATCCCCACGAACTTATTATTCGTGGGGGATGGGATCATGCGCTGTGCCACAAGGTGGCTAATGGTCGCCGCGGCGTTGCGGAGATCGAACGAAAGCACCATCGGGGCACTCCATGCGGAGTGTTCTAGAGAGAGGGTGAGGCGGCGTGGGTCCTCCCTAGACGGCTGGGGTCCAAGGGAGACGCTAGGATGGTGCTCAAGCCTCCCGTAGTTGAAGCCGATGGAGGGGAGAGATTGGATGGCGGCGTGGGCCAACGCCAACTCTCCTCCCACCGTGATGATGAAGTCTAGGTCACCGAAATGCACGTGCGCGCCCAGGACCTAGCTATTTGCGTGGCTAGCCATCCGAGGCCTGATTTGGAATGCGCAAAGGCCCCAACCTGGCGCCCCAACTGTTGGTGTTTCGAACAAACACCAACTAGTAAATTTATATTTGTTGCGCGTTAGGCTCGGATAGTGTACTAAAGAACACAAGGTTTATACTGGTTCGGGCAGAACGTCCCTACATCTAGTTTGCTGCTACTCGTGTTATTAGTACCGAAAAAGGTTCATAGTAGAGGGTACAAATAGTCAAGAGAGGGACGGGTCCCAAGTCTCTGATGGAAAGATCGAAAGGATGCCAAGAGCTCGGTTGCTGCTTGGCTATGTGTTGAGTGTGGAATTGATTCGTCCCCCTAGTGGGGTGTCCTACCCTCCCTTTTATAGACCAAGGGGGGAGCAGGGGTTACAGATGGGAGAAAGAAGAAAAAATCAAAGGTAGAGAAGGTCCTTTGAGGGTGTCGGGTCTTCCTTTTCTCTTGAGCCTGCCCTGCTGACATGGCAGACCACACCAGGGATAGCATGTTTCGCTGATCCTGATAGGGTCAGGCTCTGGCTTCGTCTCAGTGAGTGGTCATGTCCCATCTCCCCCGGTGAACGGTGCGGTGTGTCAGGGCGCCGAGCCATGACTCTACGGGGAGTAGACGGGGAATTGACTATACACCTATTAATTTAGATGATGTGAGCTCTTCCTTGGATTATGGTGGTTGTCGTATGCTTGTGTCAGGATCCACGCCCGAGGGCTGATGGCGGCGTCTACAACACTGTAGGACAAAAGTCGGCGCCTACAACACTATTTGGGCTCTGCCATGCCTGGGAGGGCTTAAAGCACCCGTCTCGTCATATCCTGACGGTACCTTCTCGCAGGCGCGCAGGGCATGGTCCTCGGTACTACGGTTGACCTGAGTGTCCTGGCTTACCTCCTGCTCGTCATTATGAAGGAGCAAGGTGAAGTCATCAGGCGACGGGCGAGGTGGAGTCAGCCCTTAGCCATCGGGCGAGGCGGAGCCTGCCCTCAGACGTCGGGCGAGACGGAGCCAGCCCTCAGACGTTGGGCGAGGCGGAGCCTGCCCTCAGCCATCGGGCGAGGTGGAGCCCGCCCTCAGACATCGGGCGGGGCGGAGCCAGCCCTCAAACGTTGGGTGAGGCAGAGCCCGCCCTCGGACGTCGGACGGGGTGGAGCCAGCCCTCAGCCGTCGGGCGAGGCGGAGTCTAGCCGTCGGGGGTCGGGCGAGGCGGAGCCAATCTTCCGTCGTTCGGGCAAGAAGCGTAGTAGCGTTCTTGTCTGACCGGAAGCGTCAACGTTCGATGGTTATTAGTTCCACCTCATTGTGTACCCCGGTATTGGGTCCCCGACAACATATATGTTGCAAGTGTATGTTCCAAATGTTTATTTGAATGTTGCAAAAGTAAATATATTGTTGCATATTGTTACAATAGCTATGCACATGTGTTGCAAGTGTATATTTTAAATGTCACCAAACATAACGCAGAACTAGACGCCCCTGCAGAGTTAGATCCACTCCATACATTGATGGGGTGATTGGTTGTCCTGCTCGTATCATCCGGAGCCCCATCCGGCATCAAGTGATGCACTGTGACCATGTTTGGTTCTCCTCCTCGCATGTTTTGCCTGTTTCGTTTTATTTATCTGCCCTCCTCCATCCTGCACGCATCCGTCTTCTCAATTTCACCTTCCCTCGCGAGCCGGGATGGCTTCATACACGCATGGTGCAGAGGCCCATGTGTAAGACACTCAAAACTTTGATACATACGTGCAACCAAACACGATCTCATTTTATACTGGACCAACAACAAATGCAATCAAACACAACAAAGTGCATAGTCTTATCATGGCCGGAAAGAGCCTGGACAGTCACTCCATCCCGACGCGCTGAACCGTTGAGCAACTAATCACCCCATGAGTGAACCATGAGACTACGTAGCGTTACGGTGTCTAAAAGGCTTAGATTCACTCATAGGTTGAGTGAACCATTTACGCTTCCATTCTTTCTCTCGATGGGGGTATGGATTCTAAAAACCTTATATACTGGTCCACTTCAGCATCAACGACTAAGGTGAGACCAAACACCCGCGTAATTATCTTTGTGGAATATTCCGCTGTGGGGATCGGCCAACTTTACTTCTTTTACAACCATACCAGGTTAAGAGGATGTACAGAGGTCAAGTACTTAAGCGGGATGCAAACTAGCCAGTGTTCCCGTCAAAGGTCTAAACAATCCAATTAACTATGCTGACGGGAACGTGTTATGGTTGTGATTTCGATTCTTATAGGGAAAGTATTTAATGCGACAATGCCAATTTTCAGTGAACGGCTCCTGATGCATGCATTCATCACGGAAAGTACTTAATGCGACAATGCCATTTTCAGTGAACGGCTCCTGATGACCTGCAAGATATCACATCATATCGCGGTATCGTTTTCTTCTTTCATATTCATATATACACCCTGATGACCTGCAAGATATCAACTTCTGTATCTCCTCTTCTGCTCACCACAGGCTCTTCTTCGGGCCAGCTCAATCCTAGGGCCCGCGGCCTCTCTCATTAATTAGTAGGAGTATCAAGGACGGCGCTGAGTTCCAGATCCGTATATTCGTGCTATTTTAGGAAGTGTATAGCGGGCATGACCTTTGCTGCACTAGGACCCCCCCTTTTTTTTTTGATAGGTGCACTAGGACCTTTATGGCGTGGAGAAAAGATAATGAAAGAAGACATCCCTCTCTCCGTAAGAAAAAAGAAGGTGTAAACCCCTCCTGGGAAATCTCTCTTGTAATTTTAACTTTACAACTTAATATTAAAGTCTGCAGTGAACCAAAGTATTGTTCTTTCAATGTTTCCCTCCTATCTCTACTTTGGATAGTATAGTTTTGAAATTACTTTGGACCCTGTTTTTGGTTTTTGACTTTTTGCTTTTTGAAATGGTGAAAATAGAAAGATGTTTCACAGTTGTTTCAAGAAAAGTATAGATAGGAGGTAAATTTTGTACTTGTTTAAACCAAACAACTTATAGTTTTTTCCACAGCTCACAACATACAACAGTTTTTCACAGCCCATGACTCGGTAGTTTTTTCACACCCTAAGCTATGGCTAGTTTGCATAGTAAACTATTGGAAACAGTATAAATATTGATACTATTCGTATAAATTTAATTAAACTTTAAAGTATCAACTTAGTTCAAACTTGGAATTGCACTTTTTTTAGAATGCTGCAAGTTTGTAAGAGTTAACAGACGGTCTAGCATGACACAAATAGTCGTGTAAAAACACTTTCCCTATTTTGGATGTCATCATAGACCGTAGAATGAGATGGTATAATATTCATGGTACTGACTACTGAGTAAAGTTCAAAGCCGGATTTTGAACTTGGCTTGGGTATCCAAATTCTCTAGATTTCAAATTCAAGTACCTAAACTTAGTAATGTCCAAAGCACTAAAAATTGAGTTAATTTACCTACGTGGTATGCTGATTACACGATAACAGGTCACCAAAATGAGGGGCCCATATGCTCTAGTATCATGTGTCCATATAAAGGATCATTGTTGGTATATATGTGTTATGCAACTTAGGCCAGTCTTGGTGAGTAGTTTCATTGCGTTATTTCTAAGACTATCATGTCCTATAGAATGGAATGAAACATGAACGCTTATTTTCAATAAAAAGTTTCATTCTAGGGTTTCAAGACATCTTAATTTTATGACTTATAGGGAGTTGGTAATGTATCAACAGAGTTTCAGTTCTTCTCTCTTTTCTTAAAATTGTTGTCATGTCATCGAAACTTCCACGGAGACTGATCTTATTTATACTACAAGCGCACAATAAGGATGTAGCATTTTTTCCTACCAGTTTTTTATATTGAGCACGTGAAACAGAGAAGGATGAACAAAGTCAAGATGAGACAACATCTTCGCCCTACTAGATCCTCTTTAGTGTGTTGTTGGTTGTCCAAAATACAGACATGCACAAAACGCTAGTCACAAGAGCAGAGGACTTGGCTGGCACCTAGTGGCGTGAGGCGATCAGAAGTCTAGGGATTGCAAACCATCAGGTACTGCTGATAAGCTGAGATCGTAACATGTATTAATACGCGACTAGATGCAGGTAAAAGCGCTACTGAACTTGAACCAACTTACCTATTTAAACCCCTTCCATCGTATTTCTATTGAACGTGATTATAACTAAATTTAACTGGCTAGAACTAGTTGTAACTACACAGGTTTTTAAAACTTCGTCAAAATATAGTCTTTATGGATCTCATTTTGATTACCATTTTTTCAACAGGTTTCAAACAGATTGGAAATTGTATCAATGGTTGAAGAGAAATCACAATTTTCGAACACCTCGAATTCAAATTCCTCAAGTTATATTCCTCATCATTAATTCCCATCACGCTGGATTAAATAGATATATTTGTGATAACATATGAACAATGTTGAAATAGAAGTCCAACAATGTTATCTCATTTGTGGAGTTGACCGGTGCCTCCTTCATTCTCCATTTGAGATAGATGCTAATGATTAATCTCAAGGCGCATGCTGTAGCATATCTTGCTCTGTCATGCAGTTTGGATGTTATCGGATTCACCTCAATCCACATATGTTGGAGTGGATTGGGGTGAAATTTAGTTTAAGTTCTACTTCAATCCACCTCAACATATGTGGATTGATGTGAATCCGATTACATACCTTACATGTAAACCCTGCTAAACTTCTGTCTTCCTTGCTCAAGGAGGCAGAAGATTCCTGTGACCATGCATCGAATTAGGGGAAGACCGGCTAATTGATCTATCTACAAGCTCGATTGCTACAAGCCGATCCATGGAAAAAAAAACTGAGCGTACACTATCCTCTGCTGCGTGTCATGGACAGCCACGGCGATGACGACGGCGAGGAGGTGGTGTTCTTGCCGGCCGCCATGGACGCCACAGCCTTGGCCCACGCCACGAGCTCCCGCTTCATCCGCTTCTCGTCGCCCCAGATCACCTCGTCCACCGGCCGGTCCTTCTCCGTGGCGAGGAGCACCGGCACTGTTGTCCCAGCCGAGAGCTCTCCGTCGCCGCCGCCACCGCCCGCGGCCAGGAACGGCCGCCGCGACACCGTCTCCGCTTCCAGAGCCATCGATCAATGATCCGCGCACACTCGCAACCAAATCCGAGAACGGTCGAACGAGCAGCTTGACGCTTCTGTGGTGGTCACCGTGTTCTTTGGCTCTGCTCCCGGGTAAGAACACAGCAACTCGATCGGCGTTTATAAGAAGAGAGGCGAGAGGACTGGATGGTGCAGGCGTAGCTCGTGAGGACTGGGGAGGATAATTGGCACGAGGAACTCGTCGCGCCTTCGCGTCTCTTTTATACACGCGAGCGGCCAAGCGCGCATGGAACCTGGTGCCGGGTGGCGAGTGGCGAGGAGCGCGCCGCGTCTGCCCGGCGGCCCGGGTGCTCGGATTTGTTTGGAACGTCGTGGTCCGGCCTCCCGCGGATTCGGTAATTGGGGACGCGCATGGCGTCTTCTGTTCGGGCAAGCTGCCGCACGCAACGCACGAGGCGATTCTCGCGAGGTGCACCAAAGCGAACGTGCCAATATGCCAGTATATATCGGTAATATACGGGCCTGTTTGGAATGCGGGATTTTTTCTTCATTCCTGCGTTTTTCTGTAAAATTGAACTGATTCTTGTGAAATTTCTGTGGGATTCCTGTGAAATTCCTGCGTTTCAAACAAACCCTACTTGGCCACGGCCGTCTGTCCGGACCGAGAAAAAAAAATCAAATCTTCCATGGAAGCTCGTCTCTCTCTCCACGTTCATTCGTGCTCGTCCGTCACAGCCGTGCAGCATGCCGCCACCACCATCCCCGTGACGCCTCCCATCCCCGTGGCACCTCCGTCCCCTGCGGACAGGAGGAATCCTCCGCGCGAGGTACGCTGCCAGCCGCGCCACCGACTACAGCTGCCGTCAGACCCGGTCGCTGGCACCTCACCCTCCGCCTTCAAGCTCCATGCGCGTGCTCGGCGACTGCAACGACGCTTCCATCCCCCGCCGCGCCATACCGTGCTCCGTCCTTCGCCACGCCTAAGCCAAGCGGCCAGGAGAGGGCCGTCGCTGGCCAGCCCCAGGCCAGGCGTAGGCGCAACTGGCCGCTGCCAGGCCACAACACCATCCTCGGCTGCCGACTGGCCAGAACCGGTCATCCCCCCGCTCTGCGCTGCATTGTACGGAAGAATGATGAAAAATGCATGTTGCAAACCTATGTTCCAAGTGTTTCAGATCTTTCATAGGTATATTGCAATTGTTTCATGTGGATGTTGCAAAAGTAGATTGGAATGTTGCATATATTGTAATGGTTATACACGTATGTTGCAAGCTTTTGTTGCCAATGTTTTATCTGTTTTTACAGACATATGTTGCAAGTGTGTTTATCATATATTTCACACATATGTTGTAAGAGTTTTATCTGGATATTGCGTATGTGTTACAATGGTTTTCAAGTGTTTTTAGGCGTTTTTGCAAGTGTTTCAGATGCATATTTCAAGTGTTTCATCTGTCTTTAGATGTATATGTTGCAAGTGTTGCGTCTGTATGTTTCAAAAGTAGATCGAGTGGTGTTTCTCCCTCCTCGCTTACTGTTGCCTCACCTCGGTTTCTCCTCCTCCTCCCGACGCCGGTTGGGCATCCCTGCCCCCTCCGCCTCTTCTCGATGCTGGTGACATTCGGGGCGGTGCGGGCCCCACGTGGGTGCGTGAAACGGTGAGGGAAACAACCGTAGATGCTTGCCTCCGGACGTTCGGACGCTAGCATGCCCGGGTATATATCGACCAGTTATCTTCGTGCCAGTACGCAGGAGCCTAGTGACAGTGCGTGCTGAAAGGATCAAGATGCCCAAGAGGGGGGTGAATTGGGCTAATTCTAAATTTCTTTGCAATAATTAATCTCAACGGTTAGCCCAATTAACCCCTTGTGCCTAGAAAGTGTTTCTATTGATCTAACGCATAAAAGTTTAGCACCCTAAGTTCCAATCCTACTCTAGCATGGCAATTCTAGGAATATAAATGACAAGAATTGAATTGCTCAAAGTAAATGCTCAAAGTAAAGAGAGAAGGAGGAACGCGGCGATGTTTTGCCGAGGTATCGAAGAGTCACCACTCTCCACTAGTCCTCGTTGGAGCACCCGCGCAAGGGTGTAGCTCCCCCTTGATCCGCGCAAGGATCAAGTGCTCTCTACGAGTTGATTCTTCGACACTCCGTCGTGGTAAATCACCTACAACCGCTCACAACTTGAGTTGGGTCATCCACAAGCACCACCAGATGATCACCAATCTCTCAATCACCACCAAGCCGTCTAGGTGATGGCGATCACCAAGAGTAACAAGCACGAACTCTCACTTGACCACGACATGCCTAATGAGAAGGGTGGATGCACACTTTGCTACTCTTGATCTCACTAATGAGGGCACTCTTTAGGATTCTCAAATCTCAATCATCTCACTAGGACCTTGCTCTTCTTGGCACTCTCAATGGTATTTCTCAGCTATTGAAATAAGCAAAAGTACCCCCACACACAAATTGAGGGAGTATTTATAACATGGGCTGAAAAACAAACCGTTATGTGCCTCTGCGGGGTGACCGGACGCTCTGGTCATGTTGACCGGACACGCCGGTCAGTTCACCCCGAACTCCAGTGTTTACAGTGTGACCAGATGCTGGCCAGCGTCTGGTCAGCACTGACCGGACGCGTCCGGTCGTGATTTTCCCTCTCTGGAACCTTACTGGAGTCGACCGAACGCTGGCCCTCAGTGTCCGGTCACTTCACCTCTTAGTGTCCGGTCACTTCCAGACAACTTCACCTTGATCAAATGAACTGACCGGACTCTGCGCCAGCGTCCGGTCACACCGAAGCCAGTGTCCGGTCAGCATTTGACCCTCCATTCACTTCCAACTTTCGATCATACGTGAATGAAGTTTGCTCCAATGGATCTAAGGGCTTTTTAGGAGCTACCTAGTGCTAGGTTTAGCAAGTGTGCACCACACCTAACCCACTAGACTCACCTAGGTCAAGCTACCCGTCCATACCTCCCTTAATAGTACGGCAAAAGGAAAAAATAAAGTCCTAAACTACTCTAAGTGTCTCTTCAACACCAAACGACACTTAGAACTAGTCCATCCTTAACCTTGTCGTCCATCCTTTGAAAACCGAAATGATTTCCATCGAGGGGCATGACCACCATGATAGCCCAATCGATCTTCATTACCATGACCTAACTTAATTGTCTCTGCAAAACACACGTTAGTCATAGTAATCATGTATTGTCATTAATCACCGAAACCCAACTAGGGGCCTAGATGCTTTCAATCTCCCCTTTTTGGTGATTGATGACAATACTACCTCAAGTATATGAAAGAGTTGAGGTTTTTGACATGCTTGGTTCATATAAGCTTTTGACAATAAGAACAAGAGAGTTAGGCAAGCTTATATGACCCAAGCCTACATGATGTACTCAAAAGATATGAAATAAGCATTAGTACAAGTAATAAAGCTCATTTGCATCGGAGTAAAACGTGGAAGCAAAGCAAATGAGCATAGCACAAGTGATAGGACATGTAAATAATTCAAAGTAGAAAGCACACATGTCATATATCACGATCACGTAGATATCACTATCACATAAATATAGTTTGATGCATAAAAGTAAACACACACATGCATAATAGTGTATCACACATAAAACTCCAGATGTAATAGATAGTCTAAGTAAACTAAGCTCCCCCTAATTCGCTCCCTCTAAGTCTAGCATACTCGATCCCTCTCCCCCTTTGGCGTCAAACACCAAAACCTAAGGGTCGGTCGGCGGGGCTGCAGCGGACGAGTCGGGTGTTGAGGTACGAGGAGCAAGCTAGAACTGAGTGCCATCATCATCTGACCCTGAGCTCTGAGCTGTCTAACCCTCTATAGCTGGAAGCGACGCTGAAGCGGTCTGGGTCGGATCAACAACTAAAGCTGCTGTAGACTGTACAGGTATGACTGGTGTGTAGGTATGACTGGAGCAGCTGGCTCTGATGATGTCACTAAGGAAGGGAGCGTCTCTGTAGTCCCGGTAATAGGTGCAACTATAGAGGGACCTGTGACATGCAAATATGGCGGAGTAGGCTGCCTTGTTAATTCACTGAAAGTCGCTCCAAGACTCCTGGAGACTGAAGTATCTGGCACTAGTAGTGAGGAAGTCTGAGCCGGTGTGAAACCCGTCTGGAGAGGTGTGAACTGTGGGGCTAACACGGGCGAAGCAAACCACTGGGACACCTGCTCTGTAGGTGAAGCAAACTGTGCTGGTGGCTGTCCCTGACTCTGAAGCCCACTAGGCTGTAACGTTGGAGTCATAGAAGTGGTGGCAGGCTGACCAAGCTAGGGTGAAGGCTGTGGCGGTGGAACCCCAATAGCTGTCACTACATGCTGCATAAATCCAAGGAGCTGCTGCTGCATGAGGAGCTACTGCTGTATGGCCTGCTGCTGCCGCTGAAACTCATCTTGTCGAGCCTGGAACTATACAAAAGTAGCGGCGTTCTCCTGAGCCTGGCGAGCCTAATCCTGCCTCATCCGCTCAAGTATGGCAAGTAGAGCGGGGTCAGTCTACGGTGTAGATGGAGCTAAACTGGAGTTACCGGCCTCATGATCATGTCGTCGAGGAGGCATCTGAGGGATATCACGGTAGTCCTCATCTGAGCTGTCGCTGGAGTCGCTCTCGACCATCCCCTCATGCTGAGCATCAAGTTGCTCCTCCTCTATAGCTGCTATGCCCCTGATAGTATCATCCTACTAGGCTATAGTCTCTGGCACCTCTGGACGACGATGCAGCTGGCTAGGTGCACTTGGGGTACTATGGCGGATCATCTGAGTCAGGTTATATATAGGAAACTCTATAGTAGCACCACTGTACTCAGCTAACATCTCAGGCGGCCTCACTGTAACTGCCCTATGAATAAGAAATGTGATCCAGTGAGCATACAGCAGCTACCTGTGACCCCTGACCCCCTCTACAATAGTATCCTCCATCTCTAATAGAAGTAGATCCCAAATATCAAACATTGTCTGCTGCATCAGATAGTTCAGTAGCCACAACTGTATGTGAGTCAAGCCCTCGCGATACCTCATCCTCAGAAGCAGTGTCCTCCTCATAATGGCATCAAGCACTCTAGTAGTGGGAGTGAGATCACTAGGTGTCCTGCTAGACCCCTCGCCAAATGGCTCTGTGAAGCAGTGGCGGACTAGATCTGTAGGGGGCACCATCCCGCCATGAGGATGTCTGGGGGGCGCTGTCTGTCCATAGCAAACCTCATATAGCCAGACGGGCTGCTCCTAAAGCCTAAGTATCTCTCTAACCCTAGTGCTCGTCAGCCTGTAATCTCTGCCACTGAATGCAAAGTATATGAATCTGTGTTGTGGGTCAATCTAGAGAGAAGCATAGAACTGATGGACCCAAGATGGAACATATAAGCCCGTCCATCCAAGTAAATCTGTCAGCCCTAGCAGGTAAGAAAGGTAGGGGCGAATGTGCTCTCTAGCTGCTGCAACAATAGACTCTATGTTGCACACCCTCTGAGATATGAAAACAGCTCCACTGTTGAGATATGCATTGTAGAAGTCCTCCTGCAGTGGTGTGTAGAAGCCCTCTAATGCACTTTCATCTCGCCTCGGTGGAAACCACTGCTCAAAATCCACAAATCTGAGTTGCTGCACCTGCTTGGCCGTGGCGGCCCTCAGATCTAGATGAGTCACTAGAGGCAGACCCTGTGGTCTAGGTGGTGGACGAGAACCCCTCCTCTGTGTATCTGCCCTCGGTGTGACTAGAGCACGAGTACGACCAGAGCGGCAAAGCTGTGGCTGAGGTGCCTGCTCTGTCTCCTCAGCCTGTTGTCCCTCCTGAGTATGCTCTGCTGCCTGTGGCTCCTACTGTGACCCCCCTGAGGCTGACTCTCATCCAAGACAACTCATCGTCCCGCAACCATGACAGTCCTAGCTGGACCACCATGACGGCACTCAACCTATTCTAGTGCGGCCCTCATAGATGGAGAGAGCTGATCTACGATCTGGACTCCACTCCTAGCACCTCCTACCTCCGCACGCTCTACTGCTGCTGCAACTATGGCTGCTCTAGCTGTGTCTACATCTGGATACTTCTGCTTCTTTGTTGCAAGTTTCTTCATCGCCTTACCTTTTGGATCTGTTGGCAAGCGAGGCGGGTGTCTCGGATCCTCATCACCGGGACCACCTCCAACATTCTTGACACGAACCATCGGTTGGATCTGAAAAGAACAACTGCCGCTGATAAGAAACAACTATCAACTGTCACTTCCGAGGCTTGACCTTGATCCGTACTCGCGAGCTTAGCCACAAGTTGACTGACAACTGTAAATAGGACCACAACAGCACCGACTCGCTACCGATAGAATAGATAGGATATACAAAAAAAATTTAATTATCCATCTAGAGATACGAAACCCTAAGAAAACAAGCAATTAGGTACGAAATTGAATCGAGGGCTTGCTACCTGACGAACAGGTGACTCGAGAAGTAGAGGAACAACACGTGGGGGGGGGGACCACTGGGAATCCTTGGATTAGGGTTGCAGTGAAGCAATGTAGCTCTGGATCGATCGTGAAGGGACAATGGATGGCAGTGTGAGTGCTAGGGTTTGAGCACCGTGATGCTGGAGCACTGGAGCTTGGCTACGGTGAGGGTGGAGCAGAGGGCATGGGCTTGCGTAGGAGCTCAGCGGTGGTGCGGCTGAGTGGGCGCACTTACGCGGGGAGGCGTGGTGGAGCAGCACGGGCTCGCGGCAGCGCTGGCGCGAAAGCAGGGTGGCTTGGTAGAGGATGGCGCAGCGGTGCTTGCTGCGTGGCTAGGGCAGGGCACGGAGAGCTTACGGAACAGCACGGGCTCGCGGTGGCGCGGACAGTGGAAAGCGGCGCTGCGGTGGCATGAAGTCGTGGGCACAAAGCACGACGGCTAGGGCATAGGCACGGTGAAGATGGCACGGTGGGATGCGAGATAGGTCACGGCGGCGCTTGCGGTTATAAAGGGGTCCTCTGACGTGATAGAGAAGGAAACAGGAAAGAGATTAAAACACGCACGTTTCCTATTGACTGGACGCTCCAGTGGCAGCGACCGGACGCTACCACCTAGCGTCCGGTCGATTCCAGAGAGGTCCAAAACCCCTGGAATCATGACCGGACGCGTCCAGTGAACCCCGACCGGATGCGGCCAGAGTCTGGTGCAAGCTGTCTCCATCTTCGATCGATCGGACGCTGAGCCACCATTTGATCGGACGCTGGGAGAACACTGTTTCCGCGTCTGGTCACTCCTTCGTAGCAGGTTCACCTCCTGTGAACTGACCAGACGCTGGACATCAGAGTTTGGTGCAGCGTCCGGTCACTCCTTTTTCAGAGAATCTTCAAAGTCCTTCATGCTGCCAGTTCCCAATCATGTCCTAACTCCAATAAGATCCAAATAAACACCAATTGGGACTGATGTGAGTGACCTCTCTCAAACCCTCATGTTTTTCAAGAATATTTTGCCTTAGGCTATTATTCTTTTTATGAAAGTAGATAATAAGAGGGCAATTGAAGATAAATGATAAAACAATATTCATGCATATGCAATGCAATACTTGAAGATAAATCTAGTTGCTTGTCAAGTTTGATCCAAGGTTAAACTTCTTCACACGCTTTTACGGCGGTTGACTTAACCATGTTAGATAAGCCCTATATGCATTACAAAAATTAAACATGTTGTATATTATAATGCAATGCAAGGGACAACACAAGCTCATTTTTTAGTGAAGTTACTAAAATCAAGAACATTGAGCTCATTTCGCAATCGACAAAAAGTCACCTCATCTAGCGGTTTAGTAAAGATATCCACCAATTGATCCTCGGTCCTTACACCTTCTAACGATATATCATTTTTAGCAACATGATCTCTAAGAAAGTGATGGCGGATATCTATGTGCTTGGTGCGAGAGTGTTGAACCATATTATTTGCATGTTTTTCCGCACATTCATTGTCGCACAGAAGAGGTACTTTATCTAGAACTACACCATAGTCTAGTAAAGTTTGTTTCATGTAAAGTATTTGTGCACAACAAGCACCTGCGGCAATGTATTCCGCTTCGGCGGTGGACAAAGCCACACTATTTTGCTTCTTGGAGGACCAAGACACAATTGATCTACCAAGCAAATGGCACCCTCTAGATGTGTTTTTCTATCAACTTTGCAACCGGCATAATCCGAATCGGAATAGCCAACTAACTCAAATATAGCTCCTTTGGGATACCAAGGGCCAATGCTTGGTGTGTGCTTAAGATACCTAAGGATTCTTTTTACGGCAATTAAATGAGTTTCCTTAGGATTAGCTTGAAATCTAGCACACATACACACACTAAACATGATGTCGGGCCTAGATGCGGTTAAATATAACAAGCTACCAATTATAGAGCGGTAGATAGTTTGATCAAATGTGTTACCTCCCTCATCTAGGTCGAGATGTCCATTAGTTGGCATTGGTGTCTTGATTGGCTTATATTCATCCATCTTGAATCTCTTGAGAAGATCATTGGTATATTTCTCTTGAGAGATGAAAATCCCTTCTCTCATTTGTTTGACTTGAAAACCAAGAAAGAATGTAAGCTCTCCAATCATTGACATCTCGAACTCCTTTGACATCAATTCACCAAACTCTTTGTAAGAATCTTTATTTGATGATCCAAAGATGATATCATCAACATACACTTGACAAATGAAGATGTGCCCATCAAGCTTCTTGGTGAATAGAGTGGTGTCGACCTTCCCGATGGTGAAGCCCTTCTCAATGAGGAAGTCCCGAAGGTGCTCATACCAAGCTCTTGGGGCTTGCTTAAGCCCATATAATGCCTTGGACAACCTATAAACATGATTAGGATATCTAGGGTCTTCAAACCCGGGAGGTTGATAAATATAGACTAGTTCATTAATAAAGCCATTTAAAAATACACTTTTCACATCCATTTGATATAGTTTCATTTTATGATGTGATGCATATGCAAGGAGGATACGAATGGCTTCTAGTCTTGCAACCGGTGCAAAGGTCTCTCCAAAATCCAATCCTTCAACTTGAGAGAACCCCTTTGCAACTAGTCTTGCCTTGTTCCTCACAACTACGCCTTGATCATCTTGCTTGTTGCAGAACACCCACTTTGTTCCAATGACTCTTGCACCTTTTGGCCGCTCTTCAAGAGTCCAAACTTCATTACGGGTGAAGTTGTTCAACTCTTCATGCATGGCATTTATCCAATCCGGATCTTGAAGAGCTTCTTCTACCTTGGTAGGCTCATAGCAAGAGACAAAAGAGTGATGAGCAATAAATAAAGCAAGTTTTTGTGAGCGAATCATTACACCCTTTGATGGACTCCCTATGATGAGATCTTGTGGATGATCTTGTAGTAGAGGTGTATTTCTTCTATTGACCACTTGAGGAGGAGGTTGTGGAGCATCAACATCTTGTGCTTGTACCACCATTTGATCATGAGAGACATGGGTGTCTTCATTTTCTACTCTCCAATCTTTATCATCTTGTGGCACACTTGATGAAGAAAGTGGATCAATCACTTGTACATCATCTTCATCATCTTTAGGCTTGATGTCTCCAACCGGAATGTTCTTCATAGCCTCCCTCAATGGTTCATCACCTACATTATCAAGATTCTCATGTGCTCCTTGGGAGCCGTTAGATTCATCAAATTTCACATCATATGTTTCTTCAACCAAGCCGGTGGCATAATTAAATACTCTATATGCTTTGGACTTTGATGAGTAACCAACAAGAAAACCAATATCACAACGTCTTTAAAACTTCCCTAAGTGTTGCCGCTTCTTGTATATATAGCATTTGCAACCAACAACCTAAAGAAAGAGACGTCCGGCTTCTTCCCATTGAGCAACTCATAAGGTGTCTTGCCAAGGAACTTTTGAAGGAATAGGCGGTTGGATGCATAGCATGCGGTGTTGATAGCTTCCACCCATAGAGCTTTGGGGGTGTTGTACTCATCTAGCATTGTTCTTGCAAGAGTGATCAATGTCCGGTTCTTTCTCTCAACTACACCATTTTGTTGAGGAGTATATATTGCGGAGACCTCATGCTTGATCTCAACTTCATCACAATAGGCTTCTATGTTTATGTTGTCAAATTCCTTCTCATTGTCACTTCTAATCTTCTTGAGCTTCACTTCAAATTCATTTTGTGCTCTCTTGGCAAACTTCTTGAAGCAAGATGCAACTTTAGATTTGTCATGAAGGAAGAATACCCATGTGTATCTTAAATAGTCATCAACAATCACAAGGCAATAAAGATTTTCTCCCAAACTCTTGTATGTTGTTGGTCCAAATAAATCCATATGAAGGAGTTCTAGCACTCTTGTGGTTGACATGAAAGCTTTGGTTGGATGAGTATTTGCAACTTGCTTGCCGGCTTGACATGCACTACAAAGCTTGTCCTTCTCAAACTTCATGTCCTTCAACCCTCTCACTAAATCATTTTTCATTAGCTTCTTGAGTGAGCTCATCCCAACATGAGCAAGTCTTCTATGCCACAGCCACCCAAGTGTTGTTTTGGTGAATAGGCAAGTCTTCAAATTTGCATCTTCGGAGGTGAAATCCACTAGATATAGGTTGTTGTATCTAAATCCTTTGAATATCACTTGATCGTCATCCTTCTTAGATACAACAACTTCCTTCTCGGTGAACAAGTATTGGAAGCCAAGATCACACAATTGTCCAACGGATAGCAAGTTGAAGCTCAATGAAGCAACATATAGCACATTTGAGATAGAATGATCATTTGATATTACCACTTTGCCCAATCCTTTAACCTTTTCCTTTGAATTATCTCCAAATGTGATTCTTTCTTGTCCATCTACTTCTTCATCTAGTGAGGTGAACATACGAGGATCACCGGTCATATGTTGTGTGTAACCACTATCAATAACACAATGACTTCCACCGGTCTTGTAGTTCACCTGCACACAAGAGATCAAGCTTTAGGAACCCAAACTTGTTGAGGGCCCTTCACCTTCTCAACAAGTGACTTAGAAACCCAAATTTTCTTAGGCCTATTCTTGTTGGGAGGTCCTAAGAACATGACTTTCATCTTTCCACTAGAATCCTTTCTAAGCATGTAGTGAGCATTGAAGGCAAAAGGTCTAGCATCCTTGGGCATTGGTTGTGGTGGTGGAGTTTGGCATTCATGAGCAAAGTGGTCTTCTTGTCCACACTCAAAACACTTCTTTGGCTTTGGCTTTTGTTGTTGTTGAGCTTGAGCCTTCTTCTCTTTGTTTGCCATGTACCCAATGCCACTTCTATCCATCTTCATGATGGTGTTCATTAGTAGCTCACTTTGAAGATACTTGCCTCTAGTGAACTTGCTCAATCCAATCTTGAGATGCTCTTTCTCCAACTTGAGCTTCTTGTTCTCTTCCTTAAGAGCATCATTGTTTTTTCTCTTCCTTGAGCTTCTTATTTTCTTCTTTGAGCTTCTCATTCTCAAGCATCAACTCACCATCATGATCAAGAGTTTCTAGCATAATAGTGTTGTGACTTTTGATCTCTTCAAGATCTTTCTTGAGCTTTTCATTGTCATTCTTGAGCTTGACAAACTCATCATAATCATTGGCCTCAACCACTTGCTTGCCCTTGCTACTAGAACTTTGCTCAATGCTCTCAATGATCAAATCATCACATGATGTAGCTATATCAATCTTAACAACATTGTTAGTAGCATCATGTGTCTCATTGGATAAATATTCTTGAGCAATAACAAGATTATCATGATTAACCTTAAGAGTAGTATATTCATCTTTTAGAATATTATGGCTAGTGATAAGCTCTTTATGCATCATCTCAAGTTTATCATGTTTATCTTTAAGCTCTTTCTTAGAAGATTTGAGCTCCTTAAGTTTGGATGACATAGCTTCATTTGCTTCTCTAAGCTCAACACTAGCCTTTTCGGCTATATCACATTTAGCTAAAAGACAATCATTTTTAGCTTCTAGCTTGTCATTCTTAGCTCTAGCCTTTATAATGATCTTGGAGTATTTATTTAGCAATTTAACAAGATCATCATAAGAAGGTGATTCATATTCATCATCATCACTATCGCTATCATCATTACTAGCATGTTCATCACCACTACTCTCATCATCATTTGATACCTTGCGTTCACCCTTGGCCATAAGGCATAGGTGTGTAGAGGATGATGGCGATGGTGGCGGTGAAGACGATGAAGAGTTCATAACAATGGTGGCCACCTTCTCATTGTCACTATCATCATCGGATGAGCCATTAGATGAATCAATGTCCGTGAGCCAATCACCAATGATGTAAGCCTTTCCACTCTTCTTCTTCTTATAGAAGTCCTTCTTGCCATCTCTCTTCTTGTATGGCTTGTCTTTCTTCTTCTTATCTTCATCACTTGAGTCATCTTTCTTGCCCTTGTTCTTGTTCTTGAACTTATCTTTCTTGGGCTTTGTGCATTGGTGAGCCAGATGACCAAGTTCTCCACAATTGTAGCAATCCATCTCGAAGATTGGCTTCCTTCTAGAGCTAGTGAAGAACTTCTTCTTCTTGCCATCAAACTTGATGCCACTCTTGTTGAGCTTCTTTAGCATCTTGGCGGTTTTTCTCACCATGAGAGCAAGGCTTGCATCATCAACTTCATCATCACTTTAGCTCTCATACTCAAGCCTTGCTTTGCCCTTCTCTTGACTAGCTTTGAATGCTAAGTCCTTTTCTTTCTTCTTGTTAGAGGATGAGCCATCTTGAGGTGTGATGTGCATGTACATCTCATGAGCATTGATCTTTCCCAAGATTTGTGTCGGTGTAGTGGTGGAAAGATCACCTTGATGAAGCACGATCACAATATGCCCATATTTGTCAATGGGGAGGACACTCAAGATCTTTCTTACAACATCGGATGGTTGCATTTGAGTGAGTCCAAGCCCATTGACTTCCTCTACAAGAACATTTAAACATGAATACATTTCATTAGCATATTCTTTAGGAAGCATCTCAAAAAGAGTTAAGCTTTTTCATGACAAGGTGATAGCGTTCCTCACGCTCACTCTTTGTTCCCTCATAGAGCGCACAAACGTCCGACCATAGTGCATGGGCGTCTTTGTGGTTCCTCACCCGGTTGAACACATCTTTGCAAAGACCTCTAAAGATGGTGTTTCGAGCCTTTGCATTCCATTTCTCGTAATTCACCTCATCGCCTTGTAGGTTAGTAGCATCCCGAGGTTTTGGGAAGCCTTGAGAGGTGGCTCTAAGTATTCCAACATCTAGAGCTTCGAAGTACGCCTCCATGCAAATTTTCCAAAATAGAAAATCATCCCCCTCAAAGATAGGAGGTCCATCCCTATGAGACATCTTTCTCTAGGCGGTTGAGCCTAAATACATGAGCACGAGGCTCTGATAACAATTGAAAGGATCAAGATGCCCAAGAGGGGGGTGAATTGGGCTAATTCTAAATTTCTTTGCAATAATTAACCTCTACGGTTAGCCCAATTAACCCCTTGTGCCTAGAAAGTGTTTCTATTGATCTAACGCATAAAAGTTTAGCACCCTAAGTTCCAATCCTACTCTAGCATGGCAATTCTAGGAATGTAAATGACAAGAATTGAATTGCTCAAAGTAAATGCTCAAAGTAAAGAGAGAAGGAGGAACATGGCGATATTTTGCCGAGGTATCAGAGAGTCGCCACTCCCCACTAGTCCTCGTTGGAGCACCCACGCAAGGGTGTAGCTCCCCCTTGATCCGCGCAAGGATCAAGTGCTCTCTACAGGTTGATTCTTCGGCACTCCGTCGTGGTGAATCACCCACAACCGCTCATAATTTGAGTTGGGTCATCCACAAGCACCGCCGGATGATCACTAGTCTCCCAATCACCACTAAGCCGTCTAGGTGATGGCGATCACCAAGAGTAACAAGCACGAACTCTCACTTGACCACGACAAGCCTAATGAGAAGGGTGGATGCGCACTTTGCTACTCTTGATCTCACTAATGAGGGCTCTCTTTGGGATTCTCAAATTTCAATCACCTCACTAGGACCTTGCTCTTCTTGGCACTCTCAAAGGTGTTTCTCAGCTATTGGAATGAGCAAAAGTACCCCCACACACGAATGGAGGAAGTATTTATAACATGGGCTGAAAAACAAACCGTTATGTGCCTCTGTGGGGTGACCGGACGCTCCGGTCATGTTGACCGGACGCGCCGGTCAGTTCACCCCGAACTTCAGTGTTTACAGTGTGACCGGACGCGTCCGGTCGTGATTTTCCCTCTCTGGAACCTTACTGGAGTCGACCAGATGCTGGCCCTCAGCGTCCGGCCACTTCACCTCTCAGCGTCCGATCACTTCTAGATGACTTCACCTTGATCAAATGAACTGACCGGACTCTGCGCCAGCGTCCGGTCACACCGAAGCCAGCGTCCGGTCAGCATTTGACCCTCCATTCACTTCCAACTTTCGATCATACGTGAATGAAGTTTGCTCCAATGGATCTAAGGGCTTTTTAGGAGCTACCTAGTGCTAGGTTTAGCAAGTGTGCACCACACCTAACCCACTAGACTCACCTAGGTCAAGCTACCCATCCATACCCCCTTAATAGTATGGCCAAAGGAAAAAATAAAGTCCTAACCTACTTTAAGTGTCTCTTCAACACCAAACGACACTTAGAACTAGTCCATCCTTAACCTTGTCATCCATCCTTTGAAAACCGAAACGATTTCCATCGAGGGGCATGACCACCATGATAGCCCAATCGATCTCCATTACCATGACCTAACTTAATTGCCTCTACAAAACACACGTTAGTCATAGTAATCACGTATTGTCATTAATCACCGAAACCCAACTAGGGGCCTAGATGCTTTCACGTGCTCTTATGACATTTTGGTTTTGTCATTAAAATGGGGCTTCTTTCGTCACAGGTGTCATGAAACACATCACAAAACAATTTTGATGCTCCACAGAACATCACTCCCTAGAGCAAAAAAGAATGTGACAAGTCAATGCCTAGGTAGTTGCTGCATGGTCGACGACTTGGAAAAATGACATGGCAAAATGTTGTGAGATATTTGATCGCTATAGGTTGTCAAAGTGATTACTGTGTCTATGGGTTGATTAGAAAACCCTAAGTAATATGTGTTTAGCTTTGAGGACAATTTTCAGTTTTGGCCAAGCCCATTTTAGGGCACAATTCAATTTGGTTTAGCTCATTTTAGTCCCCGTGTTTATGAGATCCACTTTAAATGTGTGTCATCAACATATCAAAGGACTCAAGCACCACTCGAAGTATTACAGGCAAACTACCGACAAATCAAGCAATATGGCCGGGAGAATACCAAAAAGAGTGAAGATGAAGATTAACGTGAAAACCCCTAGCAGAGAAAATCACGAGCGATTACAAGCAATCCACTATGAGATAAAGCAACATATAAGGTGGAAGTCAGCAAATATGGGGAGGTTCTGAATCCCCCACAAATCGCTAGTTTAGGAGCGGATTTGGTAGATCAACACTCTCTCATTCCCTAACTCTAGCAAGCACTCACTCTCTCTCTCTCTCTCTCTCTCTCTCTCAAGCAAATGAGGTCTCTTGCTAGGAGAAGGGAGCACGGCTGCCCGTCTAGGCTGGTTCGAGCATTTTGTTAAAGAATCCCAAATGTTATGAAATATTACAAATAAGCTCCCTCAAATGGGGCTGCAACTGCAACTAATCACATGGTCTCTCTTCTTTTTTTCGTACTCATGTAAAGTAGATTCCTATTTATCATGGTCCATGCACTTCGAGGTGTTATTGTGGTTAGCAACTAGTGTCATGCATGAATTAAGATCATAAGTATTAAAAAGCACGAATGAGGGATGTCAAGTACATGATGATCACAATGAATAATTAACAAGTATTAAAAATAGATAAATAAAACATGAGAATATGAACATTTAAAACAAAATTTTTGGGTCTTAAATTACTTCAAATTGTAAATTCGTCAACTACAAAGTTGTATATGTCTTTAAGTACTATAACTTTGTTGTAAATTTTTTCTTCATCCAACTTAATATAAAATTTACTGTATTGCATCTATAAATATCAACCGCCTCTATAAATGCCTCCGTTTGAGGCGGCTTGAAAGCCTAGATGCCTCTAAAAATAGAATTTGTAGAGGCAATTCGGTTTTTCAGACACCTTTTAAAATACAAGACATTTGTAGAAACGGCTGGAAAGACTAACCATCTCTAAAAAACAATTTATAGAGTCGCGCTAACTCAAAAACCATTTTTAGAGACGGGTTTTGATAGAGTCACATGTACCAAAACTGAAAACATTTGTAAAAATCATTTTTGCAATAGTGTGTTCCGATCCTATTATGGGAATTAGGCATGTTTTTTTTTGTACACAACATACACCCAGTTTTGCAACATGTCAATTTGTTCTTTGCCTCTTATGCAGAGGCTCTTAGGTCCCGGCCTCTCGTTATCGTATCATAGACACCAATCTCACTTGGTGTACGATCAATAACAGGTTAGCGTCACCAAATCTTTGCATTAAATACATTCCAGGATAACAACGCTAATAAGCAGTACAAATACCAACTTGAAACTAAAAAAAGAAGTGGTAATTACCAACTCTGTAATACTCCCATTCACTCCATCCTAAAATATAAGGAATCCAAACGATTTTCACACAAAATAAGAAGTTTCAAAAAAGACCACCTTGCTTCTCACTAATTAGGCCGTACTTTCCTTAGTTACCGATTGTCTTTTGAGATGATACAACCGCTTAAAAGAAATCTCAGTATTTTCCAATGAAAAAGGATAGAGGAGAGAGGAGGTTGAGAAGTAGAGTATTTTGATACAAATTTTGAACCTTAGATCCTTTATATATTAGGAACGGAGAGGATATACTATTATTATAGCATTATATATACTTCTATATACGCACCACCTCTGCAGCACGCGCATACGAATAAACGCCTAAACGAGGTGCTGCTGCTTGGTGCCCAGGTGCGCCGGCGCGACACAGAATACGAGCACGTCGGCCAGCTCCACCATGGTGCCCTTGAAGCGGGTGCTCTGACAGTGGCCGTTGAGCCACCGGGCGGCCTGGAACACGGAGGACGCGTGCCTGAAGGTTGCCGCAGAAGCCAATGGGGAGGCAAGCTTCTCCTCCTGCCTTGCACCGGCCAGATCCAGTGAGAAAAAAAAAAGTTTCGCCCGGCTCGGTGGCTCTCTCACGCTCCCGTAGGCCCAACATTCGCCACGGTTGGATCCGCACCCAGGCGCATCGCGCAACCACGGCCGGTGCAGGTGAGGCCGATGAGAGGCATGGGGAGGGGACGAGGTGCCGCGGTGGCGGGGTTGGGGAGGAGGCGCAGGCAAGTGCGAACGTTGGGGGCGGCGCAGAGGTGGGCGCACAGTGCCATACTGCCGAGAATTTTTTTTTAATTTTAAACCTTTTTTTAATATAATTTTAAATCTAACACTGTCGTTTTTTTTTAAACTAACACTTTTGGTCGCGTCTATTGCCCTGGCGCGGCCAAATGCCTGTGCCGCGGCATGTATGGTGGCGCGGCACAGGGCTGATGTGGCGTGGGCCGGCCTGGGGGGCCGCTGACGTGGCGGGTCTTGCCGCGCCACCGACCCTGGCGCGACAGTGCCGCGCCCTGATCTGTGGCGCGGCAGGATCAGATATATACCGCGTGCGAGCTCGCCCACCCGCACGCACCCCTACCCTGCCCGCTCGCCCGACGCCCGAACGCCGCCGCCAGCGCCCTGCCTGCGGCTGCACCTGCCCGCGCCGGCCCGGCCACGCCGCGCATGTGCCCGCCCGGCCTCGCCTCGCCCCGCCCGCGCCCGCACGGCCCGGCCTCGGCCACTCACCCACGCCGCGCCCAGCCACTCCCACCGCGCAGCGCCCTAGCCGGCCTCACCACGAACGCCAGCGCGTCAAGGCCGCCCGCTCCTAAGGTAACTCCCTCTAGATTTCATATTTTTTTATTATTATCTAGTATAGTCAGTATTTTTTTATCCCTACGGTACCCCACGTGCCCTCGTAATCCTCGAGCGGCCGTCGCAGAAGCAAAAGAGTTGATGATGGTCTGCTAGTGCTAGCATTTTTAGGAGCATGTAGAGGCATCGAGGCGTTAGTGTCTTTGACCAAATTTATATAATAGCGTACTAATATTTATGATACATAATAGGTACTATTACATTAAGTATGGAGTATACTTTCGTAATAAACTTATTAGGAGATAGAAATATTGATACCGTTTTTTTAGTTTTGATCAAACTTAAACATATTTGACTACTCGAGAAGCAAGATGTGTATTTATTTTGAGACGGAGAGATTACTTGTAATTTTAGAACCAAAGTTTTATATGGATTGATTATGTATTTATTATCTAGTATAGTTAGGATTTTGGGTTTAGAGATTTAGGCTAGTTAGGTTAGTGAATTTGTTTGTGAACTTACTAATGTTAACTTGAATTTTGTTAATTTGAATACTCTAACGCTTTGTTTATCAATTTGTAACAAGATGGCTCCTCCCACGCAGCACCCGTTGTACCCCATTCTGGAGGTGGAGTACGACGACCAGCACCGAGCATACATCTTGAGTGACAACGACGCAGAGGTGTCCTTACCACCTTTGAGGCCCCGTACTCACACCAGGGCGCATCAGTGGGACGAGCGTTATACGCCGTACATACGGCGTGCCGGCTTCCTCGAGCTTGTCCGTGTTGTCAACCACGGTCTTCTGTCCCTTGACCCAGCACTACTTACTGCAGCTGTAGACAGGTGCAAGTGCATTCTTTGTACGTAAACTTTCTTGTAACAAATTGGAGGCAACTAACAGTCGTTCTATTCTTATAACAGGTGGAGGCCTGAGACCCACACGTTCCACCTACCTTGTGGCGAGATGACCTTGACGTTGCAGGACGTGAAGGCTATTTTAGGCCTTCGGTTGGGGGGACTTCCAGTGACAGGGATAGTTGACAATAATCACTGGAGGGAGCTGGTGGTTCAGTTTACTGGTTTTCTTCCACCGGACGACGATGCTTCTAAGAAAAATAAGTGAGTAATTCAAGCCTATTTAATACTTGCATTGCTTTACAGCTGGCATCAGGTCTCATTTTCTTTGATCAATTACAGGAAAAGCTCCGGTGTTTCGTCGTCCTAGATCACAGAGCGCTTTGAGTACTTAGACTCACAAGCTGAGGAGGCACAGATCGACATGTTCACTCGAGTGTGGCTCTGGCACTTTCTTGGTGCTTTCCTCTTCCTAGACGTCTCGGGCAACACCATCAACTAGATCTTCCTTGACATACTTCGCCAGCCGTGGGAGAACATAGCGGGGTACAGCTGGGGCAGCGCAGTCCTAGCATGGACGTATCGACAGCTATGCGTTGCCTGCCGTCGCACGTCAGGACATGCGAACCTTGGGGGTTGCTCCTACCTACTCCAGGTTTGGTGTTGGGAACGATTGCCCGTTGGGAGGCCCCTTAATAATGGTTTACCGGTAAGTACTTCGGTTCATTATATTCTTCCAGGCAGTTAGATATGATGAGATTATTTGTTGCTAATTCATTATCGTGTTCAATGTAGCAATGGAATGGGCATGATACACTCCCTACAGCTCTGTATATCTGGACGGAAGCACAGTTAGTTAGAGGGAATGCGTGGCGCAAGTACAGGGAGTATACGAACGGTCTCGACGTCCTGACACAGTACCAGGTTACGCTCTCTATACTATCATAGCAGTGTCTTTTTCGATGTACACTATATCACAACCTAACACAATTACAAAATTTCAGGTGTTTTGGTGTCTTTGGGATTCTTCGGAGCTCCAGGACTATCTGAGTCCAGTCACTAGGGACGAGTCACACGAGTATCGCTGCGACGTCTCTCTTATTTTCTTCCATGTGGTCGAGATTCACTTGCCTATCCGGGTCTACAGACAGTTTGGAAGAATGACAGGCTGCCCACCACCGCTTTACTCCACCAATCAAGTATTGCACGGGTGCGTTATCGATTAATAACAATGCTACAATTCAGAGGTGTATTTGGTACAACTAATATCGTTTTGTTGTAGGTTTGACCGCAGGAAGAGGTACAAGACCAAGGATTGGCGCGTGACACACAACTTGTACATCCATTTGTGGCAGACCAGGGTACCACATGCGGTCCTTGCGGGTCCTCCACACGACCAGCACACCTTCGACGAGTACCTGCGGTGGCTTCACAGGTCTACGAGGACACATATCAAGCCCCCGTACACTGACGTGGCGATTGACGAGGACAGAGGCATCCGAGGGATCCTTACACTCCTGGGTCTTAGTTTGTTTAGGTCAAACGAATATTGGCATCCGAAACTTGCGGGGTTATTTGGTTATGTTATGTCAAACTTATGTCAAAATAATGAATATGTTATGTGGCAGCTTGTCAACTTGCTTCTTATTCGTTTCTTTGAGTCGCGGCAGCACTACCGGCGAGATTAAGTACCCTGCATTCGAGAACCGGCAGTCCCGGCGTATCTAGACACCGGTGGCAATTTTCATAATTGATTAGTTAAAATGGTGCATAACCGTATTATGAAAGACGAAAAACTAATCATTGACTTATCAAATTCTCTATTCGGCCGTGAAAAAAACTCAACAAAATACGGGCGCAACGTGTTTCGATTCTACCATCCAGGTAGCCCGGGCCGACGGCAGGCGCAGCGGCCAGGTGGTGTGGCTGCTCATGCGGTGTGTTTGGTCCAGCCGCGCCACGCAACAGGGCGCGGCACTGCCACACCATGGTCGGTGGTGCGGCAATACCCACCACGTCAGTGGCCCCCCGGCCGGCCCACGCCACATCAGCCCTGTGCCGCGCCACCATGTATGGCGCGACACATGTATTTGGCCGCGCCAGGGCAATAGGCGCGGCCAAAAGTGTTAGTTTAAAAAAAACCCGACAGCGTTAGATTTAAAATTATATTCAAAAAAGGGTTAAAATTAAAAAAAATAGTACTGACGACCGGGCGCGACGGTAACCCTATTCGCTTATCTTATAATCCGTAATTTTCAGCTTGTTTTTTTAGTCGAAATAGTATTTTCCTCTTATGACAAATTAGTTGGAACAGTATTTCGATTTGTTTTTTCAGCGAAAGGCTGGTGAGGAGGTCGGCGTGCCCCCTCCGGGCGCAGCCAGGGCGGACTTCGGGAAAAAAATTCTATGCGGTGGTGTGGTCATAGCGTGCAACACCGCCTAATCCTCGTCCACTGCGTGCATCGAAAATCACATGGGCTTAATTGGCCCGATTGAGATGGATAATAAAAATTAAGCAGCACCCGGAACCAAAGCAATTAGCGGTGCCGCACGCAGCTTCCCGTGTGACGGTGTCTGTTCTTCGGGATAAGGCAGAGAAGCAAGGAAACGAAACAAGGTAAACACGAGAGAGAGAGAATAATCTATATCTATATCTATACCTATATACTTAATAATAATAAAAAGGTAAAAATTCCTTTTCTTTACCATTATTTTAGTCTAGCCTCCCTTAACTAACTCTGCGAATGTCTAAACTGTTTCTATTGGTATGTCTACGAATAGCTACAAATCCTAATTCTAATCCTAATCTTAATAGGTCCCTTCGATTCTGAGTAAGTTGAATAGAAATCCTAATCTCAATTTGGACATTGGCAAAAGGGAACACGTGATGTGTTTCTATGTTGGAGATTCTGGGAAATAAGCAATAAACATTATCTTAGACTCTCAGAGATGACATGTGTAAAAGAAATAAATAGAAGCCGAGTGTATGACCCCATGAGCCATGACGTGATCAAAATAATGTATAGAAAAGAGGACATTCGTATAAAATGGATAAAACATATAGAGTATACACATGTAACATATATGTAAAACATATACAAAATCAAATAAAAACACTTATAACTTGCAACATGAAAACACCTGCAAAATAAGACTGAAACAACTTAAATATTTGGAATACATTGTTGTAATATATGGGTGAAACATATGCAACATCTAGATCGGAACACTTGTAACGTACGTCTAGAACAGATGAAACATTTTGAACAACACCTCTGAAACACTTGCAACATGTGCAACATCCCTGGCAACATCTATATGAAACAATTGCAACATACATCTAAAACGTCTGAAACATTTCAAACATATGCTTACAACATACGCTTTCATCGTAACATCTCCTTGTTGCGGCCGTGCATCACGGCGGTCACGGTGTCGACAACGGCCACAGGTGTCGTCCTATATGGAGAGATTCAACGTTCAATCCTCGAAAAACACACCTATTCTATTTATTATGTTCTACCTCAAACTTTTTCCACCCCTTGCTGACCGGCGTCTCTCTCGATGTTTTTTTTTTAATTTAAACACTTTTTGTAAACTAATTCTAAATCTAACACTGTCTGTTTTTTATTTTCAAAACTAACACTTTTGGCCTCGCCTATTGTCATGGCGGCGCGGCAGCGGGCTGACGTGGCGACGACCGGACCGGCTGACCGTTGACGTGGCGGGGCCTGCCGCACCACCGATCTTGGCGCGGCAGTGCCGTGTCCTGATCCGTGGCACGGCAGAGCCGTATAAAAGCCCCGTGGCCAGTCCCGCCGGCCCACCCGCCCGCGCCTGGCCGCCGCGCCCGCGTCCCACCCAGCCCTCCGTTGTCGCCTCCCTCCGTTCCCTTCCATTCCTCGGCCGCCTCCCTCCCTCCTCATCCTCATTCAAGGTAATGACACACTTTTTATTTTTGTTTGAATGGTGGATAGGAATATTATGAATGGGAGTTAAGGTTAGGAGGAAAATTATGTTTGGGAACTATGGGTTACGTTTAGGACGACACTGACAGACTGAGCGAGCTCATCGCTCTAGCAGAGGCAGGCTTGCAGGCGGAGGAGGATGACGACGCGTTCTTCACTTAGGCCGCAGATGAAGTGGAGGCCGCTTACTATAGGCGAAAGGCAGATCATGGCAATGCAGGTGAGCCTAGCCACAGCAACAGGGTTGTGGTTGAGGATTGGTGCTCGGACGACGAGTTGATTACTCAGTATGTTTCTGACTGAGGGTTTTTGATTGCACCGTCTGTTAGTTCCATGCGTTATTAATGATCAATGTAGCTATGTACTAGAAATTCTATTGTGTTGTCTTATATTCTATTTGAACTATTGATGTATTGTACCCATGTATCATGTACTCGAATTACCCATGGTCGATCTTAAGTGATCCCATCTGTTTGTATCATGCGTTGAGAATTTCTAAAACAAACATAATCGAGTGAAATTATCTCGAATACAGCGCCATAGCCCACTGGTTCTACCGCGCCATAGCCCAGGTTCTGCCGCGCCATAGTCCATGGCGCGGCAGTGACGCGCCATAGCCCACGACGCGGCAGTGACATGGACAGAAACCGACCAGCCTCAATTGAGCTGTTGTCGGTGCTGTAAACAACTACAAGTGCTGCCGCGACCGTGCGCAAGTTGAAACGAATATGAAGCAAATAAACGGACGACAAGTTGCCACATAATATTTTCATTGGTTTATGAGTCTACAAGTTTCAGATGACAATATTCGTTCGATATAAGTTCGACGTAACGTACTAAGTCCCAGGAATATAAGGATCCCTCGAATGCCTCTTGGAAACCTCGTCGTCCAGTGGAAGAAGAGGGTAGTCGTACTCCACCTCAAGAAGAGGGTACATCTGGTGCGGCGTGGGAGGGGCCATCCTGTTATAATTTGATAAACAAAGGGTTAAAGTATTCAAATTAATATTATGTATCATTGTAAAATTTGAACTACTTGTTATGCAATACGAACACAATATGAAAGCACCTGCTGCCCTCGTCTTCTATGCCTTCTAGCCTTGTGACCAGATTCTTTGCAAACGGAACAAAGATTGCTGCCATGGGTCTCGTTGAAGTCTCCCCTGCCGTACATGTCTTCGCCGTACCCTCTCATAGCGTCCATGTCCCCCTTGAGTCGCTTCTTCTTTCTCCTACCCTTCCCTACCTTCATTAGATCCAAATGCGGCATGTAGTCATAACCATTATAAGGTGGCCACTGTGTCGGGTCAAGGTATGGCTCGAAGCTCATCTCCCAAATACTAACGGTGTTCGAACAGAGATACAAGGGTGACATATATGGCTGATCCTCATAGTTGCACCCACGAACCCTGCAGGTCGTGATCATATGAGAGCAAGGGGCATGCATGATCTGAGGGACATTACAACTGCACTCTACCTTTTCAAGATCAACACGGTAGTTTCGTCCACCATAACATTCGCCGCCCAAGCTTGTGCCACCCTTGCCCCGTACACTAAAGATATGGCGGCGGGGTCTATACGGCTTGGCGGTGTGCTGCTTGGCCAATTCCTCGACCTCCTTCAAATGTTCAGCTCCGGCCTTTCCAAAACGCCCCTGCTCAGCTATATTCCTCTGTGCAAGTTCTCACCTCTTCACAAAATATTTTTTGCACTTATGAAAGAAGAACTCAACAATTCCAGACATAGGCAACGATCGAACTCCACTGAATACACGGTTGAAGGACTCCGAGGAGTTAGTGGTCATGATGCCATACCTGAAACCCCCCTCGTCATATGCTAACGCCCACTGAGCCTTCTATTCCATCTACGCCTCTAACCAGGCCTTTCCCGCTTCATTTACCATCTTGTCTAGTTCTCTCTTTGTCTCCTTGAACTGGTGCTCTGTACGTACACAACATAGAGCCTTTACCTTGTCACACACCTCCTGCTTCCACTAACGCCGCCAGAAATTAGCGGCAAAGTGTCTCATGCACCATCTATGCACTAGAGGTGGGAACCCATCTATATGCTCAGCTGCAGCATTAAGAAGCCCTACATGACGGTCCGAGATCAAACATATAGTGCGAGATGGGCTAAGCACTTGTACACATAGAAGTCGCATGAACCATGACCACGATTCATTGTTCTCTCCCTCTGCCAAAGCAAAAGCCATGGGTACTATCTTGTCCTCAGGATCAATAGCAACAGCCATCATCAAGGTGCCCCTGTACTTTCCTGTTAGGAAAGTGCCATCAACAAGTACGACTGGCCGACAAAACTGGAATGCATGTTCCATTTGCGCGAACGACCAGAACACACGATAGAGGACATGCCTCAATGGGTCCCGAAAAGACATCCTTCCAGTGTCCACAAACCATTTCAAGCCAGGGTTGTAGTAATGCATTGCACATAAGATGTGGGGCACCCAGTTGTACGCTTCCTCCCAACTACCCCATCGAATCGCCAGGGCAATTTGCTTAGCACGCCAAGCCTTTCCATACTTCACATTGTACTTAACGAAGCCAGATATGAACTGTTGTAAAGAAGACACCGAAATGTCGTTATTGTCATCAACGAGCCCTAATATACAACGGGCAAGGTAACGTGCAGTGAGCTGCTGATGATTTTCCTTCCCCCTATTGTCTAGGCAAGTGTGGGGTTCAACAACTTTAGTTATCCTCCACTTGCCATCACTCTGTCTCTTTTGTGCATTTAACCTCCACATACAACCATTTTTGCATATCATGTGGTACCTCAACTCCTAGTCCGAATGAGTGATGGTGTACGACCTATGGTGATACACAACATAGTCTTGAAGGAAGAGCTTCATCTCTGACATTGTATTGAATATCATCCCCTTCCTAAGGGTTTCTTTCTCAAGGTCATACAACGATTTCCTACACATCTGGAGACCGGTGTCATAAACTGCCATATCCGTCATGCTAACATCCCTATAGTTTGGAACGCCCCTAAAAGGTACGTTCATCGACCTTAGTTGCTCAAGCTCAGTCGCTGTGTAAGGTGGTGGTGGAACATACTGCTGCGCTTCGCTAATTCTGGCCCATGAATCATAGGGGGTATCATCTGCTGTCAAATCTGTGACTAGTCTACCCTGAGCCTGGACACCATGCAAAACCTCAGTTGGTACTGGTAATGGCATAGTATGAACCGGTACTGACATGGCATCAGCTGGTGTTGGCATAGCATCTGTACCTCCTTGATCATCATCAGAATCGTCTGAATCACTGCTAACTACATCATCGATCCTGTCCTCCTCCTCCTGCTTCTTCTCTTCCCGTTCGAACTCATTCACATCGAAGTCATTGCTTATACAACCTACTACAGTTGAATGAAACTGCTCCTGCATCAACTGACAGTCCAAAGCCATATTATCCTAAGTTGCTTCCCCTTCGACCCCTAATTCTTGTTCATTGCCTTCAAAACCATCAATGGACGGGCCGTCCTGAACACCCTGCATCCTGTACCCATTCTCCACCACCACCTCAGCCAAGGGCACATTGGAACCTTGGAGCACCCTAGTGTAGCGGAACTAGTGAGCAGGGTCGCGCAAAGGCATGAGGACATAGTGTGCCCTAGTCTTCCTAGTATCAAACCTCCCCTTCAGTGTGAAATCACCGTCAAACTTTGCATTCAAACGGACACAAAGGTCGTTGAAGCTAGGAGGTTCATCAAACCATTCCAATTTTTCTTCCGTATCCTCAAATATATCATCTTCTCTCCTAACACTTCCTCCGTATAAAACTCTAACACAACAATCTATTTACAAAAGCATTTACAGAAACTTCATCAAGTCATCGAAATCGTCGTACGTAATGTCCATAGTAATATTAATACTTATTCTAACTATAACTATACTAACTAATCTAATATTAACATCTATACAAGGCTAACTACAACAACTAATTAGACTAAATCCAATGTATAACTAGACTCAATAAATGTACTAACTAAACTACCTAACTTTACTGTCTATACTAACTTACTATATTACCTATACTAACTAAACTAACTAACTATACTTTACTAATTATACTAACTTTATTAACTATACTAACTACACTAGGGGAGTACCTCATGGCAGCGGCGCTCGTTCTCGCGGCGGTGGCGCACTAGACTGGGCCGGGAGGCGCGGGCGCTGGCCTCGGCGGGTGCGGCAGGCGGCCGCCGTGCGTGGCCGGAGGCGGTGGCGTGCCGGCGTGCCGGCGTGCGGGTGTGGCGGCAGCACCGGGTGGCCGGCGGCCGTGCCGTGCAGGCGTTCGTGGCGCCGCGGCCGGCGTGTTCGGCGGCGGGCTGGCGTGGGCGGACACGGGCGCGGCGGCCAGGCGCGGGCCGGCGGGCAGGCTGCTCGGGCAGGCGGGACTGGCCGCGGGGCTTTTATACGGCTTTGCCGCGCCACGGATCAGGGCGCGGCACTGCCGCGCCAAGATCGGTGGCGCGGCAGGCCCCGCCACGTCAACAGTCAGCCGGTCCAGTCGTCGCCACGTCAGCCTGCTACCCGCGCCACCATGCATGGCGCGGCACAGGCCTTTGGCCGCGCCATGGCAATAGGCGTGGCCAAAAGTGTTAGTTTTGAAAATAAAAAAACAGACAGTGTTAGATTTAGAATTAGTTTACAAAAAGTGTTAAAATTAAAAAAAATCCTCTCGACGAGGTTCGTCAACATTCTAGATGGTCTTGCCGATACTACAACACCCCCACCGTGCGTCTCCTCGACGGTCTTCCCGGGAGGCGTTCGTGGGTTTATCGGCCTCAAGAACGAGCATCTAATGAGTCTCATCGACCTGCTGGTCGGCCTCGCCATCAAGATCTTCCTCCGCTGCGTGCTAGGACGTCTCTGCGATTTAGCCTCTATTAGTGTGAACCAAATCGGCGTCAACATTGCCTTAACCTATTCGTCGAAGAATTCCTTGGTCCTGGTCTTTTTTATTTATTATCTTCCAAATATTTAACCACGAAGAGTTTTTCAGTCCTGATCTAAATATTAAGTCATGGAGAATTTTTAAATTCATGTAATCAGGCCCGACTGCTACCTTTTGTGTCATTGCTGATTGGACTATGTCAGCTTTTTTTCTGGCCGTCGTGGCCTGATTCAGAGTCCAATTCCAAGATGTATTGGTTCACACTCACTATTTATATGACACGTGTTTATATGAATAAGAACAACTCGCGTGTACCGATGATATAGAGTCTGATTCCTATAATATTGAGTTTCGTTGCAACGCACGAGTACGTTTGCTGGTTAGTATTATTCGTGGAATCACCTATGTAGCGAACTATTACTCAGCCAGATTACTGTACTCCTGAGATATGTGTTTAGCAAGGGCAAATACATCTGTCACGTTCCACATTTTAGATTCGCCTTCCATCGAAGCATCACGACTACCACCAAGCTAGAACCGCAAATTGCAGCGACGACGTCCATGAATGTTTGAACGAGAATTGGAGCCGCTTTTCTCAACATTAATTGTGTAGTGACAGCACGGCGATATCGATCGAGTTGTCGTGCAGGTGGGGTTATGTTTCGTTTGCAGTGCTGTATATATAGGGACAGCGAGTGTTGATGTTGCAGCGTCGATCTCCAGACGAGCGAATTGGGAGGCTCATGACGAGCGTTTCTTCAACATATTCAAGCCGTTAATATCAAGATCGATAGCATCAGGAAGTTCTTTTTCCCGGAACAAAGAGAGAAGTATGTTAAAATGAGTTGGCACAATACATTGTCAAATACTCAAATTGAGCTAAAGTTTCTTTCTTTTCCCTCCCTCCCACCGCCGGCGGCCACTAGCCCCCCCGCCGGCTTCCACTCCGGCGCCGGCATCCCCCCCCTGGAGCGCGGCTCTCCCTCCCGCCGTACGTGGGCGGATGAGGTCGAGGAAACTGAGTCGCTCGCTCGTTCCCCGTCGGCTGGCCTCAATCCTGACGTGGAGCCATCCTTCACCGACTCGGAGGCGCCGAGCCCTGCCGGCGCGGGAAGGGGCATGGAGCCTGGGCCAACTGGTGGCCGTCGCAGAAGACCACGCTGCCGCCGTCGTCAGCACCTGCAGGGAGGCTTCATGGCCGACGCGCAGCGCGCCTACCGTCATGCTGGTGCGGCCTCCCCACCACCCGCCGATAGGCTCCGTTCTATCGTCGTCCACCCGGCCAGGCTCTCCGCGGAGCCGGACTCCGACGGGTTCCACCAGGTGCACAGTCGCCGTTGTAGGGCTTCCCCTACTCTGGCTAAGTCGGTGCCCGCGGACCTCGTCGGCCTATGTTTCAATTGCCTGGGGGATGACCATGTCAAGGCTGTTTGCCAGTTCCCGTCGCGTTGCCGCACCTATCGTCGCGAGGGCCACCATGCGCGCAACTGCCCGCAGGGCCCGCCCGCCATGGTGGGAGCCAAGAGGGGGCGTTTGCCTGCTGGCGTTGGCGGCGGCCGCGGTGCATTTCGGAGGCGGGTTTCCCCGGAGCGGTGGCGTGCGGCTAGGGCTGACACAGTCTCGGCTCGCTCTCAGTCCACTGGCCGGTCGCCTTCGGTTCCCCACTGCTATTAGCCTCCCAGCCCGGACGCTGTCGACCAGCCAGCATCGGCGGTGATCGAGTGCCCAGTGCATCGCGAGGGGCCAGTCGCCGGTGGCCAGGTCTTGATGGAGGGCGACCGCTAGAATGTCGTGGAGTCTCCCGTGCAGACGCACCCGGACGAGGTGGAGCGTGCCGGTGCTGGGCGGTCCTCTCGTCTGCGCCTGCAGCTTCGGAGAGATCGTCAGCGGTGCCTCACTGAGATCAACCGCCCGTCTGTTGAGGTGGTTGTCATGCCCCGTTCCGATGAGATCGAGGTGGCGGAGAATGCACTATCTCTGGCTTTGGAGGTCTTGATCGGCGGTACCAGGCCTCCTGTCACGCCGGCCATGGTACGGGATCACCTTCGTGTTCGGTTCCACATCGATGATGCGGCCATGTCAGTGATGCGCCATGCCCCTGAGGACTTCATTGTCCGCTTCAGTCGTAGGGAGGACCTAGAACGGGTGCTCGATGCACCGCCGGAGGGGTCCGCGCCTTTCTCTCTCACTTGGCGGCGCTGGACATGACTATCCAGGGCGGCTGCTGCTTCGTTCACGTTCAGGGTGCTCGTCGGAATCAAGGGCGTTGTTGGAACCGATGGTGACCACCGAGTTCACGATCTTAGAGCTGGCTTACAGCCGGCCCGGCTCATTACGAGCCTGCGCTCCCACAGGTCCCAGGTCCACCAGAGCTAACAACATATAAGGCCTTTGGGCCTTACTCAACCCAAAAGACTAGCCTGATAGGTGGCGGTTCTCCCACCTTATATGTTGTGCTCCCCCACCATCGCTACACGATGTGGGACTAAACCCCAACAATCTCCCCCTTAGTCACACATCAGGGTGCCCCCGCCATATGTGACGCTCAAGATTTTTTATCGGGTTTAGCATTTTTTTACCATGGGCTCTGATACCAATTGTTGGAACTGGTGGTGACCACCGAGTTCACGATCTTGGAGCTGGCTTACAGCTGGCCCGGCTCGTTTCCACGAGCCTACGCTCCCACAGGTCCCAGGTCCACCAGAGCTGACAACATATAAGGCCTTTGGACCTTACTCAACCCAAAAGACTAGCCTGATAGGTGGGGGTTCTCCCGCCTTATATGTTGTGCTCCCCCACCATCACTACACGATGTGGGACTAAACCCCAACAATCTCCCCCTTAGTCACACATCGGGGTGCCCCCACCATCTATGACGCTCGAGATTTTTTATCGGGTTTAGCTTTTTTTTACCATGGGCTCTGATACCAATTGTTGGAACCGGTGGTGACCACCGAGTTCATGATCTTGGAGCCGGCTTGCAGCCGGCCCAGCTCGTTACCACAAGCCTATGCTCCCACAGGTCCTAGGTCTACCAGAGCTACAACATATAAGGCCTTGGGCCTTCCCAACCCAAAAGACTAGCCTGATAGGTGGGGGTTCTCCCGCCTTATATGTTGTGCTCCCCCACCATCGCTACATGATGTGGGACTAAACCCCAACAATCTCCCTCTTAGTCACACATCGGGTGCCCCCGCCATATGTGACGCTCAAGATTTTTTATCGGGTTTAGCATTTTTTTGACCATGGGCTCACGATACCAATTGTTGGAACCGATGGTGACCACCGAGTTCACGATCTTGGAGCTAGCTTACAGCCGGCCCACCTCATTATGAGCCTACGCTCCCATAGGTCCCAGGTCCACCGGAGCTGACAACATATAAGGCCTTTGGACCTTACTCAACCCAAAAGACTAGCCTGATAGGTGGGGGTTCTTCCACCTTATATGTTGTGCTCCCCCACCATCGCTACACGATGTGGGACTAAACCCCAAC
Organism: Miscanthus floridulus; assembly: GCF_019320115.1. Taxonomy (NCBI): domain Eukaryota; kingdom Viridiplantae; phylum Streptophyta; class Magnoliopsida; order Poales; family Poaceae; genus Miscanthus; species Miscanthus floridulus. The sequence goes on from NC_089597.1 coordinate 38,277,455, forward strand.
AATCTCCCTCTTAGTCACACATCGGGGTGCCCCCGCCATCTGTGATGCTCGAGATTTTTTATTGGGTTTAGCTTTTTTTTACCATGGGCTCTAATACCAATTGTTGGAACCAGTGGTGACCACCGAGTTCACGATCTTGGAGCTGGCTTGCAGCCAGCCCAGCTCGTTACCACGAGCCTGCACTCCCATAGGTCCTAGGTCCACCAGAGCTACAACATATAAGGCCTTGGGCCTTCCCAACCCAAAAGACTAGCCTGATAGGTGGGGGTTCTCCCACCTTATATGTTGTGCTCTCCCACCATCGCTACACGATGTGGGACTAAACCCAGCGATGGTGGGGGAGCACAACATATAAGGTGGGAGAACCCCCACCTATGAGGCTAGTCTTTTAGGTTGAGTAAGGCCCAAAGGCCTTATATGTTGTCAGCTCCGGTGGACCTGGGACCTGTGGGAGCACAGGCTCCTAATGAGCTGGGCTGGCTGTAAGCCAGCTCCAAGATCGTGAACTCGGTGGTCACCATCGGTTCCAACAATTGGTATCGTGAGCCCATAGTCAAAAAAATGCTAAACCCGATAAAAAATCTTGAGCGTCACATATGGCGGGGGTACCCCGATGTGTGACTAAGGGGGAGATTGTTGGGGTTTAGTACCACATCGTGTAGCGATGGTGGGGGAGCACAACATATAAGGCGGGAGAACCCCCACCTATCAGGCTAGTCTTTTGGGTTGAGTAAGGCCCAAAGGCCTTATATGTTGTCAGCTCCGGTGGACCTAGGACCTGTGGGAGCGCAGGCTCGTAATGAGCCGGGCCGGCTGTAAGCCAGCTCCAAGATCGTGAACTTGGTGGTCACCATCGGTTCCAACAATTGGTATCGTGAGCCCATGGTCAAAAAAATGCTAAACCCGATAAAAAATCTTGAGCATCACATATGGCGGGGGCACCCCGATGTGTGACTAAGGGGGAGATTGTTGGGGCTTAGTCCCACATCGTGTAGCGATGGTGGGGGAGCACAACATATAAGGCAGGAGAACCCCCACCTATAAGGCTAGTCTTTTAGGTTGAGTAAGGCCCAAAGGCCTTATATGTTGTCAGCTCCGTTGGACCTGGGACCTGTGGGAGCGCAGGCTCGTAATGAGCCGGGCCGGCTGTAAGCTAGCTCCAAGATCGTGAACTCGGTGGTCACCATCGGTTCCAACAATTGGTATCGTGAGCCCATGGTCAAAAAAATGCTAAACCTGATAAAAATCTTGAGCGTCACATATGGCGGGGGCACCCCGATGTGTGACTAAGGGGGAGATTGTTGGGGTTTAGTCCCACATCGTGTAGCGATGGTGGGGGAGCACAACATATAAGGCGGGAGAACCCCCACCTATGAGGCTAGTCTTTAGGGTTGAGTAAGGCCCAAAGGCCTTATATGTTGTCAGCTCTGGTGGACCTGGGACCTATGGGAGCGCAGGCTCGTAATGAGCCGGGCTGACTGTAAGCCAGCTCCAAGATCGTGAACTTGGTGGTCACCATCGGTTCCAACAGGCGTCTCGGCCTACGCTCTCTGCGAGGCCATCGCGTAGTAGGTCCTTGGGTCATCATGCGCTCAGGTCGAGCTCGCATTGTCCAATGCCGACGGTGTTGAGGACGATGACGCCAGAGAGCTCTTTGTCGCCGCATGGTGCCTGCATCCACTCCTAGTCCCTGAGCGAAAGCTCCTTGTCATCTCGGAGCCACCGGAGCCGCATGACTCGGGCACCCTGTTCAGGGAATACGAGGTCATCCATTCGCACCTGCCGATCTTGCATTATCTTGCACGGATGCGCGTGGTTGAGTACCAGGACTAGGATGCGTCGTTGAGTTCGTCGGACGATGACGGCTTCCCCGGCGCGTGGGACTCCGACGATGCAGCTTGAGGCATAGCTGGCCGCGGATTGGGAGCCACGGCAGACTACGTCCGTGGAGTGGATGGGCCTTCGCTCACCCGACTTGGGCCCCGATCGCTTGCCCATTCCTGACTGGCCATGCCATTTCATGGGGGACTCCTTTGATGCCAGCCCAGGTGTCCATGGCTCGGGGTCCGCTGTGTTGGACCTTGTGAACCACAGCGGCCTGGCCCTCCAAGCTCAGACTTTAAACGTGGGCTTTCATGTATTGGAGCTTGAATTCCAAGGTCTTCTGATAATGACGGCAACGGGGCCAACGAACCAACCGATGATGAAGCCGCTCTGGCAGACATCACGTCGATCTAGGAAGACCTTGAGGGCAGGATCTGCCTGCCGCTTCAAACATCGGTCATCCGGGGTGGGCCGAGGCTACGATGCTCTAGGACACCGGTGTCGATCCAGTCACTCAGGCGCAACGGCCGTATTGCCTCCAGGCCGAGGGCGGCGAACTCCACCAAGCAGGCGCAGTCCATGCTCTTGAAGAAGCTTGGAGTGGATGTGTGTGACGCTGCGATCGACTTGGAGATCCAGCAGAAGTTGAAGGAAACGCTCCCGGGGCAGTTGTCAACAAGGAAGCAACAGGCTCTGCAAATCCTCTTCTCCGGCGACTTCGACCCGACAGCCATGGGGCTTGAAATGTTAGTTGATCTTAGCCTATTGGGCCTTTGGATCTGCGTCCTGATATGGTTGGTGGGCCCTATCGCACAGCACTATAAAAAGAGAGGTGGGGATCAGGGCTCTAACTATGAGGTTGATCGGAGTCGTCGTGACCCACCAACAGAAAATCTAACCCGATCTAAAGATGGTGCTGCCAGCGACGGAAAAACCCATTGACTTCACCGCCACCAACCTCACCATCGCCTCTGCATCGCCACTGGACCTCACCACCACTATGTTGGACTTCCACTGTGTCGAGCTGCCATGACATCAGCGTCCAAGTTGTTGCGGCGCTATGGACCGAATGATGACCTAGGGCGAGGTATATCAACAATTTCCACATCTACGTAAGATGCTTACCCCTGATCTATGTTTTCAAAGACACTGTGTTTACCAACAATGGTATCAGAGACATGTTACCAGTGTGTAGATCTAGTATGGGGTAGAGCATTGAAAAGAAATCAAAGAAAGAACAAGGGTTTGATCCGTTTCGGATTGAAACCCTAACCCTAACCAGGTAAAAGAAAAATAGAAAAGAGACTAGGAGGGTGGCGGGCGTCACTGACTGCCGGTCACCACCGCCACCGCATGGGGAAAGGTGCCACACCACCGTCTTCGCCGGCACGTGGCAAGAAAAGAACATACCCCGTTCGAATCTGAGAAGAGAAGAGTAAGGGTAGATCTCGGTAGGGGCTAGAAACGATTAGAAAAGGAAAGAATGAATTAGATCCTTTCAGATCTGAGTAGACAGAAGGGGTTCCCTAACCCTAACCCTAACTAGGTGAAGGAAAGAACAAAAGAAGAGGAATTCGGCATAGAAGTGAATCAAAGCCGAACCCTAAACCCATGAAGACCCTCTGGGGAAGAAGAGCACAACAAGATCTACAGACAGAGAAGGGGAAAGGGGAAAAGGCATGGGAGGTGGCTCACTGGAGCTAGACCGATGGCCGCCGGTAGCTAACCCTAATCGGGTGAAGCAAAGAAAGAAGAGAAGGAGGGCTCAGCTTCAAGTCTACTCGAAACCGAACCCTAAACCCACAATCAATTCGGGAAGAAGAAGAACAGAGCGAATCCCTAACTCTAACCCGAAACCCTAACCCTAGATCCCTAATAGGCTGAATCCGAGAAGAACAAGCCAGACACAAATCAGAAGGGGAAGAAAGGGAATGGGAGGCCTGCCTCGACCGCTGCTGACACCGCCGTAGTGCGGCTCGCCGGCGCATGGGGAGAAGAAGACCGAGCCGGGGGCGCTGCTCGCCGGGCTCTAGCCACGGGGGCGCCGTAGCCAGACCACTCAATGGCGGCGTGCTCACCCGCTGGGGAGCACGCTCGCCGACGAGGGGGCCGGCGACGGCGCCGAGGCTCTGCTCGCCCTCCATCGTTTGCTCGCTCAGACTCGCCTCCCTACGGCTGAGAGAGTGAGCGAGAGAAGGAGGAGGCGCAAATGAGCATTTAGGGTTAGGGAGAGACCGGCGTCCACGGTTTTGTTCGGGCGTGACGGTCGGGAGACCGTCGGATGCGATCCGACGGTGGAGCGCGACTGGGCCACTCTCGGCCCAGGCGGGCAAGCGCGTCGGGCTGCTTTGCCAGCCCAGGCCTAGGTTGTGGCCTGGGTCAGGGCAACGCACGCATGCGTGAGTGAAAGGCCAGAGCTGGGCCGGGCCACTGTGCGAGTTCCGGCCCAAGATCAGTTTTTTTTTATTTTTCCAGTAATTGCTTATTTCTAGAAAATTAAAAATAGCTCAAAAATAGAAAAAGTAATTTTTCCCTGTGGGTAAAATTCAAGAAATTGAGTATGCGTTTTCCGCTGCTAAAAAAATGTTTATTCTCCAGTTATTTTAAACCAACGTGATATTTAATTGGAGAAAAAGAGATTATGACATGATTATGATGTTATTTTCTGACCAACGTTGTTAATAACAATATTGTAATCAACTAACGTGATACTTAATTGGAGAAAAAGAGATTTTGACATGATTATGATGTTGTTATTTTGTGACCAACGTTGTTAATAACAATATCGTAATTTCAATGATTTTATGCATTAATTCTATTTCTGCCCAACGGTGATGTAGAATTAGTGTATAAGAACAGTTATATGTTTTAATTTTGACCAACATTGGAATCAAGACATGCAATTGTTGTTATTATTTATGTTCTCACTCTATATGAATTATGTTGCCAGGTGGATATAACTTGATGGGTTGTATCAAAGATATTCTCACTCTCAAAGGTGACAACTACACGGAGTGGAAGAAAAAAGATTGACCTGGCCTTCATCTTGGCTGAGGTGGACTGGGTTGTTACCTCACCGTGTCCCACTGAGCCTGTGGCACCGGTGAGGGAGAGAAATGAGACTGATGCCGCTTGGCAACTAAAGAGAGGGATTTTGAATCCCAAAAGATATCCTATGACCTTGAGCATAGGAAGTGGATCACTGCCAACAAAAAATATTTGGTTGTGATAAAGAACACGATTGAGCCTGCAATTGTGGGCTCAACCCAGAGTGTGACACGGTCACCGAGTACCTCGATAGAATAAAAAGTTAGTTCACTGGCTCTTTAAAGACATATGCTACCCAGCTGATAAAGCAGCTGGTGACAGGGTTACTCTAGAAATGGTGGCATAAGAGAGCTCACGATGCGCCGTCGAAATTATGGCACTATCGTTTGGGCCATATTTCGAGGGGGAGAATAGAAAGACTAGTTAAGAATAATATTCTTCCTCCATTAGAGCTCTCAGATTTAGAATAATGTAGAGAATGCATAAAAGAAAAGTATGTAAAGGAAATTAAGAAAGATGCTAAACGAAGCACAGGAATTTTATAGATTATTCACACGGACATCTGTGGTCCGTTTCCTGTAAAGAGTGTGGATGGTTATGATTCGTTCATAACATTCATAGATGATTACTCCCATTATGGCTACATTTATCCAATCAAAGAAAGAACAAAAGCATTGGATAGATTTAAGATATTTAAGGCATAAGTTGAAAACCAACATAATTTAAAGATTAAGATAGTCAGGTCCGACCATGGGGGGGAGTACTACGGTCGGCATACCCCATATGGCCAAGTTCCTAGACCTTCTGCAAGGTTCTTATAGGAGAATGGTATAGTAGCCCAGTATTCTACACCGGGTGAACCTCAGCGGAATGGAGTAGCTGAAAGATGCAATCGTACCCGGATGGATATGGTGCGCAGTATGATGAGCTACTCCACCTTACCGTTGAGCCTATGGATGGAGGCGTTAAAAACCACCATTCATATTCTCAATAGAGTACCAAGTAAGTCGGTGCCCAAAACACCGTATGCATTGTGGACAGGAAGAGTACCCTCACTAAACCACTTACGTGTGGGGGGAGTCCTGCTGAGGCTAAAGTATTTAACCCAAACATTGGGAAACTAGATCCCAAAATAGTAAGTTGCCATTTCATTGACTACCTAAAAAAGTCAAAAGGTTTTCGTTTCTACTATCCAGACAGACATACAAAGTTTGTAGAAATGAGACACACTGTCTTCCTAGAGGATGAAATGATGAGGGGGAGCATGATAGCTCGAGAAATTGACGTTGAAGAGAAACGGGTGTATGCTCCCACTCCGATAATTCATGAGCCATTTTTTCTCACTACCTGCTGTCGCTGCACCGACAGTGCAAGATACTATAGTGCTAACACCTGTTGTTATTCCACCTGTGGCAACAATGAATGACGATGATGAACCTGTTCTTCAGGATCCTATAGAACCTATTGCCACACATGAAGGGGGCAACAACTGCCTCAAATAGAAGATGTGCCAAATGTGAAGGCCCCAAGAAGGTCTTAAAGAGTTAGAAAATCAGTTATTTCTGCTGACTATGAAGTATACAACACTAAGGAATTTTAAATGGAGGATGATCCCACCTCATTTGAAGAAGCCATGAGAAGTGATCATTCATCAAAGTGGCTTGAGGCCATGGAAGATGAAATAAAATCTATGAATGTCAATAAAGTTTGGGACTTGGAAATAATTCCTAAAGGAGCCAAAACAGTAGGCTGTAAATGGGTCTACAAAACAAAACTTAACTCTCAAGGGAATATAGAGAGATATAAAGCGCGACTTGTGGCAAAAGGCTTTACGCAAAGAGAAGGGATTGATCACAATGAGATCTTTTCTCCAGTCTCATGTAAGGATTCCTTTAGAATTATAATGACATTAGTGGCACATTATGATTTAGAATTACATCAGATGGATGTAAAGACGACATTTCTCAACAGGGACTTGGAGGAAAATATTTACATGGCACAACTGAAAGGTTTTGTCATGAAAGGAAAAGAACGAATGGGATGCCGCCTAAAAATCCATTTATGGAATAAAACAAGCTTCAAGATAGTGGTACTTGAAGTTTGATCAGACAATAAAGAATTTTGGGTTTAAAGATAATGTAGAGGACAATTGTGTCTATGCAAAGTTTAAGAATGGAAAGTTTATCTTCCTTGTCCTGTATGTGGATGATATCTTACTTGCTAGTAGTGATGTCAGTCTACTACTGGAGACAAAGAAGTTTTTGTCCTAAAAAAATTTGATATGAAAGATCTTGGTGAAGCTTCGTTCGTTCTAGGGATCGAGATTCACCGAGATAGAAGTAAATGGGTATTAGGACTGTCACAAAAGATATACATAGAAAAGATCTTAAAGAAATTCAGTATGCACAAATGTAGTCCCTCACCTGCTCCTATAGTCAAGGGCGACAGATATGGAGATTTTCAATGCCCCAGGAACCAGTATGAGATCGATCAAATGAAAATGGTTTCATATGCTTCAGCTGTCGGAAGCTTGCAATATGCTCAAGTATGTACGCGCCCTGACTTGGCATTTGTTACCGGGTTACTTGGCAAATTCTAGAGCAATCCTAAAACATAACACTGGAAAATGGTAAAGAAAGTCTTGCGTTATTTGCAAGGAACGAAAAGCCTCATGATGACGTATAGAAGATCAGATTCACTCCATATAGTGGAATATTCTGATTCTGATTATGCTAGAGATGGTAGAAAATCCACGTCTGGATATGTATTCACTCTCGCAAGGGGAGCTATTTCATGGAAAAACTCAAAGTAAACCATCACTACATCGTCCACAATGTATGCCGAGTTTGTAGCGTATTATGAGGCAATGGGGCAGGTGAACTAGCTAAAAAAGTTCATACCCGGTTTGAAGGTGATTGACAACATCTATAGACCAGTTAAGTTATAATGCGATAATAATCCGACAGTACAATATGCTCACAACAATAAGTCAAGTGGTGCTGCCAAACACATTGACATAAAGTATTATATTGTGAAAGATAAAGTCTGGGATCATGTCATAAGTCTTGAGCATATAAGTACTGAAAAGTTGCTCGTGGATCCGCTTACAAAAGGCTTACCACCCAACGTGTTCAGAGAACATGTAGCTAGCATGGGTTTAAGGGAAAGCCTATAATTCCTGAACAAAAGAAGGCCCAAAGTTAAGTATCTATTTCAGAACAGAGTGGTGTGTTGTAGCTGTTAAATCTATCAGCAATTGACCGTGACGATGAAACATGCTCTATGCGCTAATCTGTAATGGAATGAACAAAAGTAAATGTTATGAAATTGAAAGATGGTACTGAGATCAAGGGGGAGAATGTTAGTTGATCTCCACCAATAGGCCCAATGGCCTATTGGGCCCTTAGATCTGCGCCCTGATCGGGGGCGCCCAACCCTAATATGGTTGATGGGCCCCTGTCGCACAGCACTATAAAAAGAGAGGTGGGGATTAGGGCTCTAACTATGAGGTTGACCGGAGCCGCCGTGACCCACCAACAGAAAACCTAACCCGATCTAAAGAGGTTGCTGCCAGCGACGAGAAGACCCACTGACTTCACCGCCACCAACCTCATCGTCGCCTCTGCATCGCCACTGGACCTCGCCACCACTACGCTGGACTCCACTGCGCCGAGCTTCCACGACACCGGCGTCCAAGCCACTGCGGCGCCATGGTCCGAATGATGACCTAGGGCGAGGTACATCAATAGTTTCCCCCATCTAAGTAAGATGCTTACCCCTGATCTACGTTTTCAAAGGCACTATGTTTACCAACATGAGATGGCTGAGCTTGACACTGTCGAGGCTTAGACTCCTGTGCCTAGCCTAATCCTGTCGCATTACTGTGTTTTTAATGTCTATCTAGCTGCTTTGTCTGGAACGTGTGGGGGTTTAATGGCCACGCTCGTCGCAATGTCGTTCGAGAGTTTCTGGTCTAGGAGCGGGCCTCTCTTGTGTGTATTCAGGAGACCAAGCTCTTCGTGGTTATATCGGCTAGGCTGGCCGAGATAGGCTCATCGTATGATCCATGGTGGATCACGGTTGTCTATGGCCCACAGCTCGACCATGAGAAGGTCGAATTCCTTGATGAGTTGCTACGTTGTAGAGATGCTTGCCCAGGGTTGTGGTTCCTGTGCGGTGACCACTACGTGAAAAGGGGTTTATAGCAACGGCACGAATTTTTTGTAGGGGCGGCTGGTGATGGAGTCGCCCCTACAAATGGAATAGTAGGGGTGGATGGTGATACGAGCCACCCCTACAAATGGGTCTGATTTGTAGGGGCGGCTCACTCACCAGCTGCCTCTAGTGTTTCTATTTGTAGGGGCAGCTGGTGATTGAGCCGCCCCTACAAATGCCCCACGTACAGTGAACAAGTCATCCACCCAAAAATATCTGCAGCCCTCCTCCATTCTCTCTCTCTCTCTCGACTCTTCCATTCCCCTCCCTCTCTCTCTCTCCCTTGCTCGGATGGCCATGGCTCCTCGCCCGCCCACGCGGCGCGACAGTGCCCCCCCCCCCCCCCCGCCCGGCCGACGAGCTCTAGACCCGCGGGATCTCGGTCAGCGCCATGGCTCCCTCGAGCACTGCCCTGCGTCGCGGGATCTCGGTCAGCGCCCTCCCCCAACCCTTACCCTAATGGCGTCACACCCCGGCACAGCGGGATCTCAGTCCTGGCCGGCACCCAATCGTTGATCTACGGCGAAGCGACGTCGATCCATGATCGGGCAGCATCAATCCGAGGACGGGCGGCCTTGATCCATGGTCTGGCGTTGTTGATCTGTGGTCGGGTACCCTGGATCGACAACCAAGCGACCTCGATGGCGGCGCGGAGAGCCCCTCATGCTCCTTCCTAAGGCAGCGGCCGCCATGGAGGGCCACCAGCACTCAAGCCCCCAGGTGAACCCACATCCCGTCGTGTCTTCCCCTTCTGGGCGCCAGTCCCGACTCGGTGACTACCAACCTCGGCACCCTGCGGCGGTGGCGGCGCAACCTAGCAGCTGGCACGAGCAAGGGACTGAATGGGGGCAGAACAAAGGTATGAGATCCGACTAGTAGATCGGGTAGTCTCCTCATCTGCCCTACGGCTGGTAGCCAGCAAGCAATTGGTAGATTGATTTCGAGGTCCATAGCCATGCGTTCTTTGCTAGTGATTACTAGATTGATTTGTGATGCGCGAAGCGTGCCTAGGATGCAGAGTACCTGTTCTGCAAGCATCTGCCTTGTGTGAATCATGTAGATTTGCATAGGAAAAGTTCACTATTTTTTTTTTGCCAATTACTCTTCAATGAACTAGTTTAGATTGCGGTAATAGTATGGCTCACCTAGTGTTGTTTAGATTGCTTGGGCTGTGACGTCACACATACATAAATGAATGATGACTCCTTATGATGAGAAACAAGTTTTACTAGTTGTATGACGTGCCATCTAACTATAAAAATATGTGAACACGTATTGCTGATGTTGAACATATAAAGATATGCTTGCGACACAGCTGTGATGGGATCATGCAAGGCAGCTGCATGAAAGAGATGGTTTGTGACTACCAGCTTTTAATTTTAGATGCAAGATAATAAAAACAATCATGTACTGATTCCATCCTTCTGTCAATTCGAATTACACGATCGATCATATATCTTTTATTCTAGGATGTAGTAGTAGAGTAGAGCTAGCCGCCAGCTAAGGACCTAGGGTACTGTGTTTAATTGATATAGCTTGTTATTGTATACAACTTTAATTTGCATATTGTGTTGGATGCTAAAGATAATTGGAGTAGATTGTGCATGCCAAATGTGGCGATGGGGTGGGTTACAGGCTATTTTGTTTTGTTTTGTTTTGCAAAGTCGTATGGCTAAAGGAGCGGATGTTGAGGAGCTCTCCACCGATCTCCCGGAGCTGTGGAGATTAAAGTTGAGGCGGCCTTGTGGAGGGGCCATTGCCTCCCTTGCAGATTCCTGCCCTCGCATCCATGGCGCTGATTGATGAGATGAACCTACCAGTGCTACATCTCGACTTCCACCACAGAGGCGGTGCAAATGTTTCCTGATGAGATGAACCTATCTCGATAGGCTGTTCCTGTTTGTTTTGTTATTAGTAGGTCAACTGGCTAGTGCTTTGTGTTGGAATGTGTCACTTGTCTTTAGGATTGATAATTTTTAATTTTGAATTCATATGAGATTACCAGAAAATATGGCAAAACGCTGACAGGGTAGACAAAATCTTGATTTCGAGCTAGAAGTGGTAATCATTTCTTTCCAGAAGCTAGCACATGCATTTCAGTATTATCTCATATGAATACAACTAAAGCCTTCATTTCTTGAACTAGCTTTTAAAACTTGTATTCTTCAAATTTTTGCTTGAAATTTCTATTAGTGTTTCCATAGTTGTAAATGGTACCAGGATGATGATGATATAAGATTATTACAATTATTAAGGTGCATCGGTTTCTTGATTGTGGGAGGATGGTAGTCATTTCTGATCCATTCTGTGGGAGATGTTGATAACATTATTTGATATGTTGGTTGTTTGCTGGCTGAGGAGCATAATTAGAGATTTATTATTTTTTTATTTCTCAATAAGGATACAAGATGTGCAACATGCTTTTTTTCCCAGAGTGTAAATGCTCAGATATGCGTGATTCCAGCAAACTTATGACTGATTAGATTTGTTTCCTATGATTTTTTTTCCAGATTGGTAAGTATAAAGTATTTTTATTTGGATTCACATATTAATTGGCTACCTTCTATCCGAATGACTTGCTGTATCACTGAATCCACTCCACATGCATCGCTGATAAAGTGGAAGATTATCAATAGCCTGCATGGTCAGGTCAGTATCCAGTGTTGGAGTGCTCCTTTTTCTGCTATAACTTATGCACAGGTGATTGTATTTCTTGCAAAAATAGAACATGAATGCTACTTGTTTTGTAGAGCTTATCATGCTAGTCTCTTTTCCGTTTTGATTCAGCTAATGCTTCAGATTAACTATGCCATCACTATTTTTTTCTTATATATTGGAAATACTCATGGGTGCAAAGATAATTCTTTATTCTTTGTGAAACATAATATACTAGTTATAGGAACTAGAAAGCAATGGATCGCATATCACACTGAGCTGATCATGGAAGCATGTTTGTTCGCATTGGCACCTGCCATGATGTGCCATGTTTGTTCGTATTGGCACCTGCCATACTTTCACAACTCACAGAATCCTGCTTGTCCATTTTCAACGAAATTCTGATACCTTTTTTTTGTGGTGTAGATGCCGGAAGCAAGTGTGGGATTATTGCTCAGGAATGGGAGGAAACCTGTTGACTTGTAGAGGAAGAGAGATGTGCTACACAGGGTACAATGCATGTGGCAATGGTCTACATGCATTTCCATCTGTCATTTGTTTGTTTTTTTTTAAGCGAAACCATCTGTCATTTGTTCCTTCCGATACTTGGTATCTGTGCAGCTTGCTTTTAGAAGTGTTCACAAGGTGAATATTTCAGAAGTTTCTTTTTTTCGAGACATAAATTTGGGTTTCCTAATTGTGCCTTTATCTATGATAAAGGCATTGAGCATACTAGTTAGCATTTTTTAGTTGACTTGATATTTTTTTATATTTGATTTTATATGTATTACTACAATTCGCACTTGGAAGACATGTCATGGAATATTTGTTATAATCTGGTATAAATAAATGTGTATTGTCATTGAGTTTAAGCACAATCGCAGAAGAAGATAAGTCATGATGAAAAATATATGTTCTGGTCGAATTTGAATTGTAAATTTAATTTTTTTTTTTTTGCGGAAAAATGATTTGTATGGGCGGTTGTTACTGTAGCCGCCCCTACAAATCGATTTGTAGAGGCGGCTAGTTTTCCGAGACCGCCCCTATAAATTGATTTGTAGGGGCGGCTACAGTACCAACCGCCCCTACAGATCAATTTGTAGCCACCCTTTCGTAGGGGCGGCTAGCAAAACCGTCCCTACAAATGGTTACCAGCCGCCCCTAAAAACGTTTTTCTACGTAGTGGACTTCAACATGATATACCACGCACAAGACAAAAACAACGGTTGACTTGATCGTTGTTGCATGAGGCGTTTTCGCTCGTTCCTCAACAGAACGCACCTTGAAGAATTGAACCTAGTTGGGAGAAGGTTCGCGTGGTCGAGTGAACGCGAACGACCGACGCTTGAACTGTTGGATCGCATGTTCGTGTCGGCGGACTGGTTTGTTGCTTTCCCAAACCACGTCCTCAAGCCACTATCCTCGGACTACTCGAATCACTGCCCACTGTTGCTACAGCTCCATGCATTCACCGGGACGAAGAGGCGCTTCCGGTTCGAGTCCTTCTGGGTAAAGCTGCCGGGTTTCAACTCCTTGTTCTTCCTCATTGGTTGGCTGCTTTGGAAGGAAAGGAACGCGAGGACCTTCAATGGAGTCGTGACATCAGCAGCGTAGTTAAGAGTCCTGATCCAGGAGGAGATTGACGCTTGGTGCTTGGCAGGATATAAGCATCTGAGCTCGCTCATGGCGCTTCTCTGATGCATCTCATACATACGTCGCATAATTTGTTTTGCGTAATTACAATCACGTGTGAGTTGAGTTTCTTTCAGGCACCTCGGTAACCTTGGATTTCCGTTGTTACTGGTTGCTATAACAAAACTCTTTCCTGCTTAATGAAAAACGTGCCAGCTAGGCACGATCACGAAAAAAATACTCTAATTAGAAACAGACATTCTTTAAAAAAATACAAAAATATATTGCATCCAAAATTCTCTCTCGTCTCCTTCCTTTTCGACCAATGTCCGTGTATGTGTATAGTCAATGCTCCACATTGTGGCCGTTCCTGAGCTTGTACATATATATATAAGAGGCTTGGCCGTTCCTGAGCAACCGATCAAACTAGATTCTGAAAGTCCAGCGACGTGCCGTTAGCTAGGAGCTGGCTAACAAACTACGATCGATCGTGTGAGCCTACTGGACCTGGACTTCTATAGACTACAGCCCTCGCAGTTGCAGTATCGATAGAGCCATAGAGGCATAGCAGATGAAGAAACTGGATGAAACTCTTCAAACGATAGAGTTGGTAGCCCCTTAGGCGTCACGGGCTCACGGCCCTCTCCCTCCCTCTGGTCTTTGGATCAGACCGAATGCCAGCCCAGCAGAAAAACCCATCAGTGGACATGACCCAAACAAACCTAGCTAGGCTGCCGCCCGCTCGCCATTTTGGCCCAAATAGAACCCGAGCGCCTTTAACTTTCCCTGTGTCCGTTGTCCCCACTAACACGGAGGCAGTGGCGTAGCTAGGATTTGTAGTTATGGTGGTCTATTGTCTAAATTTTTTTTAGCTACTATAAATTTAATATGTCGGTGCACAAGTATATGAATTACAAAACACAATTAAAATAAAGGGCATACGTAGTTCATAAAATAGATGAGTGTAACTTTCTTAACATAGAATTGAAAATATTACGTGTCCATAATAGTTTCAGGACAATATGTCACTACTTCTTCTTATTCTTGTCAGGCATGCGCCTTCTAATAGCCATGAAAGTGTTGATGATCTCTTCTTCACTTAATTGTAAGGAGATGGAGAAGAAGCCTTCTTCTTTGATTCATATTTCTAAAAAAGAGAGGCGATATCACCACTCCTCTTCATTTTTAACAAATATACAAGAGAAATAAACAAGCCCAATGTTTCAATTAAATATCTAAATTATTTCAGTGCTACAATAAATTTTTAAAATTGAGATGAAATAGAACTTGCCGTGAATTGCCGTAGCACTGTAGGCTGTAGCAGATGCAATACTTGCCGTGAATTGAATTGAAGTTGAACCGTAGATTGTTGATTAAATGATTATCTCATGTTAGCACTTTCGCAATTTAGGGCTTAATCACTTGACAGTATCAAGTTGATACAGAGAGAGAAACGTGATAGAACTCGAGTAATGATGAAAGGATATCAAGATCAACATACAGGTTGTGCATTGCTAGCCTTGCCTCTGACTCCGACGTCTGGCCAGGCGACGGCCGGGCAGCCGGCGGTTGCTCTGCTGCTGCAAATACAGATCGTCGAGACGCCGAGTACAAGTTTGGACGGTTGGAGTCAAAACACAGAAGACCAAGGTGCAGGTCGCGGAGACGCGGACATTGCTTGCCGCTTGGACTTCGTTTTTAGGCTCGATCGAGATTCGGCAGCAGAAGCACACACAGGCCAGCCCAACAGAGTCCACGGCTGAATACTGAGGGGTACTACACTTTGGGCCAAATCTACAAGGTGGTCCGTGGCCCACTCTGTCCACCCTGTAGCTCTGCCAGTGCATGCTGGTCCCACCATCAACCCTACGATCAGTAGCAGGACCCAGACATTGACCTAGTAAACGGTCTGAAACCGCAAGCCGTGTGACGCCTCACACTCCGCCTCGTGGCATTTTTTATGCCGCCACGTGTCCCATCCTTATGTTACCACATGTCATTTCTGGGCTCTTTGTTTTTCTGATTTTAGGAACTACTTTAATATTCTAAAATTCATAACTAATTCATTTTAGCTCTAAAAATATGAAACTTGTACCAAAACTTTTTCAAAAACCTGCTTGGAGTTATTTGAACAAGGTTTATTGTGGTTTCTTTGTAATCTTATCGGTAGCCTCTTGTGGCGTTTATTTTCGTAGCAAGGACTCGAGCACAAATGGACCCCGAGATGCTCCCAAAAGAGAAGGATGACTCTACTGATCTACAACATCGGCGCTCGAATACTTATACTACTACTTCATTGATATCGTAGCTATCATGGAAGCACATTTTATTAGAATCCTGTTTACGCATATACAAATTAGATACGCTAGCATCTTACTTCTATTGATTTGCTAGTATAGAAATGCATGCCTTGTTTGAGCCCTAATTTGCTTGATTGAAAACCTCATTACCCTAATCACCTAGCTTCGCGCTTGATTTACTTGTTTGCCTAATTGTTTGCTTGCATTTTTACACCATCACACTTTATACTTATGCCTTTGAGATATATTGCTGTGATAGTTGGATGGTATTTGGTTTGGTGGTTAGGGGGTTAGCCGTGAGGTTTCCCCATGAGATGGTAGGATATGTGATGGGAGCGATGAATCTCGATGCGTGTGGTGGTGATGTGAGGAGATCTGGAGGTCTTAACCCCATCTTTGGATATATCAGCTAGAGCAAGACCTTAGTGGGGTGCATGAAGTATACCCTAGGTGTGGTTCTTGTGGTGGGACGCTTGTGCATGAGAAAAAATATGATATGAAAAAGGAGTTGGAGGGTATTGACCACCTGTGAGAGGTGAGTCTTGTGCTTGAGGCACGTATTGGTGGAAGGTGCTTGCTCTAGAAATTAAGGGTATTGCTGATGCCTAGAAAATGGTTCTTTGTCAAACGTGCATGCCACATGCTCTGTATGATGATGGGGTCTGTTCTGTTGGGTTAGTGCGGACTAAGCCAGTGCTATGGGAGTGAGAGTACACAAGGTCTCAAGGGCCCTAGGAGCACAGTGCAAGGGGGGAGGAGACGGCTCATGCTACCCCAACATCACGATCCCATGTGTATGCGTCATATCGTATGCTACTCTAGATTAGGGACGGCTGGTGTCGGTGTTTTGAATAAACACCAACTAGTAAATTTATATTTGGTGCGCGTAAGGCCCGGATGGTGTACTAAAGGACAAAAGGTTTATACTGGTTCAGATAGAATGTCCCTATGTCCAGTTTGCTGCTGCTCGTGTTATTAGCACTAAAAAAGGTTCGTAGTAGGGGGTACAAACAGTTGAGAGAGGGACAGGTCCTAAGTCTCTGATGGAAAGGTCAAAAGCATGCCAAGAGCTCGGTTGCTGCTTGGTTGTGTGTTGTGTGTGAAATTGATCCGTCCCCTTAACGGGGTGCCCTACCCTTCCTTTTATAGACCAAGGGGGGGCAGGGATTATAGATGGGAGAAAGAGGAAAAACCAGAGGTAGAGAAGGTCCTTCGAAGGTGCTGGGTCTTCCTTTTCCCTTGAGCCTGCCCTGCTGACATGGCAGATGGTGCTAGGGATAGCACGTTCGCTGATCCTGATAGGGCCGTGCTCTGTCTTCGTTCTGCAAGTGGTTATGTTCTATCCTACTCCATCAGACAGTGCGGCATGCCAGGGTGCCGAGTCATGACCCTATGGGGAGCAGACGAGGAAGTGACCATACGTTCGTTACTGTAGATGATGTGAGTTCCCTCCTGGATTGTAGTGGTTGTCGTATGCTTATGTCAGGATCCGCGTCCAAGGGCTGATGGCGGCCCCACAACACTGTAAGACAAATGTCGACGCCTACAACACTATTCAGGCTCTGTCATGCCTAGAAGGGCTTAAAGTGCTTGTCCCATCATATCCTAACTGTACTTGCCCGCAGACATGCAGGGTATGGTCCTTGGTACTACGGTTGACTTGAGTGTCCTGTCTTACCCTGTGCTCATCATTATGAAGGATCAGGGCGCAGACGTTGGGCGAGGTGGAGCCAGTGCTCAGACATCAGGCAAGGCAGAGCCTGCCCTCCCCTCAGGGGTCAGGCAAGATTGTGCCAGCCCTGGACGTCGGGCGAGGCGGAGCTTGCCCCTAGACGTTGGTCGAGGTGGAGCCTGCCCTCAGACGTTGGGCGAGGCGGAGCCAGCCCTCGGACATCAGGCGAGGTGGAACCTGCCCTCCCCTCGGGGGTCAGGCGAGGCGGAGCCAGCCCTGGACGTCAGGCGAGGCAAAGCTTGCCCTCGGACATTGGGCAAGGCAAAGCTTGCCCCCAGACGTCGGGCGAGGCAAAGCCTACCCTTGGACATCGGGCGAGGCAGAGCCTGCCCTCAGACATTAGGTGAGGCAGAGCCTGTCCTCAGACATCGGGCAATGCGAAGCCAGCCCGGGTCGTCGGGCGAGATGGAGCTAATCTTCAGTCGTTCGGGCAAGAAGTGTAGTTCTGTTTTTGTTTGTTAGGAACTATTAACGTCTGACGGTTATTAACTCCTCCTTTTTGAGTACCCAAGTATTAGGTCCCCGATAGTAGCCCCCAAGCCCCCGAGTGATTCGGATAGAATCGCCCGGGGGTGATTTGACTTGCCAGAGGGTGGGCGCGAGCGCACCCGACGGGTGTAGCCTCTGAGCCCCCGTGTGATTCGGCTAGAATCGCCCGGGGGTATTTCAATTTGTCGAAGGTCAAGCCCCCGGGTGATTCGGATAGAATCGCCCCGAGGGGTATATCGATTTGCCAGATGGTGCGCGCAAGCGCACCCGTCGGGTGTTGCCCCTGAGCCCCGGGTGATTCAGATAGAATCGCCCAGGGGGTAATTCGGACCCTTCGCGGGAATGGCTGTGAAATTTGGTGTTTTGATAACTGGATAGTTTAAGGGGAACCCCGGTATCTAGTTCATGGGGATTCACACAGGGTCAACCCGGTTGAGACTCGATCGTGGATCGAGACTCCCTTGAGGCTTGTATGCCTGAGTTTTGGCCGTTTGCGGGCCCATCCCTCGTTGGGACGGCCATTGAAATCATTGGGCCAGCCCTCGAACTCCTAGGCCTAGGCAGGCCGGAGAAAATGCTTTTTAACCCATATCCCGTCTGTGGGAAAAGAGTCCTAGTCTGCCCGGAAAGGCAAAACATCCAGCACGACTTTGGTGGTAAAGGGTAAGGATTGTGGGCGCATATCTTGAGACGTGATGTGGTGTTGTATTGTGGCAGGTGCGGAGATCTAAGTAGACGGTTGCCTTCCTTGCATCCGTCGCCCCTATAAAACCATGGGGTTTGCCCCCAAGGTTTCATACTTTGCCTCCTTGCCTTTGCATCTACAACCTCCACCGCCAATCGCCTGAGCCTCCCACACCCATATCGTAGCCGTCGTGAAGCTCGCATTCAACCACCCCCATCATCTAATGGAGCAGTGGTGCAGATCTGATGTCACCCTCTAGCGCCTGGAAGGCCTTGTTCGCCGTGGGATTCTTTACGCGCGGACCACCACCGATGAGTGCCGGCTACCTAGCAATGAGGATACGTTGTCACCACCCAATGGCTACGTTGTGTCCTTTGCTCGCTTTCATGAGCGAGGATTCACCACCCCGCCCACAAGTTCCTTCGGGGGCTGCTGAATTACTACAAGGTGGAGCTGCAGCACCTTACTCCAAATGGGGTCCAGCACATTGCGGTGTTCATCACCCTATGTGAGGGGTTCTTGGGGATTAGTCCCCACTTCGACCTATAGTGGTATTTCTTCACCGTCATGCTCTTGAAGAAACAGGAGAAGAAGCAAGAGCTGAGCGTGCCGATGGGATGCGCCGGCATCTCGCTCCGCAACAACCGGGTCAATGAGTACCCGTCGATGCGTCTGTCGACCTCCAACAAGGGGTGGCATTCACATTGGTTCTATATCAAGAATGACGTAGCCCCCCCCTGCTAGCGTTCACCGAACGCCTCATCGAAGAGGTCCCAAAATCATGGAGGATGTGGGGGGTCCCGGATAAAGACAAGATAAAAATCCAGGACAATCTCACCGCCCTCCAAATTCTGAAGGAGAGGGGTGTGAAGGGGTCAGGGATCATCAGCGCCTACCACACATGGAGGGTGGCACCACTGATGAGTCACGCGCTTCCCTTGTACCTGATGGCGCACGGAGCATCACTCGAGGGGACAACGCTTGTCGATGAAGTGCTCTCCCCCTCCGAAGTGGTGCAGCGCATCAAGGAGGCAATGGAGCCTTCGAAGGATGACGCCGGCATCGTTCTTGATTTCGTGTATCTGATGCTAGGGCACCCCCAATGCGGCCGGAACCGGGGTACATCAACTTTGTAAGTTCTCTTTCCCCGTGCCTCCTTTTTAATTGATCTCCCAACTCCTCGATGCTGACATTGAGATAGTGGGACCAGTCAAAGAGGCTCGTCCTTATGGACCACGTGGCTCCACTGCCGAAGGACCCGCTCATGGCGACGGCGAATCGCACCACGGCCAAGTGGCAAAATAAGACAAAGGAGGTCCAGAGGAGGAAGAAGCAGCAAAAACAACAAGCATGGGTGAGAGGAGAGGAGACAGACAGTAACGATGATGACAACAACGAGGAATATGATGAGGTAGTCACCGACATTGAGTGGGATGACCTGGGAAGTGAGGACGCGCTGACAGGCACCCACTCGTCAATGCAGGGACCCTTCCCATTCCACACAGGGGAAGGTGAGGCCATGAGGCCAGAGGAGGTGGGCCAGACCACCGGCCCATCCTTAGCACCATCAGGGGTAGGCGGATCTACCGCCGCACTCAAGGTGCCAGTGGGAGCAGGCGGACCCGTCGCCACGCCCCAAGAGCCGGCGGGAGTGGGTGGATCCGCCACCGCGCCTGTGGTGGCGAGAGAGGGGGGTGGCTCCACCGCCGTGCCCCCAGATACAAGGGAGGTGAGCCCCTTGGCCCAAGAGTAGGGGACGGGCTCAAAACGGTCTCGCCCCAACGAGGTGGAGCAGGGAACTAGGGGTTCACCCCCTAAACGTCTCCACCGCCCAACAACGCTGACGTAAGTTGCCGATTCCTCTGTTTTCTCTATTTTTCATAGTGACTCGCGCCTTTTGTTTCTTCTATAGTGTCAGGAGACGGGTTAGACAAGGCACTTCCATAGCACTGTCGCCCAAGAAGACCATCGCCCTTCAGGCAAGGCGAGGGCCGCCGACTGATGTCGCTCCCATTTCGAGCGAGAGCAGAGCCAGCGTCACAGCCTCATCAGCCGATCTAGTGCCACCCGTGGTGGTGCCCCTGCTCTCGGCGGGTCAAGCTATCGGCAAGGCTGAGGAGGTGCCCTCAGAGGTTGCTGCTCAACTGGCGACAAAAGTGATGCCACTACCGACATCGGGCCGAGCGAAGCTGTCGGCTACACCCGTTGCTTCGACAACGGTAGGTGTGGTGCAGCCGGACGAGGTCCCACTGATGGAGGCAGAGGTGATGGTGGCTATGATGGACGGGTCGTAGTTAGAAGCTATGGTAGAGGCGCCCGAGGCAGCGGCGTGTCCCATGCCACCGGTGGCCCTAGAGACGACGCCCATCGTGGGCAGGACCGAGGGGGTCATGGTGAAAGGTCCTAATATGGCTAGAGGGGCGGTGAATAGCCTATTTAAAATCTACAAATCAACTAGAGCAATTTGATTAGTATGACAAATAGCGAAATGCAAATTTGCTCTAGCTCTACAAGGGTTGCAAGCCACCTAACCAACAATTCTAGTTGCAATGATTACAAGGCACACAACTTGCAATGTTACTACTCACTAAGAGCTCTCAATCTTGCTACTCTAAAGAG
Organism: Miscanthus floridulus; assembly: GCF_019320115.1. Taxonomy (NCBI): domain Eukaryota; kingdom Viridiplantae; phylum Streptophyta; class Magnoliopsida; order Poales; family Poaceae; genus Miscanthus; species Miscanthus floridulus. The sequence goes on from NC_089597.1 coordinate 38,298,654, forward strand.
CTCCACTAGATGAACTTAAAAAAACAAAGCAAGCTCTCAATTCTAATTACACTAAAGAGCTTGCTACAACTAGTTTGCAAGAATATAAATGAGAGAGTAGGGTGATTATACCACCATGTAGGGGAGTAAACCAATCATAAGATGAATACTAAATCAATCACCGAGAGAATACCAAAGGGCAAGAGACAACCAATTTTTCTCCCGAGGTTCATGTGCTTGCCAGCAGCTAGTCCCCGTTGTGTCGACCAACACTTAGTGGTTCGGTGGCTAAGAGGTGTTGCACGAACCTCGTCCACACAATTGGACACTGCAAGAACCTATCCTCAAGTGAGGTAACTCAATGACACGAGCAATCCACTAGAGTTACCTTTCGGCTCTTCACCGGGGAAGGCACAAGACCCCTCACAATCACCATGATCGGAGCCAGAGACAATCACCAACCTCCGCTCAACGATCATCGCTGCTCCAAGCCATCTAGGTGGCGGCAACCACCAAAAGTAACAAGTAAATCCTGCAGCGAAACACAAATGCCAAGTGCCTCTAGATGCAATCACTCAAGCAATGCACTTGGATTCTCTCCCAATCTCACAATGATGATGAAACAATGATGGAGATGAGTGGGAGGGCTTTGGCTAAGCTCACAAGGTTGCTATGTCAATGCAAATGGCCAAGAGAGTGAGCTTGAGCCAGCCATGAGGCTTAAATAGAAGCCCCCATGAAATAGTGCTGTTGTACCCTTTCACTGGGCACAACACAGGGTGACTGGACGCTCCGGTCGCCCGATGCTTGCCACGTGTCATCGGCTTCAAACGTCGATCGCCCGATCTCAACGGTCAAGTGATGACCGGACGCATTAGTTAGAAAGTGACCGGACATAGGACCCCAGCGTCCAATCATTTCCAGTAAGGTTCCAAATGTGAAATTTCATGGCTCGACTGGACTCACCCGGTGTCCGGTCACTCAACGTTTCCTCTATGCGTCTCATGTTAGCGTATGTTAGCACTGACCGGACGTACCCTGCCAGTGTCCGGTCACTCTTTACGCCAGTGTCCGATCACAAGACCAAGACGCATGCTCACTGTTGCTACTGACCGGACTTAGGACCCTAGTGTCCAATCACTGCGCCACCAGCGTCCGGTCACTCTGTGAACCCTTGTCTTTTTTGTATAGGGCACCGGTGTCACTGTCGGACTGTCTGCACTCTACAGGCGGACACTCCGTCGATGAAGTTTCTAACCCTTGCTCCAATGTACCAACCACCAAGTGTATCACCTTGTGCACATGTGTTAGCATATTTTCACAAATACTTTCAAGGGTGTTAGCACTCCACTAGATCCTAAATGCATATGCAATGAGTTAGAGCATCTAGTGGCACTTTGATAACCGCATTTCAATACGAGTTTCACCCCTCTTAATAGAATGGCTATCTAACCTAAATGTGATCACACTCGCTAAGTGTCTTGATCATGGGAACAAAATGGCTCCTGCTATTTATACCTTTGCCTTGAGCCTTTTGTTTTTCTCTTTCTTCTTTTCCAAGTTCAAGCATTTGATCATCACCATGCCATCACCATCATCATGATCTTCGCCATTGCTTCATCACTTGGAGTAGTGCTACCTATCTCATAATTACTTTAATAAACTAGGTTAGCACTTAGGGTTTCATCAATTAACCAAAACCAAACTAGAGCTTTCACATGGCCCAGGGACCCTCGGACACCGCGGTAGTTGCCAAGGAGACCCGCAGGGAGTTGTCCCTAGTCCTTCCATCGGAGGGCCACCACCGGCCCGCGTGGGATGAGGCCCCACTCTGGTTGGTGAGTCTGTGGGACCCGTCATCGGATCTTTTCACCCTTGACGATGCCGCTGAGGTCATGGAGCGGGAGAAGCTCAGCGAGGGGTTCACAACCATGCTAGAAGCTCTAAACCAGGCTAGTGGCACCCTTCGAGACGTAATCATTCCTACTAGCCAGGTATTCACTTGGTCTTGCCTCTCGATCTCTTTTTTCTTCATCTATTTTTGTTTTCTGACCACCACCTTTTTTAGTATCTTATTGCTTGCAGCCAGGAGAAATCTCGGTTCCTTCATGAACACAAGGAGGATTGGGACCACCTCGTCGATGAGACACGACTGCATAGGGACGTGACTACCTAGCTTTGCCAGAGGGTGGTCGAGCTGACTCCTCTTGCCCTAGAGGCGGACGATCTTTGGTGGTGGGTGGCCAAGGCCCACCGGGATGCGGAGGACGCCGAGAAGTCTTTTGACGAACTAGCAGAGAGGGCACGGTGGGATTAGGACGAGGCCACCAGAGTATGGAAGGAGCAAGATGAGCTGCTCCAGTGGGATGCTGAGGCCCGCCAGCAATCATCGACCTCCTAGTCGAGGCCAAGAAGGAGCGGGATCTTAGGCTGGTAGCCGAGGAGAGGTCCACGACCCTAGAGCAGAGAGCAAAACTAGACACCAAGACGGCTGCTCGGCTACGCACAGAGCGAGACGAGCTACGCCATACTACGGAGAGGCTCCACTCGGAGCGTGGCGCGACCTATGAGGAGCGTGACCGGGCTGTCCGAGCGCACGATGAGGTGCAACAGAGGATCAGCTCCCTCCAGGTTGAGCTGTAGACCACGAGAGCCCAAAAGCTAGAGGCCGAGGGTGCTGTTGCTGGACTGGCCATGAATCTTGTCGAGGCAAGGAGTCTTCTTTAGGCGAAGAGCAACGAGCTCGATATCCTGAAGGTTGCTCATGGCATAGTTTATGATGACCTATAGGTGGTGTAGGTGGAGGGGTCCAGCTCGCTCATGGCCCATGCTGTAGATATCACGGTGCAGGTGCACCAGCTAGAGAAGGAAGCTCTTCACTCAGGAATCACCCAAGCCTTCGCCATCGCCCGCTTGTATTATGATGACAACATCGATTTCAAGGCGATGAGCCTCGGTTTTGCGCCTGGTTATGAACCCTCTAAGCTGGATGATGTATAAGCGACGGTAATTCCTTTGGCGGAAACCCTGGCATGCAAGATTGAAGATATGGTTCTCCCCAAGAGGGGGTAGTAAGTCGAATGAGTCTGATGGACATTTATCTGTAATCTGTGGACAAGTGTCAGCACTTTCGTCTTTTGAAAACAGATTTACAACTTTGTTTCGTTAAACAAATTCACAATTTTGTCTCATTTGATTGAACTTGCTTTCTTCCCTTTTTGTATTCGAAAAAGGTGCTCATGCAATCCAACCCTTTTGTTTGTTAAGGCCATAGGGCCCGAGGTGTATAAGAGGGCAATTAGCCATCGGGGCTTGGGTTTTTTGTAGTCTTACCAGGCATGCTCGGTTATTTGTTCCCACAGACCTTGCCGCTTAACGTGAGGAAGAGGTCCGATGCAACAACTTTTAGAAAAAGGAGGTATTTATACCTTTATCAGCCCCCGAGTGAGGTTTGACCCCTTGCAGTTGCAGGGGTCGGATGTCACTGGAGACCGAAAAGAGGATAGCGGAACTACTCTTGTATTCACACGTACCCCTTCCTTAGGATTTTAGCTATCGTTCTGTGACTGTGCGTTCAGTCTCATTGCAAGTTCGGCCTTCCCTAAGCCCCCCGTGTGTGGAGGGGATTCAGTCAAGGGTTGGCTCATTTTTGTGACTATCGTCCTGTCCGTGGTTTTCACAACTGGAGGGGTTGAGGCAACGTCACTTGCCTCGATGGCTCGAGTGACGAGCTTGATGAGCTCGCTAATGGGGATGTTCGAATGGAATCCGGTCCCATTGCTCGTGATAGGGTCGGCAAAGCCCTCGGGTGGCATTCCGTTGCTCCTTAACCTGCCTTCCAATAGATTCCCCCTCAATGGGGATTTTATGGGCTTGGCTAGAGGCTGGATTGAACTAGAAGGTTGAGATGACCCTAACCGCCTCTATGTGGGTTGGGCGAAGGCCGCTTCCTTCCCTGGCTCTTGTTCGATGTGAGGTAGCCTCGGGCCCTTCACGGGTCAGCCTTCGAACCTCGGCCTCTCGATCTAGGATAAAACGGCTCAAGCCCCTGAGCCCCTTGGGGTCTGATAGGGGTTGGCCATGTTTCACACATCACCCTATCCTTGGTTTCCACAATCGAAGGGGCTAAGCTAACGACGCTTGCCTCGATGGCTCGAGTGTCACGCTCAATGAGCTCGCTAATGGGCATGTTCATGTGGAATCTAGGTCCGTCATTCACTGATGGGGTCGACAGAGCCTTATGTGGCATACCACTACTTCTTAACTTGCCTCTCGGTAGATGCCTGAGCCGTTCGATAGGCTTAGGTGGCCCGTTGGCCTCTCCTCGATGGAGATTATGTGGGTTTGGCTTCAGGTTAGAATCGAACGAGAAAGGTCGAGATGTCCCTGTCCGCATCTAAGCGGGGTCAGGCTAGGCCGCTGGGGCTCTTCTCGGTTTTTCTCCCCTAGCTCTATTTGACATGAGGTGGCCTCGAGCCCTTCATGGTCTGGCCTTCGAACCTCAGTCAGTTGCAGCTCATATCGAATGAGGCGACTACCACTTCGTGACGCGACTTGAAGCGTTGAGATGTAGCAATTGCATATGCAATGTTTGGATGTATGGGATTAATGTTCGATTTAATGGAAATGAAAGTGGGGGTCGGTGATGCTACCTCGACCGCATGAGTGACGAGAAGTTCTTACCGAACATGTCCGTGCGGGGTTTGGGTCTGATGTTTACGACAGGGCCGATGTAACCTGCACGAGCATCGCAATTTTTTGTTTTTGTCTCTCTACGGCGATCCGAACCATTCGATTGACTTAGGCGGCCTGACAGCTTCTCCTTGAAAGAGATTCCGTAGGCAGACCCCTCCGAACCCTTCTCGAGAAGGCGGATGCTAAAGCTTAGGGTGCGGGGAACTATGAATTCGATTATGCTGGTGAACAAAAACACCGTAGCTACTGGGGCGTAGGGTCTAGCGGTTCGTCCAGTCTTACTCAAAGTTTTACACCCACACACCGTGCCTCTGGTTTTTAAATATAAGGAGGGGTCGGACGAAGACAATGTCTAAACAAGTAGACACTCTCGGTAGCCCCCAAGTGATGTCCGCGCCCCTGCTGTTGCAGGGGTCGGAGGCTTGATAGTAAAATCAACATGCAAAGTAAGTAAACAAAGGTGTTTATCTTTCAGCGGCAGTTCATTCGGTGTTGACCTGGGTCATCTGATAGACCTAGGAGGCCTGTTGGGCTCCCCTTGGTGGAGGTTCTGTCGTTGGGTTCTTCCAGGTCCTGCCTAGGGAAGCGGAGAGTCGCCTGCATGCGGGTGCGCCTTGTTTCTCATGCCTGCATGCATGGGTCCCATTTGACCAGGCGTCGTCTTGTTGAGCAGGGCATGTCCCATCGATCCAGACGCGTCCCCTCGAATTCTCATCAGCATCGAATTCCCATCTGCATTGAATAGGGGAAGGGAGAGAGTTTTTTGTTCCAACCTTTTGCCTTTCTCCAACTGATGTGCCTCCTCCTTAAATAGGGGGAGGGAGAGGGTTCTTGTCCCATTCCTGAGCTACTGCCTCCCCTCCTTCTTCCTTTTCACCGAATGCGTTCGTGCATCGCAGCGGTTCCTAAGTGAGAGAGGGTAATGCCAGGGAGAGGAAAACTCATAGACCCGCTCATGAATCTAGAGCGTGATGTCGAGCTGGAGGTCATCCAACATAGATGAGATGGTGCCAGCCACCTTTGTCGAGAAGGGGCCGCTTTTGTCGAAGGAGGAGGCGCACTGGACGGTGCTGAGCATCGTTGGCTTTGTCGTCGTCCGCAAGGCCTTCGTCGGGATGGAGCCGTACGGGAACCTCTTCTAGCAAATCTTCTCTAGGTGAGCCTTGTCGGTGGGGAAGCCGCCCAAGACTATGTCAATGGGGGCCTTCGCCCTTGCAGCCGCTTAGATCGGCTAGTTCATGAAATTTGATGAGTTGTCGAAGACATCCACCAGTCATGGCGACCATACTTCGGCGGGTAGCATCCCCGTCATGGTGCTGTTGTTAGGGTTGCGGCTGATCACGATGGCATAGTCCTTGGACACCCCGACGACTACGCCACGGTCACCGACATGGTGCTCGATGTTGCAGATGATGGCACCCTTAGGGATCCTATGGAGTGGTAGGACGTTGCCGATGGAGAGCGTGGTGCGGTGACCGTAGTAGTATTTAGAGGAGAACTGGTCATAAAATGTAATCGTTTAAGTTGTGGGGGGAGCCCCTGTGGGAACAGTCTTTTGTATTCATGAATACATCAGTCCCTTTTTGTGATGAAATCACTTTGTAAGCGATGAATTTGTGCAAAAATGAACAAGTTCTTAAATTTCGTAACTGCAAACAGCTCTTCAGCTCTTCTCCCTCTTTTTGGCAAAAGAGGTTTAATGCCTTTCAACCCTTCCCATAGTTAAGGTCGCAAATGCTCAGAGTGCGGGCAAGCCAATTCTGATCATGCTGGTGAGCAAAGAGGCCATAGTTGTTGAGGCGTGGGTTTCCTACAGTCCTACTAGTTATACTGAGAAATTGTTCCCGAGGTCCTAGCTCTTAGGACTTACCGTGAGAAAAGTGAGAAAGCACAAAGAATGTTTGTAAGATAAATGTACTCATACTAGCCCCCGAGTGAAGTCCGACCCCTCGCATTTGCAGGGGTCAGATGTCACGAAAGATCAGGGATTTTGATGACAAAACTGATAAGAGAAAGTTTGCGTTTATTTAAGGGTAAAAACGACATAGCTGCCCAATGTTCCAGGCGTTGGTGAAGACCTCGCCGTCGATGGTTTTCAACTTGTAGGCACCTGGCCGGAGTACTTCCGCGACGACGTACGGCCCCTCCTAGGGCGGGGAGAGCTTCTGGCGGTCCTTGTTGCTCTACACAAGGTGGAGAACTAGGTCCCCGATGGGGAGAGCAGGATCTCATTATAGAGTCATTGCAATATTACAACATTTATTCAAATATCTACATCAGAGTAAAATAGCGGAAGTCTTACAATAACTTAATTTACAAAATAGTTATTTCAAACCTTACAAACTAAGTATGATGATTATTACAAACCATAGTAGTGGAGTGGCATAAGTAACATAAAATATAACACACAAAGGAAATACCCTGCCCAAGGGTCACACATTTACTTATCATCATCGACTTGAACAACAGTCATGCAGCACGGTCCAAGACAGACCTACCCATGAGGCTCACCTGCAACAAGGGTTAGCGAACCCTGAGTACAAAAGTACTCAACAAGACTTAACCGAAATATAAACGGAGTATACTTAAGAATGCAGGCTTGGGGATTCAAGGTAGGGCTTTAGCAAGACTCAAAGTTCATTTGCGTAAAGGCTCTTTAAAAAGATTCATTCAACATTTAATTTTTCATAAAGACCATATATGAATCTGAAATGATCCGTAATGAGATCATGAACTTCATATCAAAACTCTTTCTCAAATCTTCCTCAAGTTTCATTTATTAACTACGATGATGAACAGTGAGTTGAGTCTCTATAATCAAGGAGCAATGATGATTCGAACCGATTATAACCCAGCTGGGGATTCCCAACAACATGACATATGCAGGTCCCCAACCTCCATATACCAACCTACCCTCAGATCCTCTAAAACAAGAATGGGTCCATGCCACCCGAGAATACAGTACTCCACCATTCCAGCCCGTGGCCACGTGGGTACACGCTACTCTCGCCATCTCTCCACTCTCAGTGCGCGAGTAGCCATTCTCGTAATAGAATAGCCAAGTTAAGGCTTACCGGAGTATGTGATCGGTACTACAAAGTCTCACCTCATGCAATTCAACAACGGACGTATCTTAATCGACACAGGCGGAAAGAACCCACTCACAAGACCTCCATGTCTTATGGCTCCCATACACCAAGTCCGCTCGGTCTAGATTTATTACTCCACATGCTCATATCTCATGATCACATAAATAACCAGTCGTATCCAAGAAACCATCTATATCTCATAGGTGACCGGTGATCACCCGACTTATACCGTTCTAAGCATAGCTAAGCATAAATAAGTATTCTCGAGTTGAAACAGGTATCAAGGTTGATATTAAAAAAACAAGGTTGGTAATGCACCAATTAGGTTTTCCCTCAACTCCTAACCACTTAATGCAGTATTGAAAAGCAAAAGCGATAAAAACTTGTAAAATACAAGGTAGGTTTAAATGCATCCGGGGCTTGCCTTGATTGATGGAAAGGTCAGGTTCCGAAGACGTTCCACAATTATCAAACCCGACCTCAACAGACGGATTAACTTCCTCCTCAACCTGAATCACTACCATGTTCTCGCTTTCGTTCACTACACGTAGTAACAATGCCATGTTTAATATGATGTGCGATATGAAACATGATGTCTGCCAATGGATGCAAAAGTTAAAAACTTGAATACAACTTTCCTTCGCGGTACAGTTGCAAACCAACAACTACTAAACATTTCCAAAAACTCAAACACTTACTTTAAGTATCAATAATTATCTTATACTAATGACCCAAGGTCATCACTCAATCCAAAATTCAAACAAAACCTAAATCATTAAGGTTTACTATTTGCTTTTATGAATTAATTATTTAATTAAAAGATATGAAATAATTCAATTTTCTCCAAATGAGCTCAAAATTTTTATGAAGACTTACCCCATGATAACTAAGTGGCAAAACAATTTTCATAATTTTTGGATAAATAATACAGCCTCGAAAAATCATGGAAGCTCATTTATTAATTAATTAGAGCAATTTTTATCACATTCCAAATGTACTGAAAACCAGCATTTAATATTTTTCCTAAATAGTTTACACCTCAGGGAGGTCACACAAAATTTTTATAATTTTTGGAGTTCTAATTAATTCTATACAAAAATAACAAATCATAGCACTATTCATGCATTTCTGAAAAAGAAAAATTCCATTTTCAAACAACACAGTCACTGACAGGGTGACCCCACTCGTCAGCACAGTGCTCCCGCGCATAGCAACGACGACCGGGCATTGACCGGCGATTTCTCGCCGCCGGTGAGATCAACGGCGACGGTGAGGGTACCAACGTGATCACCACGACGAGGCGCACCGATTAGTGGCACGAATTGCACCAGTCACAGCTCGAACCGAGCTCGACGCCGGCCATGGCGGACATGGCGGTGCCGTGATGATACGTCGACGAAGGAAGGCCGGTAACGGTTAAACAAACTGCTTGGGAAGAAATAGCAGCTCACCCCAAACACGCTGGAGTTGATGGCTGAACCGGAGGAGCAGCGGTGAAGCGGGTCGACGATCACAGCAGCCACGGCGGCGCGAGCAACGTCGACGGCGGTGTTCTGGTGGCTGTGGTGGACAAAAGGCTAAATCAACAGGTCACAAAGCACCACGGCAACAAGGTGAAGCAGGAACAATGCTGAGCAAGAGCCAAGACGCACCGAGGATTGCTGGCCACGGCGACGCGCACACGACGGTGGTGCTGCCGGCCACGAGGAAGAAAGGCGCGCTCTGTAGTTTCCCGGCAGAGTCAAGCTTCGAGAGCTGGTCGGCTGGGTGCGCAAGGAGCAAGCGGAGCGATGAAGGGCTTTGTTGCGACTGGAACGGCGCTACGGCGACGGCATGGGCTCGTCAGATTTGGGCGGTGGCGGCGGGAAAAGCAGAGGAGAAGAAAAGAGAAGAACGGCGACGGCACAAGCTTTATAGAGCGTCCAGGAAGCAAGGAGATGACACGCAGAAGCCAGAAGAAGGTCGCCGGCGGTGAGGTGTCCCCCGTAGGTACTGTTCACCAAAATTACAGAATTGCCACTCACCTAATTTCCCAAATTACTCCCAAATTTGTATGGTAACTCAAAAATCTCCAAAAATAAAAGTTGTTCCAAATTCAAAGTTCTACAACTTGCTTTAATAACTATACCCAAATTATGTCTACATTTTGAAATGCAAGTTTAAAATCAAAAGGGACACTTTAACTACATTTCGCCTTTTCAAATTACTTCAAAATTTATATAACAACTTTGAAAACTCCAAAAAAAACTTTGTACAATTTGACAAGCTCTACACTTTTGCTTTTAGGCTCAATCCCAAAATGTGCTTAGATTTTGAATTAGGTTTTTAGGGTAGAATTTAAACACTGAAAATCAGGGTTTTCAGAAATTTTAAAGCAATACAAAGATTTTGAACTTGATTCAAACCATACAAGTCAACACATATAACATAAATGTAAACTTGTTTTAATGTATGCATATCAAAATTTTTTTACTAACACTAAAATGAGGTGCAATACATATGATGACATGGCAGGTTTTAGTATTTAAACACCCGAGGTGTTACAATCTTTCCCCCTAAAAGAAATCTCGTCTCGAGATTTAAAGTCCGAGGGTAAGTAATGGAAAAGGAAATGTGTCGAGCGAACACATTCAAAACCTATCCATAAAATAGCTAGGGTCTCTTTAGAAAACACGATTTGTAACAACAGAGCACAACTAACATGATTCTATATTGACGCAAGAAACTCCAGAAACTTTTCTAGCAAGTAATCTTTGGATTCCCAAGTAGCTTCTTCTTCAGAATGTTGATTCCATTGTATCTTGTAGAATTTGATTGTTCTCCTTCATGTGACATGGTCTTTCTGATCCAGAACTCGGATAGGATATTCAGAATAGGTCAAATCAGGTTCAACTTCCACTCCTTCAACCTCAATATTCTGCTCAGGCACTTGAAGACACTTCTTTAATTGTGAAACATGGAACACATCATGCACAGTTGAGAGATGTTCTGGTAACTTCAAGCGATATGCCACCTTTCCATACCTCTCCAAAATTTGAAATGGTCCAATATATCGAGGTGCCAACTTGCCTTTAACACCAAAACGAGTAACTCCCTTCATTGGTGATACCTTCAGATATACAAAATCTCCCTTGTTAAACACCAATGGTCTACGTCGTTTATCTCCATGACTCTTTTGTCGGGACTGAGCTATCTTCAAATTACTTTGTATCTGCCTAACCTTCTCTTCTGTTTCTTTCACAAGGTCAACTCCAAAGAACCATCTTTCTCCAGGTTCAGACCAATTTAGCGATGTTCTGCATCTATGACCATAAAGTGCTTCAAACGGAGCCATCTTAATGCTCTCTTGATAACTATTGTCGTATGAGAACTCAGCCAAAGGCAAACATTCATCCCACTTATTGGAATAATTAAGGACACAACACCATAACAAATCTTCAAGTACTTGATTTACTCTTTCAGTCTGACCATCAGTCTGTGGATGATAAGCTGTACTATACAGAAGTTGGTACCCAACGAAGCATGCAATTGTTTCCAAAAGTTGGAGACAAACTGTGTACCTCTATTTGACACAATGGTCTTTGGTATACCATGTAAGCTCATGATTTTTGCTAAATACATCTTAGCATATTGGATAGTAGGATATATACTCTTGACTGGAAGAACATGTGCTGACTTAGTTAGTCGATCTACAATAACCCATATTGAGTCAAAACCTTTTGATGTCTTGGGTAGACCGATAATAAAGTCCATACTGATATCCTCCCACTTCCAAGCTAGAATAGGCAATGGTTGTAACTCTCCAGCGGACCTCAAATGTATAGCTTTTACTTTTTGACAAGTATCACACTTGGCTATATACCGAGCAATCTCTATCTTCATTTTGGTCCACCAAAATCTCTGTTTCAAGTCATGGTACATCTTATTACTTCCTGGATAAATAGAGAACCTGGTGGTATGTGCCTCTTCAAGAATTGACTGTCGCAACTCAGGAATCTTTGGTACCACTAGGCGATTCTTAAACCATAACACACCTGCATCATCTATCCCGAAGCATGTTGCTTTTTCCCTTCCTGACTCTTTCTTTGATATGGGCTATACCCTTGTTTTCTTTCTGAGCGGCAATAATTTGATCTCAAATAGTTGATTCAACAATTATATTGGTCAAACTACCTTGTTGAAATACCTCCACATTCAACTTCTCCATCTCCTGACATAAAGTCAGATTCATTGTTTTTACTGTCAGACAATTGCAATGACTCTTACGACTGAGGGCATCTGCAACCACATTTGCCTTACCAGGATGGTTATGCACCTCCAAGTCATAATCTTTAATCAACTCTAACCATCTTCTTTGCCGCATGTTCAATTCTGATTGAGTAAAGATATACTTTAAACTCTTATGATCTGTATATATATGGCATGTATTACCAAGCAGGTAATGCCGCCAAATCTTCAAAGCATGGACAACTGCTGCTAACTTCAGATCATGAGTTGGATAATGTTCTTCATGTTGCTTAAGTTGTCTAGAAGCATAGGCAATGACTCGACCTTCTTACATTAGTACACATCCAATACCAATTCTAGAAGCATCACAATAAACGTCAAACGGCTTCTCGATATCTGGTTGTGCTAACACTGGTGCAGTGGTTAATAATTTCTTCAAAGTCTGGAAAGCTTCTTCACAATCAGATGACTAGACAAACTTGGCTTGGTTCTTCAATAACCCAGTGATGAACTTGGATATTCTAGAGAAATCTAGAATGAAACGATGGTAATAACCCACCATTCCCAGAAAACTCCGAACCTGATGAACAGTGGTTGGCAGTTTCCAATCTAGTGTATCCTTAACTTTGCTTGGATCCACTGCAACTCCTTCAGCTGACAAGACATGTCCTAAAAACTGTACTTCCTTTAGCCAAAAGTCACACTTACTGAACTTGGCATACAACTGATGTTCTCTTAGGCGGGTCAGAACAATTCTGAGATGTTCCGCATGTTCTTTCTTGTTCTTGGAATTTACTAAGATGTCATCAATAAACACCACTACAAACTTGTCTAGCTCAGGCATGAATACTGAATTCATCAGATACATGAAATGAGTTGGGGCATTTGTCAAAACAAAAGACATTACTAGGTATTCATATAATCCATATCTGGTGGTAAATGCCATTTTGGGAATATCTTCAGGCTTAATTTTGATTTGGTGGTAACCTAACCTCAAATCAATCTTGGAGAAAATTTTGGCTCCAGCCAGTTGATCAAAAAATAAATCTATCCGAGGTAAGGGATACTTATTCTTAATAGTTACTTCATTCAATGGACGATAGTCAACACACAATCTCAGGGTCTCATCTTTCTTCTTCACAAAAATTGCAGGACATCCCTAAGGTGATGAACTAGGTTGGATAAACCCTTTATTAATTAACTCTTGCAACTAAGTCTTCAACTCAGTTAATTCCTTGGGAGGCATCCTATAAGCTCTCCTAGAGATCGGAGTTGTTCCAGGTTTTAGATCTATGTTGATCTGAACATCCCTATCAGGTGGTAGATCGGGTAAATCTTTAGAAAAAACATCTGAGAATTCACAAACTACCGGGATATCTCTAATCTCCTTGATGGAAGTTGCACAAACTTTTTCCATTGACCTCCTTAAGGTTGGAAGTTGGATAAGAAGCTGAGAATTACTATCTAGCAAACTCACTCTTATTGTCCTATTCAGAGTATCTACAACAGCTTTATGCTGATACATCCAATTCATTCCCAAGATCACATCTATATCCTGATCCTTTAGAATAATCATGGTAGTGGGAAAAATGTGCCCACCTAGGTTTATGGGTACCTGGTACACCATTTCCTTAGTACACAGACGTCCCCCGGGTGACTGTATATAAAAATTCTCCTTTGTTTCCCCAATTGGAATTTCATGCTTTATGACACAAGTTCTATTGATGAATGTATGAGATGCACCAGAATCAAAAAACATAACTATAGGATGATCAGCGACAGGAAACATACCCAGCATCACGAGTTCCCTTTCTAGAATCTCCCCAGCTTGAATATAGAAAACCCACCCTGTCTTCTTTTCATCTTTGCCCTTCTGAGCATTTTGGTGGTTGTTCTTGTTCTGAGCTTGACCCTGTTGTTGATTTCCAGGAACCTTCTGAAAATTTGGGTTATACTGCTTAGGATACGGACATTCCCTAGAGAAATGACCTGATTTCCCACAATTGAAACATGGGTAATGGTGGCCTTGGGGTGTTGGAGCACGAACACCAGGAACATTTATCTGTTGAGAGTTCGGGTAAGTTATGGTAGGACAGACATTAGGTTGTTGACTGGCTTGGAACTGCGGCGGATGATAAGGAGGACGATAGTGATTCACTGGATGATAGATTATCTTCTGCCTCTTTTGATTCCTACCAAAAGACCCAGATGGCACACTCTTTTTCTTTTTAATCTCCTTATGTTGCCGATATTTCTCCTCGGATGCAATAGCAATGTTGACTGCCTCATGATATGTGACATTGGTGCAGGTAGTCATCATGGTCTGAAGTTTAGTATTTAGGCCACGCATGAACCACTTCTTCTTGGCATCTGTGTTAACATGTTCAGATGCATATTGTGAAAGGTGATTGAACTTCACCACATACTGCATGACTGTCTGATCACCTTGCTTCAAAGCAAGAAACTCATCAAGCTTCATGGCCATAACTCCTTCTGGAATATAATGGGCACGGAAAGCAGTGCGGAACTCATCCCAAGTTAACTGAACACCTGCTGGTTGCATAGCCACAAGGTTTGCCCACCAAGCACCTGTTGCACCTCTGAGCTGTTGGGTAGCAAACACAGGCTTCTGGAACTCAGTGCATGGAATGAGATCAAACTTTTGCTCCATGGTACGAAGCCAATCATCAGCTTCAAGCGGTTCATCAGCCTTGGTAAATACTGGTGGTCGTGTGTCCATGAAGTCAATATATGTAACTTCTTGCCTATGATGATTATGACCATGGTTCCCTTGCATCATATTCTGATTACTTTGAGCTAACTCCCAAAGCAATCGAGCATTCTCCATAGTCACATTGACTAGTGATGCGATAGCATCAGCCAAACTTGGTGGAACTGGTGGGGGATCAGGAATACCATCCTCATCTTGCAAAGAACTAGGAACATTCAAACCCTGAGTACGACGCATCTGTTCATAATAAACCAAACTTTATTCACAACCATTTATTGAACTGTTAAAAGAGTTTACTACAAACGCATTACATAGGGCTCACTTATTTATACACAAGTCTGCACTTAAGCTAGACTACCCAACTAGACTAGAACTCACTATATTACAACTTTACTCTTCTCCTCGATCACCTCAAACCTCGTGATCGGTATCCATTCCCAAAACATTTCCACCTTCCTCATCACTTTCGTTGACCATCACTACTTCTTCTGGATCTTCTTCTTCTTCCACTTCATCATCATCTGCTATGATGACACCTGGGTCCATTGCATCAGCTTGAGGCTCATGATTTGGATTCAAGAGATTATTCAGCCTATGGACTCCTTCATGCAGATTGGTATAGTATTCTTCTAAGTCTTCTACATAGAACTCTAACTCATGAGCTTGGGCTCTAGCTACATCTTCTTTATGCCAAGCTTCATTTCTTCCTTCCACCATACGAACTAACATACGCTCGTAGTTCTTATGAGCGGTGGTGCGACACCTTAGTTGATCCTTTAACTTGCCCACCTGGATGGCATCCAAGGCCCTATCTCTAGTAGCCTGTGCTAACTCTGCTGAAAGCCTCTGTACCTCAGCCTGGGGATCAGGCCTAAAGCTGCTATTGCTAGCACCATCACTCCTAGGGGCAAGCTGGTGACGAGGAACTCCTTTGGGTCCAACGGACTTACGGGGCGTTATCTTGGTACGAGCCATACTGTAGAAAGCAAGATTTCAAATAGTAAGATGATTTGTTAAAATTCTAAAAAGCAGCAAGGATGGATTACACTACTCAACCCAGACTCACTACTCAACCCAGACTCAGAGGGAAGTAAGTAACAAATGGATTAATCATGATGCATGAATCGTCCTTACGAAACTTAAACATCAAAGCTCCTATAGTACATAAACAATAGTTCTTGTTATATAGGGCATAATAAGATTACTACTCCACCAACAAGACCTTTTTAATCAAATAAGGAATGGCGAGAATGAATTAAGATAAGTCAGAAGAAATTTGGACCAAATTAACAATTTAAATTTATCTGTCCCAAATTGTTTTGAAGTTTTTTTGTAAAACAATACTACAAAACCCTTGTAATGATCGCTCTGATACCACTATGTGGTAGAACCTCCTAAATTATAGGGCCCACATGCACCTGTCACTGTCCAATGACCTCTGACGACTATGCATATGTTCCCGGTAACTTAAGAAGACTGTCGGGTGTCCCCAGGGAACCCCGAATCATCCATGATTTTCCGAGCAGGATCTCATTATAGAGTCATTGCAGTATTACAACATTTATTCAAATATCTACATCAGAGTAAAATAGCGGAAGTCTTACAATAACTTAATTTACAAAATAGTTATTTCAAACCTTACAAACTAAGTACGATGATTATTACAAACCATAGTAGTGGTGTGGCATAAGTAACATAAAATATAACACACAAAGGAAATATCCTGCCCAAGGGTCACACATTTACTTATCATCATCGACTTGAACAACAGTCATGCAGCACGGTCCAAGACAGACCTGCCCATGAGGCTCACCTACAACAAGGGTTAACAAACCCTGAGTACAAAAGTACTCAACAAGAGTTAACCGAAATATAAACGGAGTATACTTAAGAATGCAGGCTTGGGGATTCAAGGTAGAGCTTTAGCAAGACTCAAAGTTCATTTGCGTAAAAGCTCTTTAAAAAGATTCATTCAACATTTAATTTTTCATAAAGACCATATATGAATCTACCATGATCTGTAATGAGATCATGAACTTCATATCAAAACTCTTTCTCAAATCTTCCTCAAGTTTCATTTATTAACTACGATGATGAACAGTGAGTTGAGTCTCCATAACCGAGGAGCAACGACGATTCGAACCGATTATAACCCAGCTGGGGATTCCCAACCACACGACATATGCAGGCCCTCGACCTCCATATACCAACCTACCCTTAGATCCTCTAAAACAAAAACGGGTCTGCGCCACCCAAGAATACAGTACTCCTCTATTCCTACCCATGGCCATATGGGTACATGCTACTCTCGCCATCTCTCCACTCTCAGTGCGTGAGTAGCCATTCTCGTAATAGAATAGCCAAGTGAAGGCTTACTGGAGTATGTGATCGGTACTACAAAGTCTCGCCTCATGCAATTCAACAACGGACGTGTCTTAATCGACACAGGCGGATAGAACCCGCTCACAAGACCTCCATGTCTTGTGGCTCCCATACACCGAGTCCGCCCGGTCTAGATTTATTACTCCACATACTCATATTTCATGATCACATAAATAACCAGTCGTATCCAAGAAACCATCTATATCTCGCAGGTGATCGGTGATCACCCGACTTGTACTGTTCTAAGCATGGCTAAGCATAAATAAGTATTCTCGAATTGAAACAGGTATCAAGGTTGATATTAAAAAAACAAGGTTGGTAATGCACCAATTAGGTTTTCCCTCAACTCCTAACCACTTAATGCAGTATTGAAAAGCAAAAGCGATAAAAACTTGTAAAATACAAGGTAGGTTTAAATGCATCCGGGGCTTGCCTTGATTGACGGAAAGGTCAGGTTCCGAAGATGTTCCACAATTATCAAACCCGACCTCAACAGACGGATTAACTTCCTCCTCAACCTGATTCACTACCACGTTCTCGCTTTTGTTCACTACACATAGTAACAATGACATGTTTAATATGATGCACGATATGAAACATGATGTTTGACAATGGATGCAAAAGTTAAAAACTTGAATACAACTTTCCTTCGCGGTACAGTTGCAAACCAACAACTACAAAACATTTCCAAAAACTCAAACACTTACTTTAAGTATCAAGAATTATCTTATACTAATGACCCAAGGTCATCACTCAATCCAAAATTCAAACAAAACCTAAATCATTAAGGTTTACTATTTGCTTTTATGAATTAATTATTTAATTAAAAGATATGAAATAAATTAATTTTCTCCAAATGAGCTCAAAATTTTAATGAAGACTTATCCCATGATAACTAAGTGGCAAAACAATTTTCATAATTTTTGGATAAATAATACAGCCTCAAAAAATCATGGAAGCTCATTTATTAATCAATTAGAGCAATTTTTATCACATTCAAAATGTACCAAAAACCAGCGTTTAATATTTTTCCTAAATAGTTTACACCTCAGAGAGGTCACACAAAATTTTTTATAATTTTTGGAGCTCCAATTAATTCTAAACAAAAATAACAAATCATAGCACTATTCATGCATTTCTGAAAATGAAAAATTCCATTTTCAAACAACACAGTCACTGACAGGGTGACCCCACTCGTCAGCACAGTGCTCCCACGCGTAGCAACGATGATCGGGCATTGACCGGCGAGTTCTCACTGCCGGTGAGATCAACGGCGACGGCGAGGGTACCAACGTGATCACCACGACGAGGCACACTTATTAGTGGCACGAATTGCACCAGTCACAGCTCAAACCGAGTTCGACGCTGGCCATGGTGGACACGGCGGTGCGACAATGATACGCCGGCGAAGGAAGGCCGGTAACAGTTAAACAAACTGCTTAGGAAGAAACAGCAGCTCACCCCAAACACGCTGGAGTTGATGGCCGAACTAGAGGAGCAGCGGTGAAGCGGGTCGACGATCACAGCAGCCATGGCGGCGCGAGCAACGTCGACAGCGGTGTTCCAGTGGCTGTGGTGGACAAAAGGCTAAATCAACAGGTCACAAAGCACCACAGCAACAAGGCGAAGCAGGAACAATGCTGAGCAAGAGCCAAGACGCACCGAGGATTGCTGGCCACGGCGACGCGCACACGACGGTGGTGCTGCAGGCCACGAGGAAGAAAGGCACGCTCTGTAGTTTCCCGGTGGAGTCAAGCTTCGAGAGCTGGTTAGCTGGGTGCGCAAGGAGCAAGTAGAGCGATGAAGGGCTTTGCTACGACTGGAACGGCGCAACGGCGACGGCATGGGCTCATCAGAGTTGGGCGGTGGCGACGGGAAAAGCAGAGGAGAAGAAAAGAGAAGAACAGCGACGGCACAAGCTTTATAGAGCATCCAGGAAGCAAGGAGATGACACGCAGCAGCCTGCTCATGCTAGCGTGAAACTGGAGAAGGCCACGGGCGCGACTGGAAGCCAGAAGAAGGTCGCCGGCGGTGAGGTGTCGCCTGTGGGTGCTGTTCACCAAAATTACAGAATTGCCACTCGCCTAATTTCCCAAATTACTCCCAAATTTGTATAGTAACTCAAAAATCTCCAAAAATAAAAGTTGTTCCAAATTCAAAGTTCTACAACTTTTCTTTAATAACCATACCCAAATTATGTATACATTTTGAAATGCAAGTTTAAAATCAAAAGGGGACACTTTAAGTACATTTCGCCTTTTCAAATTACTTCAAAATTTATATAACAACTTTAAAAACTCCAAAAATAAACTTTGTACAACTTGACAAGCTCTACACTTTTGCTTTTAGTCTCAACCCCAAAATGTGCTTGGATTTTGAATTAGGTTTTCAGGGTAGAATTTAAACACTAAAAATCAGGGTTTTCAGAAATTTCAAAGCAATACAAAGATTTTGAACTTGATTCAAACCATACAAGTCAACACATATAACATAAATGTAAACTTGTTTTAATGTATGCATATCAAAAAAAAAAGTTTACTAACACTAAAATGAGGTGCAATACATATGATGACATGGCAGGTTTTAGTATTTAAACTCCCGAGGTGTTACATACGGTGACAAGCAAGTGGGTGTATCCTCCGGGTGCCTTCTTGAGAGGCCCAACCAGATCAAGGCCACAGACCATGAAGGGCCACGTGATGGGGATCATCTGGAGTGCCTAGGCTAGGAGGTGAGTTTGCTAAGCATAGTACTGGCACCCTTCATAGGTGCGCACGATCTGCTCGACGTCGGCTACTGTAGTGGGCCAGTAGAAGCCCTGTGGGAATGTGTTTCCAACTAAGGTTCTAGGCGCGGTGTGGTGTCCACAGACCCCACCATGGATATTGCTCAGCAAATGCTTTCCTTGTTCGATGGGGATGTAGAGCTGTAGGATCCCGGTGTGGCTTCATTTGTAGAGTTCACCTTCTACAAGAACGAAGGACTTGGCGCGACGCGCGAGTCATCGAGCTTTTGTCTTGTCCATCGGCAGCATGTCATGGAGGAGGTAGTTGATGTAGAGTGTTCTCTAGTCGACCAGAGGGTCGGGCTCTGTCACTGGATCCTCTTCAAGCTCCATGACCTTGGGGCCGGACGGAGCCATTGGTTGGTTAGCCCCCGAGGCTGGATCAGATGGACCACGTCACCCTGCTCTGACCCTTCATAGCGCACCAAGGGCTTGTGTTGGTCACTGGCGAAGACACCTGTTGGCACTGGCTCTCGGACGGATACCGCCTTTGCAAGCACATCGGTCGTCTCATTGAGGCGCCTTAGGGTGTGATTGAGTTCGAGGTCATCAAATTTGTCCTCCAGTCGTCGGACTTCTTGGCAGTACACTGCCATCTTAGTGTCGTGACAGCTTGACTCCTTGATGACTTGGTTGACGACCAGCTGGTAGTCGCCCAGGATGTTGAGGCGTCGGATGCCCAACTCGATGGCGATACGTAGGCCGTTGATGAGTGCTTCATACTCAGCCACATTATTGGATGAGGGGAAATGGAGATGGACCATGTACCTAATGCGTACCCCGAGGGGCGATACAAAGACCAGCCCTGCGTCAGCGCCCTTCTTCATCAGCGATCCATCAAAGTACATTGTCCAGTACTCTTGATCGACGACCGCTGGTGGTGTTTGGACCTCGGTCCATTCCACAATGAAGTTAGCCAACACCTGGGACTTGATTGCTGTTCGGGAGGCATACATAATACCCTAATCCATCAACTCAAGCGCCCACTTTGTGGTTCTTCCCATGGCGTCCTAGCTTTGGATGACCTCACCAAGGGGGAACGACGTTACGACCATCACCGGGTGTGACTCGATGTAGTGGCATAGCTTCCTCTTGGTGATGAGGATGACATATAGGAGCTTCTGGATTTGTGAGTAGTGCGTTTTAGAGTCAGATAGTACCTCGCTAATGAAGTACACAGGGCATTGCACCTTGAGGGCATGCCCCTCTTCCTCCCGCTCCACTACCAGGGCGGCGCTGACCACTTGCGTGGTGGCCACTATGTATAGCAGGAGGGATTCTCCATCGCTTGGAGGAACCAAGATCGGGGCCTTGTCAGAAGCAGTTTGACCATGTCAAGTGCCTCCTAGGCCTCGGATGTCCACTTGAAGTGGTTGGCTTTCTTCAAGAGTCGATAAAGGGGGACTCCCCGTTCATCGAGGCGCAAGATGAATTGGCTAAGTGCGGTGAGGAACCCTATGACTCGCTAAACCCCCTTTATGTTCTGAATCGGACCCATCCTTGTGATGGCTGAGATTTTCTTTGGGTTGGCTTCGATGCCACGCTCGGAGACGATGAAGCCGAGCAGCATGCCCCTTGGGACCCTGAAAACACACTTCTTAGGATTGAGTTTGATGCCATTCGCTCAGAGTTTTGCAAAGGTTTGCTCAAGATTGGCAATGAGGTGGTCAGCCTGTTTAGACTTAACCATGATGTCATCAATGTAGGCCTCAATGGTTCACCCGATGAGGTCCTAGAAGCATTTGAGCATACAACGCTGGCACGTAGCCCTAGCGTTCTTCAAACCGAACGGCATTGAGACATAGCAAAACAATCCGAAGGGGGTGATGAAAGATGTCACGAGCTGGTTGGACTCTTTCATCACGATTTGATGGTACCCGGAGTACGCATCAAGGAAGCAAAGGGTTTCGCACCCCGAGGTAGAGTCGACTATTTGGTCTATGCGCGGCAAAGGAAACAGATCATTTGGGCATGCCTTGTTGAGACCCGTATAGTCAACACACATCCTCCATTTCCTGCTCTTCTTTCGTATTAAGATGGGGTTGGCCAACCACTCTGGGTGGTATACTTCCTTGATGAAACCGGCTGTCGAGAGTTTCGCTATCTCCTCTCCGATGGCTCTACATTTCTCCTCATCAAAGCGATGTAGGCATTGCTTCACCGGCTTGGAGCCTAGGTGGATCTTCAAGGTATGCTTGGCGACCTCCCTCAGAATGCCTGGAATATCCGAGGGTTTCCACGTAAAGATGTCTTTGTTGCCACAGAGGAAGTTGATGAGCGTGATTTCCTATTCAGATGAAAGCGTTGTACCAATATGCACCATTTTCCTCTCGATGCTCTCGGGCTCTACGAGGACTTCTTTAGAGCCCTCTGCCGATTCAAATGACCCGGTCGACTTCTTGGCGTCGGGCGCTTCTTCGATGACCTCCTTGAGGGCAGTGAGCTCCCCAGAGGTGATGATCGCTGCGGCATGACCGCAACACTCAACCTCGCACTCATAGGTGCGCTGGAAGGAGGTGTCAATGGTGATGACCCCACAGGGGCCAACATTTTCAGCTTGAGGTATGTATAGTTGGGAACGGCCATGAACTTCATGTGGCATGGACGCCCTAGGATGGCATGGAAGGTTTCGGGGAACCCAACCACCTCAAAGGTGAGGGTTTTAGTCCTATAATGTAGCTGATCCCTGAAGGTAATGGGCAGATCGATCTACCTGAGTGGCATGGACTGCTTCCCGGGCATGATACCATGGAAAGGTGCTCAGGTTGGGCGGAGGCATGTCCGGTTGATGCCCATCTCATCGAGTGTCTTGGTGTATATGATGTTGAGGCCACTACCTCCATCCATCAGTACTTTGGTGAGTCACTTTGGGCCGACGATCGGGTTGACCATAAGCGGATATCTCCCCGGGTGCAGGACGCTATCCAGATTGTAGGTCTGGTCGAAGGTTATGGTAGAATCTGACCACCAGAGGAAGGGAGGTGTCACCAGTTCAGCCGTGTAGACCTCGCGGCGCGCGACCTTCTAATGACGTTTGGAGTCATAGGCCACTGATCCTTCAAAGATCATAAGGCAGCCATCCGGCGTCGGAAAGCCATCGTCCTTCTCCTCGACGTCATCCGTGGTGGGGGCAGGGTCCTTTCCACGCTCCCCTTTGTTGGAGCCTTCGAACAAGAACCGCCGCATGAGGCTGCAGTCCTTGAGTAGTGCTTAACTGGGAAGGCATGGTTCGGGCACGGCCCCTCGAGTAATTTTTTGAAGTGGTTCGGAGTGCCCTCTGTGGGCTTCCATCCACCCTTGCGGTCAGCAGTAGCCATGAGCGAGTCCTCACGCGCGTTGCTTCATATTCCTCCTTTTAGCGGGACTATTGGAGGTGCCTTCGCCGGCGCCCTTGTCCTGCCTTGCCTTGTCCTCAAGACGATCAAAGATTGCTCCAACCACCTCCTCTCCTGAGGCGTGGTGGGTGGTGATGTCTAGGAGTTCCTTGGTGGTTCGTGGGCCCTTGCATCCCAGCTTATGAACCAAAGACTCACAGGTAGTCCTAGACAAGAAGGCTCCTATAACGTCGGCGTTGGTGACGTTAGGGAGCTCGTTGCACTACTAGGAGAAGCACTGGATGTACCCTCAGAGGGTCTCATCAGCCTTCTGATGGTAGTTCTTGAGGTCCCATGGGTTCCTAGGGCGCTTGTATGTGCCCTAGAGGTTCCCCACAAAGATCTCCTTCAGATTCGCCCAACTCTGGGTCATGTTGGACGACAGGTGTTCCAACCACACTCGTGCCGAATCGGCTAAGAACAGTGGAAGGTTGTGGATAATGAAGTCATCATTATCCACACCACCGGCTTGGTAGGCAAGCCAATAGTCTTCGAGACAAAGTCCGGGGTTTGTCTCCCTAGAGTACTTTAGGATATTCATAGGTGGTCGGTACCTTGGCGGGAAAGCAGCATTGAGGATGTGTTGGCCAAAGGCCTGAGGGCCCGGCAAGCTGGGGCTCGGGCTCCAGTCCTCGCCACTGTTGTAGTGTCCGTCGTGTTGAGGATGATAGTAGCGGTGGGCTCCTTCTCTCGGGTCATCGTAGGTGCATTTGTGGGTGGCGAGGGTGCTACATGCGTCGCGGTTGCGGCTGAGACGCTGATGCACCGAGACCACGGCGCACTACCTGCCACCTTGTGGTGCCTAGTAGACTGACGCATCCCTGGTGGGATGCACCAAGGGCGTGTGCTGGCTGGTGTCGAGCTCGCGTCACCGAGACAATGAGCTCTCTACCTGCTGTGTCGCCGCACGCTCGAGCAGCGTGCGAATCTCACAGTGGGCCTGATGATCCTCGGGCGTTGAGGCCTTTGGAAGGCCATGGAGCAAGGTCATCATGGCGGCGATGTTCTGGCTCGCCCGGGCAAAGCGAGGAAGGGCTTTATCATCGGTGATGATTGTTTGGTTCACATCATGGGCCATGGCGCGTGCGCGCCCACCGTCTCCGCGGCGCTCGATCTCTCGATCTAGCTCCATGCATTCTTGCACAAGCTGGATTCTGGCTTCCTCAATCTCTCACTTTTGGGCTTTCAGCTGTTCCACCCCCATGTGAGGTGGGGCCGTTGTCTCCCCTTCGGTTTCATCGCTGAGGTAGCCCGTCGAGGTAGCCACCTCTGCGGGGACGCTTTTGACGTGTCCGTCGAGGGTACCCATCATGAAGCATTCCTGGGAGGGGTGATGGCTCCCCCTGCTAGAGTCAAAGCCAGAGGATGACCTTGGCTCCTCTGTGAGAAGGTTGTGGAGAGATTTCGTGACGTGTTCAATCACCCCCATGAACTTGTTGTTCGTGGGCGGCAGGACCATGCGTCATGCCACAAGGTGGCTAACGGTCACCGCGGCGTTGTGGAGACTGAACAAAAGTGCCGTCGGGGCGCCCCATATGTGGTGTTCTAGAGAGAGGGACCCTCCTTCAGAAAACCGCGCCATGTTGTTGGCATTGTAACACCCCGGGTGTTTAAATATTAAAAACAGGACATGTCATCATATGCATTACAAGGCATTGGTCATATTACAAACTTTGATATGCATTCACTAAAACAAGTTTACATTTATGTTATGAGTGTTGAATTGAATTGTTTGAGTCAAGTTCAAAATTTGGTTTGGATTTGAATTTTCGAGAAACCCTTGATTTTCAGCATTTAAATTCTACAGTAAAAACTCATTTCAAAATCTAAGCATATTTTGGGGTTGAGCCTAAAAGCAAAAGTGTAAAGCTTGGCAAGTTATACAAAGTTTGTTTTTGGAGTTTTCAAAGTTGTTATAAAAAAATTGAAGTAATTCGAAAAGGCGTAATTCGTTAAATGTCCCCTATTTGAATTCAAAAGTTCATTTCAAAATGTAGACCGAATTAGGGGTTGGTTATAAAAGCAAAGTTGTAGAACTTTAAATTTTGAACAACTTTTATTTTTGGAGATTTTTGAGTTGTTATATAAATTTGGGAGTAATTTGAATTTGAAAACAAAGGGCAATTCTATAATAACTGTGAACAGTGTTCACCACCTAAGCTACACCGCCGGCGACCTTCGGTTTGCTTCTAGGCGCGGTCGTGGCCGTCTTTGGCGTCGCGCTGGCGCGGTGAAGGCCACAGCATAGCTTCCTTTTGCTTCTAAGCCGCGCTATTTAGCCTGAGTCGTCGTCACCGTCGCTCTTTCTTCTCCACTACTTTTGCCGTCGCCACCGCCATAACTCCAGCGAGCTCTCACCGTCGCTTTAGCGCACTCCAGCCGCTGCAAAGCTTGTCACAACTCTGCCTACTCCTTGCTCACTCAGCCGACCTGCCATTACAGCTTGGTTTCACCAGGAGTCACCGTTCATCGCTGTTCTTCTTCGCGGCCGTCCGTAGCGCCGCCGAGCTCCACCTCTCCGTGGCCAGCGCTCTCTGGTGAGCCGTTGCCCGTGATCAGTGTACCTACGGCTTCATCTCGATGCTGTGGTACTTAATCCGTTGTTGCTTGGTCATTTTGCCCACTACACTCGTCGGTTCGCCGCCGTCGACGACCTCTGCTTCGCTGTGACCACCGTGAACGTCGACTCGCCTCTCTGTTGTTCCTCCGACTTGTCCATCGCCTTCAACGTGATCGGGGTGAGCTCCTGGTTCTTCCTATGCCTTTTGTTTCACCGTTTTCGATTTTGTTTCACCAACATAGCACCACCGAGCCGCTGTGTCCGCCATGGCCGGTGTCGTGCTCATCTTGTGCCGCAATCGATGCAACTAAGGACGTTAGTCGATGCGCATAGTCGTGGGGAGCATGTTGGTGCAGTGCCTTCGCCGTTGGTCTCACCGACGGCGAGGAATTCCCAGTCAGCGCGCGTGTCGCTGGAGTCAAAGCCTGAGGTTGAAGATGACATGTGGGGTCGGATTGTCAGTGACTGTGTAGTTCATAATGAATTTTTCTATTTTCAGGAATGAATGAATAGTGTCTGTTTTTGTTATTTTTGTATAGATATATTTAGAGCTCCAAAAATTATGAAAATTTTTGTGTGACTTCTCTGCGATGTATATTATTTAAGAAAAATATGAAATGTTATTTTCAGCACTTTTTGAATGTAATGAAAATTGCTAAATTTATTAATAAATGGATTTCCATGATTTTTCTAGGCTTATTTAATTGTCCAAAAATTATGAAAATTGTTTTGCCACTTACTTATCATGTGATCAACATTTACAAAAAAATTGACGTCAATTGGAACAAGTTTATTTATTTCATAATTATTAATTAAATAATTAATTCATAAAAGCAAATAGTAATCTTCAGTGATTTAGGTTTTGTTTGAATTTTTGATTGAGTGATGTCCTTGGGTCATTAGTTGATAATGATTCTTGACAATTGAATTAGGTGTTACGAAAAGGTTTAGTTAGTTTGACTTGTAACTGTACCACGAAGGAAAGTTGTATTCCAGTTGTTAACTTTTGCATCCATCATCGAGCATCATGTTTCGTATTCCGCATCATGTTAAACATGGCATTGTTACTACGTGTAGTGAACGAAGGTGAAAACGTGGTAGTTAATCAAGTTGTGGAGGAGGTTAATCCGTCTGTTGAGGTCGGATCGAATACTTGTGGAACATCGCAGGAACCGGACTTTTCCGTCAACGAAGGCAAGCCCCGGATGCATACAATCCTATCTTGTGTTTTACAAATTAATTTCGCTTTTGCTTTCCTATACTGCATTAAGTGATTAGAAGTCAAGTGGAAACCTAATTGGTGCATTACCAGCCTTGCTTTTCCATATCTACCTTGATTACCTGTTTTATTCGTATATGACTAGTTATGCTTAGTCATGCTTAGTCGGGTGATTACCTGTCACCTGCGAGTTTTAAATGGATCTTTGGTTACTTATGTTATCACGATATATGAGCATGTGAAGTAATAAATCTAGACCGGGCGGACTCGGTGTGTGTGAGCCACAAGACATGGAGGTCTTGTGAGCGGGTTCTTTCCACCTGTGTTGGTTAAGGTCCGTCCGTTGTTGAACTATGTGCGGTGAGACTTTGTAGTGCTAACCACATACTCCAGTAAGCCTTAACTTGGCTATTCTATTATGAGAATGGCTACTCGCGCACTAGGAGTGGAGAGATGGCAGGAATAGCGTGTACCCACGTGGCAATGGGCTGGATTGGTGGAGTACTGTATTCTCAGGTGGCGCGGACCCGTTCTTGTTTTAGAGGATCCGAGAATAGGTTGGTATATGTAGGTCAGGGACCTGCATATGTCGTGTGGTCTGGAATCCCCAGCTGGGTTATAATCGGTTCGAATCGTTGTTGCTCCTCGGTTATGGAGACTCACTTCTCTGTTCATCATCGTAGTATTAATAACTGGAACTTAAGGATGGTTTGAGAAGATGTTGTATATGAAGTTCATGATCTCATTACAGATCATGGCAGATTCATATGTGGTTCTTATAAAGTTTTATATGTTGAAATAAAGAATTTTGTTAAAGAGCTTTTACGCAAAATAACTTTGATTATTGCTAAAGCTATACCTTGAATCCCTAAGCCTGCATTCCTGAGTTTATCTGTTCTTATTTTGGTTAAGTCTTGTTGAGTACTTTTGTCCTCAGGGTTCGTTGACCCTTGTTGCAGGTGAGCCTTATGAGCAGATCTGTTTTGGATCGTGTTGCATGACTATTGTTTATTCTAACGATGAGAAGTAAATGTGTGGTCCTTGGGCAGGGCAGTTCTATTGTGTGTTTTGTATTATGTTATAATGCCACTCCACTACTACTATGGTTTGTAATAATTATCAAACTTAGTTTGTAAGGTTTGAAACAACTGGTTTGTAAACTATGTTATCGTAAGTATTCCGCTGTTTTTACTCTAATGTATATATTTGAATAAATGTTGTAATACTACAATGACTCTGTAATGTGATCCTGCTCAGAAATCATGGATGATTCGGGGTTCCCTGAGGACACCCGACAGTCTTCTTAAGTTACCTGGAACATATGCATAGATGTCAAAGGTCGTTGGACAGTGACAGGTGCATGTGGGCCCTATAATTTAGGAGGTTCTGCCACAGAATGGTATCAGAGCGATCGTTACAAAGTTTTTGTTTATTGTTTTACAAAAACTTCAAAATGATTTGGGATGACTAAATTTAACTTGTTAATTTGGTCCAAATTGCTTCTGACTTATCTTATTTCTTTCTCACCATTCCTTATTTGATTAAAAAGGTTTTGTGTGGTGGAGTAGTAATCTTACTATGCCCTATATAAAAACAAATGCTGTTTATGTGCATTATAAGCTTTGATGTTTTTGTTCGTAAGAACGATTCATGCATCATGATTAATTCACTCGTTACTTCCTTCACCTCTGAGTCTGGAGTTGAGTAGTGAGTCTGGTTTGAGTAATGTAATCCATCCTAGCTGCTCTTTAGACTTTGATCAAGTGGTCTTACTTGGATTAAATTGGCTTCCTACAGTATGGCTCGTACCAAGATGACACCTCGTAAGTCCACTGGACCCAAAGGAGTTCCTCGTCACCAACTTGCCCCTAGGAATGATGATGCTAGCAGTAGCAGCTCTAGGCCTAATCCCTAGGCAGAGATACAGAGGATTTCTGCAGAGTTAGCACAAGCTACTAGAGATAGGGCTATGGATACAGCTATCCAGGTAGGAGAACTACAGAATCAATTGAGGCGTCTCACCACCGCACACAGGAACTGCGAACGTATGTTAGTTCGTATGGTGGAAGGAAGAAATGAAGCTTGGCATAGGGAAAATGTAGCTAGAGCTAGAACTCATGAGCTAGAATTCTATGTAGAAGATTTAGAAGAACATAATACTTATCTGCATGAGGAAGTTCATAGGCTAAGCAATCTACTAGATCCGAATCATGAACCCCAAGCTGATGCCATGGACCCTGGTGTCATCCTTGCCGATGATGACGAATCAGAAGAGGAAGAAGAAGAAGATCCCGAAGAATTAGTAATGATCGATGAAAGTGATAATGAAGGCGGTAATATTTCCGGAATGGATACCGAGCCTAAAGTTTGAAATAATCAAGGAAAGGAGTAGAGTTGTATAATAGTTAGTTCTAGTTAAGTTATGTAGTCTTGTTTTGGTACTTGTGAGTTTGTGTTTATATTAGTAAACTCTATGTAATGTGTCTAGAGTAAGCTTTAGTGCAATTCAATAAAGACTTGTAATAAAGTTTGGTTTGTTATGAGCAGATGCGTCGTACGCGGGGTTCGTATATTCCGAGAACTTCACAAGATGAGGATGGTATTCCAGATCCGCCACCAGTTCCAACAAATCTGGCTGATGCTATAACCGCACTTGTCAATGTGACGGTCGAAAATTCTCGTTTGCTTCATGAGATAGCTCAGAGTAATCAGAATCAGATGCAAGGAAACCGTGGTCGCCATCATAATAGACAGGAGGCCACATATGTTGATTTTACAAACACAAGACCACCGGTGTTCACCAAGGCAGATGAACCATTAGAGGCTGATGACTGACTTCGAACCATGGAGTAGAAATTTGATCTTATTCCATGCACGGAGTATCAGAAACCTCCGTTTGCCGCTCAGCAACTTAGAGGAGCAGCAAGTGCTTGGTGGGCAAACTTAGTGGCTATGCAACCAGCTGGCATTCCAATAACTTAGGCTGAGTTCTGTACTACCTTTAGAGCCCATTATATCCCTGAAGGAGTTATGGCTATGAAGCTGGATGAATTCCTTGCTTTGAAGCAAGGAGATCAAACGGTGATGTAGTATGTGGGAAGATTCAATCACCTGTCACAATATGCATCTGAACATGTCAATACTTATGCCAAGAAGAAGAGGTGGTTTATGAGAGGTCTAAATACCAAGCTGTAGACAATGATGACAACTTGTACTAATGTTACTTATCATGAGGCAGTAAATATTGCAATTGCTTCAGAGTCAAAGTATCGGCAGCATAAGGAGCTAAAAAAGAAAAAGAGTATGCCGTCTGGATCTTTTGGGGGAAATCAAAAGAGGCAGAGGGTGATCTATCATCTAGTAAATCATAATCGTCCTCCTTATTATCCGCCACAGTCTCAAGCCGAGCAACAGTCAAATGTCCATTCTGCTATAACCTACCCAAATTCACAGTCGACCAATGCTCCTGGTGGCAATGCTCCAACGTCCTAGGGTCACAATTAAACGTGTTACAATTATGGAAGGACTGGTCATTTCTCTAGGGAATGTCCATATCCTAGGCAGGCTAATCAAAATTATTAGAAGGCCCCTACCAATCAACAACAGGGTCAGGCACCAAACAAGAACCCCAATCAGAATGCTTAGAAGGGCAAAGATGAGAGGAAGATAGGACGGGTGTTCTATATTCAAGCTGGATAAATTCCGGAAGGGGAGCCAGTGATGATGGGTATGTTTCCTGTTGCCAATCACCCTACAGTTATACTTTTTGATTTGGGTGCATCTCATTCATTCATCAATAGAACATTTGTGGTAAAGCATGAAATTTCAATTGGGGCAACAAAGGAAAATTTCTTTATACAGTCGCCCGGGGGATGTCTATGTACTAAGGAAATGGTATACCAGGTACCTGTAAACCTAGGTGGGCATATTTTTCCCACTACCATGATTATCCTTAAGGATCAGGATATAGATGTAATCTTGTAAATGAATTAGATGTATCAGCATAAGGCTGTTATAGATGCTTTGAATAGGACATTAAGGGTGAGTTTGCCTGATAGTAATTCTCAACTTCTCATCCAACTTCCAACCTTAAGAAGATCAGTGGGCAAGGTTTGTGCAACTGCTGTCAAAGAGATTAAAGATATCCCAGTAGTGTGTGAATTTCCAGATGTGTTTCCTAAAGATTTATCCGGCCTACCACCTGATAGGGATGTACAGTTTAACATAGAGTTGCAACCTAGAACAGCTCCAATTTCTCAGAGAGCTTATAGGATGCCACCTAAGGAATTGGCCGAGTTGAAGACTCAGTTACAAGAATTGATTGAAAAAGGGTTTATCCAACCTAGTTCATCACCTTAGGGATGTCCGACAATTTTTGTGAAAAAGAAAGATGAGACCCTAAGGTTATGTGTCGACTATCGTCCGTTGAATGAAGTGACCATCAAGAATAAGTATCCCTTACCTCGGATAGATTTGCTTTTTGATCAATTGGCCGGAGCCAAAGTTTTCTCTAAGATAGATTTGAGGTCAGGATATCACCAAATCAAGATAAAGCCTGAAGATATTCCCAAAACGGCATTTACCACAAGATATGGATTATATGAATACTTGGTAATGTCTTTTGGTTTGACAAATGCTCCAGCTCATTTTATGTATCTGATGAATTCAGTATTCATGCCTGAGCTAGACAAGTTTGTAGTGGTGTTTATTGATGGCATCCTAGTATATTCCAAGAATAAGAAAGAACATGCGAAACATCTCAGAATTGTTCTGACCCACTTAAGAGAACATCAACTATATGCTAAGTTCAGCAAGTGTGATTTCTGGCTTAAGGAAGTACAATTTCTTGGACATGTCTTGTCAGCTGAAGGCGCTGCAGTTGATCCAAGCAAAGTGAAGGATGTGCTTGATTAGAAACCACCAACCATAGTTCATCAAGTTCGGAGTTTTCTGGGATTGGCGGGGTATTACCGTCGGTTTATTCCAGATTTCTCTAAAGTATCAAAGTCCATAACTGAGTTGTTGAAGAACCAAGTTAAGTTTGTCTGGTCAACTGATTGTGAAGAGGCTTTCTAGACTTTGAAGAGACTGTTGACTACTGCACCGGTGTTAGCCCAACCTGATATCGAGAAGCCGTTTGATGTTTATTGTGATGCTTCAGGTATTGGTATTGGATGTGTGTTGATGCAAGAAGGCCGAGTCATTGCCTATGCATCTAGGCAACTTAAGCAACATGAAGAACACTATCCAACTCATGATCTGGAATTAGCAGCTGTGGTCCATGCTCTAAAGATTTGGCGGCATTACCTACTTGGTAATACGTGTCATATTTATATAGACCATAAGAGCTTAAAGTATATTTTTACTCAGTTAGAGTTGAACATGCGACAAAGAAGATGGTTAGAACTGATTAAAGATTATGACTTAGAAGTACAGTATCACCCCGGTAAAGCAAATGTGGTTGCAGATGCCCTCAGTCGCAAAAGTTATTGCAATTGTCTAGTAGTGAGAACAATGGGCTTGACTTTATGTCAAGAAATGGAGAAGTTGAATGTAGAAGTAATTCAACAAGGTAGTTCGACAAACATAATTGTTGAAGCCACTATTCGAGATCAAGTTATTGCTGCTCAGAAGGAAAACAAGGGTATAGCCCATATCAAAGAAAGGGTCAGGAATGGAAAAGCAGAATGCTTCAGCATAGATGATGAAGGTGTGTTATGGTTCAAGGATCGCCTGGTAGTACCAAAGGTTCCTGAGTTGCAGCAGTCAATTCTGGAAGAGGCACATGCTACGAGGTTATCTATCCATCTAGGAAGCAACAAGATGTACCATGACTTGAAGCAAAGTTTTTGGTGGACTAAAATGAAAATAGAGATTGCTAGATATATAGCAAAGTGTGATACTTGTCAAAAGGTGAAAGCTATACATTTGAGGTCTGCTGGTGAATTACAACCATTACCTATTCCATCTTAGAAGTGGGAGAACATAAGTATGGACTTTATTGTTGGTCTACCCAAGACATCAAAGGGATTAGACTCAATATGGGTTATTGTAGATCGACTAACCAAGTCAGCACATTTTCTTCCTGTTCAGAATACATATCCCACTATATGGTATGCCAAGATGTATTTAGAGCGAATTGTGAGTCTCCATGGAGTACCCAAGACTATTGTGTCAGATAGGGGTACACAGTTTGTCTCTAGCTTTTGGAAACACTTGCATTCTTCATTGGGTACCAAGCTCCTGTATAGTACAGCTTATCATCCACAGACTGATGGACAAACTGAAAGAGTCAATCAGGTGCTTGAAGATATATTAAGGTGTTGTGTCCTTAACTATTCCAATAAGTGGGATGAATGCTTACCTTTGGCCGAGTTCTTATACAACAATAGTTATCAGGAAAGCATTAGAATGGCTCCATTTGAAGCACTCTATGGTCATAGGTGCAGAACATCGCTAAGTTGGTCTGAGCCTGGAGAAAGAAGGTTCTTTGGGTTGACCTTGTGAAAGAAACAGAAGACAAGGTTAAGCAAATACAAAGTAATTTGAAGATAGCTCAATCCCGACAAAAGAGTTATGCGGATAGACGACGTAGACCATTGGTGTTTAACAAAGGAGATTTTGTATATCTGAAAGTATCACCAATGAAGGGAGTTACCCGTTTTGGTGTTAAAGGCAAGTTGGCACCTCGATATATTGGACCATTTCAAATTTTGGAGAGGTATGGAAAAGTGGCATATCGCTTGAAATTACCAGAACATCTTTCTGCTGTGCATGATGTATTCCATGTTTCTCAACTGAAGAAATGCCTCCGAGTGCCTGAGCAGAATGTTGAGGTTGAAGGAGTGGAACTTGAACCAGATTTGACTTATTCCGAATATCCTATCCGAGTTTTGGATCGGAAAGATCGTGTTACTCGAAGAAGGACAATCAAGTTCTACAAGATACAATGGAATCAACATTAAGAAGAAGAAGCTACTTGGGAATCAGAAGATTACTTATTAGAAAAATTTCCAGAGTTTCTTGCGTCAATATAGAGTAATGTTAGTTAAGCTAGGTTGATACAAATTGTGTTTTGTAAAAGGACCTCAACTATTTTATGGATAAATTTTGTATGTGTTCTTGCGACACATTTCCTTTTCCATTACTTACCCTATGGCTTTGCATCTCGGGGCGAGATTTCTTTTAGGGGGAAGGATTGTAACACCCCAGGTGTTTAAATATTAAAAACAGGACATGTCATCATATGCATTGCAAGGCATTGGTCATATTGCAAACTTTGATATGTATTCACTAAAACAAGTTTACATTTATGTTATGAGTGTTGAATTGAATTGTTTGAGTCAAGTTCAAAATTTGGTTTGGATTTGAATTTTCGAGAAAACCCTGATTTTCAGCATTTAAATTCTACCCTGAAAACTCATTTCAAAATCTAAGCATATTTTGGGGTTGAGCCTAAAAGCAAAAGTGTAGAGCTTGGCAAGTTATACAAAGTTTGTTTTTGGAGTTTTTAAAGTTGTTATAAAAAAATTGAAGTAATTCGAAAAGGCGTAATTCGTTAAATGTCCCCTATTTGAATTCAAAAGTTCATTTCAAAATGTAGACCGAATTAGGGGTTGGTTATAAAAGCAAAGTTGTAGAACTTTAAATTTTGAACAACTTTTATTTTTGGAGATTTTTGAGTTGTTATACAAATTTGGGAGTAATTTGAATTTGAAAACAAAGGGCAATTCTATAATTACTGTGAACAGTGTTCACCGCCTAAGCTACACCGCCGACGACCTTTGGTTTGCTTCCAGGCGTGGTCGTTGTCGTCTTTGGCGTCGCACTGGCGCGGTGAAGGCCACAGTGCAGCTTCCTTTTGCTTCTAAGCCGCGCTATTTAGCCTGAGTCATCGTCACCGTCGCTCTTTCTTCTCCTCTGCTTTTGCCGTCGCCACCGCCATAACTCCGGCGAGCTCTCACCGTCGCTTTAGCGCACTCCAGCCACTGCAAAGCTTGTCACAACTCCGCCTGCTCCTTGCTCACTCAGCTGACCTACCACTGTAGCTTGGTTTCGCCGAGAGTCACCGTTCATCGCTGTTCTTCTTCGCGGCCGTCCGTAGCGCCGCCGAGCTCCACCTCTCCGTGGCCAGCGCTCTTCGGTGAGCCGTTGCCCGTGATCAGTATACCTATGGCTTTTGTCTCGATGCTGTGGTACTTAATCCGTTGTTGCTTGGTCGTTTTGCCCACTGCAGTCGCCGGTTCGCTGCCGTCGACGATCTCTGCTTCGCTATGACCACCATGAACGTCGACTCACCTCTCTTTGTTCCTCCGGCTTGTCCATCGCCTTCAACATGATCGGGGTGAGCTCCTGGTTCTACCTATGCCTTTTGTTTCACCATTTTTGGTTTCGCTTCGCCGGCATAGCGCCGCCGAGCCGCCATGTCCGCCATGGCCGGTGCCGTGCTCATCTTGTGCCGCAATCGATGCAACTAAGGACGTTAGTTGATGCGCATAGTCGTGGGGAGCATGTTGGTGTAGTGCCTTCGCCGTTGGTCTCACCGACGGCGAGGAATCGCCGGTCAGTGCGTGTGTCGCCGGAGTCAAAGCCTGAGGTTGAAGATGACATGTGGGGTTGGATTGTCAGTGACTGTGTAGTTCATAAATGGATTTTTCTATTTTCAGGAATGAATGAATAGTGTCTATTTTTGTTATTTTTGTGTAGATTTATTTAGAGCTCCAAAAATTATGAAAATTTTTGTGTGACTTCTCTGTGATGTATATTATTTAAGAAAAATATGAAATGTTATTTTTCAGCACTTTTTGAATGTGATGAAAATTGCTTAATTTATTAATAAATGGATTTCCATGATTTTTCTAGGCTTATTTAATTGTCCAAAAATTATGAAATTTGTTTTGCCACTTACTTATCATGTGATAAACATTTACAAAAATTTTGAGGTCAATTGGAACAAGTTGATTTATTTCATAATTATTAATTAAAAAATTAATTCATAAAAGCAAATAGTAATCTTCAGTGATTTAGGTTTTGTTTGAATTTTTGATTGAGTGATGTCCTTGGGTCATTAGTTGATAATGATTCTTGGCAATTGAATTAGGTGTTACGAAAATGTTTAGTTAGTTTGACTTGTAACTGTACCACGAAGGAAAGTTGTATTCCAGTTGTTAACTTTTGCATCCATCATCGAGCATCATGTTTCGTATTCCGCATCATGTTAAACATGGCATTGTTACTACGTGTAGTGAACGAAGGTGAAAACGTGGTAGTTAATCAAGTTGTGGAGGAGGTTAATCCGTCTGTTGAGGTCGGATCGAATACTTGTGGAACATCGCAGGAACCGGACTTTTCCGTCAACGAAGGCAAGCCCCGGATGCATACAATCCTATCTTGTGTTTTACAAATTAATTTCGCTTTTGCTTTCCTATACTGCATTAAGTGATTAGAAGTCAAGTGGAAACCTAATTGGTGCATTACCAGCCTTGCTTTTCCATATCTACCTTGATTACCTGTTTTATTCGTATATGACTAGTTATGCTTAGTCATGCTTAGTCGGGTGATTACCTGTCACCTGCGAGTTTTAAATGGATCTTTGGTTACTTATGTTATCATGATATATGAGCATGTGAAATAATAAATCTAGACCGGGCGGACTCGGTGTGTGTGAGCCACAAGACATGGAGGTCTTGTGAGCGGGTTCTTTCCACCTGTGTTGGTTAAGGTCCGTCCGTTGTTGAACTATGTGCGGTGAGACTTTGTAGTGCTAACCACATACTCCAGTAAGCCTTAACTTGGCTATTCTATTATGAGAATGGCTACTCGCGCACTGGGAGTGGAGAGATGGCAGGAATAGCGTGTACCCACGTGGCAATGGGCTGGATTGGTGGAGTACTGTATTCTCAGGTGGCGCGGACCCGTTCTTGTTTTAGAGGATCCAAGAATAGGTTGGTATATGTAGGCCAGGGACCTGCATATGTCGTGTGGTCTGGAATCCCCAGCTGGGTTATAATCGGTTCGAATCGTTGTTGCTCCTCGGTTATGGAGACTCACTTCTCTGTTCATCATCGTAGTATTAATAACTGGAACTTAAGGATGGTTTGAGAAGATGTTGTATATGAAGTTCATGATCTCATTACGGATCATGGCAGATTCATATGTGGTTCTTATAAAGTTTTATATGTTGAAATAAAGAATTTTGTTAAAGAGCTTTTACGCAAAATAACTTTGATTATTGCTAAAGCTATACCTTGAATCCCTGAGCCTGCATTCCTGAGTTTATCTGTTCTTATTTCGGTTAAGTCTTGTTGAGTACTTTTGT
The DNA here is from genome assembly GCF_019320115.1 of Miscanthus floridulus. NCBI lineage: Eukaryota > Viridiplantae > Streptophyta > Magnoliopsida > Poales > Poaceae > Miscanthus > Miscanthus floridulus. The sequence goes on from NC_089597.1 coordinate 38,336,013, forward strand.
CCTCAGGGTTCGTTGACCCTTGTTGCAGGTGAGCCTTATGAGCAGATCTGTTTTGGATCGTGTTGCATGACTATTGTTTATTCTAACGATGAGAAGTAAATGTGTTGTCCTTGGGCAGGGCAGTTCTATTGTGTGTTTTGTATTATGTTATAATGCCACTCCACTACTACTATGGTTTGTAATAATTATCAAACTTAGTTTGTAAGGTTTGAAACAACTGGTTTGTGAACTATGTTATCGTAAGTCTTCCGCTGTTTTTACTCTGATGTATATATTTGAATAAATGTTGTAATATTACAATGACTCTGTAATGTGATCCTGCTCAGAAATCGTGGATGATTCGGGGTTCCCCGAGGACACTCGACAGTCTTCTTAAGTTACCTGGAACATATGCATAGATGTCAAAGGTCGTTGGACAGTGACAGGTGCATGTGGGCCCTATAATTTAGGAGATTCTGCCATAGGAAAGGGCGAGGCGACACTGGTCCTCCCTAGACTGCTGGGGTCCAAGGGAGACACCGAGCTGGCGCTCAAGCCTCTCGTGGTTGAGGCCGATGGAGGGGAGAGATTGGATGGCGATGTGGGCCAATGCCAACTCTATTCCCACCGTGATGATGAAGTCTAGGTTCCCGAAGTGCACGTGTGCGCCTAGGACCCAGCTGATATCATGGCTACCCATCTGTGGCCTAATGTTTATCGTCGGAACATGCAAATGTCCCCTACCTAGCGCGCCAACTGTCGGTGTTTCGAATAAACACCAACTAGTAAATTTATATTTGTTGCGCGTTAGGCCCGGATGGTGTACTAAAGGACACAAGGTTTATACTGGTTCGGGTAGAATGTCCCTACGTCCAGTTTGCTGCTCCTCATGTTATTAGCCCTGAAAAAAGGTTAAGAGTAGGGGGTACAAACGGCCGAGAGAGGGACATGTCATAAGTCTCTGATGGAAAGGTCGAAAGGATGTCAAGAGCTCGGTTGCTGCTTGGCTGTGTGTTGTGTGATGTGTTGTGTGTGAAATTGATCCATCCCCTTAGTGGGGTGCCCTGCCCTCCCTTTTATAGACCAAGGGGGAGCAGGGATTACAGATGGGAGAAAAAGGAAAAACCAGAGGTAGAGAAGGTCCTTTGAGGTGCCGGGTCTTCCTTTTTCCTTGAACCTGCCCTGCTGACATGGCAGACGGTGCCAGGGATAGCACATTCGCTGATCCTGATAGGGCCGTGCTCTGGCTTCGTTCAGCAAGTGGTTACGTTCCATCCTACTCTAGCGGATGGTGCGGCGTGCCAGGGTGCCAAGCCATGACCCTACGGGGAGTAGACAGGGAAGTGACCATACGCCCGTTACTGTAGACAATGTGAGTTCCCTCTTGGATTATAGTGGTTGTCGTATGCTTATGTCAGGATCCGCGTCCGTGGGCTGATGGCGGCACCCACAACACTGTAAGATAAAAGTCGGTGCCTACAACACTGTTTATGCTCTGTCATGCCTAGAAGGGCTTAAAGTGCCCGTCCCGTCATATCCTGACGGTACTTGCCCGCAGGCGTGCAGGGTATGGTCTTCGGTACTGCGGTTGACTTGAGTGTCCTGTCTTACCCTGTGCTCGTCATTATGAAGGATCAGGGCGTAGACGTTGTGCGAAGCGGAGCCAGCCCTCAGATGTCGGGCGAGGTGGAGCCTGCCCTCCCCTTGGGGGTTGGGCGAGGCGGAGCCTACCCTCAGACGTCGGGCGAGGCGGAGCCAATCTTCAGTCATTCGGGCAAGAAGTGTAGCTGTGTTTTTGTCTGTTCAGAACTATTAACGTCTGACGGTTATTAACTCATTCTCTTTGGGTACCCCAGTATTAGGTCCCCGAGATCTTGTGATAGACACGCTAGTTCTTGAGCGGTGGTCTCACCTAGACGTAGCACTGCATTAACCATGTTAAAACTATATGTATAGTTGTGATCTCAGTCATGATCATTCATGTGATCTGTTTTAGCCTTCTAGCTTCTCTTGTGTTGCTTCTCTCCCACGAAGATTGGTCTGACTTGAGTCCGTTGAGACAAGGGTCATATGGAGGTTGCCTCTTCACTTAGTGAGAATGATGGGTGTTGTGAGGAAAGTTGAGTGGTGAGACAGTGTGTGGAGCGAGAGGTGAGAATGATAGTGATGATAGTGTGGATTGGTTTTGAGGAAATATAATATAATACTTTCTAACTTACCTGCTAAGAATGTAAACTACAACTAAATTATTAGGATCACCATATCCTTTCATCTTCTATTTTTCCACTAAATGTCATTGGTCTTGACCATGACCTGCATACATCTTATGTTGTGCAGATGTCTAGACTTGCAGTGTTGTTGAGAACAGTAGTTGGTTCTTGTCTACACTCAATGATGCATGTGGATTGGAGTCTCACCAAACTTCGCTGCTATGACTAGAATATTGGTGTTTTTTTATTGAGCCCAAAACACTTGTATTTGAACTATTGCAATATTTATAGTTTTACTCTGATGTATTGTATGGATTGTAATCAACTGAAAAATGGATGTCTGGGATAGTCGAGATATCTTGGACTAACAAAGAGGGGCAAAAGAATCAGAATTTTTGTTTTCGCATGTTTGTTCAAATGTTATTTACTTTGTTTTGTATACGGATATATAACTGCACGACTGTTCACATGCATGTTAGTACTAAGTAGTACGACCTCTCGGAGGAGCATTTCCTCTTCGCGAAACACCTCGATTGTAAGATGTCGCCAGTAATCCATTGTTGTTTGCGTTTGGTTGTAATCCTTTGGTTTTAGCATCGTGCGTGCTTGTGGTTGTAGTTTTTTCACTTGTATTTTCAGCTTGTAAGCCCTCCAAGCCATATTTTTTTCCTTTTACGAATTACACATATAGATATAAACACGCATATATACACACATGCACACTCAACTCTTGTATGAGAGAGAAACACTGTTTGGCTGGATGGATGAATAGTGCCATGTGAGGGGAAACCAGCCGGCTGGCTGGTTTCTTAAGACCAGCGAACAGCCCCTAAGTTTTGTTTTCAGCTTATAAGTCCTCCTAGTCAGGCTATCTACTTGATTTTTTCCCCCTGCTATATTCAATAAAACCTGCATTTTGTTACGCCGTTCGTTAAATATGGAAAGAAAGAAGGCCGTTGACATTTCAGTGGCAACTTCTCATAAAGTTACGACCAAGCGCATTTCAATAGGGCTCGCTGTAACATCTCCTTTGCATTGATCTTGAACTTACATTTTGCGTCCTGGTGATGTGCACATTTGTGTCCCTAATTTTTTAGATAGATAATTTCAACCTAGAAGAGATATGGGTATGCATGGCAATCTTAAACCATTCGTCGCCAAGCTTCTCGTGAGTCGTGACACTGGATAGCATCATCAACTGCTCATAATCTGTCAAGATTCTGGGGGGAAAAAAGAAAATGCACAAATGATGAGAGCAACACATAAAGTTGGTCAAATAAGATGGATTCCTTTTTGTACATGAGACGATTTGTCAGTATATTCCTTATAAAAAAGACAGCCCGCATATTGTGTCATTGACAGCCGGTGGGATGTAGATATTTCAATAGCAGGCATGTTTCTTAGGAATTTACTATGCGTGTTGCAATGTTTCATTGACAGGTGACACCATCTGTCCGTATAATGTGTCATTGACAGGTGGGACGATGTAGACATTTCAATAGCAAGCTTCTTAGAAATTTACTGGACATGTCACATATTTCATTGACAGTTGGGAGCATCCTATATATCATATAACAACGTACACGTTTCTCCTTTAGATACAGATAGATGTGTAGTACAAGTTAACGTCTTAACGAGTTGGGCATGTCGTTACTAGGTCAACGAGTCAATTCTGTGCCGTTTAAGGCTTGTGAAACACTATTTTCTTTTTCATGAGTTGACAAAGTTGCACTAAAACTCAGCATATGCGCGGCGGTTACACAACATCCAAAAATCTATGCTTCTGAACTAAGTTAGCACAAGATTTCATTCTTTCAAGTAGTTGCCAGCTAAGATTGACGATCATGTCCATGCATGCTCCAACAAAATTGACGAGGAGCTTTTGTTAACCCAAAGAACGACCACACGTCTAAAGGCTTAGCGTGTCCAAATAGCACGAAGATCGGCCACAAGCTCTGTCAAGAAGCATGTCAAACAGTAAGTATAGGGTTGAAAATATTAGAGCAAAAAAGAATAAAAGAGTAAGAGAAAAAGGCATAAACGATAAATTTTATCTAATGGATCCCTCAATTGTCTATGGGGATATCTTCATCAGATCATGCATGTTTCCTAGAATTTGCTTCGGACTGGGCCAAACACGTCCGAGTTCAAAACCAAGCCTAGTCGGCTTCTGAAGGGTGAATCTTCCCGTAATTTTCTGATTTGGACTCCAAATTAGCTGTTCTATATATGTTTTTTCAATCATCCCGATGTGAAAAAAACGTAATGGTGAATTCAATTCTACATTTTGACAAAGTTGCCAAACCCGGCCTGCCCGACTTTCCAAGAAAACACAGGATTAGTCTCCGTCTGTCAATTTTGGTCATCGGCATATGACTCCTAGTTTTTTTAGTAAAGCTTGTATACTAAAAAAACATTATTCTAGACTATAACAATCTAAGGTCAATTATCAATAACAGTTCATCGACCATTTTGCTCTAATGGCGATAAACATGTTACCAGCCATTTTTCTATTTGAGTTTTGCTAGAATCACCTCCTCTTGTTGCTCCATCGATTATTTTTTACGCATCCGCTACAATCTTGTCTTTTGTGTGTGAGATAAGCCTGAGGGACACCACCACGGCTGATTGAGATGTAGAAACTTCCTTAATGTCCTTCTCACCTTATTATGATTTGAAGATGCAGCTTTGACCAGATTATTTCTATCAACAATCGGTAGTGGTGATGAATTATAGTTTGAGTATGTAGCATGACACAAGAGATATAATTGTTGAGTCTTCTTCTTTGGAGAAGTATAGAGGAGGGAAAGCTCATAAGAGAAAAAAAAGTTTGGTGGTTGGGTTGATAACAAGGGGAATACAGGAGGTGCCAACAAATCTTTTGTATTCACATGGGTACCTTTGTTTTTCTTGTGATAGTATTTTTAAGTCTTAGAGTCATCACACTCGCATGCGAAATCCAACGGCTAAAAGGGCTGGCAACTGTCAGAGTAAGTCGCCTGTGTCCATTTATTAGTTGTTTCCAGTGGAAATACGATGTTTGAAAATTGTAGCTAGCAAAAGGACTACAAATTAAAATGCTAAAGTGAGTCACACTATCGGCTTATTATTTGCTTGCAAAGAAAAGATATGGTTGGAACCACATAGCGCATAGAATCTGAGAATAAACGTATAAAAAATGGTTGACAACATAATATAGCTAAAAGTCCATTCTCAAAACTATTGGATTAATAGAGGCATTGGAGAAAAACATAAGCATATATGAAAACTGAGTAAAAGATAGTGCCTAATTTATCTTTTGTTACATCAAAGAGACTAATTTCTTTCTAACCATCGTTTTTAGAAGCATCCCCTATCCGTGTCAAGTCCTCTTTCTGTCTCTGATGCATCGATCTTCTTGCCAATAATAGTTACGACACCTAACCAGTTTCCTCAAAACAATTCACGCTGGGGTGGTGGGGTGTGGGTGTGTGTGTGTGTGGGGTGGGGGGGCGGGGGCGGGGTGGGGGGGGGGGGGGGGGGGATGCAACCTAACACCATTGTACGCTGGCCTGGAGCATCTCCATCACTCTATTCGCTTGATCTCATCAGCTATGATACAGTGTTTTTCTCTCACAGCAAAACAACATCAACCGGTTTATAAGCCACAGAAACGATTAAAACAACAGGATGCATATTAGCACAGGCTTACCTGGCTCATACGTGGTGATGTGGTGTCGTCAACCCATCCATAAAGCGGCATTAAGACTTGGTCTGTCAGATACCTCGCACTCGCTGTGTGGAGAGTCTCGTGGTCTGGCTTTGTGCTTGTGCGTCATGCCCAACTGGATCTGCCAGGTACGCTCCCGCTCGTCGGTGCGTGGAATCTGACAGGTATGCTCCCGCTCATTGACGCGTGGGATCTGCCAGGTATGGTCCAGCTCATTGGTATGGCTCTCGCTCATTGACACGTAGGATTTGTCAGATACGCTCCTGCTCATCATAACACGTCGTGTTACGTGGCATCGCTCAACATCCCCCCCCCCCCCCCCCCCCCCTCTCTCTCTCTCTCCGTGTTCTTATGTGGGTTGCCACAACGACGTCAGCATCAGTACTTGCTTGCCAAGTACGCTCCCGCTCATCGGTGCATGGAATCTGCCAGGTTCGCTCCCGCTCATCGGTGCGTGGAATCTGCTAGGTACCTCCCGCTCATTGACGCGTGTGATCAGCCAGGTATGGTCTAACTGATTGGCGTGTAGGATCTGCCAGGTGTGTTCTCACTCATCAACACGTAGGATTTTCCAGATACGCTCCCACTCATAATACGTCGTGCCACGTGGCATCACTCAACACTCCCCTCTTTCTCTGCCTATCCTGTTCGCTTGTTAGTTTCAGCCATGGCTTATCAGGCAGCCAACAGTGTTTTCCTCTCACAATAAACCAGCACCAGCCGGACTTATCAGCTCAGAAACCAACCAGCGAACAGATTGTATAGCTTATGTGGCTGCCACGATGGCATCGGCATCAGTACTGCCATGCATGTGGTGCTTTCACTGTCTTGTTTTTATCACTTGGTATCGTGCAGGCTCGCCCAGCAAGACATGAAGCTTTCCTTTGATTTTTTTTGGTAATAAAGAGTTTTCCTTTGAATTAAACAACAGTTATATATGTGCATGGACAATAGAGGGCCAGAGAAAGATACATTTTTATTAGTCTTGTATAGGTAATCCATTTGCTCCCACACGTTGAGAAACTCATGAGAAAATACATACAAAGAGAAAGGAAGTGGAGGAAAGTGGAAAAGAAACGGGGTCAGCATAGCTGTCAGCCCGTCCAAACCGTCCCCCTCCAGCGCAAAACCCCTTGCGGCCTGTCTGTCTGTCTCTTTCTCCTCCCAACCCAACCCAACCCACCTGATCATCAGATTCCTCCTCATCATTAAGCCACCTCGATCACAGCGAGGTTTTATATAGATCGAAGTGGACTGGTCCGCTTCCAAAAACCAGCCACGCACAGAGAGCGAGCGCACGGCGGCGTGCCGCGGCGCAGCAGGGGCAACGACGACAGCAGCCCGCGTCCCGCTCTCTGCCTGAAAGATCACCACCGCGCCAACAAGGCCGGCTCCCCCTCCGCTCCGCGTGCGCTAGCTCGCGATGGCAGCCCCGGCGTCGTCGTCGTCGTCGACGACGTCCGGGTCGCCGGCCACTACCGCCGGCGGCGGGCCGCGGCCGTACCGGTCGCGGTTCGGCGACACGACGCTGACGAAGGTGTTCGTGGGCGGGCTGGCGTGGGAGACGCCCTCGGAGGGGCTCCGGCAGCACTTCGAGCGGTACGGCGACATCCTGGAGGCCGTCGTCATCACGGACCGCCTCACCGGCCGCTCCAAGGGCTACGGATTCGTAAGCCGCCGCTCGCTCCCGCGCACATCCCACCACGCCACCTCTCTTCCCTTCCTTCCTGCCGCTTGGCGCGGTCGTGCACGTTTAATTTCTGAGGTGGCCGCCGGCCGTGTGTGCGTGTGTGCGCAGGTGACGTTCCGGGAGCCGGAGGCGGCGCGGCGCGCGGTGCAGGACCCGAACCCGACGATCGCCGGGCGGCGCGCCAACTGCAACATTGCCTCGCTGGGCCCGCCGCCGCGCCCCGCGCAGCAGCCTCAAGGTGAGTGACAATCACAAGGAATTGATGAAGGGAAACGTTAATCTCCTTCTAGTCGTTTGTTCCTTCCGAGTTCCGACACGACCCCATCCCGCGCTCATCATCAGCAACGCGACAACCCACCACGCGGCCGCGCAGAATTCCTGTTAGCCAGCCGGCCAGCCAGCCAGCACCCCGCCATTGCCACCGGACAAGCCTGCTCTTTCCCTTCCCCTTCGGCTAACACGAACGTGGCCGGCCGGCCGCCCGGCCGCCCGGCGGGAGGTAGCCGACGCACGGGCTGGCATGCAGTGAGGCTGACGGGTGGGGACGGGACCGGCCGCGCGGGTAAAGCAAGCTACGCTCTCTGCGTGCCAGCGAGAAGCGAGCGGGGAAGTCATGCGGGTGAGCTTGCCCAGGCTGGCCGTGTCAGTTCAATTGGGTTCGTGCTCCCCCTCCCCGCCCCCGCCCCCGGAGGCCGGAGCCCCACTCCGCGTGGGCGCGTGGGCGCGCGCCCGTATCCTCCTCCTCCCGATGGATCGCCATTTTTTATTGCCGCAGCGCAGACCAACTGGCAGTTGGAACGGCAGTTATGGGCTCCTCCTTGGATCGGTATCGCCAGCTCGCCCCCGATTTCTTTTTGGTAGTCTAATCGGTAGGAGTCTCGCTTTCACTGGCCGCCTTGTTGAGGTCGGTGCGTGGCGGCCAGTTCATCCCCGTCCGTGCCAGCGTGAACGAGGTGTAAAGTACGTAAAGGCAGGCCATGCCAGTGGCCATGGACGGCCGGGGTCTAGTCTAGTGGTAGTGGAGGGGAGAATCGGGAACGATCCTTTATCCTTTGGCCCCCGTGGATAGAAAACATATAGAAATAATAGTCGGCCTCGTTGCGTGCTTTTTGACTCGACCGATTTGGGGTTGGGGGTCAGCTTGCCAATGCGATCCCACTGCGCACTGACCAACTAAAATCCCCTGTTCCTCCGTAGCACTAGCACCACGCAACGCATGCTTGGTTTGGTTTGCCAACTTGTCTGCGTTGCTTGGCGTTGCAGGGTTTTACTAAAGCCTACACGCCTTGGCAGTAAAACTGAGTGCTTTTACTTACTTTTCAGTGCTGCTGCTAGTAGCCTGTAGCCTTGGCTTGTTGGCGAGAACTGAAAAGGACCGAGCGCGAAAACAGTAGACGAAGGCGACGAGCCGGCCGGCGACGCGAAGTCGCGAACCCACCCACCCAGTCAAAGCAGCGGCGCGCACATCACATGGCTGCGGCCTGCACGCGCAGATGGAAACAACAGCGCTGTCGGTTTTACCACCGGCCTTGCGCGCCCTCCTCCCCTCACCGCCTGAGGCCCCGTTTACTTCCGAAAATTTTTGGGTTTTGGGTACCGTAGCACTTTCATTTGTATTTGGTAATTAGTGTCTAATTATGGACTAATTAGGTTCGAAAGTTTCGTCTCGCGATTTCTCACCCAACTGTACAATTAGTTTTTTTTGTCTACATTTAGTACTCCATGCATGTGCCGTAAAATTCGATGTGACGGGTACTGCGCAAAAAATTTTAGCTTTTGGATGGAACTAAACGGGGCCTGAATTCGCTCTGCTGTCCGCAGCCTGCGGACCATTGCCTCATTTATTATTTGTCTGTTTGGCGGCGTTCGTTGCTTTCGCTTTCCGTTTCGCTAACTCATGGCAGGTAGTTGTTGTTACAGGCAGGGGTCCCTACGCGGAACAGGGACCCCACTTGCAGGTCCCGCAATTCATCCCCAGGGCGCCGGCCTCTCCCCAGATGATGCCCCAGCGGCAGCACGGTGGTGGCCTAGCTGCTATCTACCCGTCTCAGTTTGGGTCAGTGCCCTCCCTGTGCCATCTATACATTTCTTCGCTTCCCAAATTCTATCCCCAAATTGCTCAGATTCTTCATACAGGTACGGGTACATATGATGGTAAAACGTTGGAAGTATACAGTAGTACTAGAATCATGCCCGTGCTACAGAACATACTGCACTGTAATGCAACTTGTAGGCTCACTCACGACCATCATATAGTGTTTTATTACAGTTCAGAACTCTCAAAAGCCATTATTGTGTTAGAAGTCCGTACAGGTTCAGTTTGGGTGTTGGTCCTAATCGAACTCTGGTCGTCGTCGTCCATAGTACAAGATGTAGCCCATGCAAATGGGGGCGGCAGACACGGCATCATCATCTAGGCATTGTTGTCTCTTCGTTTGTTCATATCAGCCATGTTTTTCAGCTATGATACAGTGTTTTTCTCTCACAACAAAACAGCATCAGTTAACTTATAAGCCACAAAAACGATCTAGCGAAGAGTTCGGTCCCCCCCCCCCCCCACACCCCCCCCCCCCCCCCACACACACACACACACCATTGTTGTACGTCTCTTTCACCATGCCTGCCCGGGTGTTTGCCTCCCGCGCCAACAATGATCTCTGCTGCTTATTGGTGCGCTACAGGGTTTAGTGCCTCCTGCATAACAAGCATTAAAACGCCATGTTTATTTTGGCTCTTTCACAAATCACAATCGTGCTACAGGGGCTACTGCCTCCTTCCTTCTTTGTTTCTTTCCAAATTGGCTTGATTTTTGTCAAAACTGCAGTGTTCTTTCTCTTTTTTTTTAATAACATTCCACTAGGGGGTCAAACCCCTCCGGTTTCGTCAAAAACAAATGCAGTAGCTCATCCTTCCATTAATTTTTCTATACTTGAGAATAAATTGGGAAGGAGTACTAGTCATTGTTTTGTCTGAACTTAAGGAATTTGGGTTGGAGTTACCTTTTTTTCATTGCATGATGTAGTCCTGGTTCTGGAGCTGTGGAATGTAGGTCAATGATGTAGATTCTGGTCTTTACAGCCTTGGGGATGTTATGTACCGTACTGAATTATAGAGTGATAGCAGTGGATAAGTTGGGCCAGACATGGGCAGGCAAACCCAAGCATGCTCTTTTTTCAGTCAGGCCTTGTTTAGTTCCCTTCAAAGTTCCAAGTTTTTTCACTCTCTCTCCATCACATCAATTTTTGGACGCTTGCATGGAGCATTAAATGTAGGTAAAAAAAATAACTAATTGCATAGTTTAGTTGGAAATCACGAGATGAATCTTTTGAACTTAGTTGGTCCACGATTGGACAATATTTACCAAATAAGACGAAAGTGCTACTATTCATCGGGTTGAAATTTTCTTCAATCTAAACAAGGCCTCACTGAAGAAGCTCCACAAAACTTTTGCAGGTACTGGTACCCGCCTGACTTTCAATACCAACAGGTAAGCATGCTCCCCAGCCCTCCTTCAATTCTCATCTCCTTTGCTTTTACCTTTTCCTCACATGCAAAACCGCAACCTTGTCGTGCACATGCCCTAGGCCCAGCCAGCTCCACCCTACATGCATCCAGCGATAAATTTCACTGTTACCACATCTATGACCTTGATGACCTCGGCCATATGATATGACCTTGATGTTACCACCACCACTATGCTCGGCTTCTTTTTATGGTGCAAATCCAGATTTAGCATTAGTGCTCTGTCATGTTGTTATTAGTTCATCATGTGTGATCAACTCGAGGCTAATTTGATCTATGCAAATGTGCGATACTACTGATCAAGCAGGCCCTAGCCAATCCTCAAGTGCTGCAGAACTACTACGCTCAGCTGTATGGTCTGACCTCGCCCGCGGCGGCGGCACCCTACCACCAGTACCTCGGGTACGTGGCGCATCCGCCTCCAACGCCAAGGCCGGCGATACTGCCACCGCCGCCGGCGGCGGCACAGCAGGTCGCCGTGCAACCGTTGGCACAGCATCCGCCGCCGGCACAGCAGGTCACCGTGCAACCACTGCTTCAGCATCCACCGGCACAGATCCAGGCCGCCCCTTTCTTCCCGGCTTCCTCGCTTTCGCACAACTTCAGGCTCCAGCTGCCGCCGCCTCAAGCTATGCCAGTATTGCCTCCCAACACAACAGGTGTGTATGTTGACTTTCTCAGAAATTAGGATCTAGTAGTACAAGATAGTAGTAACTGATGCCTATATTTGCTACCGAAATGTTGCAGAATCTCTGCCAGCTGATCAGGCCGCTGCCTCTGCAGCTCGTGCGACAAATGCGAGCAGTACTCCGGGAGCCTGACCAAGAAGGATTCAAGGCAAACTGAAGATAAAGCATTGGATTCAACATAGCTTGAAATTAACTGTCTTTCTTTTGGGCTGAAGAAAAGAAGTTTCAATCGATCTGCTGCTACGGACGAAGTTATTGATGGTCTGTAACAGTCTCTCATCATGTTGGCTCCAAAACCAAACAAAAGGCACATTTCTTTTTTTCATTGTCCACCGATTCTTTACGAGTTTCGGCGAAGCTCCTCCTTGGTGAATCCATTGTAAAAATCTAGATTTTGCGTCTACATCTAAGGATTTTTTTTCTTTTCAAATGAACATCCAAGGATTTCTATAGAGAAGTTTTGAATTTTGGATGCATGACATGGATCACATTTCTAGAATCGGTAGCATAGGGGCGTTTTGCTCCCCTCAACTTATGGCTAAATCTGAAAAACACCCTCGAATAGTCGAAAATAGTTCAAAATCATTTCGATGGTGGCATTGGTTGATGTGGCATGCGGGCCCTATATGTTTTGGGCTCTTAGTCGTGTCATCTTTTATTGAATACTTAAGTTCCTAAACGATTTTAAACGAGCGCTTCCAATATGGTAAAGAGCATGTCTCTACGAAGAAGGTTTGAAAAATTCAAAGAATTGAATTTCATAATCAGATAGCTTCAAATGAATATATGGGCATCTAAAAAATAACTTGTGGGGTCCCACCACCACATCATCAAAACCACCCAAAAATCACTTAGAAATAGTCAAGGGGTATTTTCATCTAGTTTTGAAAGTTGAGGTGTGTATATTATCTGATATTAGAGTATGGGAAGGAGGGTTTAAGTTCAACAACTTCTTCAGAGGTAAATATAGATGCCTCTTTTTGTTCTGAAATATAGATGCCTTTAAAAATAGACTTTGAACCCATCTAAAAATCATCTAGACACTGTTAAAAAAATCGTCTAGACACACATAGAAGGAAAAAGTCCATATTACCTCCCTCAACTTTCGCGAAAGTCCGCTTTTTCTTTCTGAACTCTAAAACCGGGCAAAACACATTTCTCAACTTTTAAAATCATTCATCTTACCTCCCTGGCCCTGTTATAAGCAGTTTTGAAGACAGTTTTATCCTTTTCTTTTTTATTTATTTCTTCTAAATCTTTGAAAAATCATAGTAAATCACAGAAAAATCATAAAATGGAAAATCTAATTTTGTTGGACTCCACATGAGTAGATCTACACGGTGAACATATAATATGGTATGCTTTAGTATAAAGTTTTTCTGTAGCTTTTGATCTATACTTTTATGTAATAATTGGAATAATTCATAGCTGTAGTTTTTATGGTCCAATTGTGATGAAATTTTTATGATAGACTAATTATTGTATGATTAAACTGTAGTAAAAATTTCATACTCATTCGATCATGTATAGTTTAGTTACCGCCCAGAGCAACGAGCGGTTGCTGGCCGCGAGGCCCCAGGCCAGCTCCGCTAGCTGCTCCAGCGACAGCACGGCCAGGGAGCGGAAGCTGACGTACAGGACCGACCCGTCCGCCTGGGCGTCCAGCCACGCCATGCACTCCGAGTCCTCCTCCCACAGGCTCAGCCCCGCGTTGCCGTGGCCGGGGCACTGCTGCCCCTGCTGCCAGCGACGGAGCACGACACAAAATCAAGGGGGAGGGGGGCAACTTGACAAAAACACAACTGAAATATGTTGACATCAGAAACAAAACCATGTATACTATGATAAATTTAACTAATCACATATCAAGACTACTCTTAACTAAGTTATGGACTAAAACTAGCTAGTTATGTATATTTATGGTTGGGTCACATTTCACAAAATACAAGTGACCACAAACTATTAAACAAGCCAAGCCAAAATATGTGTCCAACGTCATAGGACTATCAAATCCTAAAAGTCTGCTCTTCTGTTCTTCAGATCCTTGAAATATGAGATTATATCATCATAGGTGTAGTGTTCTATAATTTTACCTTCGACCTGAACAAGCAAATTGTTGGCAAGGTATTGATCTTCTATCTTGTTGCACAGCCTTGTCTTGACGATCTTCAAGACAGAGAAAATACGTTCAGCGGTAGCTGTTGAAATTGGGAGAGTAACAAGCAAATAGATCAACCTATCAACCAAGTTAAAGATTCTATGTCGTCCTGTCTTAACAAAGCCTCGACATAGGTCCACCAAGGTAGAAATATTTTTCATGTCTTCATTGGTAGAAGCATCAATAATAAAATGGTTTAGCTGACGCTTTAACCCAATCTTTTCTTGCTGATTGAAATCCAATGGGTAGTACTTCTCAACCATTCTACATATCTCTTTTGTTTGAAAATCTGCAAATCCATTTCTTGGTACAACTGTAACACTAATGGACAAAAGATCCATCACCTTCTCATTGAACTTCAAGTTTAATTCATCCAACTGGGTATCAATGGTTGCACGAAATATCTCCACTCGATAGTAGCGCTCCTTAGTAAAATGTTCAGGTTGACGACGAGCACGGCCACCACACAAAATGTCTATGTGGTGTTGTTCGCGCACTTCCATGAGCGCGGGTTCACTACCCCTGCACATGGATTTCTTTAGGGGTTGCTGCACTACTACAAGATCGAGTTGCAGCACCTCAATCCCAATGTAATCTAGCACATGGCGACGTTCGTCGCCCTGTGTGAGGGATTCCTGGGGATTGGTCCCCACTTTGATATGTGGCGGCACTTCTTCATTGTCACCCTCTAGAAGAAGAGGGAGAAGAAGCAGGAGCTCAATACGCCGATAGGATGCGCCGGCATCCACCTCCGGAACAACCGGGTCGGCGAGTACCCGTCGATGCGGCTATCGATCTCCAACAAGGGGTGGCATTCGCATTAGTTTTATCTCAAGAATGACACTGTTGCCCCCTGTCGGAGTTCATCGGGCGCCTAATCGAAGAGGCGCTGGATTCATGGAGGAAGTGGGGTGTTCCGAAGAAGGATAAGAAGAATATCTTGGACCACCTCGCCGCCATCCGCATCCTAAAGGAGAGGGGCCTGAAGGGGTCGGGCATCATTGGGGCCTACCATGCGAGGAGGGTGGCGCCGTTGATGAGGCGCGTGCTTCCGTTGTATGCGATGGCGCTTGAGGCATCATTCGATGGGACGACGCTTGCTGAGGGAGCGCTCTCCCATTCCGAAGTCACGCAACGCATCAAGGAGGTGATGGACCCTTCGTGGGATGACGTGGGCACCCCCCTTGATTTCATGTACCCGGTGTCGGGGCATCCTCCAATGCAGCCGGAACCAGGCCACATCATTTTTGTAAGTTTTCCCTCCTCATGCTTCATTTTCAATTGAACTCCTGACCCCTTGATACTAACATTGAGATGGGGGGACTAGACGAGGGACCTCATCCTCATGGATCACTCAGCTCTGTTGCTGAGGGATTTGTCCATGAGGGCGGTGAATCGCATTGAGGGCAAGCGGCTTAGGAAGGCGAAGGACGCCAAGAGGAAGAAGAGGCAGCGGAAGCTGTGGGGACGGGAGCGAGGGGAGGACACCGATAGTGACGATGACGATGATGAGGAAGATGACGATGAGGTAGTCGATGACATCGAGTGAGATGTGCTGGAGAGCGAGGACATGCTGACAGGTATCTGCTCATCCTTGTAGGAGTCGGGGCCCTTCCCGTTCCGTGGAGGGGAGGGCACGTCCGTGGGGCCGATGGAGATGGGCCGGACTGTCCTAGGGGCCAATAGAGGTGGGCAGATCTACCGCCGTGCTCGAGGTGCTAGCGGAGGCGAGTGGCTCTATCGTCGTGCCCCAAGATGCAAGGGGAGAGAGCCCCTCTGCCCAGGACCAGCGGACGGGCTCAAAATGGCCCCGCCCCGATGAG
This sequence comes from Miscanthus floridulus, assembly GCF_019320115.1. Classification (NCBI taxonomy): domain Eukaryota; kingdom Viridiplantae; phylum Streptophyta; class Magnoliopsida; order Poales; family Poaceae; genus Miscanthus; species Miscanthus floridulus. Next base: position 38,351,793 of record NC_089597.1, read on the forward strand.
GTGGAGCAGGGGTCTAGGGGTTTGCCCCCTAAATGTATCTGCCGCCCAACAGCACCGATGTAAGTCACCAGCTCCTCTGTTTTTCTTTGTTTTTTTGTTTTCATCGTGACTTATGCTTTTCATTCCTTACAGCTTCATGAGGTTGCGTAATCCTTTGGCACTAGCGCCGAAGAAGAGCGTCGCCCTTCAAGCGGAGCGGCAGCCGTCGGTTGGCATCGCACCCATTTTGGGGGGGAGCAGCGCCGGTGTGACTATGGCACCAGCCGATCAGGCGGCGCCCACGGTGGCACCCATGCCTTTGGCGGGACAAGCGGGCACAGGGGCTCAAGGGATGCCTTTAGAGGTCGCTGAGCAGCCGGTGATGGAGGCGATGCCGCTGCCGGCGATGGGGCGAACGGAGCTACCACCCGTGCTCGTGGTGCTGATCGCGGCGAGCGCGACACGGCCGGTCAAGGCCCCGCCGACGCAGGTGGAGCTTATGGTGGCTATGACAGGCAGGCCACAGCCGGACGCAAACGTAGTGGCGCCCAAGGCAGCAGCGCAACCCTCGCCACCGACAGCCCAAGCAACGGCGCTCGATGTGGGCCGGACGGAGGGCGGCATGAACGAGGGGTCTCTAGGCATCGTGGCGGTGGCAAAGAGGACCAGCGGGGATTCATCCTTGGCCCTGACGTCAGGAGGCAGCCACTCGCCCACGCGGGGCGAACCCCTGCTCCGGTGGACAAATCCGGAGGACCCGACATCGCCGCTCTTCACCCTCGATGATGCCGCCAAGAGCATTGAGCGGGAGAGTCTCAACGTGGGAGTCGCGTCTGAAAGCATCTAGGCCCCTAGTTAGGTTTCGGTGATTAATGACATCACGTGATTACTATGACTAACGTGTGTTTTGTAGAGGCAATTAAGTTAGGTCACGGTAATGGAGATCGTTTGGGCTATCATGGTGGTCATGCCCCTACGATGGAAATCGTTTTGGTTTTCAAAGGATGGACGACAAGGTTAAGGATGGACTAGTTCTAAGTATCGTTTGGTGTCGAGGAGACACTTAGAGTAGTTTAGGACTTTGTTTTTCCTTTGGCCGTACTATTAAGGGGGGTATGGACGGGTAGCTTGACCTAGGTGAGTCTAGTGGGTTAGGTGTGGTGCACACTTGCTAAATCTAGCACTAGGTAGCTCTTAAAAAGCCCTTAGATCCATTGGAGCAAACTTCATTCACGTATGATCGAGAGTTGGAAGTGAATGGAGGGTCAAATGCTGATCGGACGCTGGTTCCAGAGTGACCAGACACTGGCACAGAGTCCGGTCAGTTCATTTGATCAAGGTGAAATCGTTTGGTGCGACCGGACGCTGAGAGATGAGTGACCAGTCACTGGGTGCCAGAGAGGGAAAATCGTGACCGGACACGTCCGGTCACAACTTAAACACTAGAGTTTGGGGAGAACTGACCGGAACGTCTGGTCAACATGACCGGAGCGTCCGGTCACCCCGCAGAGGCACATAACAGTTCGTTTTTCAACCAAGGTTATAAATACTTCCTCCATTCGTATGAGGGGGTACTTTTGCTCATTCCAACAGCTGAGAAACACCTTTAAGAGTGCCAAGAAGAGCAAGGTCCTAGTGAGGTGATTGAGATTTGAGAATCCCAAAGAGAGCCCTCATTAGTGAAAGCAAGAGTAGCAAAGTGTGCATCCACCCTTGTCATTGGGCTTGTCGTGGTCAAGTGAGAGTTCGTGCTTGTTACTCTTGGTGATCGCCATCACAGAGATGGCTTGGTGGTGATTGGGAGCTCGGTGATCATCTGGCGGAGCTTGTGGATGACCCAACTCAAGTTGTGAGCGGTTGTGGGTGATTCACCACGACGGAGTGTCGAAGAATCAACCCGTAGAGAGCACTTGATCCTTGCGCGGATCAAGGGGGAGCTACACCCTTGCGCGGGTGCTCCAACAAGGGCTAGTGGGGAGTGGTGACTCTCCGATACCTCAGCAAAACATCACCGCGTTCCTTCTTCTCTCTTTACTTTAAGCATTTACTTTGAGCAATTCAATTCTTGTCATTTACATTCATAGAATTGCCATGCTAGAGTAGGATTGGAACATAGGTTGCTAAACTTTTGTACGGTAGATCAATAGAAATACTTTCTAGGCATAAGGGGTTAATTGGGCTAACCATAGGACTTAATTATTGCAAAGAATTTTAAAAGTAGCCCAATTCACCCCCTCTTGGGCATCTTGATCCTTTCAATTGATATTGGAGCCTCGTGCTCACGTATTTAGGCTTAACCGCCTAGCGAAAGATGTCTCATGGGGATGGTCCTCCTCCTATCTTTGAGGGGGATGATTTTCCATATTGGAAAATCCACATGGAGGCGTATTTAGAAGCTCTAGATGTTGGAATACTTAGAGCCGCCTCACAAGGCTTCCCAAAACCTCGGGATGCTACACACCTACAAGGCGATGAGGTGAATTACGAGAAATGGAATGCAAAGGCTCGAAACACCATCTTTAGAGGCCTTTGCAAAGATGTGTTTAACCGGGTAAGGAACCACAACGACGCCCATGCACTATGGTAGGATGTTTGTGTGCTCCATGAGGGAACAAAGAGTGAGCGTGAGGAACGCTATCATCTTGTCATGAAAAAGCTTAACTCTTTTGAGATGCTTTCTAAAGAATGTGCTAATGAGATATACTCACGTTTGAATGTTCTTGTAGAGGAAGTTAATGGGCTTGGACTCACTCAAATGCAGCCATCCGATGTTGTAAGAAAAATCTTGAGTGTCCTCAGCCATCCGATGTTGTAAGAAAAATCTTGAGTGTCCTCCCCATTGATAAATATGGGCATATTATGACCGTGCTTCATCAAGGTGATCTTTCCACCGCTACACCAACACAAATCTTGGGAAAGATCAATGCTCATGAGATGTACATGCACATCACACCAAAAGATGGCTCATCCTCTACTAAGAAGAAAGAAAAAGACTTAGCATTCAAAGCTAGCAAAGAGAAGGGCAAAGCAAGGCTTGAGTATGAGAGCTCAAGTGATGATGAAATTGATGATGCAAGTCTTGCCCTCATGGTGAGAAGAACTGCCAAGATGCTAAAGAAGCTCAATAAGAGTGGCATCAAGTTTGATGGCAAGAAGAAGTTTTTCACTAGCTCTAGAAGGAAGCCAATCTCTGAGATGGGTTGCTACAATTGTGGAGAACTTGGTCATCTAGCACACCAATGCACCAAGCCCAAGAAAGACAAGTTCAAGAACAAGTATAAGGGCAAGAAAGATGACTCAAGCAATGAAGAAGAAGATGAGAAGAAGAAAAACAAGCCATACAAGAAGAGAGATGGCAAGAAGAAGGACTTCCATAAGAAGAAGAAAAGTAGAAAGGCATACATCGTCGGTGATTGGCTCACGGACATTGATTCATCTAGTGGCTCATCCAATGATGATAGTGACAATGAGAAGGTGGCAGCCATTGTTATTGACTCTTCATCATTTTCACCACCACCACCGCCATCATCCTCTACACACCTATGCCTTATGGCCAAGGGTGATCGCAAGGTATCAAATGATGATAGTAGTGGTGATGAACATGATAGCGATAGTGATGATGATGAATATGAATCACCTTCTTATGATGATCTTGTTAAATTGCTAAATCAATACACTAAGATCATTAGAAAGAGTAGAGCTAAGAATGAAAAATTAAAAGCTAAGAATGATTCTCTTTTAGCTAAATGTGATATAGCCGAAAAGACTAGTGTTGAGCTTAGAGAAGCAAATGATGCTATATTATCCAAACTCAAGGAGCTCAAATCTTCTAAGAAAGAGCTTAAAGATAAACATGATAAACTTGAGAGGATACACAATGAGCTCATCACTAGCCACAACATGCTAAAAGAAGAATATACTACTCTTAAGATTAATTATGATAATCTTGTCATTGCTCAAGAATATTTATCCAATGAGCCACATGATGCTACTAACAATGTTGTTAAGATTGATATAGCTACATCATGTGATGATTTGATCATTGAGAGCATTGAGCAAAGTTCTAGTAGCAAGGGCAAGCAAGTGGTTGAGACCAATAGTTATGATGAGTATGTCAAGCTCAAGAATGACAATGAAAAGCTCAAGAAAGATCTTGAAGAGATCAAAAGCCACAACACTATTGTGCTAGAAACTCATGATCATGATGGTGATTTGATTTTTGAAAATGAGAAGCTCAAAGAAGAAAACAAGAAGCTCAAGGAAGAGAAAAACAATGATGCACTCAAAGAAGAGAACAAGAAGCTCAAGTTGGAGAAAGAGCATATTAAGATTGGATTGAGCAAGTTCATAAGAGGCAAGCATCTTCAAAGTGAGCTACTAATGAACACCGTCATGACGATGGATAGAAGTGGCATTGGGTACTTGGTAAACCAAGAGAAGAAGGCTCAAGCTCAACAACAACACAAGTCAAAGCCAAAGCCAAAGAGATGTTTTGAGTATGGACAAGAAGGTCACTTTGCCCATGAGTGCCAAACTCCACCACCACAACCCTTGCCCAAGCATACTAGACCTTTTGCTTTCAATGCTCATTACATGCTTAGAAAGGATTCTAGTGGAAAGATGAAAGTCATGTTCTTAGGACCTTCAAACAAGAATAGGCCTAAGAAAATTTGGGTAGCAAAGTCACTTGTTGAGAAGGTGAAGGGCCCTCAACAAGTTTGGGTTCCTAAAGCTTGATCTCTTGTGTGTAGGTGAACTACAAGACCAGTGGAAGTCATTGGGTTATTGATAGTGGTTGCATACAACATATGACCGGTGATCCTCGTATGTTCACCTCACTAGATGAAGAAGTAGATGGACAATAAAGAATCACATTTAAAGATAATTCAAAGGTCAAGGTTACATAATTGGGCAAAGTGGCAATATTAAATGATCATTCTATCTCAAATGTGCTATATGTTGCTTCATTGAGCTTCAACTTGCTATCCATTGGACAATTGTGTGATCTTGGCTTTCAATGCTTGTTTACCGAGAAGGAAGCTGTTGTATCTAAGAAGGATGATGATCAAGTGATATTCAAAGGATTTAGATACAACAACCTATATCTAGTGGACTTCACCTCCAAAGATGCTAATTTGAAGACTTGCCTATTCAACAAAACAACTCTTGGGTGGCTATGGCATAGAAGACTTGCCCATGTTGGGATGAGCTCACTCAAGAAGCTAATGAAGAATGATTTGGTGAGAGGGTTGAAGGATGTGAAGTTTGAGAAGGACAAGCTTTGTAGTGCATGTCAAGCCGGCAAGCAAGTTGCAAATACTCATCCAACAAATGCTTTCATGTTAACCATAAGAGTGCTAGAACTCCTTCACATGGACTTATGTGGACCAACAACATACAAGAGTTTGGGAGGAAATCTTTATTGTCTTGTAATTGTTGATGACTATTCAAGATACACATGGGTATTCTTCCTTCGTGACAAATCTGAAGTTGCATCATGCTTCAAGAAGTTTGCCAAGAGAGCACAAAATGAATTTGAAGTGAAGCTCAAGAAGATTAGAAGTGATAACGGCAAAGAATTTGACAACACAAACATAGAAGCCTATTGTGATGAAGTTGGGATCAAGCATGAGGTCTCCGCAACATATACTCCTCAACAAAATGGTGTAGTTGAGAGAAAGAACCGGACATTGATCACTCTTGCAAGAACAATGCTTGATGAGTACAACACTCCCGAAGCTCTATGGGCGGAAGCTATCAACACCGCATGCTATGTATCCAACCGCCTATGCCTTCAAAAGTTTCTTGGCAAGACACCTTATGAGTTGCTCAATGGGAAGAAGCCGGATGTCTCCCTCTTTAGGGTGTTTGGTTGCAAATGCTTCATCTACAAGAAGCGGCAACATCTAGGGAAGTTTCAAAGACGTTGTGATATTGGTTTTCTTGTTGGTTACTCATCAAAGTCCAAAGCATATAGAGTATTTAATCATGCCACCGGCTTGGTTGAAGAAACATATGATGTGGAATTTGATGAATCTAACGGCTCCCAAGGAGCACATGAGAATCTTGATGATGTAGGTGATGAACCATTGAGGGAGGCCATGAAGAATATTCTGGTTGGAGACATCAAGCCTAATGATGATGAAGATAATGTACAAGTGATCAATCCACCTTCTTCATCAAGTGTGCCATAAGATGGTGAAAAAGATGGAAGAGTAAAAAATTAAGACACTCATGTCTCCCATGAGCAAATGGTGACACAAGCACATGATGTTGATGCTCCACAACCCCCCCCCCCTCAAGTGGTTGATAGAAGAAATTCACCTCTACTACAAGCTCATCCACAAGATCTTATCATAGGGAGTACATCAAAGGGAGTAATGACTCGTTCTCAAAAGCTTGCTTCATTCATTGAACATCACTCTTTTGTCTCTTGTTTTGAGCCTACCAAGGTAGAAGAAGCTCTTCAAGATCCGGATTGGATCAATGCCATGCATGAAGAGTTGAACAATTTCACCCGCAATAAAGTTTGGACTCTTGAAGAGCGACCAAAAGGTGCAAGAGTCATTGGAACAAAGTGGGTGTTCCGCAACAAGCAAGATGATCAAGGCATTGTTGTGAGGAACAAGGCAAGACTAGTTGCAAAGGGGTTCTCTCAAGTTGAAGGTTTGGATTTTGGAGAGACCTTTGCACCGGTTGCAAGACTAGAAGCCATCCATATCCTCCTTGCATATACATCACATCATGAAATGAAACTATATCAAATGGATGTGAAAAGTGCATTTTTAAATGGCTTTATTAATGAACTAGTCTATGTTAATCAACCTCCCGGGTTTGAAGACCCTAGATATCCTAATCATGTTTATAGGTTGTCCAAGGTGTTATATGGGCTTATGCAAGCCCCAAGAGCTTGGTATGAGCGTCTTCGAGACTTCCTCATTGAGAAGGGCTTCACCATTAGGAAGGTCGACACCACACTATTCACCAAGAAGCTTGATGGACATATCTTCATTTGCCAAGTGTATGTTGATGATATCATCTTTGGATCATCAAATGAAGATTCTTATAAAGAGTTTGGTGAATTGATGTCGAAGGAGTTCGAGATGTCAATGATTGAAGAGCTTACATTCTTTCTTGGTTTTCAAGTCAAGCAAATGAGAGAAGGGATTTTCATCTCTCAAGAGAAATATACAAATGATCTTCTCAAGAGATTCAAGATGGATGAATGTACGCCAATCAAGACACCAATGCCAACTAATGGACATCTCGACCTAGATGAGGGAGGTAACATGGTTGATCAAACTCTCTACCGCTCTATGATTGGTAGCTTGTTATATTTAACCGCATCTAGGCCCGACATCATGTTTAGTGTGTGTATGTGTGCTAGATTTCAATCTAATCCTAAGGAAACTCATTTGATTGCCGTTAAAAAAATCTTAGGTATCTTAAGCACACACCAAGCATTGGCCTTTGGTATCCCAAAGGAGCTATATTTGAATTAGTTGGCTATTCCGATTCGGATTATGTCGGTTGCAAAGTTGATAGAAAAAGCACATCCGGAGGGTGCCATTTGCTTGATAGATCACTTGTGTCTTGGTCCTCCAAGAAGCAAAATAGTGTGGCTTTGTCCACCGCCAAAGCGGAATACATTGCCACGGGTGCTTGTTGTGCACAAATTCTTTATATGAAACAAAATTTGCTAGACTATGGTGTAGTTCTAGAAAAAGTACCTCTTTTGTGCGACAATGAAAGTACGGTAAAACTTGCAAATAATCCGGTTCAACACTCTCGCACCAAGCACATAGATATCCGTCATCACTTTCTTAGATATCATGTTGCAAATAATGATATATCATTAGAAGGCGTAAGGACCGAGGATCAATTGGTGGATATCTTTACTAAACCGCTAAATAAGGTGACTTTGTGTCAATTGCGGAATGAGCTCAATGTGCTTGATTTTAGTAACTTCACTAAAAAATGAGCTCGTGTTGTCCCTTGCATTGCATTGTAATATACAACATGTTTACTTTATGGTAATGCTCTTAGGGCTTGTCTAACATGGTTCAGATAACCGCAAAAAAGCAAGTGAAGAAACTTAACCTTGGATCAAACTTGACAAGCAACTAGATTTACTTTCAAGTATTGCATTGCATATGCATGAATGTTGCTTTGTCGTTTATCTTCAATTGCCCTCTTATTGCCTATTTTCTTAAAAAGAATTATAGCCTAAGGCAAAATATTTTGAAAAATTTGAGGGTTTGAGAGAGGTCACTCACATCAGTCCCAATTGGTGTTTATTTGGATCTCATTGAAGTTGGGACTTGATTGGGAACAGGCAGCACGAAGAACTTTGAAGATTTACTAAAAAAAGAGTGATCGGACGCTGCACCGGACTCTGATCTCCAGCGTCCGGTCAGTTCACAGGAGGTGAACCTACTGCGATGGAGTGACCGAACTCTGCTATTCAGCGTCCGGTCAGATGGTGGTTCAGCGTCTGATCGATTGAAGACGAAGGAGACAGGTTGCACCGGACTTTGGCTACGTCCGGTCAATGGTGATCGGACGCGTTCGATCGCGATTCCAGTGGTTTTAGACCTCTCTGGAATCGACCAGACTCTGGGTGGCAGCGTCCAATCGTTGCCACCGGAGCGTCCGGTCAGTTGAAATTGTGCGGGTTTAGGACTTCTTCTCCATTTCCTTTTCTGTCTCATCGGGGGACTTCTTATAACCCAATCCGCCGCGCTGTTTGACCTAATCTTCATCCCGCACCATGCCGACATCGCCGCTGTGCCCTAGTCACTGACTCAGCAAGCTCGCCGCGCCACCTAGCTCCTGAGCCATGCTGCCCTGCTCCTACGCCCTCGCTGCCATGCCCGCGCATAGCCACGCCAGCGCCGCCGCCATGTCCTGCGCAAGCACCGCCACCGTGCCCTATGCCAGCACCGCTGCCGTGCCCGTGCTCTGCTTTAGCGCCGCCGTCTTGCCTTCACCGGAGCCACGCCACAGCACCAGTCGCTCGTAGCTCAACAACGCCACAGAGCCTTCTCTTGCGCCTATTTCGCTGATCCAGTGCTCACTGCCTCGCCGGAATCCCAACCCTAGCTGATCCGATGGTTCCCTGATTCGTTCCTCTTCTCATCGATTCGCCAGTTCGTCAGGTAGCAAGCCCTCGTTTCCAATTTCGTATCTATTGCTTGCTTCTTAGGGTTTTGTATCTCTAGATATGTTGTAATTATTTATAAATCCAATCTATTCTAACGTGCAGCGAGTCGGTGTTTCTAAGGTCTAAGTGGCTATTGACAGTCAACTCGGGGCCAAGGTCATGAGTACGGAACGAGGCCAAGCCTCGGAAGTGACAGTTGGCAGTTGATCTTTGTCAGCGGTAGTTATTCTTTTTAGATCCATCAGATGGCTCGTGTCAAGAATGTTGGAGGAGGTCCCGGTGATGAGGATCCGAGGCCCCTGCCTCGCCAGCCTATAGATGCAAAAGGGAAGGTGACGAAGAAACTAGCGACCAAGAAGCGCAAGTATCCTGATGCAAATACAGCGAGAGCAGACGTAGTTGCAGAGGCCGCAGAGCGCGCAGAGAGAGGAGGTGCTAGGAGTGGTGTTGTTATTGCAGATTAGCTTTCTCCATCTACGAGGGCTGCACTTGAGCAGGTTGAGCGCCGTCATGGTGGTCCAGCTGGGACTGTCATGGTTGGAGGACGGCGTGTGGTTATTGATGAGAGTCAGCATCAGGGGGAGTCACAGCAGTAGCCACAGCCAGCAGAGCAGACTCAGGAGGGAGAGCAGGTCGAGGAGACAGAGCAGGCACCTCAGCCATAGCTTTGTCGCTCTGGTCATACCCGTGCTCTAGTCACACTAAGGACAGAGACACAACAGAGGGGTTCTCGTCCACCGCCTAGACCATAGGGTCCGCCTCCAATGACTCATCTAGATTTGAGGGCCGCCACGGCCAAGTAGGTGCAGCAGCTCAGATTTGTGGACTTTGAGCAGTGGTTCCCACCGAGGAGGGATGACCGAGCTTCAGAGGGCTTCTACACACCACTGCAGGAAGTTTTTTATAATGCATATCTTAATAGTGGGGCAGTATTCATATCTTAGAGGGTGTGCAACATTGAGTCCATTGTAGCAGCAGCTGGAGAGCATATTCGCCCTTACCTAGCATACCTGCTAGGGCTGACAGATTTACTTGGATGGACAGGCTTATATGTTCCATCTTGGGTCCGTCAGTTCTATGGTACACTCTGGATTGACCTGCAACATAGATTCATTCACTTTGCTTTCAGAGGCAGAGATTACAGGCTAATGTGCTCTAGGGTCAAAGAGATACTCAGACTTCAGGAGTAGCCCATCTGGCTACATGAGGTTTGCTATGGACAGACAGCGCCTCCTAGACGCCCTCACGGTGGTCTTGTGCCCCTATAGATCTGGTCCGCCATTGCTTCATAGAGCCTTTCGGCGAGGGGTCAAGCAGGACACCTAGTGATCTCACTCCTACTGCTAGAGTGCTTGATGCTATTATAAGGAGGACACTGCTTTCGAGGATGAGGTATCACAAGGGCTTGACTCGCATACAACTATGGCTACTGAACTCTCTGATGCAGCAGATTATGTTTGACATTTAGGATCTCCTTCTATCAGAGATGGAGGATACTATTGCAGAGGGGTTCAGGGGTCACAGGCAGCTGCCATATGCTCACTGGATTACTTTCTTGATTCACAGGGCAGTTACTGTGAGGCCACCTGAGATACTGGCAGAGTATAGTGGTGCTACTACAGAGTTCTCTACATATAACATGACTTAGATGATCCACCATAGTGCAGTAAGGACACCCAACCAGCCATGCCGTCATCCAGAGGTGCCAAAGACTGCAACCCAGCAGGATGAGACCAGCAGGGGCATAACAGCTACAGAGGAGGAGCAGTTAGATGCTCAACAGGAGGGGATGGTCGAGAGCGATCCTAGTGACAGCTCAGATGATGACTACCATTATATCCCTCAGATGCCTCGACGACGACATGACCATGAGGCCGGTAGCTCCAGTTTAGCTCCACCTACACCGCAGATAGACCCCGCTCTACTTGCCATACTTGAGCAGATGAGGCAGGATCAGGCTCGCCAGGCTCAGGAGACCGCTGCTACATTTGCACAGTTTTAGACTCAGCAGGATGAGTTCTAGCGACAGCAGCAGGTGATCCAGCAGCAGCAGCATGCTATACAGCAGCAGCAGTAGCAGGCCATGCATCAACAGCAACTTCTCATGCAGCAGCAACTACTTGGGTTTATGCAGCATGTAGTGACAGCTATTGGGGCTCCACCGCCACAGCCTTCACCCCAGCTTGGTCAGCCTGCCACCACTTCTATGACTCTAGTTGTACAACCTAGTGGGCTTTAGAGTCAGGGACCACTAGCACCATAGTTTCCTTCACCCGCAGAGTAGGTGTCCTAGTGGTTTGCTTTGCCAGTGCTAGCCCCGTAGTTCACTCCTCTTCATACGGGCTTTACTCCGCCTCAGAGTTCGTCAGTGCTCACCCCAGTTTCTAGGAGCCTTGGTGCTTCATTCAGTGAGTTGACAGGGCAGCCTACTTCGCTAGAGCTACATGTCCTAGGTCCTTCCACAGTTGCACCTATTACTAGGACTATAGAGACGCTCCCTTCGTCAGTTGCATCATCAGAGCTTGCAGCACTAGTTATAGATCCGACCCAGACCGCTTCAGCATCGCTTCTAGCTACAGAGGGTCAGACTGCTCAGAGCTCAGGATTAGATGATGATGGAACACAGTTCTAGCTCGCTCCTTGCACCTCAGCGCCTGACTTGTCCGCTGCAGCCCCGCCGACCGACCCTTAGGTTTTGGTGTTTGACGCCAAAGGGGGAGAGGGATCGAGTATGTTAGTCTTAGGGGGAGCGATACTTTTAGGGGGAGTCTATCTATTAGCTTATAGCTTATCTATTACATTCAGAGTTTTATGTGTTATACATTATGCATTCATGTTTACTATTAGGCATTGAACCACTTAAGTGTGATCATAACCATGATATTAATGTGATCGTGATATTTATGTGATATGTGACATGTGTGCTCTCTACTTTGAATTATTTATATGTCATATCTCTTGTGTTATGCTCATTTGCTTTGCTTCCACGTTTAACTCCGATGCAAATGAGCTTTATTGCTTGTACTCATGCCTATTTCATACCTTTGGAGTACATTATGTTGGCTTGGGTCATATAAGCTTGCCTAACTCTTTCGTTCTTATTGACAAAAGCTTATATGATCCAAGCATGGTAACAACCTCAACTCTTTCACATACTTGAGGTGGCATTGTCATCAATCATCAAAAAGGGGGAGATTGAAAGTATCTAGGCCCCTAGTTGGGTTTTGGTGATTAATGACAATACGTGATTACTGTGACTAACGTGTGTTTTGCAGATGCAATTAAGTTAGGTCACGGTAATGGAGATCGTTTGGGCTATCATGGTGGTCATGCCCCTATGATGGAAATCATTTTGGTTTTCAAAGGATGGACGACAAGGTTAAGGATGGACTAGTTCTAAGTGTCGTTTGGTGTTGAGGAGACACTTAGAGTAGTTTAGGACTTTGTTTTTCCTTTGGCCATACTATTAAGGGGGGTATGGACGGGTAGCTTGACCTAGGTGAGTCTAGTGGGTTAGGTGTGGTGCACACTTGCTAAATCTAGCACTAGGTAGCTCCTAAAAAGCCCTTAGATCTATTGGAGCAAACTTCATTCATGTATGATCGAGAGATGGAAGTGAATGGAGGGTCAAATGCTGATCGGACGCTGGTTCCGGAGTGACAGGATGCTGGCGCAGAGTCCGGTGATTTCATTTGATCAAGGTGAAATCGTCTGGCGTGACCGGACGCTGAGAGGTGAGTGACCGGACGCTGGGTGCCAACGTCCGGTCGACTCCAGTAAGGTTCCAGAGAGGGAAAATCATGACCGGAGCGTCCAGTGTCTGGTCACAACTTAAACATTAGAGTTTAGGGAGAACTAACCGAAGCGTCTGGTCAACATGACCGGAGCGTCCGGTCACCCCGTAGAGGTACATAATGGTTCATTTTTCAACCAAGGTTATAAATACTTCCTCCATTCGTGTGAGGGGGTACTTTTGCTCATTCCAACAGCTGAGAAACACCTTTGAGAGTGCCAAGAAGAGCAAGGTCCTAGTGAGGTGATTGAGATTTGAGAATCCCAAAGAGAGCCCTCATTAGTGAAAGCAAGAGTAGCAAAGTGTGCATCCACCCTTCTCATTAGGCTTGTCGTGGTCAAGTGAGAGTTCGTGCTTGCTACTCTTGGTGATCGCCATCACCTAGATGGCTTGGTGGTGATTGGGAGCTCGGTGATCATCCGGCGGAGCTTGTGGATGACCCAACTCAAGTTGTGAGCGGTTGTGGGTGATTCACCGTGACAGAGTGTCGAAGAATCAACCCGTAGAGAGCACTTGATCCTTGCGCGGATCAAGGGGGAGCACACCCTTGTGCGGGTGCTCCAACGAGGACTAGTGGGGAGTGGCGACTCTCTGATACCTCGGCAAAACATCGCTGCATTCCTTCTTCTCTCTTTACTTTAAGCATTTACTTTGAGCAATTCAATTCTTGTCATTTATATTCATAGAATTGCCATGCTAGAGTAGGATTGGAACATAGGTTGCTAAACTTTTGTGCGGTAGATCAATAGAAACACTTTCTAGGCACAAGGGGTTAATTGGGCTAACCATAGGACTTAATTATTGCAAAGAATTTTAAAAGTAGCCCAATTCACCCCCCCTCTTGGGCATCTTGATCCTTTCAGCGTCCATGCTCGAAGCTATGGACCATGCCTGGGGTGCCTTGGCCGACGTTGTCATTCCCACGGGCCGGGTACTTGCTTGATCCTGCTTCTTGCTTTTTCCTTTCTCCGCATATTTTTGTATTTTGACCATTGTCTTCTTTCAGTCCCTTATCACTCGTAGCCGGGGGAAGTCACGGTTCCTTCATGAGTAGAAGGGAACCTGGGACCCCCTCATTGAGGAGGTGTGGCTACATGGGGAGGTCATGGCCTAGCTCACTGCCATCCAGCAGAAGGTGGCCAAGCTCACTCCCATTGCCGAGGAGGTGAACAGTCTCTGATTGCGGGTGGCGAGGCCAGTCATCATGCGGACGAGGCCGAGAGGGCATTTGAGGCCCTATCGGCGAGATCACAGGAGGATGAGGAGGAGGCCGCCAAGGTCTAGAGGGAGCGGGACGGGCTGCTCTAGAAGGACGCCGAGACCCACCGGCGAATCCTTGATGTTTTGGTCAAGGTTGAGAAGGAGCAGGAGCTGAAGCTGAGTGCTGAGGAGAAGCTCGAGGCTCTAGAGAAGAGGGCAAGTCTAGATGCCGTGGTGGTCACCTGGCTACACAAGGAGCAGGACGAGGTGCTCCAAACCGCAGAGAGGCTCCGCTCAAAGTGTGGCGTGGCTCACGAGGAGCGTGACCAGGCCCTCTGAGAGCACGATGATGCATAGCAAAAGATCATCTCCCTCTAGGCTGAGCTTGGAACGGCGATGACCCAGAGGCTGGTGGCCGAGGGCGTCTCTACCGGGCTAGCCACGGACCTCGCTGAGGTGAGAAGGAACCTTCAGGAGGAGAGTGACGAGCTCGGTATCTTGAGTGCCGCCCTTGGAGTGGTCTGCGATGACCTAGAGGTGGTGCGGTCTGAGGGGACCAGTTCGCTCATGGACCATGCCATCAAGATCATGGTGCGGGTGCGCCAGCTCAAAAGGAACGCCCTTTGCGCCAGGGTCCATCAATGCTTCATGATTGCTCATTCTCATTATAGGGACAGCATTGACCTGGAGATGATGAGCCTTGGCTTCGTGCCTGGCTACGAAGCCTATGTGCTAGATGAGATAGAGACGCTGGTGGCTCCCCTTTTACGGGATCTGGCGGACAAAATAGAAGACATAGTTCTCCCTCGAAGGGGTTAGTTAGTCAAATAGGTCGAGTAATCATTCATGTAGTAAGCAGACAAACTCCAACCCTTCTGTACTATCGTATAAACTTATCATTTTGTTTTGTTTGACTGAGTTTGTTTTTCCTCCCTTTTTACGTGTGAAAAGAGGTTCGTGTGTTCTGACCCTTCCGTTTGTTAAGACCGTAGGGCACGAGGTGTAGGACGGAAACTCTGATCACACTGGTGAGCAAGAGTGCTATAGCCGCAGGGGCGTAGGTTTCTTGTAGTTCAACCAGCCATGCTCAATCGTTCGTTTCCACAGACCTTGCCACTTAAGTTTTAACATGAGGAAGAGGTCGAGCACGGCGACTATTTTAGTAAGGGTGTATTTATACCCTAATCAGCCCTCGAGTGAGATCCGACCCCTTGCTGTTGCTGGAATCAGGTGTCACTAAAGATCAAGGAGAGGATAGCGAAATTAGTAGGAGAAAACATCTCTTGTTTTCGAATGTACCCCCTCCCTAGGATCCGAGCTATCATTCTGTGACCACGCATTCGGTCTCCTTGCGAGTCCAACTTTCCTCGAGCCCCTGCGTGTATCGGGGATTTGATCAAGGGTCAGCTCGACTTTGTGATTATCACCCTATCCGCGATTTCTACAACCAAAGGGGTTGAGCTAACGTCACTTGCCTCGATGGGGTGACTCTTCATTTGTCTGCGACTGCATGTTTGGTCTCTTTATGATGCGGAGCCCTTGACCCCCTGCGCATAGCAAGGGGCTGGTCGGGGCGTCGGTTCGTCTTGTGATCGTCGTCCCTCATGCATCCATTTGCTAGAATGGAGGGGTTGAGCCATGCTGTGCTTTCCTCGCTGGATAGAGCATGGTGCTCGGTGAGTTGTTAATGGGCTTGTTCGAGTGGAGCCCCTACATCCCCTTCATGGGGGCCTGGTTCGAGGTCAGCTGGTGACTAACTCTAGGTTCTTGGTGGCCGGTCCATATAGTTCTTGGTTCCGTTCGACTGGTCTGAGGGCTTGATGCCTTTCTTTGGGGAAAAACCATGGACCTTGAATCATCCAAGACTCGAAACGAGGGTCGGGACACCCATGGTGCTTCATGTGCCTCAGGTATTGGCCGCTAGCGGGCCCATCCTTAGCCTCCCCTCACTCTAGGGTGCCCTGGAGCGGACGCGAACCCACTGGTGGGCCAGCCTTTGAACTCCTGGGCGTTAATGGGTCATAGGTGCGTTTTCAGCTCCGTATCCCACTTACCTGCGGTAGCCCGTAGCCTTTGAAGGTGAACCATCTCTTGGTGGATCCTTTGCGAGAAAAATTTGGGTAGGCATGCGCTCATCTCTCGGCAGCTTCTAGGAGCCGTTCGGTCGACCTGGGCACATGATTTATTTCAATGGCAAGAGTGATGGGTTCGGGTAGCTCTTACCAGACATGATCGAGCGAGATCTAGGTCCGTCATTCATGATGGGGTTGGCATAACCCATGTGGGGCATCCTACTGCTCCCTATCTATTTCCCTACAGTGGCCAAGCCGTTTGATCGACTTGTGTTACCTGCTGAGAGAAGACTTTCCTATAGAGATAGAGGATGAGGATATCCCGTGCAAGAATTTAGTTAGGCAGATAAGCTAGGCGGAGAACATATAATAAATGGACAAGCTCTTAAACTTTGTTATAGCAAACAACTTTTTAGCTCCTCCGCCCTTTTTGTATAAAAAGGTTAGTGCATTCCGACCTTTTTTGTAGTTAATGCCATAAAAGCTCAGGATGCGGGTGAGCCAATTCTGATCACACTGGTGAGCAAAGACGTCATAGTCACTGGGGCGTAGGTTTCTTGAAGCCTGACTAGTTATACTCAGAGCTTGTTCCCGCAAACCTAGCTCCTAGGTCTTAACGCGAAAGGGGGTCGGGTACTGAGAATGTTTGCTTGGCGGATAGACTTTTAAATGCGTACCAGCCCTTTCCATGACTAAGGCCAAAAAAGCCTAGGGTGCAGAAAAGAAACTCTGATTATGCTGGTGAGCAAAGGCGCCGTAGCCGCTGGGGCGTAGGTTTCTCACGGTCCGACCAGTTTTACTCAGGGTTTATTTCCGCAAATTTCGCTTCTAGGTCTTAATCGTGAGAAAGGGTCATACATAGAGATTATCTACCAGACAGATATGCTCTTATTAGTCCCCGAGTGAGGCCTGACCCCCGCCGTTTGCTGGGGTCGGGTGGCACAAAAGACCGGGGAGTTCGACAGCGAAACTGATAATAAGAGAAAGTGTGCGTTTATTAAGGGTAAAAGTGACATAGCTGCTCAATGTTCCAGGTGTTGTCGAAGACCTCACCGCTGATGGTTTTGAGCTTGTAGGCGCCTGGCCAAAACATCTCCGTGACGACGTACGGTCCCCCCCTATGGCGGGGAGATCTTCTGGCGGTCCTTGTTGCTCTGGCCGAGGCGGAGCACCAGGTCCCCATCATTGAAGGCTCGACCCTGTACTCGACAGCCGTGGTACCAACACAACGCTCACTGGTACTAGGCCGAGCGAAGGAGGGCGACATCACGTACTTCATCTAGTTGGGCTCCGTCCTATGCTCCCCCTTGTTAGAGCTTCCGAACAAGAACCGCTTCAAAAGAACGCAGTCCTTGTATAGGTGCTTGATGGGGAAAGCATGGTTTGGGCATGACCCTTCAAGCAATTTCTCGAAGTGGCTCAGGGTGCCCTCCGTGGGCTTCTAGCCCCCCGTGCGGTCGGCATTGGACACTAGCGAGCTCCCGCATCGCTGCTTGTTCTTCCTTTTGTTGGGAGGCTTGGAGGCGCCTTCATCGGCGTCCTCATCCTGCTTTGCCTTGCCCTTGAGGGTGTGTCGGCCGAAGGCCTGAGGTCCCATCAAGTCGAGGCTCGGGCTTCGGTCCTCACCGCTATCATAGCGTCAGCCATGATGTGGATGGTAGCCATGGCTAGCCCCCTCCTTCGCATCAGCACAGGCACACCTGCGGGCATCGATGGTGTCGCGGGCGTCTCGGTGGAGGCCGAGACGCTCATGCACTAGAACCACGGTGTGCGGCCCACGGCCCTATTGGGCCTGATGGACTGGTACATCCTCATCGGGTTGTTCTAAGGGCGCTTCGTGTCTACGAGCGTTGAGGGTGTCACGCGCATCATGGTGGAGCTAGAGACGCTCGTGCACCGCAATCCTGGTGCGCGACCTTCCGTAGTCAAAGCTGAGAATCTAGTTGCTTCCAGGGGAACGAACCTCTAGTGTAGGCAACTGTAGTTTCTCAGGTGCCTCGGTGATTGCGTCGAGGCCGGTGAAGAGGAGGGGTTGTGCGGTAGCAGAGAGCCACGCCAACTCTCCCTCCATTGTGATGACGAAGTCCAGGTTCCCGAAATGCATGCGCGCGCTCGAGACCCAGCTGACATTGCGATTAGCCATCCTAGGTCTGGTGTTAATGTCGAGATGCGCAAAGGCACCCTACCTGGCGCGCCAACTATCGATGTTTTGAGTAAATACCAACGAGTAAATTTGTATATTGCGCGTCTAGCTCGGATGGTGTGCTAAGAAGACACAAGGGTTATACTGGTTTGGGCCAAATGTCCCTACATCTAGTTTCGGGCTGCTCATGTTACCAACACTCAGTCTGTAGTAGGGGGTTACAAACTGGCGAAAGGGAGGTAGCTCCCAAGTCTCTGTGGTTCGATTACTCGGTGTCTGATACGGTGCGGTGAACAGATGCTATGTGATGCACTTGTTCGATGAATCGGTCCCTCTTCATGAGATGTCCTCCTTTCCCTTTTATAGGCCAACTGAAAGCATGTGTTACAATGGAGGAAAAGAGGAGAACGAGAGGCCAAGGAAGTCTTTAGGGTCGTCGGGCCTTCCTTTTCCTCCTTGCGGGCCCCGCTGACACATCAGGCGGTGACAGGGACAGCTCCACATCGGTCGCCTGTCTTCTGACAATGCCATGCCCTGGCGTTGTCAGTGAATCATAACGTTCCACCCCGCCTCGGTGGGTGGCACGGCTGACCAGTGTGCTGATCAGCGGCTGCACAGGGAGTGGGCAGCATAGTGACTGCGCGTCCGTCACTGTGGGCGATGTGAGTTCCCTAGAATGACATGTCGTGGGGACGGGTCATGTTGAGATGTGACTACTCCCTGCATGATGCTAGAAGTTTGACCTTGGTCATACTTTCTGGCCCGTAGTGGTTGGCGGCGGTGTGAGCTCCCGTTAGGAACCGTTTCTGAGGGATCGGGCGAAGTGGAGCCATCCCTCAGACGTCGGGCGAGGTAGAGCTAGCCCTGCGACGTGGATGAGGTGGAACCAACCCTCGGGGGTTGGACGAGGCAGAGCCAGCCCTGCGACATCGGCCGAGGTGGAACCAACCCTCAGGGGTCGGACGAGGTGGAGCCTACCTCGGGAGTCAGCCGAGGTGGAGCTAGCCCTCGGACATCGGCTGAGGCGGAGCCAACCCTCGGGGGTCGGACGAGGCGGAGCCTACCCTCAGACGTCGGGCGAGGCAGAGCCAGCCCTGCGACGTCGGCCGAGGTGGAACCAACCCTCGGGGATCGGACAAGGCAGAGCCTGTCCTCGGGAGTTAGCCGAGGCGGAGCCAGCCCTTGTCCATCGTCTGAGGCGGTGCCAACCCTCGGGGGTCGGACGAGGTAGAGCCTACCCTCGGGGGTCAGCCGAGGCGGAGCCAACCCTTGAGGGTCAGACGAGGTGATGCCTACCCTCTGGGGTCAGTCGAGGCGGAGCCAACCCTCGGACGTCGGGCTAGGCGGAGCCAACCCTCGGGGGTCGGACGAGGCGGAGCCCAGCAAGAGGTGTGGTCGCGCTCTTGACCGCTCGGAAGAATCAACATTGGTGGTTATTAGCTCCTCCTCTTCGGGTACCCTAGTATTGGTCCCCGACAATAAGTCATCGTGTTTTAATTTTTGTTTTCTGAAAAACTCTGCTCCACGAACTCCACCGTGAAGTAGCTCCACAAAAGCTCTAAAATTTGTAGAGCACCGCTTTAGGTGCTCCTACAACTCTACGTTTTTCCTCGAGCAGAGTGCGTGAAGCCAAACCAGTTTGGCTATAAAACGTGGAACGGAACTTAAAAGCGTAAAGTGGAACAGTTCAAAACACCCCAAGTAGTCAAACCCATGCTCCAGCGGGCCTAGAATCTTATGTTACATGTTTTGTCCATCTTAAAATATAAGATATTTTTTTGTTGTTCTAAGTCAGATTATTCTGAGTTCAATCAAACTTATAGAAAAAAATAGTAGTATTTATGAGGCCAAATAAGCTAGATACTCAATAAAATGTATATTCATAATTTACTTCTACGTTCATGACTACACTTAGTTACTATGACGGTAGAAACAGTTGCTCATCCTACAACATGACACTTAAGATATTAAATTTCTTGTATCAAAGAGGTATACGTGCAGTTGTACGATTTTATATAAAAACCAGAGTGCATACAATTAAACTACTAATATTGATATGAAATAATATTTCAGTCAAAACATATAAGCTTATCTAAAGTAACAACCTTAAAAGTTACAGTATTGTCGTAGAACTTTAATATAGTTTAAAGTGAGTTAGCAGTGCCATTGTATTTGTATGTGGTTTGTTTAGAGAGTATTTTTTCGCAATTAATAAACTATACAAATATATATTTACTACTTGGTATACATATGGCAACACATACTCCCTCCGTCCAGAATTTTTTTTTACAATTCTAGCTTTGAACCTGGACACGACGTGTGTCCAGATTCAAAGCTATAATTGTGTTTTTTTTTACCGAGGGAGTAACATTTATGTTACAAGATGGGAAACCTAGAAACAAAAGTAGTGTATTTTCTAGTTATTTATTATCTTTTTCATAAAAAGGAGGAGGAGCATGGACATTCAAATGGTTGTATATTAACACTAGCATCTAAATATAGTACTCTCTCCATCCAAAAAATGATATAATTCTAGAATAGTGCTACATCAGCCATGGAATAGTGTTTTTCTCTAACAACAAATTAGTTTCGGCTGGCTTATCAGCTGCAGAAACCATCAGCCGAACAGCTCTTTAAGATTTGGGTAATTTTATATAAAGAGATACTAATGTTTATCGTACTAAATAAATATTAGTAGATTCATCATATTTTTATAGTATATATATGGATTTATGAACTATTAGAATTCCAGCAATCCACATGTGGTGTGTGAACAAAGAAAGTTGTGTACCATAGTCTGTAGCTAGGTATGGATAGGGGGGCATAGAGTACATATGATGAGCTACAACAATAGTTGTTGAGCCTAGCATAGCTAGGTTAAGAGATAATTGAGCATGTCATGACGTTGTTAGGATTTTATAGAGATCTTTATGGCCTTGTCCAATATTTTTTATAAAGTTAGTTAAACCTAAGACATTTTGACGACTTTGATGAGATCTTTTTTTTTAGAGAGAGAGAGAGGGGGGTAGGATTGTGCTGGCACGCAGTTCCGAGAAATATGCCGGAACACTAGTGCAACATCCATCGATCCCCAGCTAATGGCAAATTCGATTCCTGAGCAGCCTCGTTATGCATTTTCATGTTCTCCGGCAAGCAGCACCAACAACAGTGCTTTTTGCGCAAGTTGCAACGTGGGGTGTCGTGTGCGGCCGCTGGGGGAGGATGCAGGTGCTTCTTCTACTTGTGCATCGCAGCATACGGGCATAGCGAGGTAGCTATAGTCACTCGTCCATCAACCAACCCATGCATCGTGTCGGGGACGTGATTCATCATTCATGCATGCACAGGTACTCCTATAGTCCTATATACCACGTGAGGTGCATGAGACGTGACTGACTGATGGACGGTACTGAAGCTACGACACGTACGCGATAGGTACTGAAAGTACTGTATATGATAGACGCCAGATGTGTGCAAGACACATCGGCCGAGAACAATTTTCACTGCTGGAGTAATTTTCTGCCACGAGTTCGTGTGTGGATAATCTTAATTTCTTCCTAAGGATAAAAATATATAAAGTCTGGAATTACAATAATCACTACTACACAAACTTTACTGGAGGCGGGCGTTTTCGGTTTCCCGCGGCGGGCAAAGCCGTCCGCCGCGGCCTAGAGGCCACGGTAAATCGTGGCTTAACCGCGGCGGGCGGCTTTGCCCGCCGCGGTTAATGTTTTTAAAAAACAAAAAAAAAACCAGGAGCCCGCCAGCGAGCCCATTCTCAGCCGACCGGCGAGCCCGTTTCCAACCCAATAGTCCGAAACCCTAGCGCCGCCGGGATCCGATGCGAGCTCGCCTTGAGCTCCACCTCGCCGGATCCGCCGTCGACAGGCCCACCAGCCACCGGGAGAGGGGCGCCAGATGTGGATTCACGTCGTGGAGCCACCGGTGGCCGGATCGACGCCGTGGAGCCGCTGGTGGCCGGATCGACGCCGTGGAGCCGTCGGGTCCGGATCCACCCTCGCGGGGGCCGGATACGCCCTCGCCGGGGCAGATCCGCCGCCGTGGTCGTCGCTGGAGGCGGATCGAGACGATGCCGCGCCGCTGTAGCCTGGTGGAGGACGGGCCGCCGCGACAACCTCCGCCCGCGCGAGCCGCCTCAACGCGCCGTCCTCCCTCCGCGCGAGCCACGCCACAGCGCCGCCCTCCACCCGCGCGAGCAGCGCCACCGCGCCGCCCTTTGCCCGCGCGAGCAGCGCCACCGCGCCGCCCTCCGCCCGCGCGAGCCGCGCCACCACGGCCGAGAAGAGCGCCGCCGCCGCTGGGAGAGATAGAGGATTGGGAGTGTAGGGGTGGGGGTCGAGGGAGAGGGGCTCGTCTCTCAGGATGCAGCGCGTGGGAAGGGAGTGCGGCCGTGTCTGAGAAGAGTGAGAGGGAGGGCGAGGGGGTGAGAGGAGTGAAAGGAAACCCTAAGTGCTGGCTTATATATGAAGACAACTATCGGGCCGGCGCTGGGCCATTTGGGCCTTGCCTTTTTCCGTGGCGGGCCTTTTAGTGTGCCTGCCACGATAAATCGATTTACCGTGGCGGACGCGTTAAGATGTCCGCTGCGGTAAATCCCCATTTACCGCAGCGGGCAAATAAGGTTGCCCGCTGTAGTAAATCATTTACCACAGCGGGCGTCTCAGTGGCCGGCCGGCCACCAAATTACCGTGGCGGGCAAAAACAGTGCCCGCCACGGAGGCCAATTATGCAACGTTGCGCAAGTTCATTTCTGTAGTTTTGCCCGCCACGGAGGCCAATTATGCAACGTTGCGCAAGTTCATTTCTGTAGTAGTGAATCTTAATTTCTTCCTAAGGATAAAAATTCAAACACAAGATTTTCATATTTGAATTAAAACCCAAACCCAAATACAATTGAAATTATTTTATTGTCCTTATAAAATCTGTTTTCCAAATGTAAGTCTAGTTTCTTGAGCACTTGATTTTTCCAAGACAAATTCCTCCCAAGCAAGCAACTACTAAACCACTACTCGTTTTCTCTAAAAATGTAATGTATCTTGTTGTAGTTGTATCTAATATTCGAGAATGTTTAACTACCTGAACTACTTCAGTAATTATTTATGACCGGTTGCATCCAGTGAGAGCACATGAATTGTGCTTCAACCACCGAAATATGGAAATACATGCAAAGAATCATGAAAGATTACAAGAGTATTTTTGCAAAATACTAAGGGTATGGTCAATGTCGTCATCCATCATCGCAGATTCGCTGGTACAGGGAATGGAGTTGTTGGATCGTAGGTGAGCGATGGGCCATACCCTTTTCTCGTTCATACTATACCTGTAGAAAGTGAGACCAGATCGTAGGTGAGCTTTTAAGGGCTCACTTTTGGGACGGAGCCGGGAGCCCTTCCCTCTTCGTCTTTCAAATTTGTATGAAATAATAAAATAAAAAGGTGCCTACTTGCTCCTATTGTCAAGGCATGACACTGCTGCCTTTACAGACAAGCTTGAACTTTTAAGAATTTTACCGGCACGCGTCCGGATATCATGCACAGATTAGGTGTATTAAGATAGGGATTCCTGCTGGCCCGTACGTGGAACGGAGTGATCACTGCATTGAGCTTTTTACGTCGCGGTTTCACTTGCTCCTTCGGCCTAACTGTATGACCTTTTCACTTACTCAGTGTTACTTTAGCCCAAGACCAATTCAATTCAAATATAATGAACAGCTCAAGTGTGTCACATCAGCAAATAAATATATTTGATAATGATTGAAACAATCTTCACTTTAGCCCAGTCATGTTGCCAACGTTTTGTCGTGATTAAGTCACCGCCCATGCTTTGAACATTTTTGTTTCCACGAGTGACCAACTTCTCGAGAAGAAAAAAACACTGCTACATAATAGATTTGTTGTCCCGGGCGGTAACGGCCTTTAGTCCCAGTTACCACGCCGGGACAACAATCCCAAGACTAAAGGTGAAACCTTCAGTCCCAGGTCATCGAGCCGGGACTAAAGAGGGACCTTTAGTCCCGGTTGGTGTTACCAACCGGGACTAAAGGCCCTCCAGCCGAGCAAACCTGGCCGCACCCTTTAGTCCCGGTTGGTAACCCCAATCGGGACTAAAGGTTCCTTTTCTTTTTCTTTTTTTTTTGTTTAATTTGTTTTCAGTTCAGTTACACATATTTGTTTAATATATAATATGTTTTTATGTACATATTCTACGCTGCTAATATAAATACACGCACACATATAATTACATCTAATTCTCATCTCGAGCATTATTATATTCGAATAAAGTATGAAACTATATATATTATAGATATATATGTATATATGCAACACTTTCATAATCTTGTTCTCGAAAATAACGATATCAATAAACATTTAATTTACATCATTAGTTTCTTATATCAAAGTAGAACTCGCCGTTGGGATTTAGTACTTATTCTAGAAGATATCCTGCTATTGACTCTTGAACTGCTTTCAGATGGTCTTTTTGCAAGACCCTTCGTTTCAACCATTCAGTCTTGCATTTGAAATAAAAGGAAAAATATTAATACATATATATATATATATATTCATTTAAAAATAAATAAAAAATTGATATATACGTACTCTGAGGACATCTTCAGGAGTTCTTCTTATGTATGCAGTGATAAATTCACAAACGTAGTATCCACACAAGTTATTACCTGGTTCCTGCCGCAAACACCACTGTAGGAGAAGAAGATTATTCTCATCATCTCACACGTAAATTGAAGTACGATATAGTAATTAAACACGTGGGGAAGTATATATAGTACAACTTACTGGTATTTCAACTACATTAAGTGGTGCCTTGCAATCCTTGCGGTGTTATCGAATAAACTCTTTCCAAACCTTGTGCGACCAATAATGTACGATCGTTAATAAATTATGGCAAAGTCTATTCAATAATAGTTGTGCGCGAGAGATCGAAATTACCCCTGGATAATGTCTATCATATCTTGGTATAGTGCTCGCTCTTTTCTCAATGAGTCTAAGATTACTAACTGACTTGAGTTTAACTCAATGACAATGAGTATCCAGTGAAACCTGCATTGGTTTATACACACACGTACATGCATATAAGTTGTATTGATATTACATAAAATGTGTAGACTACATTATTATTAACACTTACTCAAAGTTATACGGGAAAAGTATTGTTATCTTGTCGTGCTGCTTCACGAAGAACTTCATGATATTCGTCTGTGCTTCAGATACCCAGTGCTCCTTGACAATAATATCGGTTTTGAATACGATATAAGGATCAATGAAGCCAACACTGGTGTCTTGTATTCTTTGGAGCTCTGACATCTGGAATCTGTATATAAATATAAGTTACATGTAAGGATAATTATATACATGTACGCATGGAAGTGAGTTTATTAAATAAAAGTAAGAATCACTTACAAACAAAAGGAGCTAATGATTGATTTGTCCAGAGCGTCCAAGTGGTATAGTTGATGCAATTCTTCGAAAGTAATATGTAAGATGTCATCGCCACGGAAGTAATGATGGTCTCTAAATCTGACAAAGATCCACTGCTCACCCCTGCCACACGCCTGCATGTACCACTTATTGAGCAAGTACATTTGCGTACCCAATTCATTCAGAGCCGTAGGGTTGTACAGACTTTTGCCAAATTTATAAGTCTTCCAGGTATCAACTTCCAGGTTCTGGATTGGAGCTTTGCCCGTCACTTGATCCAAGGTTAAACCAGTTTGTTCAAAAAAAGCATTAAGGTCTTGAACCGACACTTCTCTAGAGTTGTCTGGTCGATAGACTTCTATGTTGGAACCATATTCATTAGCAACAACAAGATTTTGCATTGGTTGCTTCTGTTGTCTGAGCTATGGGACATCCTTCCCTGATGCTCTTTTCCTTTTCTTATGTGCATCATGTGACTTCACGAGGGAGCGGTCATAGTCTAATAGTGGCGGAGGCTTACGAACTTCAAGCATCTTTTTCTTGTGAGCTTCGACCTTCTGCCTCAGCTGATCTGGTGGTATGTAAAAGTACGACTTCTCCTTAAGCTTCGCTTGTCTCTGCTTTTGGATATCTATAAAAAAATCTTTCACTTTTTTGTCTTCTTCAGCTGCTATTTGCTCATTAGTCTTTTTAGGAGGTATTTCTTGAGAAATAACTCTTTTTTTTGGGGGTCTTCTTTGCCATCGGGACCTTAGATGTCTTTGTAGTGCGTCGCTGTGGAGGGGGTGGGGGTGGTGTTGGAGACCGGCGTGGAGGCGATGAGGCCGGTGTTGGAGTCCGGCGTGGAGGCGTTGGAGATAGTTGTGGAGGCGGTGGGGCCGATGTAGGAGTTGGAGATCGTTGTGGAGGTGATGTGGCCGGTGTAGGAGTTGGAGATCGCCGTGGGGATGAAGTCGTCTCGCCCCCCGCGACGCTGTGATGAGATGGGGAATGAATGATTGAACTAGGCTGGGGGGAGACCATGCTACAAAAACAAGTTGTGGGTCAATTATTTTTGAAGCCAATATAAAATTAATGGAAAAATAATATTTCATTCACTTTCATTCGTACCTAGGGTGAGGTAGGGGAAGCGGTGGCGCCCCAGGAATGATGATGAAGCGTTTGCGCCATTGAATAAATGTCTTCTCTACTTCTCCTAGTGTCTTCTCCCCATCACCGCCTTCAATGTCAAGAGGAACATTGCTGTAACCTTTGAGCACTCTATCGACCAAGACGCTAGCATATCCAGGTTGAATAACTGACCCATGGATTCTTGGTGTCTTCGTTCGGTCTATTGGAGATACAACCCCGACAGCCACCATGATTGATACATTATTACCATCTGGAATGTGCAGCTCACATATTGTTAGAGGCTCGGTAATGTCATCAACAGGGAAGCGCAACCCAGCGTCACCTTGAATAACTGGCAGCTCCGTGGAAGCACAACTGCTTTTTATCTAACCAACGGGGCTAATGGTGACTCCCGGCGTTGATTGTGATTGCATTTGACTCATTGCTATCTGCACTTGCCTCTTGATCTCCTCCTGCATTCTTGCCTCAAGAGATTTTTCTCATTCACGTGATTCAAGCAATGCTTGTCGTGACTCATTAACAAATTGCTCCAATACACGGATTCGGTCTGCCTCCTCATCCTTCTTTCTCTGGTGGCTTCTGTAGGTATCCCTGTCTGCTAGGAATGCTTGTAGCCACGGAACCGCCCCATAGCCTCTTGTTCGACCACCGTGTTTGGGATTCTCTAAGGCATATGTCAATTCATCCTTTTTTCTATTGGGCTTGAAAACACCACTATCAGCTTCTTCCCTAGCACGAGCTAGTCTCTGTGTTGCTCTCTCAATTTTTTGGCCAAAAATTAGCTTGCCAGTGTCTAGGTCTAGGCTTCCCTCATGAGCAAAGAACCAATTCTTCACGCGTTGAGGCCAGTTCTTCTCTATTGTTTCAGGTATGATTCCCTTAGCAGTAATCTCTGCTTCTAGGTTCTGCCACTTGGGAATAGCACTCCTATAACCACCTGATCCCATGCGATGATGGTATTGCTTCTATCGGGCATTTTGCTGATTCCTCATCACACGTTCCTCACTCTCTTGAGATGTCTTGTATTGTACGAAGTCATCCTAATGGGACTCTAACTTGACAAACGCCTTAGCATTGAAATTCGGCATTTCATTCTTCAAGATAAACTTTTTATACAATGTCTTCTTCCAACTCTGGAACAATGTTGCCATCTTCTTCATTGTCTAATCCCTCACTAGCTCATTTAAAGCATCATCTGCTTATAATGTGAAATACTGAGTGATATCTCTCCAAGCTAGGTTCTTGTCACGATCAGATACAAAACTAACATTAGGAGCGGATATCTTCTGCTTTCATTCACGAGCACTAACTAGGATCCTATCCCTTACAATGAACCCACATTGATTGACATATGTCTGAGCATGTGGTCCCAATGGTTTGTCGGTGTCGGTGTCGAATTCTGATATTATGAAATGTCCCTCTAATGGCTTTTTTGGCCCTCAGACTTTCCTACTCTTGCCGGTGGTTGATGTAGATCCAGAGACCGGCTACATGAGTAGAAACACAACGATTAACAACAAATATGCGTACGCATGCATCTATAAGAGATGATAGATAATCGAATATACCTCGCCAGTATTTTCTTGCGCGACAATTTGTTGATCTTCAACCATCGGCATATTCAGGATATCCTCATAATCAGCAAAGTACTGACTCGTGTCATCTATATCCACATTGGTGCCGACATTGATAATATTCGCCATTATGTCATCATTCAAGTTATCATCCGGAGCAGCCATTTGTATCTTCAAGATAATACATAGATAGAATTACTATGGCACATAACATAAGTACATGTGATAACACATATAGAATTACTAAATCCAATTAAATATAATAACACATAATATTTCATAAGGATAAACAATAATAAGGTATAGGCTTTGGAATCGAATAAAAAACACTTTCGATCCAAAAACATGGAAACAAGTACATGTATATATACACATAGAATGATACAATTTTCTCTCTCTCTCAACACATAGAATAAGTGCATATGTATATATCTCTAGATATGCATGTGATAACACATAGAATGTCTCTCTAGATACAATTTTCTCTCTCTCTCAACACATGGAAATAATTAAGTACATGTATATATATACACATAGAAATAATTAAGTACATATATGTATACATATAGAATCTCTAGATAGAATTAATTACTAAATCTAATTAAACCTAACATATATACATAGATAGAATTACTAAATCAAAATTAAATCTAACACATATAGAGAGAGATAGAATAATAATTACTAAATATATCAAAAACTATAATAAAAAACTATCTAAATAAAGTACTAATTAAATTTTAATATACATTTAAATCTAATTAACATATATCAAAAACTATCTCAAAAACTAAGAATAAACTACTAATTAAATTTTAATACATTTTAATCTAACATATATATCAAACACTACCTAAAAAAATATCTAAAAAAGTATCTAAAAAATATGGCCGAGCGCTATATAGCTAGCAACAGGCTATGGATGGGCTGGGTGTGCTGGCCGGCCACGAGGCCGAGCAGAGCCACACGAGGACGACGTACGGCGGAGACTCAACGGCCGTTGGGCGGGGCTCAACGACGACAGCGGCATGGGCGCGGCAGAGACAACGAGATCGAGGCCGGGCGGGGGTAGACGACGACGACGGCGCGGGCGCGGCAGAGATGACGAGATCGACGTTGTAGATCGAAAAGTAGAAGATGAACAGAGGAACCGTTCGATATATATAGGCCGGAACCCTTTAGTCCCGGCTTGTAACACCAACCCGGACTAAAGATCCTTTAGTCCCGGCTGATAAGCCGAACCGGGACTAAAGGTCCAACCCTTTAGTCCCGGCTTGGCTTACCAGCCGGGACTAAAGGATTTTTAGTCCCGGTTGGTGTTACCAGTCGGGACTAAAGGTATTTTTGGGCGGGCAATTCCGCCCACCCTTTAGTCTCGGTTCCTGGCCTGGGCCGGGACTGAAGGCCTGAAATTTTTGCAGCCCGCCAAAGTGTTATTTTTTCATTAAGAATTGTAGATCTTGATGAGCTGCTCAAATGAGACACTAAATGACCTCAGATGAAAAATCTCTGAATACCAAGTTTGATCATCTCAGCAAGATCTACAATTGTTACATAGCTCATTTTCCTATTTGAGAAAGTTTTATCAAACACTAGTCACAAATTCTTGAATCTCATATAGACTTTCTAAAACTATGTCACACACTTGTGAAATTTGAACTACATTTTGTTCAAACTTTCTCAAATGAAAAATGGCCTATATAAGGATTGTAGATCTTGATGAGCTGAACAAACTTGGTATTCAAAACTTTTCAATTTGAGACAATCTAGGGTTCCGAAAACTAGTTTGTAGGCGTCGAAATTTAAAAATCACAAATTTGAACCATCCAAACTATCTCAAATGGAAAGTTGACCAAAACAACAATTGTAGATCTTGATGATTTTAACAAACTTGGTATTCCAAACTTTTCAATTTGAAGTCATTTAGAGTTCATAATACTAGAGTCAAAGTGTTGTTTTTTCATTTGACCAAATTTGACTTGGTCAAACTTGCTCAAACGAGACACTAAATGACCTCAGATGAAAAATCTCTGAATACCAAGTTTGATCATCTCAGCAAGATCTACAATTGTTACATAGCTCATTTTCCCATTTGAGAAAGTTTTATCAAACACTAGTCACAAATTCTTGAATCTCATAGACTTTCTAAAACTATGTCACACACTTGTCAAATTTGAACTACATTTTGTTCAAACTTTCTCAAATGAAAAAATGTCCTATATAACGATTGTAGATCTTGATGAGCTGAACAAACTTGGTATTCAAAACTTTTCAATTTGAGACAATCTAGGGTTCCGAAAACTAGTTTGTAGGCGTCAAAATTTAAAAATCATAAATTTGAACTATCCAAACTATCTCAAATGGGAAGTTGACCAAAACAACAATTGTAGATCTTAATGATTTTAACAAACTTGGTATTCAAAACTTTTCAATTTGAAGTCATTTAGAGTTTATAATACTAGAGTCAAACTGTTGTTTTTTTATTTGACCAAATTTGACTTGGGTAAACTTGCTCAAATGAGACACTAAATGACCTCATATGAAAAATCTCTTAATACCAAGTTTGATCATCTCAGCAAGATCTACAATTGTTACATAGCTTATTTTCCCATTTGAGAAAGTTTTATCAAACACTAGTCATAAATTCTTGAATCTCATATAGACTTTCTAAAACTATGTCACACACTTGTCAAATTTGAACTACATTTTGTTCAAACTTTCTCAAATAAAAAAATGGCCTATATAAGGATTGTAGATCTTGATGAGCTGAACAAATTTGGTATTCAAAACGTTTCAATTTGAGACAATCTAGGGTTCCAAAAACTAGTTTGTAGGCGTCGAAATTTAAAAATCACAAATTTGAACCGTCCAAACTATCTCAAATGGAAAGTTGACTAAAACAACAATTGTAGATCTTGATGATTTTAACAAACTTGGTATTCAAAACTTTTCAATTTGAAGTCATTTAGAGTTCATAATACTAGAGTCAAAGTGTTGTTTTTTCATTTGACCAAATTTGACTTGGTCAAACTTGCTCAAACGAGACACTAAATGACCTCAGATGAAAAATCTCTTAATACCAAGTTTGATCATCTCAGCAAGATCTACAATTGTTACATAACTTATTTTCCCATTTGAGAAAGTTTTATCAAACACTAGTCACAAATTCTTGAATCTCATAGACTTTCTAAAACTATGTCACACACTTGTCAAATTTGAACTATATTTTGTTCAAACTTTTTCAAATGAAAAAATGTCCTATATAAGGATTGTAGATCTTGATGAGCTAAACAAACTTGGTATTCAAAACTTTTCAATTTGAGACAATCTAGGGTTCCGAAAACTAGTTTGTCGGCGTCAAAATTTAAAAATCACAAATTTGAACTATCCAAACTATCTCAAATGGGAAGTTGACCAAAACAACAATTGTAGATCTTAATGATTTTAACAAACTTGGTATTCAAAACTTTTCAATTTGAAGTCATTTAGAGTTTATAATACTAGAGTCAAAGTGTTGTTTTTTCATTTGACCTAATTTGACTTGGTCAAACTTGCTCAAATGAGACACTAAATGACCTCAGATGAAAAATCTCTTAATACCAAGTTTGATCATCTCAGCAAGATCTACAATTGTTACATAGCTCATTTTCCCATTTGAGAAAGTATTATCAAACACTAGTCATAAATTCTTGAATCTCACATAGACTTTCTAAAACTATGTCACACACTTGTCAAATTTGAACTACATTTTGTTCAAACTTTCTCAAATAAAAAAATGGACTATATAAGGATTGTAGATCTTGATGAGCTGAACAAACTTGGTATTCAAAACGTTTCAATTTGAGACAATCTAGGGTTCCGAAAACTAGTTTGTAGGCGTCGAAATTTAAAAATCACAAATTTGAACCGTCCAAACTATCTCAAATGGAAAGTTGACCAAAACAACAATTGTATATCTTGATGATTTTAACAAACTTGGTATTCAAAACTTTTCAATTTGAAGTCATTTAGAGTTCATAATACTAGAGTCAAAGTGTTGTTTTTTCATTTGACCAAATTTGACTTGGTCAAACTTGCTCAAACGAGACACTAAATGACCTCAGATGAAAAATCTCTTAATACCAAGTTTGATCATCTCAGCAAGATCTACAATTGTTACATAGCTCATTTTCCCATTTGAGAAAGTTTTATCAAACACTAGTCATAAATTCTTGAATCTCATATAGACTTTCTAAAACTATGTCACACATTTGTCAAATTTGAACTACATTTTGTTCAAACTTTCTCAAATGAAAAAATATCCTATATAACGATTGTAGATCTTGATGAGCTGAACAAACTTGGTATTCAAAACTTTTCAATTTGAGACAATCTAGGGTTCCGAAAACTAGTTTGTAGGTGTCAAAATTTAAAAATCGCAAATTTGAACTATCCAAACTATCTCAAATGGGAAGTTGACCAAAACAACAATTGTAGATCTTAATGATTTTAACAAACTTGGTATTCAAAACTTTTCAATTTGAAGTCATTTAGAGTTTATAATACTAGAGTCAAAGTGTTGTTTTTTTATTTGACCAAATTTGACTTGGTCAAACTTGCTCAAATGAGACACTAAATGACCTCAGATGAAAAATCTCTTAATACCAAGTTTGATCATCTCAGCAAGATCTACAATTGTTACATAGCTCATTTTCCCATTTGAGAAAGTTTTATCAAACACTAGTCATAAATTCTTAAATCTCATATAGACTTTCTAAAACTATGTCACACACTTGTCAAATTTGAACTACATTTTGTTCAAACTTTCTCAAATGAAAAAATGTCCTATATAAGGATTGTAGATCTTGATGAGCTGAACAAACTTGGTATTCAAAACGTTTCAATTTGAGACAATCTAGGGTTCTGAAAACTAGTTTGTAGGCGTCGAAATTTAAAAATCACAAATTTGAACCGTCCAGACTATCTCAAATGGAAAGTTGACCAAAACAACAATTGTAGATCTTGATGATTTTAACAAACTTGGTATTCAAAACTTTTCAATTTGAAGTCATTTAGAGTTCATAATACTAGAGTCAAAGTGTTGTTTTTTCATTTGACCAAATTTGACTTGGTCAAACTTGCTCAAACGAGACACTAAATGACCTCAGATGAAAAATATCTTAATACCAAGTTTGATCATCTCAGCAAGATCTACAATTGTTACATAGCTTATTTTTCCATTTAAGAAAGTTTTATCAAACTCTAGTCACAAATTCTTGAATCTCATAGACTTTCTAAAACTATGTCACACACTTGTCAAATTTGAACTACATTTTGTTCAAACTTTCTCAAATGAAAAAATGTCCTATATAACGATTGTAGATCTTGATGAGCTGAACAAACTTGGTATTCAAAACTTTTCAATTTGAGACAATCTAGGGTTCCGAAAACTAGTTTGTAGGCGTCAAAATTTAAAAATCATAAATTTGAACTATCCAAACTATCTCAAATGGGAAGTTGACCAAAACAACAATTGTAGATCTTAATGATTTTAACAAACTTGGTATTCAAAACTTTTCAATTTGAAGTCATTTAGAGTTTATAATACTAGAGTCAAACTGTTGTTTTTTTATTTGACCAAATTTGACTTGGGTAAACTTGCTCAAATGAGACACTAAATGACCTCATATGAAAAATCTCTTAATACCAAGTTTGATCATCTCAGCAAGATCTACAATTGTTACATAGCTTATTTTCCCATTTGAGAAAGTTTTATCAAACACTAGTCATAAATTCTTGAA
Source organism: Miscanthus floridulus (assembly GCF_019320115.1). Taxonomy (NCBI): domain Eukaryota; kingdom Viridiplantae; phylum Streptophyta; class Magnoliopsida; order Poales; family Poaceae; genus Miscanthus; species Miscanthus floridulus. The sequence goes on from NC_089597.1 coordinate 38,386,085, forward strand.
TCTCATATAGACTTTCTAAAACTATGTCACACACTTGTCAAATTTGAACTACATTTTGTTCAAACTTTCTCAAATAAAAAAATGGCCTATATAAGGATTGTAGATCTTGATGAGCTGAACAAATTTGGTATTCAAAACGTTTCAATTTGAGACAATCTAGGGTTCCAAAAACTAGTTTGTAGGCGTCGAAATTTAAAAATCACAAATTTGAACCGTCCAAACTATCTCAAATGGAAAGTTGACCAAAACAACAATTGTAGATCTTGATGATTTTAACAAACTTGGTATTCAAAACTTTTCAATTTGAAGTCATTTAGAGTTCATAATACTAGAGTCAAAGTGTTGTTTTTTCATTTGACCAAATTTGACTTGGTCAAACTTGCTCAAACGAGACACTAAATGACCTCAGATGAAAAATCTCTTAATACCAAGTTTGATCATCTCAGCAAGATCTACAATTGTTACATAACTTATTTTCCCATTTGAGAAAGTTTTATCAAACACTAGTCACAAATTCTTGAATCTCATAGACTTTCTAAAACTATGTCACACACTTGTCAAATTTGAACTATATTTTGTTCAAACTTTTTCAAATGAAAAAATGTCCTATATAAGGATTGTAGATCTTGATGAGCTAAACAAACTTGGTATTCAAAACTTTTCAATTTGAGACAATCTAGGGTTCCGAAAACTAGTTTGTCGGCGTCAAAATTTAAAAATCACAAATTTGAACTATCCAAACTATCTCAAATGGGAAGTTGACCAAAACAACAATTGTAGATCTTAATGATTTTAACAAACTTGGTATTCAAAACTTTTCAATTTGAAGTCATTTAGAGTTTATAATACTAGAGTCAAAGTGTTGTTTTTTCATTTGACCTAATTTGACTTGGTCAAACTTGCTCAAATGAGACACTAAATGACCTCAGATGAAAAATCTCTTAATACCAAGTTTGATCATCTCAGCAAGATCTACAATTGTTACATAGCTCATTTTCCCATTTGAGAAAGTATTATCAAACACTAGTCATAAATTCTTGAATCTCACATAGACTTTCTAAAACTATGTCACACACTTGTCAAATTTGAACTACATTTTGTTCAAACTTTCTCAAATAAAAAAATGGACTATATAAGGATTGTAGATCTTGATGAGCTGAACAAACTTGGTATTCAAAACGTTTCAATTTGAGACAATCTAGGGTTCCGAAAACTAGTTTGTAGGCGTCGAAATTTAAAAATCACAAATTTGAACCGTCCAAACTATCTCAAATGGAAAGTTGACCAAAACAACAATTGTATATCTTGATGATTTTAACAAACTTGGTATTCAAAACTTTTCAATTTGAAGTCATTTAGAGTTCATAATACTAGAGTCAAAGTGTTGTTTTTTCATTTGACCAAATTTGACTTGGTCAAACTTGCTCAAACGAGACACTAAATGACCTCAGATGAAAAATCTCTTAATACCAAGTTTGATCATCTCAGCAAGATCTACAATTGTTACATAGCTCATTTTCCCATTTGAGAAAGTTTTATCAAACACTAGTCATAAATTCTTGAATCTCATATAGACTTTCTAAAACTATGTCACACATTTGTCAAATTTGAACTACATTTTGTTCAAACTTTCTCAAATGAAAAAATATCCTATATAACGATTGTAGATCTTGATGAGCTGAACAAACTTGGTATTCAAAACTTTTCAATTTGAGACAATCTAGGGTTCCGAAAACTAGTTTGTAGGTGTCAAAATTTAAAAATCGCAAATTTGAACTATCCAAACTATCTCAAATGGGAAGTTGACCAAAACAACAATTGTAGATCTTAATGATTTTAACAAACTTGGTATTCAAAACTTTTCAATTTGAAGTCATTTAGAGTTTATAATACTAGAGTCAAAGTGTTGTTTTTTTATTTGACCAAATTTGACTTGGTCAAACTTGCTCAAATGAGACACTAAATGACCTCAGATGAAAAATCTCTTAATACCAAGTTTGATCATCTCAGCAAGATCTACAATTGTTACATAGCTCATTTTCCCATTTGAGAAAGTTTTATCAAACACTAGTCATAAATTCTTAAATCTCATATAGACTTTCTAAAACTATGTCACACACTTGTCAAATTTGAACTACATTTTGTTCAAACTTTCTCAAATGAAAAAATGTCCTATATAAGGATTGTAGATCTTGATGAGCTGAACAAACTTGGTATTCAAAACGTTTCAATTTGAGACAATCTAGGGTTCTGAAAACTAGTTTGTAGGCGTCGAAATTTAAAAATCACAAATTTGAACCGTCCAGACTATCTCAAATGGAAAGTTGACCAAAACAACAATTGTAGATCTTGATGATTTTAACAAACTTGGTATTCAAAACTTTTCAATTTGAAGTCATTTAGAGTTCATAATACTAGAGTCAAAGTGTTGTTTTTTCATTTGACCAAATTTGACTTGGTCAAACTTGCTCAAACGAGACACTAAATGACCTCAGATGAAAAATATCTTAATACCAAGTTTGATCATCTCAGCAAGATCTACAATTGTTACATAGCTTATTTTTCCATTTAAGAAAGTTTTATCAAACTCTAGTCACAAATTCTTGAATCTCATAGACTTTCTAAAACTATGTCACACACTTGTCAAATTTGAACTACATTTTGTTCAAACTTTCTCAAATGAAAAAATGTCCTATATAACGATTGTAGATCTTGATGAGCTGAACAAACTTGGTATTCAAAACTTTTCAATTTGAGACAATCTAGGGTTCCGAAAACTAGTTTGTAGGTGTCAAAATTTAAAAATCACAAATTTGAACTATCCAAACTATCACAAATGGGAAGTTGACCAAAACAACAATTGTAGATCTTAATTATTTTAACAAACTTGGTATTCAAAACTTTTCAATTTGACGTCATTTAGAGTTTATAATACTAGAGTCAAAGTGTTGTTTTTTCATTTGACCAAATTTGACTTGGTCAAACTTGCTCAAATAAGATACTAAATGACCTCAGATGAAAAATCTCTGAATACCAAGTTTGATCATCTCAGCCAGATCTACAATTGTTACATAGCTCTTTTTCCCATTTGAGAAAGTTTTATCAAACACTAGTCACAAATTCTTGAATCTCATAGACTTTCTAAAACTATGTCACACACTTGTCAAATTTGAACTACATTTTGTTCAAACTTTCTCAAATGAAAAAATATCCTATATAACGATTGTAGATCTTGATGAGCTAAACAAACTTGGTATTCAAAACTTTTCAATTTGAGACAATCTAGGGTTCCGAAAACTAGTTTGTAGGTGTCAAAATTTAAAAATCACAAATTTGAACTATCCAAACTATCTCAAATGGGAAGTTGACCGAAACAACAATTGTAGATCTTAATGATTTTAACAAACTTGGTATTCAAAACTTTTCAATTTGAAGTCATTTAGAGTTTATAATACTAGAGTCAAAGTGTTGTTTTTTCATTTGACCAAATTTGACTTGGTCAAACTTGCTCAAATGAGACACTAAATGACCTCAGATGAAAAATCTCTTAATACCAAGTTTGATCATCTCAGCAAGATCTACAATTGTTACATAGCTCATTTTCCCATTTGAGAAAGTTTTATCAAACACTAGTCATAAATTCTTGAATCTCATATAGACTTTCTAAAACTATGTCACACACTTGTCAAATTTTAACTACATTTTGTTCAAACTTTCTCAAATGAAAAATGGCCTATATAAGGATTGTAGATCTTGAAGAGCTGAACAAACTTGGTATTCAAAACTTTTCAATTGGAGACAATCTAGGGTTTTGAAAACTAGTTTGTAGGCGTCGAAATTTAAAAATCACAAATTTGAACCATCCAAACTATCTCAAATGGAAAGTTGACCAAAACAACAATTGTAGATCTTGATGATTTTAACAAACTTGGTATTCAAAACTTTTCAATTTGAAGTCATTTAGAGTTCATAATACTAGAGTCAAAGTGTTGTTTTTTCATTTGACCAAATTTGACTTGGTCAAACTTGCTCAAATAAGATACTAAATGACCTCAGATGAAAAATCTCTGAATACCAAGTTTGATCATCTCAGCCAGATCTACAATTGTTACATAGCTCTTTTTCCCATTTGAGAAAGTTTTATCAAACACTAGTCATAAATTCTTGAATCTCATATAGACTTTCTAAAACTATGTCACAACAGTGCATCGTTGTATCATGCGGGCACAACAGTGAATTTTTTCTTGACGTATGACCCTTGGTTATGATCTTGTCGTAACCATAGAGTGTCTTCATCATTTAACATGATGCTTGGATCTTTCTTCACTATGAAGGGTGAAATTCGGACATTTCTTTCATAATCTTCTGATATGTCTGACTTGTCTTCAATTCCCACTATATTTATTTTCCCAGAAAGAACTATGTGGCGCTTTGGCTTATTGATCATTGAGTTGATGTCTTCGTTTTTTCCTCTCTTTGATTTTGTAGACATGTCTTTCACATAGAACATCTGACTCACATCGGCAGCAAGGACGAATGGTTCGTCTTTGTACCCAATATTGTTGAGGTCCACTGTTGTCATTCCATACTCTTTGTCGATTGTTACCCCTCTTCCGGTCAGCTTCACCCATTGACACCGGAACAAAGGGACTTTAAAATTAGGTGCGTAGTCTAGTTCCCATATATCTTCTATGCGGCCATAATATGTTTGTATATTCCCATTTGGATCTGTGCCATCTATGCGAACACCACTATTTTGATTAGTGCTCCTTTTATCTTGGGCAACTGTGTAAAATGTATTCCCATTTATCTCGTACCCTTGGTACATGAGGATATGCCATGATGGTTGCCTAGCCAACAAATACAGTTGCTCATCAATATTGTCATCGCCTTGACATTCTATCCTTTGTTTGTCTAACCTGAAAGATTACTTAAAGCAGGCCAATCATTGATTGTTACGAACAACATTGCTCGTAGGTCAAAGTGTTCTTGTTTGTACTCATCCCAGACACGTATACCTGGTTTGTTCCATAAAACTAGAAGTTCTTCAACTAATGGCTTCAGATAGACATCAATGTCGTTGCTAGGTTGCCTCAGACCTTGGATGAGGATCAGCATCATAATGAACTTCCGCTTCATGCATAACCATGGAGGAAGGTTGTAGATACATAGAGTAACTGGCCAAGTGCTATGACTAGTGCTCTGCTCCCCAAAAGGATTCATACCATCTGTACTTAAGGCGAACCGTAAGTTTCTAGCCTCATTTGCAAACTCTAGAAATTCCCTGTCTATCGCTCTCTACTGGGACCCATCAGCTGGGTGTCTCAGTATATTATCTACCTTACGGTCTTCTTTATGCCACCGCAACAACTTTGTATGGTCTTTATTTCTGAACAAACGTTTTAAGCGTGGTATTATAGGAGCATACCACGTAACCTTGGCGGGGATTTTCTTTCTAGGACGTTGTCCACCCTCGACGTCACCAGGATCATCGCGCCTGATCTTATACCGCGCTGCTTTACATACCGAGCATTCATCCAAATTCTCGTATTCATTGCCATGGTAGAGGATGCAGTCATTAGGACATGCATGTATCTTCTGGATTTTTAATCCCAAAGGGCAGACAACCTTTTTTGCTTTGTACGTAGTGGTGGGCAATTCATTTGGCTTCGGAAGCATCTTCTTTATGAGGTTCAATAAATTCCTAAATGCCTTATCGGATACACCATTCTTTGCCTTCAACTATAGCAATTCCAGTGTTGTACCCAGCTTTTTTTGCCCCTCTTCGGCCGTCGAGTATAGCAACTTCCTATGATCCTCAAGCATGCGCTCGAACTTAACTTTCTCTTTTTCACTTTCGCATTCTTGTTGTGCATCACGAATGGCAACGCCAAGAGCATCACCGAGATCATCTTCTGCCGCTACCTCTTCTTCATCTCTCCCCATTGTAGTATCATCAAAGGCACCATACTGAGCAATAATGTCATCAATGTCTAAATCTTCTCCTTCACCTTCTTCCATCATGACCCCGCTTTCTCCATGCTTAGTCCAACATATATAGTTTGATATGAAACCTGACTTAAGCAAATGTGAATGAAGACTCATTGAGCTTGAATATTCCTTTAAATTCTTACATATGGCACATGGACAGCACATGAAACCATCCCGCTTATTTGCCTCAGCCACACCTAAGAAATAGTGCACGCCCTCAATAAAGTCTTGGGAGCGGCGATCGACATTGTACATCCAATGACGTGACATAATCTGCATTACATGATAAATTATGAAAACCTTGAACATAATTAAGTATTTTATTACACAACATAGATGACACACACACGGTTGATTAATTAACTAAGCCTGGCTACAACGTAAGCAATCCCAACTATCACTAAACAAACTAAAACTACAATGCACTTCAGTAACATAATTATTTCATGATCGTACGCAACTAAAACAGACAAATCATTCTTCTGTTGAATATCAATAAGCTTCTCCTACTGGCTCACTGCCTCATCATCAGCAGTCGCTACCTCAAGCGCACCCAAATTCTACACGTATGTAGCATAATCTTCCTCCCAGTACCAACCATCGCATCCATTGCCCTCCCACTGAAATTAAAGCCAAAAAATATTTAGTCAAAAATATTCAAGAAAAGCAGGTCAATTAGCCATAATAATCAAATGCGTAAGAAACTCACATCGCGATCCGGGCACTTGTAGAAAACACGAGCCTTGTTGGGTCCCTGTCTCTTGACTCGGTACTCCATCACAATCTTCTGCTTACACTTGCCGCAGATAATGAGAGGAAGTTCTGGCCTCAGTCGTTTCGCAACCGAACGAGAGGCCGAGGATCCGGTACCAGTTGTCATCTACTTTCTATACTTATTTTTGCAAACTAGTGTAAATTTCACATTTTCTAAAATAATATATTTAAACAAAACTAAAATTATTTATTTTATTATTTATCTAAGTAAACCATGAAATATGTACTATGTATAATAGTAAAATACCAAACTATCAAGTGATTTTACTATTGTAAATCATCATGTGATTTTGAGCTAAAAATGACATAGAAATCACATAGCTCAAAAAAATGTTTCAATAAATAACCATCCGTACTAGTTGACCTTGCTTACGTGATCATCTTGGCGAGCATTTCTCCATCGGACGGCACCGTACTTGGCCAAGGAAGAGCTCCAATTCTATGAGGAAGGGAACACGGTCTTCCACGACCGTTGCCGCTCTCCCTCGTAGAATCAAAGCTCCTCCTTGATGTCCGTTACCGCTCGGCAGAGAACATGCTCGCCGAGATGAACACGGTCCGCAAGTTCAACTAGTACGGATTTTCTATAATTTTCTAACTATTTTCTAAGTTTTTCATTTCATGAAAAATTTAATTCTAAAAAATAAAAGGCATGATTTCTAAGTATTTCATTTCATGGAAAAAATAATTCTAAGTGACCTGCTCGATATCGGTGAGCTCGCGGGCGTTTAGGTTGCCGAGGATAGTAACATTTGTAGATGACATTTGTAGGTCTGAAGTTATCAAATATCCATCAAACTATAGCTCAAAAATATGTTTCAATAAATAACCATCCGTACTAGTTGACCTTGCTTACGTGATCATCTCGGCGAGCATTTCTCCACCGGACGGCACCGTACTTGGCCAAGGAAGAGCTCCGATTCTACGAAGAAGGGAACACGGTCTTCCACGACCGTTGCCGCTCTCCCTCGTAGAATCAAAGCTCCTCCTTGATGTCCGTTACCGCTCGGCAGAGAACATGCTCACCGAGCTGAACATGGTCCGTAAGTTCAACTAGTACGGATTTTCTATATTTTTCTAACTATTTTCTAAGTTTTTCATTTCATGGAAAAATTAATTCTAAGATCACGTAAGCCGCCGGGGACGAGGATGGCGCGTGCTCCAGCGAGGACGAGCGAGGCATGATTTTGATGAACTAATTTAACTTTTGTTTATCCAAACATATATGCAAATCATCATGTGATTTTGAGCTAAAAATGACATATAAAATCATAATAAAGTCCAACATATAAAGTTACACATGCATCTACATCGCAAAATGAGATAAGCTGCTGATAAAACATAAGAGGATTAAGTTTGTTACCTCCAAAATCGAAGAGCAGCACCAATGGAGGGGGAGAGAGCGAGAACAACAGTAAGCTGAAGAACAGAGACAGTGAGTTTGAATGGAATGGCTCGGGCTCGGGGAGGAAGAAATGAGCCGGTGTATAGGCCGGCATAATTAGTCCCGGTTAGGTGGTCAAACCGGGACTAAAGATTAATATTTATTCCTGGGGTATCACCCAAACCGGAACTAAAAGCTTTAGTCCCGGCTGGTATTATCAACCGGGACTAAAGGTTAGTCCCGGTTGATAATACCAGCCAGGACTAAAGATCCCTGCCCTGCGGATGACCGTTGGGCAGGGACCTTTAGTCTCGGTTGGTATTACGAACCGGGACTAAAGGGTCCTTTAGTCCTGGGGGCAAAAAATGCCGAGACTAATGCTAAATTGGGACATCGTTCTAAAGTCTGTTCTCTAGTAGTGAAAAACAATGATGTAGGTTGCGCTACTTGGGAGTTTCTCACGCACACATACTAGGGAATCTATGAACTAATTGCACCTATAATACACAAAAAAAAACAATCATTTTTTCCTTATTTTGTCATAATTTTAGCTGCCAAAGCATGCGTCCGCCATGAAAGCTGTTGGATTTGAATCATGATCGTTGGAATTGAGATAACTTGTTCTACTTGGTTGTTTTCCCTTCCTTGTTGTCGATACTCGATAGTGAAGCCAAGACGTACTTTTGGCTAGGAACACAGGAAAAGATCGACTTGGTGAGCTTAGTGCTATGACGAGAGAACGTGCTATCATGGAATGGAAATGTGTAGAGCATGGTAGGCGAGGGAGTGGATGGGGTCGTTCAGAAACAGTTCAATGGTTTTATACGGCTATGCCAAGAAATTTAATGTTTGGATCGGATAGCTCTTATGCATACATGTAATCCATCTCATAGGCATTCCTTGTAGTTTCCTTGTTTTGTATCATCATAAAAATGTAGTTGTAATGTTGATTGCATTCTATAATATTACCTTTTTTATATACCTGTTCTATCTGTGTATTTGATTATCTCATTTTCCAATATTTTTTGATAGAGACAATTGCATCTTGATCTATAAGATCAATGTGATTATCCCTTTATAGTAAAAATGATTATTGTTTTAGCTTTAATTATAGTAATACATATTGAAATCAAACTACTATTTTTGTAATTTTATTCTTCAATCCGTTTGTAGGTCAAGCTATTAATTTTTCATTATTTTTATTTAAAATTTGCCTTGGTCTAACCCGCAGTAGGTAGCCGTCCTCGGTCGTCGTTCGCCTGGTCGTGTCATGAGGCTGAGGGCCACAACCCCGATCGTCGGGGTCAGGGCTCTCCGCAAGTCGGAAAAGGTCTCTAGGTCGAGACCCTTGTCAAGGATCACATCCCGTAGTGGGTGGGATCGTACGCGCGTCCTATTGGTCCGTATCCAGACGGTGGATTTCATACCCGTTGCCACCGTTGTGTGGTACTGTCTCGTTGGTGCGGCGTGGCACAGGGATGGCACCTGACTGGACCGTGGTGACTGCTATCCCCTCGGTCCTTGTGAGGTCAGTTCGGTGTGCCTACTCTTGTCAGAGGAAGCATACTGAGCCACGCTCAATCTCTCCTCGTCCTGCCTAGGGGTCATGACGGGGGAGAGGTCGAGTGTCTTCCGTATGGTTAAGGCAAGAGAAAGGGTCGCGGCCAACCCTGGCCTAGGCATTGGCTTGGTGTGCTCGTCCTAGCTGGGCCTCGGTCGTTCGCGCCATTGTTAACCCGATGAGTTGTGGGCTGCGTGGCCTACCAACTAATCGGCGCCTTAAGATACCCCGGGGTCATAACCCCGATAGTAGCCCCGAGCATTTTTTGCTATCACGAAGTGATCGTGAAAGCGCTGATGTGAGTGCTTGTACGGAACATGGGCTCGTGGTCGTGGCCCACTCGAGCTTCGTTGCTTGACCCCTTGCGGGCTGACGCATTCAATGCGTCAGGTAGCCATTGTGTTCCGCTTTGCCAGGATGTCCTAGTGTTGTGGATCATGACCGTTGAACCGTGCCTTGATAGTGCGCCTTGCATCAGGGTTTATAATGTAGACAAGGCCCGATCTTCCGATAGGTACGATAGCGTCGATTGGTGGAGACTCGACGTTTATGATCTAGGCTTCGAACCAAGACTGATTCGGACCCTCGCAATCGTTACACCACTGCTCCGTTGGTTATCAACCACGCGAACGTGATTGACCTCGCCGAGAAGGCTTTCCTGCAAGCGAATCGAAAACACAAGCAAGAACAGGATGAACGCAATCAGAAATTGCAAATAAATATGAGGCTTATGGTAACGAGAAGGAGTTCAAGTCTTTGTTCAAAAGGACTAATCGCCACAGGCGAACAAGATAAAAAACTGGGGCCCTGATTCACAGCAGGTGGCCTTGGCGGCACAGTTGCAGCAAAACGACGTCAGTTTCACAAGGAAATCAAGAACTAAACAAAACCCCAAACCCTAAGGAGAGCGACGGCTGCTAATTATAGAGCCTCGGACGTCACCCCCCCTGGACGTGCCCCCTAATGGGCTCTAAGACGATACACGGCCCAACGGACCAAAAGACGGTGTCACAGCACCCTGGTAGATTCTGGACGCTAACTTGTTTCGATGATTACCATTGATTCCAAAGGGCTTTTGATGCGAGACCACTTGCATTGGCTTCTTTATCTAATTTTCTTTCCATCCATATATGGATCGTCGAAAACAAAGCCTAGACGTGCCCGTGTGACTAGTTTTATGACAGACTGGTCCTGGAACCCGAGATGGGCTCGAACTTGATTTGGGCCTGCACCTTGGTGACTCGAACCGGATGAGCTTCAAGACTCCTTCTTGGTTAGGACACCCTCGCTGATCTCCTCGTCCTCTATCTCCAAGCATGGTCGTATGCATGGAGCTCATGTCCTCATCAGTTTACGACCCAAGCAAAACCGAGCAGTCTTATTGACGTTTGTACTAGTCTGCCTTTGTGAGGGCCTCGATCCTCCCGTCCTCACGTGAGCTTCTAGCGTTGGCTATGTCCCCCCATGGTTTGCCATGCGGCGGGGGAGTCCTAGGCCGTTCGGTTCTCCTTCCGGCCTATAAATATGTGTTCTTCGTTCGTACTATTCATGGCGGCAAGGAGCCTACGTGGCGTCCTTCGATAGCTGATGCTAGAAGGGATTTTGCGGGCAGGGAGGTGAGAGGCGGTGAATATGTCAGTTCCTCATGAAATCATATGGAACCTGACATCTCCTCCTCTTGCCATCCCTGTTTTTCTTGGTCCATGGGCTATGGTAGTGCGATGAGATCCGCAAGACATTCTATCTGCCTCTCTCGTGCCTCCGCAGCCGGCGGACTGAGAGGCGCTCGCCATCACCTTCGTCAGTGTTCAGCGTTTTGTGCCCCTTGTGCGGCGTGAACACACCTGTAATTGTCGGGCGGTGAATCATTCATGCCTTGCCTCGTAAGCGGTTCATCCACTTTTGTTTTTTTGAGGATATTCGAATTCTGCCAAATTCTTTCTCCTCGATTTGTGGTTTTTTACTACGGCGAGCTCTTGGGCCGACGGGTCGGGGTTGTGCTGCTGGTGCGAAGTCATCGAATAGGAAGGGTATATTATTATTATTATTTGAAATCTTCAAGGAGTCATTTTCCCCGACCTCAGGTTTGCACGGGCGCGAGGATTTTTTGCGACCGTGCCCTGGCTCGTAGGTTTTTGGACCCTTCTTATTTTTTTCTACGTGACCGAGCTACGATCACGCTTCGGGCTTCGCATTGCATGTCACCCCGGCCTCTTTGCTTTGTCAATCTCTCCTAGGGAGGTCGTAGACCCTTGACGGTTTGTGAGTCTCTGGAGTAGGCCTTAGGTCTAAGACCTGGGACACAGGGCAGAGCCCCGACCTCTTTCGGGGTCGCGGGGACCGACTCTATTTTTCTCTGGCGTCCTTGACGACCTTGAGAGGTCATGTTGACTTGTAACTGGTGGGTCTGGTTTCGCCCCACACGGGGAGAGGCATGTCCGCCGTAACCACGTGGTTAGAGCGGTGTGCCTCATCGAGGTCTATGGGTAATTCGAGCGAGATCTGATATCCTCCCCAATCGACATGGAGTTCGGCTGTGCCCCACGTGAGACGTCCCATAAATCGTCGGCTATCAATCCCGTTAGTCCCCCAACCGCTTCTACAATGGCAAGAGGGCAAGATGCCTCCCCCTAGAGGGGGTCAACCCGGCAGACTTCGAAGCGAACAACTCGGACATAGGGAGAGATGGTCATGTGGCTCCGCACCACCTATTAGAGCCGCAGGGGGCCATCTCCTCCCTGCCCCTATCCCTTTTGTGGCCTCAAGCCCTTCTAAGGACCGGCCAAAGAGTGGGTTTCCTAAGTACGACGCGAGGTCATGGATGCGAAGGGTCGCTCGGTGTGTGAGTCTAGAGGCTGTCGACCTCCCCTGGCCACGCCGCATCTTGGTAGTGCCCTCTTGTAGATGGTTGTGCGCCATGAGGTGCGTGCGAGGAAATCGAAAGATGATGGAACCTACGAGGCTTATTCGAGATACGTTACCGCATTGTCATCCGCTGCTCAGCCTTTCGTTTAGCCACCTCCATTGTGCTACGAGAAAGCGGTTAGTAAATGTTAGAGAATACACATGCATTCGATGTACCTCCAACGACCATTGCTGGTCTCATGCTGCCTAGAGGGTTGAATCGCCGCATCTTCCGGCCCTTGATTGTGAGTGCGCCCTGGGGCCTGCACCCGCCTCGAATGCGAATCGTTGTCTTCTTTGAGTTCATCTTCGTGCCACCTATTTAAGCCAAGGGAGAGGAGGGTAGCGAGTCTCATCCTCCCTTCTTCCCCCACCTCTGAGTTTTCCCCGATGTCTAATCTGAGTGAGAGAACGGCTGCCTTCTTCGAGCGCCATGGCTCGTGGTCCGTCCCAGCTTCTCCGCCGCCGCCGAGAGGGATTTTTGGAGATTGGGCTCCGCCGCACCCTGTCGATGTTTGTCCTCCACAGGTGTTAGAGAAAGTTCCATGAAGATAGGGGGAACGATGCCATTGGAGGGCCAGGCCACTGGGCTCCTCCATGGTCGGCGGGCGCGTGGCTCCCAACTTTGGGTCTGGGAGCGTTCGAGCATCGGCTCAGCGGCTCGCTTGTTGGCTCGTCGCCAAGGGTTCCTCCCCTTGCTCTACCAAGAGTGGCATCAGGGCGGTTTCTGGTGGGCTCCTCTTCCTCGAATGTTAGAGGAAGCTCCACGAGGTGGTCGTCCCCGAGGCTTCTTTCAACAGTCCTCACCTGCTCATGGTGCAGCTTTGAATGTTAGAGACACCTTGTACCGGTGTCTCTGCTTCATGAGATGTCCATCGCGAGCGAGATGGAATCTGATGATTGTTGTAACCTTGGGTCCATCTAGTCCTGAGATGCGCTAGACTAGATGCCTTCGTTCATGGCTTGAGAAGCCGGTGGTCCTAATGTTTGGACGGTGTTGTAATCGGCAAACGCGTTAGCTCTGGGGCTATGATGCATGCATTGCTTTTTCCTCTTTCCCTTTTGTAACCACCAATGTCAGTTGTTTGATTGGCTTATTTCAATGATCCTTGGCGTGAAGGGTTTTTGCCCGAGCTGGTCGACCTCTGCGTTGCCGATTCTCATGAATCTTTCTGTCTGGCTAGGCTCGTCGTCGAGCCATTAGCGGCTATGGGCATTCGTGCTCGCGTGTCGCGGCGCGCTCCGCCGCAATCGGGAGAGGCGGCGCGTTTGTCGCTCCCCACTGGTTTCCCTCAGGGGGAGCGATTGTCGCAGACCCAGATGGAGTGGCCCTGGTAGGCCATTTGGGTGTGCGTCGAGGCGCTTGGTGTTCCCAAGCGGGTCGTGATTTTTGGAGACTCAAGGAGTTCTTGATGGTTTCATCTGACTGGATGGTGCGCCCGCTGCGGTCGTTCGGGCGAGCGCGAGTGTTCCGCAAGTGGGCCGCTTTCGTTGATTCGGCCTTCGATGAGCTCGTCGCTAAGGATCCTCTCCCTTCACCCCGTGATCTCGGGTGCGAGTCCTAGTCCAGGGTTCGGCCCTCAGGGCTGAACGTTGCGTAGCCTAACACAACGGTCAAGGTGTCATGGAGCGGCTCGCCGTTTTGCCCCGTCGTAGGTGCGCTCAGAGAGGCTTGAAGCTGGTCCCTCGTTCGGCGATTGGTGAGGTTTGGGCTCTTCGCACATAGCGCACGGTCATCGTATTTGCTTGTCATGTTATCGCTATTCCGCTTACTTTTCGTTCAAAGTGGAATGCGCTTTATCCCCGCAGCCCTATGCTTGTGGACACATTTTTTAACCTGGGGGTTGGCCCACGAGGCTAAAATGTGCGTGTCCGGGCGTGGCTGAAACGAGACACTGCAGCTATAACTAAGCTATACATGGTCCAATGAGTATGAAATGTTTACTACAGTTCAATCATATAATAATTAGCCAACCATAAAAATTTCATCATAATTGGACCATAGAAACTACAGCTATGAATTATCTCAATTAATTACAGAAAAGCATAGATCTAAACCCACAGCAAAAACTTTGTACTAAAGCATACCATATTATATATTCACTGTGTAGATCTACTCACGTGGAGTCCAACAAAACTGAATTTTTCATTTTATGATTTTTCTATGATTTACTATGATTTTTTAAATAGTCAACCGAAATAAATAAAAAAGAAAAACACAAAACCGACTTCAAAATTGCTTATAATAGGGTCAGGGAGGTAAGATGAATAATTTTAAAAGTTGAGGATGTGTTTTATCCGGTTATAGAGTTTAGGGAAAAAAGTGGATTTTCGCGGAAGTTGATGTAATACGAATTTTTTCCTACTATATATATCGTTCGCGCGAATCGTGTCAGTTGAGGCCTAATCGGCCTGCTTCACCCGATACACATGGGCACATGGCTACATTGGCTTCTCACCTTTTTTTTTTTTTTTTTTTTTGCTTGTGGTTTCATTCAGTGCTGCACTGATATTTACAGCAGTGCATGATACGCTGACATACCAGTTACTCATCAGGTAACAGCAGTTCGACCTTCGCACGTAGGTCATGCCCGTTGTCCGTGACCTTGCCACAACCTCCCCTGTCCACGCTGTCGTCATACCGACCACACTCACACATGCTCCAGCAGGCCATAGCCGGCCGGCAACCATCTCCAGCCAGCCACAGGCTTCTTGATACTGCGAGAAAAAAAAAAGCTAGCCATAGGCGCTCCCAGCTAGCCAAGCACCTGGACGGCCGGTCACAGCCAGCTAGGGACAGACCAGCGGCAGCTGCGGCTGGGCAGTGGTGGTTAGCGGCCAGAGGCCTCCAGGCTTAGCTAAGACATGTTAGAAGAGGTTAGGGCAAAAATTTGGTCCCGTAAAATTTGGTCCCGTTCGTTTTGAGGAATTCTGGGGGAATTTGGATGGTTTGAAGGAATGCTGGAGGAATCTGTAAGAGAAAAACACTGTTCCGAATGAAAAAAGAAGCGGATAAAGCCGGATTTAAGGGCACGCGGCCGAGGAAGAAATGTCGAGGGAAGGAGGAAAGGTCGGGAGAAATCGCCTCCCATGTGGATTAAAAGTTGCTCCACACATATAGATTGCTTTTCTTAAGTGCGAAAATATTGAGAGTTGGGATAGGGAGTTGTTTGAGGTTTTGTTTGGATGTCGTTGGATTCACTTCAATTCACACGTGTGCTGCCATGTTGGAGTTGATTGAGGTGGAATTTTATTCAAGTTTTACACCGATGCATGTGGATTGATTCGAATATGTTAATAAGCCAGGCTGATAAGTTCAAGCGAGAAGGCTTATCAGACATGATACATTATTTTTCTCTCACAATAAATTAGCGAACGATACTTTTCAGCGAACAGGCCATGCAAATAAGGCCCGAGAGAAATCTCTTTTCAATCTTATTAAAAAGACAAGACTGGGAGTGAGTTTTGAGAACGAGATCTTCTTATGTCATACGTAATGACTAATGAGACAGAGCAACACTGCGCACTTCGTGAAACAGAGCACAGTACTTACTTCACATTTATCCAGTTTAATTACAACTTTACATCCTGTTGGTTTAGAACTTTAGATTTAAGAACACGCCAACCCAACCGTCACAGACTATATACATACGCTGTGTCGCTAATACACAAACTCAGGCGCATTATCACTGTATCAGCCACTGACGGTGACGGATGCCAAGGCACGGCGCCACGCGTCCCTTTCTTCAAACCAAGGTGGCGCAGGCACCCGTGTCGGGGTCGTACAGCGCGGGGAGCAGGTACTTCCTCCCGCGCGCCCCGTTGGCGTTGTAGCTGCCACCCGTCGCCGCGTCCACCAGCAGCTGCCCGGCGTACCCGGGGTACGCGCCCGCGCCGTAGACGCCCGCGCACGCCGTGGCGGCCTCCAGCGGCGCGCCGCGGTCGCCCTGGTAGAACCCGTCCCCGAACGGGTTGGTCACGGCGCCGGCCACCATGCTGGCCACGCTGATCAGCGCGCCGTCCATGCCCACGTCCCCGTTCGGCGGCACCAGCGGCGGCGGCGCCTGCGGGCCGTACGGCGGCTGGTGGAACGGCCACGCGCACTGGCCGGGGCACTGCGTGGCCGGGTTCCCGACCCACGCCCACGCGTCGTACGAGTACGACCCGTGGTGGCCGCACCGGCTCATGCAGAAGCCCTCCACCGCCACGTCCTGCGCCGTGAGCACCAGCGCGAGCCCGCCGCCCTTCGCAGTCACGGCGCGTGCCGCGGCCGCCAGCGCCGGGAGCTGGGCGAGCTTCAGGTTCTTCCCCAGCGAGCACCCTTCGTCGGAGACCTGGCCGGCCAGGACTACCCGAGTGCTCTTCTTGGTCTTGCCGCCGTACGCGCCGCTCTTGCCGACGGCCGCCGCGTCCGCCGCCTTCGATAGGTAGAGCCGGTCGATGGTGCCCCACCACTGGGAGACGGAAGGCGCGGGGGACGGCGGCGCTCCCCGACCCCGCGGCGGGGCGGAGAGGGAGAGGAGGAAGTCGGTGACGATGGCCTTCTGCGCGGGCGTGAAGCGGCCGTACCAGAGCACGGAGACGGGGATGTCACCGCTCAGCACGGCGCCGTCGTGGTACCTTAGGAGGTCGCTGGGCGGCGGCTTGTACAGCTCCATGAGCCTCCTGCTGCTGGGGCTGGCCGCGGCTCCCGTGGCGTGCCGTGCCAAGCTGAGGAAGAGAAACGCCAGCAGAAGCAAGGACAGAGCGTGGTCTCTGAGGCGGAAGCTACTGGAAGCGCAGGCCATTGCCTCGACTGGGAGTAGTCTAGCAAAGTGGAGCACTAGTGTGCACTACTGGTGGTGTGGCCGGCCGTGTGGCTGTGGTCTAGAGTGGCCAGGAGCTGGCCTTTTATAGGCCTGCCAATGTTTTCTCTCTTTTTTTCCCCTTAAAAAAGGGGCTCGCCATTGTTTAGTGATCAGTGATCAGGAATTCAGGATGAGAACGACCCGCGCGTGTACGCCTTCCCCGGGAGGGGGATGCACTTGTTCCTGGCGTTCTACTCCGGGTGACCGGCGATCAACTGGAATTTGGGGACAGCTAGATTGGCATGGGCACTGGGAGCACGGCGACTCTGACCAAAGGATGCCCCGCACCAACAGCCCTTGATGGATCAGCTCCAGCGTGCTGCTCGGCTCGGCTTGCATTGGCTCTTGAATGTTTGGCAGTACAGTCTTGATTAAACATTAAGTTGACCTGTTGACCTACCCCATCAGAATCTGGATGTTTCGCATATGATTGGTGCAGTTTAATTAACGAAGGGAAGCTAACTGACCTGGTTGTTGGTTTGGTTCTATCTCAGGCGGTGGCATCGTCATCAGATATATATATGGTCGTAATCCAAGCACTAAGCAGCAAGCAGTAGAATTCGGCAGCTGTGCTCTAGCGCTGGATAGGGATTACTAGAGTCTGAATCGAGCACAAGTGACCATTAGGTATTAGCATGTCAGCACTATACGTCATAAGTCTGGCAACGCAGTGAGACTTGATCCAATAATGCACATCGGGCATCGGATGGCTGATGCGGCTCCGGGCTCCGGCCGGTCACTCGCCAATCCGCGTGCCCACCTTATCTGTATGGGCATTTCTGCGTGCTTGGCGCGTGCGTCGCTCTGTCTATGCTGCTCTCTGTATAGCTGTGAATCAGAGTCTCATTAATGTTGTAGCAACTTTTCTTTCTTTCATTCAAGCAGCAAGCGAGAATAATCACGTAGGAGAACTATATATTTGGTACCGAAACAAATCAGTCTTTCACATTTAGCATTAAAAAATTTAAACTTTCTTGTTTGACATCAAGTTAAAATTTTCATCCCTAGATAGCACTGTCGTCCATTTGGGCTAGCAACGGCGTCAAGTAGCCGGTAAAATAACATGAATGCCCTTCTTTATAGCAGAAATGCATGATGTCAAATAGGGAAATAATAGATTGACATGTTGTCAAATAAGAAAATTATAAATATCACAAATATATTGTGAACTAAAACATGGGATTTTAATAATCGAAGTCTGCAAATAAATAAATAATAAATTTTAAATTCTAAGGCAAGAGCAGGTCCTGCTGGGGTTGGCTTAGCACGGGAGGGATTTGACCTGTCTAGTTAGCTTGGTCAGAAATTGTTTGATGCAGTTTAGCAGCTCGCTCATCTCAGTTTGGTCAGTCCTATATTCTTGTCAGATCATCGCAAGACATGAAGACAACAACAAACAGATATTTCTCCACAAATGCTTAGAATAGTACAGGTTTGAGCATCTGGTGTCACAGCTAGCCAATTATCTAGAGTTCTCCGCAATTGAACATCAGAAATATACAAGTACTCATAATCACCGAAACTACGAATTACTCCATCTGTCCCTAAATATTTGTTGTCACGATTTACGTGTCTATAATTTTGACTTGATTTATAAAAAATACATATAATATTTCTATCTCCAAATATATTTATTAAAAAACAAAATTTAAATATCTATCTAATGATACTAATTAGAGAGAATTGTGTATTTTGCACCGAAACAAATCAGTCTTTCGTATTTGGCACTTAAAAATTTGAACTTTCTTATCTGGCACCAAGTTAAAATTCCCTTCCCTATATGGCACTACCGTCCATTTCATCCATTCATCTGTTACTTGACTATTTTGACTGTGTCAGTTTTTTCTTAGTGTGACCAACATACCCTCTGTTACTCACGCATCCAATTTCTCCATGGACTTCCTGAGCGGCCGAGCACTCCTGTCTCCCGTGAGTCCGTGACCTTCTTCCTCGAAAAAACACACCAAACCCTAGATTGATGGAAGGAGAGGATGATGGAGCAGAGGATATTGCCGCCGCCGGCGCCCAGCACCAACTGCGCGTGCCCTCTGGCGGGGCGACCTCACCCGACGGAGCCAGGCCGTGGCGCGATCGCGGCGGTGGGGCAAACTCTTCGGCCAGCCAGGCAGAGGCGGCGCGGCCCCTCCGGCCAGCCAGCAGCGTGGCAGAGGCGGCTAGGTGGTGGCTCCTGATGCACACGCCACAGGGCAGCCTCCCCAGGACAGATCATGAGGATTGTGGGGGCATGTTCTTGGATCTGGAACGGGATAGAGTTTTCTTGCACTTGTTATTTCTGAGATTTGCAAGGCTTTTTTTGTGCTAACCCCGGCTACATATCCAAAAGCTTGGGAACACAAGCAGTGCCCCAGCAAAGTCCTTTATTGAATACTCCCTCGGTCCATAAATGTTCGTCGTTTTCGCTTCCTAAAAACCAACTTTGACTAAATATATATTAAAAAATATTAATAGTTATGATACATAATTAGTATCATTGGATAGATATTTAAATTTAGTTTTTTAATAAATATATTTGGAGATAGAAATATTATATGTATTTTCTATAGATTGAGTCAAAGTTATCGACACGCAAATCGTGACGACAAACATTTAGGGACAGAGGGAGTAATTCGTAGTTTCAGTGATTGAGCGAGAAATATGCGTACTTGTATACTTCTGATGTTCAATTGTGGAGAACTCTAGATGATTGGCTAGCTGTGACACCAGATGCTCAAACATGTACTATTCTAAGCATTTGTGGAGAAATATCTGTTTGTTGTTGTCTTCATGTCTTGCGATGATCTGACAAGAATATAGGACTGACCAAACTGAGATGAGCGAGCTGCTAAACTACATCAAACAATTTCTAACCAAGCTAACTAGATAGGGCAAATCCCTCCCGTACTAAGCCTACCCCAGCGGGACCTGCTCTTGCCTTAGAATTTGAAATTTATTATTTATTTTTTTGTAGACTTCGATTATCAAAATCCCATGTTTTAGTTCACAATATATTTGTGATATTTATAATTTTCTTATTTGACAACATGTTCATCTATTATTTTTCTATTTGGCATCATGTATTTCTGCTACAAAGAAGGGCATTCATGTCATTTTACCAGCCACTTGACGCCGTTATTAGCCCAAATGGACGATAGTGCTATCTAGGGAAGGAAATTTCAACTTGGTGCCAAATAAGAAAGTTCAAATTTTTTAGTGCCAAATGCGGAAGACTGATTTGTTTCACTGCCAAATACATAATTCTCCCATCATTCTTAGCTCTGTCTGGAATGCAGAAAATTTCTTATGTTCCTATGTTTTTTCGGTAAAATCGAATCGACTACTGTAAAATTCTTGCGTAAATCCTACGAAATTCATGCGCTCCAAACCGACTCTTAAAGTTTGTTTGATCCAGATTAGATTGTTAGGTTGATCTCCACCAACTTGGGCCAATGGCCAATTGAGCCCTTGATCCGCGCCCTGATCGGGGGCACCCAACCGTTCCATGGTTGGTGGGCCCCCATCGCACATCGCCATAAAAAGGGAGGTAGGAGCCAGGGCACAAGGCACGAGGTTCACCTACGCCTCCAGAAACCCCACCTACACTCCTAACCCTAGCCGATCTAGAGAGGGGGCGCTGCCAGCGATGAGAAGTACCGCCACTGGCTTCATCGCCGCCTCTGCACCGCTGCCTTTGTGACAACGCCTCCATCCCGCCGTTCGACACCGCCACCGGGACACTGCACCGACGGTATGGCTTCCTCCTCTTCCTCCAAGCCTGACTGTTTGCATCTCCGAACCTCTCTCCCTCTATCTCTAAATCCCGTACTAGTTCATGTTCTAGGGTTTGCTATTTATCCTAAATAGCAGTATATATGTTAGATCTATAGCTAGTGGATCCTGTCAAGTCTATCAATGGTATCAATCGCCTAACTAGGCGTAGATCTAGCTCATCGGGGTAGAAAATCAAGTAGAAGAGTAGAGGAGGGGATTCGATTTGAAGAAACGGATCAGACCCTAATCTAACCCTAACCCTAGAAGAAGTAAGGACAGAGAAGGGGAGGACCTACCCGGTTTTCCTCGCCGCGTCACCACCGCCGTCGTGTAGGAAGAAACCCGCCGTCGCACCGGTAGAACAAGGCAAGCCGCAGCTCGACGCTGGGTCAACGGCGCGCGGGCTCAGGGCGCCGACACAGGACTGCTCGACGGCGGCGTGCTCACCCACTAGAGAGCGCGCGCTCTGGCAATGGGACCCACGGCAGCGCCACACTCTTCTTCTCTAGGTCTGTTGCACTGAGGAGAAAGGGAAAGTTGCTAGGGTTTTTAGGGCATCGTCGCCCAGACCGCTAGGCGACGGTACCCGCGGGCCGATTTTGCTGCTGGGCCCTGACAGTGCACAACGCGCGAGCAGTTTTGGCCCAAGTTGCACAATAACTTTTTCATTTTTGTTTTTTATATTTTAGAAGCAAATTTTGATGATTTTTACTAGTTTAAATCTCTGTCAAAATTTGAACCAACATGATAATTTTTTAGAGAGTAGATGAATGCTTCTGAAAAGTAGATAAAGAATTTTTCCATATTTCCGCTACAAAGTTAATGTTTATTATCTTCTAATTAAATTCGAACCAATGAGAGAATTTAATTTGAAGAGCAGTTAAATTTTATTTAGTAAATTGTGATATTGTTATTTTTCTGACCAACATTGATAATAACAATATTATAATGTTTATTCATAAGTTTTCCATGCATTAATTCTATTTCTACCCAACGATGATGTAGAATTAGTGTATAAGAATATTGTATGTTTTAATTTTGACCAAAGTTAAATTAAAGCATGCAATTATTATGTCATATTTTCTCACTATCTCTGACGGTGTTTTTCAGGACTCAATCCAATGGCATTTATCTCGCACATACCACCTCTTGAAGGGGGCAACTATACGGTATGGCGAGAGAAGTATGAACTAGCACTTACACTGTCTGAAAATGACCTAGCGTTTCCTCCCCATGTCCTACTGAGCCTGTGGATCTGGTAAGGGAAGAAAATGAGACTGATGCTGATTTCACTGCTCGGCAGCAAGATCATGTAGAAGTGCGAATGAAATATGATCTCGAACGTAAGAAATGGGATATTCCAAACCGCAAGTGCTTGATGGTGGCTAAGTCCACAATTTCAAATGCTATAAGGGGGTCTATCCCAGATTGTGATACTGCCACAGAGTATCTTAAGAAAGTTGAAGCCATTGAAGATCTCTCTCTAGAATTAGATGATGGTTTTAGACTTCAGCTTTCAAATATTCTTTATGTATCCTCTTTGCGTAAAAACTTGATAAGTGTCTTACGACTTGACGATGATGGTTATGATTGCCATTTTGGTAATGTTAAATGTCGGATTGTGTATAATAATAAGTGTGTTAGTCTTGCCTTCCAACAAGACAAGCTTTATTTATTATCACTTTCTAAGAATGTGAATGCTGTGAGCACTGAGAATGAGAATTCTTCCTCGTCTATGAATGCAAGTGATAAGCGGAAGAGAGTTCATGATACATCATCAAAATTATGGCACTATCGTTTAGGCCATATTTTGAGGGGGGAGAATAGAGCGATTGATTAAGAAATCAATTCTTCCGCCTTTAGAATTTTCAGATTTAGAACAATGTATAGATTGCATAAAAGGAAAGTATGTTAAGAAAATAAAGAAAGATGTCAAATGATGAGTAGGAATTTTAGAAATAGTTCACACAGACATCTGTGGTCCTTTTCCTGTGAAGAGTGTGGATGGTTATGATTCTTTTATAACATTCACAGATGACTATTCTCGTTTTGGATATATTTATCCAATTAAAGAAAGATCAGAAGCATTGGATAAATTTAAGATATTTAAGGCTGAAGTAGAAAAATCATCACAACTTAAAGATTAAGGTAGTAAGATCCAACCATGGGGGAGAGTACTACGGTCGACACACTCCATATGGCTAAGTTCCTTGACCTTTTGCAAGGTTCTTATATGAAAATGGCATAGTTGCCCAGTATTCTACACCGGGCGAGCCTCAGCAGAATGGAGTAGCTAAAAGATGTAACCGTACCTTAATGGATATGATGAGAAGCATGATAAGTTATTCTACCCTACCGATAAGTTTATGGATGGAGGCATTAAAAAACCCCATTCATATTCTTAATCGAGTGCCAAGTAAGTCAGTGCCCAAAACACCGTATGAGTTGTGGACAGGAAAGGAACCCTCACTTAACTATTTATGTGTGTGGGGTTGTAGGCTAAAGTCTTTGACCCAAACATAGGGAAGCTAGACTACAAGACAGTTAATTGCCATTTCATTGGCTATCTAGAAAAATCAAAAGGTTATCGCTTCTATTGTCCTGACAGACAAACGGAGTTTGTACAAACAAAACATGCTGTGTTCTTGGAGGATGATATGATCAGGGGGAGCATGGTAGCGCGAGAAAATTAATTTTGAAGAGAAGCGGGTATACGTGCCCACTCCGATGGTTCAGGAACCATTCTTCTCGCTACCTGTTGTTGTTTTACCAACAGTGCAAGACACTGTAGTAACAGCACCTGTTGTTAGTTCTCCTATGGCAACAATGAATGAACATAAGGAACCTGTTATTCAGGATCCCATAGAACCTGTTGTCACACATGAGGAAGAGCAACAACAGTTTCATATAGAACAAGCGTCATCTAACGAGGCCCCTAGAAGGTCTCAAAGAGTTAGAAGATCAGTCATTCCTGATGACTACGAAGTTTATGATTGTGAGGAATTTCAAATGGAGGGTGATCCCACCTCATTTGAAGAAGCCATGAGAAGCGCTCACTCATCAAAGTGGCTTGAAGCCATGCAAGATAAAATGAAATCAATGAAAACCAATGGTGTTTGGGACTTAGAAACAATTCCTAAAGGAGCCAAGACAGTAGGCTGTAAATAGATCTACAAAACCAAACATGACTCCAAAGGGAATATACAAAGATTCAAAGCGCGACTTGTGGCGAAAGGCTTCACGCAAACAGAAGATATAGATTATAATGAGACATTTTCTTCAATCCCATGTAAGGATTCTTTTAGAATCATAATGGCGCTTGTAGCACATTACAATTTAGAATTACATTAGATGGATGTAAAGACGGCGTTCCTAAACGGGGATCTGGAGGAAAATGTTTACATGACACAACCGAAATGTTTTGTTGTGGAAGGAAAAGAACGTATGTGATGTCGCCTGAAGAAATCCATTTACGGATTAAAACAAGCTTCAAGACAGTGGTATTTGAAGTTTGATAGTACAATAAGAAAGTTTGGGTTTCAAGAAAATGTAGAGGACAATTGCGTTTATGCAAAGTTCAAGAATGGGAAATACATTTTCCTAATCTTGTATGTGGATGACATCTTGCTCGCTAGCAGTGATGTTAATCTACTACTAGAAACAAAGAAGTTCTTGTCCTCGAAGTTTGATATGAAGGATCTCGGTGAAGCTTTGTTCGTCCTAGGAATAGAGATTCACCGAGATAGAGAAAAGGGGGTTTTAGGATTATCACAAAAGGCATACTTAGAAAAAGTTCTAAAGAAATACAGTATGCAAAATTGTAAGTCTTCACCTGCTCCCATAGTCAAGGGCGATAGATATGGGGAATTTCAATGTCCTAGGAACCAATATGAGATCGATCAAATAAAAGCGGTTTCATATAGTTCAGCAGTTAGAAGTTTACAGTATGCTCAAGTGTGTACTCGCCCTGACTTAGCATTTGTTACCGGGTTACTTGGCAGATATCAGAGTAATCTAGGAATAGAACACTAGAAATTAGTAAAGAAAGTTTAGCATTACCTGCAAGGTACGAAGGGTCTCATGCTAATGTATAGAAGATCTGATTCCTTGCACATAGAGGGATATATATATTTTGATTATGCGGGAGATGACAGAAAGTCCACGTCAGGATACATATTCACTCTCGTAGGAGGAGCTTGTAAGAAAAATGTTCCCTAGTCCCATTTACTATGGATTTTGGTGTTTGATGACCAACACAACCAAATTGGACTAATGAATTTAGAAGTAATTGTTTTGTAGTTCAATAGGGTGCAAACGTGACTTGGACGAAGGCGACATGATGATCCGATGATCAACACCTTAAGCAAGACCCAAGAAGCACAAGAGAGGATCCAAGATGTCAAGTAAAGTCCAAGAACTAAGATAGGAACCAAGCCGAACGCAAGATCGTGAAGAAACGAGCTCCACAGAGGTGATCAGACGTGGCCCTATGAGGACTGGACGCATCCGATTAGTTGCTCAGCAACAGCAGGCGTCAGCAGTAGTGACCGGACACTAAGCGAGGCAGTGACCAGACGCTCGGACTTCACTGTTCATTATCGCGACAACAACTCAGTGAGGACCAGACGCAACGGCACTGGATGACCGGACGCACAAAGTGCAGCGTCCGATCATGTCTAGAGAGGTTCCAGAGCAGTGCAAATGCGACCGGATGTGTCCGATCGATGATGACCGGACTCAGTAGTGTGTCCGATCCCTACGTGCGTGCTCAACGGTCGGGATGACCGGACGCGTCCAGTCAGGATGACAGCAGCGTCCGGTCAATGGCAGAAAGTTGGGTTTCGTCCCCAACGGCTACTTTCTCCATGGGACTTATAAATAGACTGCCCAACCGACCATTTGAGGTGTGGAGAGCTGAGGAAACATACCAAGGGTATTGATACACCATTTTAGTGATCTCTACTTGCATAGTGCTTAGTGATACATTCGATGATTAGCGTAGGTGCTTAGGTTAGTTAGAGCACCGCTTATGCGCTTGCTCTAGGTTTAGGCCTAGTGTTTAGTGAGGTTTGCACACCTCTTACCACTCAGTGCTTGCGTGCATCATTGTTGTACATCGAAGGGGCCTATAGTCTTGCGAGATCACACCAACCGCATTTGTGGTGTGGCCGCCACCATGTACCAAAGGGAACAAGGCTTGCGGCAGTTTGGCCAAAAGCTTGATAGTGAAGACGGCGGGGAGCGGTTCGGGAGAGGCTTACCGAAAGTCACACCGGAGACCCACTTGGGCATGGGGAAGGCCCGGGACTATCCACGGAGTTACTCGACTAGAAGCTTGGCCCTTGCGAGGGATTCCTTGCGAGGGGCTCCAACGAGAACTAGGGGGAAGCTTGCGCGCTTCTCGATACCTCGGTAAAAATACCGGAGTCGTCGATGGAAGTTTGCATATCTCTACCTTACTCTTTAGCTTCCGCATTGCAATCTTGGTTTGTGCTTTACTTTCCTAGCTTAGTGATAGGCTAGTTGATAGGTTTGAAACCTAGGTTGCATAACTTCTTTTTGTGGTAGAGATAGCAACACACTAGCAAAACCGTAGTTACATATTTAGATAGTTTATCTTTTGCATAGGTTTTGCTAAGGATAGAATTAGAGGCCATAGTTTAGAGTTACAGTTTTAAGTTGCCTAATTCACCCCCCCTCTTAGACATCATGGTCCCTAACAAGTGGTATCAGAGCCGGTTGGCTCAATTTAGACTTTTGGCTTCACCGCCGTTGAGCCGACGCTATTTAGAGTGGTTGGGATGGATACCTCTAAGACTCCGTACTTTGACGACACTAACTTCCCCTACTATAAAGCTAGAATGGCATGTCACCTTGAGGCGGTAGATTTCAGTGTTTGGAGAGTCACTCATGACGGGATGAAACCCATTAAGAATCACGATAAACCCACAAAGAGTGAAGAAAAAGAAATTCATTTCAATGCTAGAGCTAAAAATTGCATGTTTGAATATTTTAGCAAGGATGTGTTTAACCAAGTGTTCAATTTAAATATGGCATATGAAATTTGGTTAAAACTCCAAGAGCTCCATGACGGCACAACTAATGTCCGTGAGCAAAAACATTGTCTAGCTAAACAAAATTATGATTCCTTTAAAATGAATGATGATGAGCTTGTTCATGATATGTATTCTCATCTGAATCTAATTATTAATGGGCTCCATTGAATAGGATTAACGAAGCTAGATGATGCAGACATCATGGGGAAGATCATCTCCATGCTACCACAAAAGAAATATGCAAGCATCATCATCATCCTTCACAACATGGAGGACTTGAGCACTATGACCCCGGCCATATTCATTGGCAAGATAGTGGCATTTGAAATGTCATGGAAGATGGGTCAAGAAGAAGCCTCGTCATCAAGCAAAGGCAAAGCTCTTGCATGTAGTGAGAAAAAGAAGATGAAGGGCAAGCAAGTTGAGACAAGCTCAAGCTCAAGCTCCTCAAATGAAGATGAAGACGATGATGATGAAGAAGAAGAAGAAGATTCAAGTGATGATGATCAATCTTCCTCCTCCACCTCTGACATTGATGAAGAATCAATTAAACTTATCAGCAAGGTGGAGAAGATGATCCAAAGGCTCAATGTCAAGGGTATGCCCATCTAAATTCAAGATTTCATCTTCACCAATCAAAGAAATGAGCAAAGAAAGAAAGGATGCTATGGATGCGGTGAGTTGGGGCACTTTGTGAAAGTTTGTCCAAATAAGCCCACACCCAAGACAAAGAAGAAGGCGTGCAAGGACAAAACCCTCACATCAATAAGGTCATGGAATGATTCTTCAAGTGAAGAAGAAGACCATCACAAGAGGCGAGGCCACAAGCACTCATCATCAAGCTCTTCTCGTGTGTGCCTTATGGCACGAGGTAACGAAAGCTCATCCTCTAGTGACAGTGATAGTGATGATGAAATGCCTTCTCTTAATGAACTTGTGCAAGAAAATATTAAATATGCTAAGGCTTGCACTAGCCAACAAAAGAAGCTAAAAATGTTACAAGAAAAGCTAGATAGTTCACAAGAAGCATATAAAACCTTGCTTGAACAATATGAGACATTTGCTAATCTCAATATTGAACTATCTACTAAAATTGAGCAACTTGAGGCTAGTGCAACAACAAATACATGCACAATCAATGATGAGCAACTTGTAAAGAAAAATAAAAAAATTAAAAGAAAAATTAGCTAGCTCACAAGATGCTTATAAAAGTTTGCTTGCTAAAATGGAAACCATGTGCAAATATTGTGATGAGCTAACTAATAAAGTTGCTAATCTTGAAGCCATCGGTACAACCCTCACCAAGGCACCTAAAAAGAAAAGTTCTATCTTTGACATGCCTAAAAAGGATGCTTCTACTTCTTGAATGGTTTATGTTTAGACTCACCCTTGTGCAACCAAGTTTGTGTTGAGAAAGTTGCTGTAGATACATGCACACAAGAGGTGGCTCGCCTTGTGCAATGGAGAATGAGCAACTCAAGCAAGAAGTGGCTCGCCTTACCAAGGACTTGACTCAAGTAAAAGGCAAAATAGAGCAAGCCCAACATTATCAAGATAACGCCGTTAAGGGAGTGAAGAAGCTTAATGAAGGACAAACTGTGGTTTGCTACGCGTGCCACATGGAAGGCCACAAGTCCTATGAGTGCAAGGTGAAGAATGGGGGAGGAGTTAAGAAGAAAGAGAAAAACAAAAAGGAAACAAGCAAGCTCTCCAACACCTACACCAACAAGGTGAACAAAAAGACCTCCACACCTTAACTCTTAAAGAAGAGGGAAAATGACAAGGTGGTGGCCATCAAGGTGAACAAGCAAGTCAACAATGGGGCCAAACGCATTTGGGTGCCAAAGGAGATTATTTCCAACATGAAGAGCACTAAGAAGGTTTGGATCTCAAAAGGGAAGTGAGAAGTCCAATGGACTTCGGGGAATTTAGAGACTTGGCAAAGTATGGGTGCATTTCATGGGGCGCATCATTATGGACAAGGTAATTGCCAAGTGGGTTAGTGAATACTATGGACCCAAATTCCCCTTCCCATGTTATGTAACTAGATTTAATTTCTTACAATTTCAACTAGCATCTAGTTCCTTTTCATGCCTAGATTTGCATTTGCATGTTTAATCTTTTGCCTTGCATACACTGGGTATATCTTATGGTAGGCTTGCTCGGTTTCACTCTTAACCCTTGGAGCAAACCTACATGGTTTAAATTATTTAGGAGCACGGCACATAGCTTGTTTTACAATTGTTCATCCAATATGTGCCAAAGTCCAAATTCTAGATAATTTCTCCCAAATATCACTTTCGAAAATGATTCTCACATTCATGTGATTTCATCTTTCAAGTGGTATTTTTTTATTCTAAAATCAATGTGCATGTCTCCTACAAGTATTCCATACTTGTGTGCACAAATTTAGGGGGAGGTTACTCTACAAGTTGGATGCTTTGAGACTAACACATTTTCAAGCTTATCATGTGTGTAGTAGTCTCATTGCAAGGAAAATGGAGTCCCCGGACTTAAGCATCATTGTCGGGTTCATAAACCCGGGGTCCCTAATGGACCTACTTCCCGGCAAAAGCTCGGCCCAACAGACGACGTTGTGAATGACGCGCAACTCCTAGGCTGGCCCAGATACCTAACGATAGGCCGGAAGAGCAATCCACTCTCTGACCGGAAGGCCTGGCCAAAGAGGGGACGATGCTCGCTTTCTGACTCCGACCCACCTCTCCGACCAGAAGGCCTAGCCAAGGAAGGAATGGTGCTCGCCACTGACTCCGAACCGCCTCTCCGACTAGAAGGTCTGGCCAAAGAGGGGACGACGCTCGCTTCCAACTCCGACCCGCTTCTCCTACCAGGAGTACACCAAACCTCTGCTTACAGCTCTTCTCCGACTGGCGTGGTCGGAGCCAACTAGGAAACGACTGAACGGGGACGCCCGCTCGGTAGGGACCCAAAGAATCAGGCAGAGCAAGTAAGACAGGGTGCTCAGGTCAAAACCGCAATACCAAGGACCGTACCCTGCACACCTGCAGGACAGTATTGTGAGGTCATGTCAGAAGGGTACTTTATAACCTTCTAGACATGTCAGTACAACGAACAATGTTGTGGGCACCGACATTTGTCCTACAGTATGGTAGGCGCCGACATTTGCCATACCAGAAGAACACGATGGAACCAACCACATGCATATGGCCGTCAACAGTATTATAGGCGCCGACAAACCATCTTGTACCCGACGATGTGGGCAAAAAGACTACGTAAGACATACACTCTCTCTCTCACTCACTTATAAGGCCATCCCCTTCATCTATAAAAGGGGATGCGCCCTCTCCAAAAAGGAGACAATTCAAATGATCGAACAACGGAAAACAGACGGATCATTCTGGCTCACTCTCTGCTCGCTTTTGACATTCTAAAGCTACATAGAGCACACGTTCGAATACTTAGCGCACGTAGGAGCTCCCATCACTCTTGACCCTTCGGTCCAAAGTCCGACCGGACCTCTAACACCCCCCATCTTACTCCCACTCGTTTGTAACCCAACAGCAAACTTCGAGCACCTGGGCTCAGGAATAAAGTCACCGACCGACTCAAACTGGACGTAGGGCACGTTGCCTGAACCAGCATAAATCCTGTGTCATTGAGTGCTAGGCCATATCCGATCACAACGTACGGTAAAACGACAAATATTTACTAGATGGTCACTTTTCGCCCCGACAGTTGGCGCCATCCGTGGGGAGGACGCCGTACGTTCATGCTTTTAGTCATCGGATGGCCCCCCTTTCCGCCATCTTTGGCATGGCGGGCTCAAACGATACAACCCGCTTTGGCTCGCTAGAGTTTCCCGCGCTCCCACCTATTGGTATGTGGGTTCCTCCCGTCTTCGAGCCGTCCCAGGCCTTCCTCTTCGGAAGCCAAGACTTCATCGCCGACCGGCTCGGCATGCTTCATCTCCGTGAGGAGGCACTTGTCCCAGCGCCCATCAGAGGGGGAGCACCCTCCGTCGGCTCTGGGCCAGCCGGCAACCTCAACAATGAGATGCCTGCGCTTTGTTCTGAGCCTACGCTAGGCTTGTACCCCACTATGAGTAACGTACATATTGTTCTTTACTCGCTATTTACTACCCCATTGTCCCTGCTGCAACCGCCATGAAACTGGTTCCTCTACGGCCTCGCATCCCCTGTGGACGCGTATGCATAGGGGCTCCGAAAGATGCTGACGCCGCCCCCTCTCACATCCGAATTCGTGGGGATGGCGGGCTATGCTCCCGCCTCTTTCCATGATCTCATGGATGACGAGGTTGAGAGCGATGGCTCCAGCATCAGCGATGTCGTGGCACCTGGCCACCCTTTGTCTTGGGAGTGCGCTATGGTGGATGTCGGAGTCCCTACAGACTCACACCCCTCCGAACCCTCGTGAGGAGCTACGACAAAGGCAGCAGAGCTAGCCGCCACCTGCGCTAGCGCGCTCAGTACAGCACACTGCGCCCCGTGCGTGTAACATGGCAAGCGGCGTTCGGGGTCATGCCCGCTAGGTTCATCACAACAGCATGGCTGGGGGGAATGATCCCACATAGTTCACTTGGGCTAGCCAAAACATCACCATTGCGATGATGCTTCTGCGCAGTCTTCCTGAGCCTGACGACCCCTAGGAGCAGGCGGTCCACCGGAACCTTCGGGCGCTGGTGGAAACCGCCACCGTTCAACAGGCGGAGAGCTCTACGTCGTGAAACCGACTCACGGCCTATCTCCCCACTGGGGGAATAGGGCCGCACCAGTCAAACCGCTCCATCCGCTCACCACTACAGTCTCTGGGCGTGGAACAAGAGGACGCAGATGCGCCATGGCCTGACTTAGCACTCGCTCCACACCGACTGCCTATGCGCGAATGGCTTGGGCCAAACCAAGATGCTGGCAGCGTGATCAACAATCGGCATCAAGCCCGACATGATGATGACGTCCATCGAGGGGCGGTGAGAGCAGGCAGCACGGGCCCCGCCCGGACCATCAAGGGGAGTAGGGAAATGCACCCCAAACATGGTCACCAACCAGACGACCCAGGACCACAGGCCTTTGGCGGATGCATCTAGAGAGCACCGTTCCCACAGCGCTTCCGATTGCCAACCAACTTCGCTAAATATACCGAGGAGATGAATCCTGGTATATGGCTCAAAGACTTCTAGCTTGCCTACCGAGCCGGAGGAGTGGATGATGACCACTTCATCACTCAGTACCTCCCCATCTATGTGGGGGAACATGTCCGAGCGTGGCTTGAATTCCTCCCGCATGACAGCATCCGCGACTGGGTGGATCTCAAGAGGATCTTCATCGGGAATTTCTAGGGGACCTATGTCCGCCCTAGGAATTCCTAGGACCTCAAGCACTGCCAGCAGGAGCCCAATGAGTCCCTATGGGATTATATTCGTAGGTTCTCAAAATGATGCAACTCCCTTCCTGATGTCGTCAATGTAGATGTCATCAGCACGTGCCTCTCTGGGACAACCTATGAGTCTTTGATTCATAAGCTTGGTTGTCTGAAGCCCCGTACCACCCGTAACCTGCTCGATGTCGCCATGAACCATGCCTCTGGTGAGGAGGTGGTCGGAACGGTCTTTAGTGGAGGCCGAGACAAGGGCAAGGCCAAGTGCAAGGACCAAGATGAAGGCCCCTCCACATAGAGGGGCAAAAAGAACAAAAATGATCAGCGCCGACCTGCCAACTCCGCGTTGGTCGCCGCGGCTGATCGTGTGGGCAAGCAGCCCTAGCAGGCCAGCTTGACCACTTCGACAAGCTCATTGAGAGCCCATGCACCAACCATGCCTACCCCGTCAAGCACCTCTACAAGGACTGTGAACTCCTCAAGCGCTTTCTGCGACAGGCCGGCGGGCCAAAAGAAGGAAAGGGCAAGGAGGCAGCGGCCAAGAAAGGAGGCACGTCGAGCAAGGATGGGGATGGATTTTCCGATCCTAAGGAATGCCTCATGATCTTCGGGGGATCTGATGCCATCTACTCCAAGTGCCAGCACAAAGTGCGCTATAGAGAGGCATGTGTCGCCGAGATGGCCGTCCCCTCCTTCCTTAGCTGGTCAGAATCTCCAATCACTTTTGATCAGAGGGACCATCCTTCCCACATCGCTAGACCGGGTCATTACCCGCTCATCGTCGACCCCATTGTTCGCAAGAAGCGCCTCACCAAGGTGCTGATGGATGGAGGCAGCGGCCTCAACATCCACTACGTCGACACCCTCAATGCCATGCGCATCCCCCGATTGGAGCTTCGCCCAGTGAGCTCTCCCTTCCATGGTGTGATCCCGAGGAGGCATGCATACCCACTAGGGCAGATCGATTTGCCCGTCATGGTAGGTGACTGAGCCAACTTCTGCTCAGAGGTCCTTACCTTTGAGGTGGTGGACTTCCTGGGGTCTTACCACACCATCTTGGGGCGGCCATGCTATGCCAAGTTCATGATGATCCCCAACTACACCTACCTAAAGTTGAAGATGCTAGGACTGAACGACATCATCACTGTGGGTAGCACCTTTTCGCACGCCTACATGTGCGACCGTGAGCATTACGAGCTCGCCACTGCCATCATCAACTCAGCCGAGCTCCCTCGGCTCGGAGCATCATCAACCCCAGCAGCCTCGGACTCCAATAAGCCAACCTCCTCGACTGCCTTCCGCCCACTCGAGGAGACTAAGGTGGTGGGGATCGACCCCACCGACCCAACCAAGATGGTGCGGATTGAGACCTAGCTCCCGGCCAAATAGGAATACGAGCTCGCCGACTTTCTATGCGCCAATCGCGATGTCTTTGCATGGAAACCTTCTAACATGCCAGGCATACTACGGGAGGTCGTCGAGCATGCATTACACCTTGTCCCAGGCTCAAAGCCTGCCAAACAATGCCTGTGTCGCTTTGATGACGAGAGGCGTAGGGCCATAGGTGAGGAGGTCACCAAACTCCTAGCAACCGGATTCATCAAGGAGGTATACCACTCCGACTGGCTTGCCAATCCTGTTCTTGTTAAAAAGAAGACCGAGAAATGGAGAATGCGCGTTGATTATACCGGCCTCAATAACGCATGCCCAAAGGACCATTTTCCTTTGCCACGCATAGACCAGATAGTCGACTCCACCTCTAGATGCGAAATCCTCTCCTTTCTAGATGCCTACTCAGGCTATCACCAGATCACGATGAAAGAGTCCGACCAGCTCGCAACCTCATTCATCACCCCATATGGTTCGTACTATTACGTAACCATGCCTTTCGGTCTGAAGAACACTGGCGCCACCTATCAATGGTGCATGTAGCAATGCTTCACCGATCAAGTTGACCCGCTCGACCAGCCTGACCAAGTCATGCGGCCAAAACCAACAATCGTCGTCTATGTTGATGACATAGTGGTCAAAACGGCTCAAGCTTACGACCTAATCGTGAACTTGGCCACAACATTTGCGAACCTTTGAAGGTTCAACATCAAATTGAATCCCAAAAAGTGTGTTTTTAGGGTTCCAAAGGGGAAGCTGCTTGGATATATCGTATCCGAACGCGGCATCGAGGCCAACCCCGAAAAAATCACGGCCATCTCCAATATGGGCCCTATACGCAACGTCAAGGGCGTACAAAGGCTCACCAGCTGCTTGGCCTCCCTAAGCCAGTTCATCTCCTGGCTTGGTGAGCGGGGGATGCCTCTCTATAAGCTTCTAAAAAAGATGGACGCTTTTGTCTGGACTAAGGAAGCGTAGCAGGCTTTGGAGAGCCTCAAAGCTTCACTAACGTCAGATCCAACCCTCGTCGCTCTCGAACAGGGAGAACCCCTCCTCCTCTTTGTCGCGGCAACCAACCACATGGTGAGCGTCACCCTAGTCATCGAAAGGGAAGAGTCGGGACACCACCTTAAGGTCCAATGACCTGTATGCTTCATCGGGGAGGTACTTACCAATGCTAAGGTTCGGTACCCCTAGGTGTAGAAACTTCTATACACCATGCTAATGGTGACCCAAAAGCTCCTACACTACTTCACCAATCACGAAGTCCTGGTCGTCACTTCATACCCACTGGGAGACATCGTCTGCAACCGTGATGCCATGGGATGGATCTTCAAGTGGGCATTCGAACTAATGGACCACGACATCAGGTATATCCCCTGCACCGCTATTAAGTCTCAAGCTCTCGCGAATTTTGTCACCTTATGGATGGAGGTCCACCTCCCAACCCCAGACGTCACCCATGAGTACTGGATGATGTACTTCGATAGGTTCATAATGGCGCCTGGCTCAGGGGCTGGAGTGGTTCTGATCTCCCCAGATAGGAGCAGGCTCTACTACGCGATCCACCTCCACTTTTTAGCCTCAAACAACATCACGGAATACGAGGCCCTCATCAACGAACTGCGCATCGCCATCGAGCTTGGCGCTACACGGCTGTACATCCACGATGACTTGGAGTTGGTCGTCGACCAAGTCACGAAGGAGTCCTCTTGCAAAAGCCCCCTCATGGCAGCATTATGCTAGAAGGTGCGCAAGCTCAAGGACAAATTCTAGGGGATCGAACTACATCATGTCCCCCGAAAGGACAATGATGTCGTCGATTTTCTCACCAAATTGGCTGTCAGGCGGGTTCCGTCTCTAGATGGGGTCTTCATCAATGACCTCCATGAGCCATCCGCCCGCATCATGGAAGGTCCGATCCAGACATACCCCAATGCCAACCTAGCGCTCGAGGGCTCCGACCTCGGTGCCTTCGTGACGACATCGCCCACCGACGTTGTCGTGGTAGCACTCGATCAAGCCGACTGGCGAGCGCCGCTACTCGCCTACCTCCTCGAGGAGGTTCTCCCACCTGAAAGGACTGAAGCACGATGGATCACTCGATGCACCAAGACGTTCATCACATTTGGTAATGAACTTTACAAATGAAGTCCGATAGGAATACTCATGAAGTGCATCCCTACTGACCAAGGGAAATAGCTCCTCCTCAAGGTCCAGGCTAGAATCTACAGACAACATGTGGCCCCGAGGTCGCTGGTCGGAAAAGCCTTTCGGCATGGTTTTTACTAGCCCATCGTGCTACAAGAGGCAGAGGAGGTCATCCGCAGGTGTGAGGGATGCCAGTTCTTCGCTCAGCAAACTCATTTGCCAGCACAGGAGCTACAAACCATCCCCATCACCTAGCCATTTGTGGTCTGGGGCCTCAACATGGTAGGACCCCTCAAAAAGGGGCCCGGATGGCTTCACTTACCTGCTCGTAGCAGTGGACAAATTCACCAAGTGGATAGAGGCGAAGCCCATCACGAACATTTGTTCGGAAGAGGCAGTCAAGTTCTTCCTTAACATCATCTATCGGTTTGGTGTTCCTAACTGTATCATCACTGACCGCGGAACTAACTTCATCGGCAAGAACTTCCTGGACTTTTGTGATGGATACGACATCAGGATCGACTAGGCCTTAGTCGAACATCCGCATACCAACAGTCAGGTCGAGCGGGCCAATAGCATGGTCCTCCAAGGACTCAATCCACACATCTTTGACCGACTCAATAAGTATGCCGGGCGATGGGTTGTAGAGGTCCCAGCGATCCTCTGGAGCCTAAGAATGACCCCAAACCGATCCACGGGGTTCACACCCTTCTTCCTGGCCAACGGAGCTAAAACAGTGTTGCCCTCTGACCTCGACCATGGCACCCCAAGAGTGAAGGCCTTTGACTTCAACAGAGCCATGGAGGCTCAATAGGACGTGGTCGACCTACTTGAGGAGGCTCGCGAGACGGCCGTCATCTGCTCCGCTCGCTACCAGCAAACTCTCCGTAGGTACCATGAAAGGAAAATCAGAGGGAGGATCCACGAGGTCGAAGACCTCATACTCCGAAGAACCCAATCAACCAAGGAGAAACACAAACTCTCTCCCCATGGGAAGGTCCCTATACGGTGACCGAGGTGATCTGACTAGGCACCTACCGACTAAAGGACAACAATGGCAATGTTCTCACCAACACTTGGAACATCGAACAGTTCCGTCGTTTCTTTCCCTAAAAACTCGGTCTTATCGCTTTCTTTCATTCAACATTTGCTCCTACAAGCACCCTAGCCCGAATACTCTCGGCCTGGGTCACTCGGGGGCTCCAGGAGGGTGTGATACCACCTCTCTTTTTTACTATCATATAGTAAATACTTTTTACCCAAAGGAAAGGGTAGTCCATTCCTTTAATTACCCTACGTATCTTTGTTTTAGACTCCCGACCGATCACACCCCGCCATGACCTACGGTTATGAGCAACTGAGCCTCGCGGGCCACGCCTAGGTTTTTAAGGTTGCAGCCTATAGGTCAAACGAGCAGGTGCAAAAAAGAAAGGATAAAAAATAGAGCTATGCTAGGGTAAAAACAAAGAACGGATGGGACAAGCTTCCCCTTACAAAGTGATCCCATCACAAAATGAAACTCATGTATTCATGAATACAAAACATTTTTCACATGAGGGCTTCCCCACGAACTTATCCTTTACATATGTTGATTACTTCTACTCTAAATACTACTATGGCCGCCCGGTGGCATCGGCTGATGGCGCGACCGAGGAAGATAAGGGATGCTCACTTTCCGATGGGGCGACGTTCGGTTCGATCGGAGGTGGGACAACGCTCGCTTCCGACCTGGCCACCACTCCATTCGCAGGCTGGGTGACGTCTTCTTGACACACACCTTCAGCCACGCTCGCACGGCAAGCATCCATCACCCACTGCACAGAGACTTGCTTGGCCACCATCTGTGCGCATGGCATCAAGCTCTCCTCGAGCGCATGGATGGCGTCCGTGCTCTAGCCATTAGCGTACCCGCTGTAGATGGCGACGAAGTCCAGGTCGGGGTGGTGCGTCGCCACTGAGGTTAGCACCCCCGATGTCCCATAGAACATCCCATCATAGATGAGCGTCCGAACCTTGTTCGGCACCTCCACTAGCTAGATGGCGGGCGTGCTGGTGCTCGGCGCCGACCCAAACACCTCTGAGATGACGACCTGGGCGACATTGCAGATCTGGTCAAGCTCCCCCTCAAGAGCACATCGCTCTTCAAGGGACTTGGCCAATGCCTCCTCACTCTGACCGATCGCCGCCTTGGCTATCTCCAGGTCCCGCTCCAGAGAACCAATTCTTCCACCCAGTTCTGGAAAAAGCACAACAAGTTCAGAAGCAAGGGAAAGGAAAAACCAAGACATCTACCAAAGGCGTAATAGGTACGTACCAAGGTGGGTGTTCTCGAGGATGGAGAGTCCTTCCTCCTGCTGGGTCACCTTCTTGAGTAGCTGAGCGTTTGACTCCTCCGTCCCAAGCACTTGGCCCCGGAGCGCGAGTACTTCCCGATCGACCTTCGACCGGGCCTTCCACTCTGACTCCAGGGCCTCTAGGGACTTTTGGAGTGCCGCCTCGGTCTCCATCAAGTAAACCTTCACCACCATGAGTCCCTGCTCGGCAGCGGTTGCTCATTCCGTTGCCGCCGTAAGTCCCTGCTCAGCAGCGGTCGCTCGTTTAGCCTTGAGCAGCTCCGCCACCCATGCTCCCGAAGCCTCGGCTGCCCGATCTTTGGACTCGCAGTGGGCAGACTCCAGCTGGTGCTCGAGCTCGTCAACCCACCGCAACATCGGCTTCCCGCTCCATCTGACCATGCTCCTCCCAAAGGAAATGGGACTTGTGGAGCGACTTCGCCTCAAACTCCTGTAAAGCAAGAAAGCAAGCATGCTGACACAACCAGCGACAAACAAGGAGTTGAGGACAAACACTAAAAGCACATAACGCTTACCTCAACGATGTGTGGCAGGTCAGACTGCCTGATGGGAGAGCTCAACCCGCTCCAAGCCCCCTGAGCTTCACCTTGGTTTGGGTGAGATCAGACTCCATCGATAGTCTGCTCTCCTCCGGGAAGTGCCAGAGCGCCACCTACTCCCCATTGTGAAGGATGAACTGAGCCCTCCTTGGGTCACTGTGGCAGGGCCACACCAGGTCGTGGGTCGCCCCCAACCCGCTGGAAGGCCTAGGCGATGACTGAACCATCGCCAACTCCAACAACAACGGGATGGCTGGTGGCTCCACCCTGGTGCCTACCATGCCAGAGTAGGGGATCTCCACCTCCTTGACCCTACGGCCCATTGGTGGATGCTTTGCCTCTGACCTAGCCACGTCACCTCTCGACACCTCCAGTTCTGACCAGGAGGGTGAGCCGTGTGTCCCTCCATTGGGCGAAGCAGGGAGCCTAGTCTCCCTCCTCTCTTCCGCCGCAGCCGGTGCAGAAGGGATCGTGAGGGTCACCTCTGACCCAGCCTCCGCCGTCGCCACTAGGATCGCCGCCATCACTGCCGCTGTCGCTGTTGCCAAGCTCGCGACCGGCCAGGAGGGCGCAACCCCAAGAGGGGAAGGTCGCACCGCCACAAGCCTACTTTCCCTACCGCTCATCATGACTCGCTACAGGCTGGGTCTCCACTCCTCCCGCATGGGAGGCGGGGTGATGCTCAATCCCGTCAGTATCTGGCTGCTGTCAAATAAGTACATGTCAGTCGCACTCAAAAAACTCAAACTATGAGATCAAAAGAAACATGGGTACATACCTAGACGCAAGGGGCAGGGCCCTAAAGCCCCGACCCGCTGGCAACGAGCCCATCGAACAAGGACTGCTCATGACCCGCGCCCTCTCACATCGACTGAGAGGGAGTCACCTGGCCGGTTCCCGATCGGCCCAC
Organism: Miscanthus floridulus; assembly: GCF_019320115.1. Lineage (NCBI taxonomy): Eukaryota > Viridiplantae > Streptophyta > Magnoliopsida > Poales > Poaceae > Miscanthus > Miscanthus floridulus. Next base: position 38,426,089 of record NC_089597.1, read on the forward strand.
GAGCCACCGTGACCGCTGGCTCGTGATGCACCCACCAGAGCAGCTGGTGGGGCATCCCCCATTCTGGGTCGCACGCCAGCACCGGCCCTGAAGATATGGGGTGCGAGCCTGCTCCTCCAACCGGTCAGCTGGCCCCGCCACGCTTAGAGCAGGGGGGCGACGCCAGTGATGCCTCCAAAAGCCGCAGCAACCGTGTCCGCTTTGCCTCTCGCTATACTTTGGCGTCCGAGCTCATGGTGAGCTTCCTTGACACAAGAACATCGCCGTGCCTCTCCATATCACACCCACCGCTGGCAAACATGGCCGCAGGCTTGGGACGCTCCACCGAGGTCACGACAATGTCCCAGCCTCCTTCACCCTAGGAAGAGCTCGTGTCGCCACCCATCTCCGTGGGTTCCTCTGACTCGAGCTCCACCTCCACGTCGATCCTATTCTCACTGGCTCGCACCAGCCGGGCGACCTCCTTCTCCTTCTAGTGCCGACGTCGAGCCTTCTCATCTCTCTTCTTCTTCTTAGCGTCCGCCACCTCTTTCTGGGCAACTTGCCGAGCCGCGCCCTCTGGCCCCTTGAAAGATGTGGCCAGGATTTGTAACCGGTGAGTCCCTATGAAGCGAGCGACTCAAAGTCAAAATACGAGAGAGCAAAAGAGAAAAAGACACGGAATAAGGAGAAGGGAGTGTACCAGAGTGGACAGCTTCACGGCGTGGAGGGGTCTAGGCTTTCCATCAAGGGACTCTTGGGCCCTTAGTTGCAGCACCTAGTTGAGCTGACTCCAGACCTCGTCCTTCACCAACTCCTCCGATGATGCACGGTCGGGATCTGTTGGGACCAAGTAATTCCACATCGGCCACCTCCTCTCTGCCAGTGGGGTGACTCGATAGTGAAAGAAGGTGTGGAACACCCACACCCCATCGAGGTCATGCTGCACTAACTTCTAGAGCTCTGCCTCGATGACCACTAGCTTGTTTTGCCAGCTGGAGGGCCCCCACGACCAGCTATCCCGCCCTCCGGCCTCCTTCCAGTGAACGGCGAGAACGGTGCCTTCGCTGGGTTCCTGATATAAAACCACTCCCCATGCCACCCTCGATTGGAGTGGCAGGGGGAGTACGCGGGGTAGGAGCCCGGTGGCCTTAGCTTCTTCTGTAGCATGAAGCCCCTAACCAGCGCGGTCTTAGGCAGCTTCCCCTCCGACAAGGCACGCACGGTGAAGATCCATCGAAAGAAGTCCACGTGCGGCTCCATCCCAAGGAAGGCCTTATAGATAGTCACGAAGATGGCGACGCGCAGCACCACAGTCGGATTGAGGTGCTGCAGCTCCAGGCCTCACTCATTGAGGAGCCCACGCAGGAACTAGTGCGTGGGATATCCTAGCCCATGCTCATGGAAGGCGAGGAAGAAGACAACCTCATCGGCCCGAGGTCGCAGAAAATCCTCCCCCATAGGAGCCCTCCAGTGTGCCACCTCCTTTGGTGGGAGGAGCCCTTCTCGGTGAAGGCAGCCAGAACCGCCTCGTCCACATTGGATGGCCTCTAGCTCGACATTGCGCTCCGGATTCACGAATAGATCTGTGAGTTCTTCTCTCCCTCACTTTACCCTCTCTCACTTAGGAACCACCACGGCACACGAACATGCTTGGCGAGAAGGAAGAAGGAGGAGAGGCAGCAGTTGGAGAATAGGCGAAAGAACGAGACAAAAACCCTCTTCCTTCCCCTATTTAAGGAGGAGACGCAGCAGTTGGGGAAAGGCGAATGATTGGGGTGAAAACCCCTCTCCGTACCCCCATTCAATGCGGATGGGATGCGGTGGGATGCGTCCCGACTGATGGGACGCACCCTGCCCAATGAAACGACGCCTGGTTAGACAGGACGTGGCTTGGGCATAGCCCAACACTACCGCACGCCGAGTGCAGGAAACAAGGCGCAATCGCACGAAAGTGGCCCTTCGCCATCCCAGGCAGGACTTGGAAGGGCCCAACGATGGGATCTCTATCGAGGAGAGACCAATGGGCTTTCTGAGTCGATCGGACGGCTCAAGCTAATGCCGAGAGACAGGTAAGGAGCAGAGGTATGCCCCATGTGGACTACGCTGACTCCGCCACAAATGACGGACATGGATCCTGTTCAGACATATCCGATAATAGCTCCTCAAATCCGTCACTCGAGTCATTAAGGTAACTTTACCAAACGCTCTTACTTTATTTTTCGATGCATGATCATTCATTCATTCTCATACAACGCATTCACACACGCATTCATACCATCATTCATTCATCCCATACATCCAAAGCATTGCATATGCAAATTAATGCATCACAACACGTCGTGTTGCATCACGAGGTGGTAGTTGCCTCATTCAACATGAGCAACGACCGACTAGGGGTCAAAGGCCGGCCCATAAAGGGCTCGAGGCTGCCTCGCGTCAAACATAGCCAGGAGAAAAAACACAGATGAGCCCTAGTGGCCCTTGCCCGATCTGCCTAGAAGCAGATAGGGTCATCTTAACCTTCTCGTTCGATCCTAGCCTCGAGCCATGCCCACAGAATCTCCATTGAGGGGAGACCAGCGGGCCACCTGAGTCGGTCTCCGGAACGACCCGGGCATCTATCGGGAGGCGGGTTAAGGAGTAGTGGAATGCCACATGAGGGCTATGCTGACCCCATCACAAATGACAGACCCGGATTCTGCTCGAACGCGCCCGTTAGTGAGCTCACCGAGCGCGTCACTCGAGCCATCGAGGCAAGCGATGTTAGCTCAGCCCCTCCGGCTGTGGAAACTACGGACAGGGTAACACATGGAACTCGACCTACCCCTACCGAACCCAACAGGGCTCAAGGGCTCAGGTCGCCCGATGCCGACTCGGGAAATCAACCGATCGCGCGGGTCATGGGTGGGACAAACATAGTCGAACACCCCGAACGGTAGAAACATAGAAATCTATGGCCCTAGGAAAGAGTACCAAGATGCTCAGCCTCCAACCGACTCACCAGTCGGACACAGGCTCAGGGGCTACACCCACCGGGTGCGCTCGCGCGCACCCGTCGGCAAGTAGAAAAAACCCCCAGACGATTCTACCCAAATTGCCCGGGGGCTCGGGGACTACACACACCGGGTGCGCTCGCGCGCACCCACTGTCAGAACGAAAACCCCCCAGACGATTCTACCCGAATCACCTAGGGGCTCGGGGCTACACCCATCGGGTGCGCTCGCGCGCACCCGCTGTCAGAACGAAAAACCCCCCAGACGATTCTACTCGAATCGCCTAGGCGCTCGGGGGGCTACACCCACCGGGCGTGCTCACGCGCACCCGCTATCAAAAGGAAAACCCCCCAGATGATTCTACCCGAATCGACCGGGGGTTCGGAGGCTCCTGTCGGGTTCATAAACCCAGGGTCCCTAATGGACCTGCTTCCCAAGAAAAGCTCGGCCCAGCAGACAACATTGCAAATGACGCATAACTCCTGGGTCGACCTAGATACCTAACGATAGGCCGGAAGAGTAATCCAGTCTCCGACCGGAAGGCCTGGCCAAAGAGGGGACGACGCCCGCTTTCTGACTTTGACCCACCTCTCCGACCGAAAGGCCTGGCCAAGAAAGGAACGACGCTCGCCTTCGACTTTGACTCGCCTCTCTGACCAGAAGGCCTGGCCAAAGAGGGGACGACGCTCGCTTCCGACTTCGACCAGCTTCTCTGACCAGGAGTACACCGAACCTCTACTTACAACTCTTCTCCGACCGGCGTGGTCAGAGCCAACTGGGAAACGACTGAACGGGGAAGCCCGCTCGGTAGGGACCCGAAGAATTAGGTGGAGCAAGTAAGACAGGGCGCTCAAGTCAAAACCGTAATACCAAGGACCGTACCCTGCACACCTATAGGATAGTACTATCAGGTCATGTCAGAAGGGTACTTTATAACCTTCTAGACCTGTCAGAACAACGAATAGTGTTGTGGGCATCGACATTTGTCCTACAATATAGTAGGCACCGACATTTACCATACCATAAGAACATGATGGAACCAACCACATGCATCTGGGCATCAACAGTATTGTTGGCGCCGACAAACCGTCATGTACCTAACGGCGTGGGCAACAAGACTAGGTAGCACACATACTCTCTCTCTCTCTCTCTCACTTGTAAGGCTGTCCCCTTCATCTATAAAAGGGGATGCGCCCTCTCCCAAAAGGAGACGATTCAGACGATCGAACAATAGATAATAGACGGATGATTTCGGCTCACTCTCTGCTAGCTTTAGACATTCTAAAGCTACACAGAGCACACGTTCGAATACTTAGCGCACGTAGGAGCTTACATCACTCTTGGCCCTTCGGTCCAGAGTCCGACCAGACCTCTAACACCCCCATCTTACTCCCACTTGTTTGTAACCCCACAGCAAACTTCGTGCACCTGGGCTCAGGAATAAAGTCACCAACCGACTCAAACTGGACGTAGGGCACGTTGCCTAAACCAATATAAACCCTGTGTCATTGAGTGCTAGGCCACATCCGATCATAACGTACGGTAAAACGACAAATATTTACTAGTTGGTCACTTTTCGCACCGACAATCATACTTCAAATATCCATCACCTATTGCAAGTGGTATAAATCAAATTGGTTTCTACATGTGGTATTTCTAAACCGATATCATCATGTTAATTTCACTTTGGTATTTATATGCTTCCTTCATGCATTATATAGATTAAACTCCCTTGAGCATTAATTTGCCAATTATGCATAAACTGCATTCTCCATCATATGTATGCATATATTTAGGGGAGCTTAGTCTATGTAATATGAGAGTCAAATTTTGTAACCTATTCTACTCCACATACAAAGGATCACAAAGTTTGACCCTCCCTTGTGCTACTAATGTCTTCCTTTTCGGTGTTTGATTCCAAAGGGAAAGAATTTGTAGGACCAAAAGCAAGTCTTATCATAATAATTTACAAGTGGTAATGGTCCGAGAAAGAGAGAATAGTGGATTATGGAGTTAGGGGAGGCTTAAATCCATAATGCCACATGGGGACATTTGCAAGGGCAAGATAATGCCACATGGGTATCTTTTAGCATCATATAACCTTGTCCTTTGCATTGCATCCTAGCAAGTAAATAATTTTAAATTCCAAAATTTTTACTCCCTCCGTTCCTTAATATAAGCCATATAGATTTTTAAAGAAAATTCCAAAATATAGGTATGTATCAGCTCCCAAGCCGATTAGTTTAGAAACCTTCCCACCGTACATAGCACATGCCCCAACCAATCCCTTAGATTTAGGAAGCAATCTGATTGGAAGAGAGAAGATGGCCTGATTTTCCTTTTTTTCTCGGTCTCAGATCCTTCCCCAAGTTGTGCGTTAATATTGGTGCTAAACACTATATGGCTTATATTAAGGAACGGAGGGAGTATTATTTACTCGCTTTGGTTGTGTTGTCATCAATCACCAAAAAGGGGGAGATTGTAAGAAAAAATGACTCTAGGCCCATTTACTTTAGATTTTGGTGTTTGATGACCAACACAACCAAATTGGACTAATAAATTTGTAAGTAATTATTTTGTAGTTCAATAGGGTGCAAAAATGACTTGGACGAAGGCGACATGATGATATGATGATCAACACCTTAAGCAAGACCCAAGAAGCACAAGAGAGGATCCAAGATATCAAGCAAAGTCCAGGTACTAAGATAGAAACCAAGCCAAACGCAAGATCATGAAGAAACGAGCTCCACAGAGGTGACCGGACGCGGCCCTATGAGGACCGTTCGATCAGTTGCTCGGCAACAGCATGCGTCAGCAGTAGTGACCGGACGCTGAGCGAGGCAGTGACCAGATGCACGAACTTCACTATTCATCGTCACGGCAACAACTCAGTGAGGACCGGACGCAGCGGCACTGGATGACCGAACGCACAAAGTGCAGCGTCCAATCATGTCCAGAGAGGTTCTAGAGCGACGCAAATGCGACCGGATGCGTCCGGTAAATGATGACTGGACTCGGTAGTGCGTCCGATCTCTACGCGTGCGCTCAACGGTCGGGATGACCGGGCGTGTTCGGTCAGGACGACAACAGCGTCCGGTCAATGGCAGAAAGTTGGGTTTCATCCCCAACGGAAGCTTGCGCACTTCTCGATACCTCAGTAAAAATACCGGAGTCGTCGACGAGAGTTTGCATATCTCTACCTTACTCTTTAGCTTTCGCATTGCAATCCTAGTTTGTGCTTTACTTTCCTAGCTTAGTGATAGGCTAGTTGATAAGTTTGAAACCTAGGTTGCATAACTTCTTTTTATGGTAGAGATAGCAACACACTAGCAAAATCATAGTTGCACATTTAGATAGTTTATCTTTTACATAGGTTTTGCTAAGGATAGAATTAGAGGCCATAGTTTAGAGTTAGAGTTTTAAGTTGCCTAATTCACCCCCCCTCTTAGGCGTCACGGTCCCTAACAGAGCTATATCGTGGAAAAGATCAAAGCAAACCGTCACTACATCGTCCACAATGTATGCCGAGTTTGTAGCATGTTATGAGGCCGCAGGGCAGGTGAATTAGCTGAAGAAATTCATGCCCGGGTTGAAATTGGTAGACGACATACATAAGCAAGTGGTGCTGCCAAACACATTGACATAAAGTATTATGTTGTGAAAGATAAAGTCCGGAATCATATAATTAGTCTTGAGCATATAAGAATAGAAAAGATGCTCGCGGATTCGCTTACAAAAGGCTTACCACCCAGCGTGTTTAGAGAACACATAGCCGGTATGGGTTTAAGGGAAAGCCTATGATTCCTGGACAATAAGGGTCAGAATCTGTTTTAAAACAGAGAGGTGCATTGTAGCTATTAAATCTAATGTCAACTGACCGTGACGATGAGACACGCTCTATGCACTGATCTGTGATGGAATGGAAAAAAGATAAAGTAAGTTAAATTTAAGTCATAAGGTAAGATCAAGGGGGAGAATGTTAAGTTGATCTCCACCAACTTGGTCCAACGGCCAATTGGGCCATTGATCCGCGCCCTGATCGGGGGCGTCCAACCATTCTATGGTTGGTGGGTCCCTGTCGCACAGCGCCATAAAAAGAGATGTGGGGGTCGGGGCACAAGACACGAGGTTCACCCGCGCCGCCAGAAACTCCACCTACACTCCTAACCCTAGCAGATCTAGAGAGGGGGCACTGCCAGCGACGGGAAGTACCGCCACCGGTTTCACCGCCGCCTCTGCACTGCCGCCTTTGTGACAGCACCTCCACCGCGCCGTTCGACACCGCCGCCGGGACACTGCACCGACAGCATGGCTTCCTCCTCTTCCTCCAAGCCCGACGGTTTGCATCTCCGAACCTCTCTCCCTCTATCTCTAAATTTCGTACTAGTTCATGTTCTATGGCTTACTATTTATCCCAAATGTCAGTATATATGCTAGATCTTTGGCTAGTGGATCATGTCAAGTCTATCATAGATTAGTAGTAATCTGAACTATGGATGAGGTTAAACTAATCTGGATAATGGATCATAATAATCTAGAACGTTGTTTAGATACCTGATGATTATAAGGTTGGATTATTGTTAGCTACTTAGCTGGGTGCAAAATAACCTTTATAATCTTGAAAAATAAGGTTTGAGAAAGATTGTAGGATTACAATAATCCGATAGTTGTATGATCTAAGGTGTTTAGATCACCTTCAGATTATTTCATCTAATTACTATAATTTAACTAGAATCCAAACACACCTTTAATGATGGCAATGTACTCTGTCTTTGACGAAAACCCAAACATTTCACAGCCCCGTGTGAACCGTGAAGTACAGCGCAGTATCGGCGCTCTACTGTTCTCCGTCAATCCACCGACCGGGCAGGCGTAGAGGCCTCATCATGATCATGGCCGGCGACCTTTGACGCGCCGCTGTAACACCACACGTGACCCATGCCTGCGGCAATCCGCAAGCAAGTTCTGCCGGCGTTGCAGGCCTTTGCTTGCAGTCTCACAGGGAACGCGGTGTGAGACCAACGTGTCTGTTTCGCTGTTGCAGATTTGTGTACCGAGCTGGTAAGTACTCCCTTTTTTTTAAAAGAAACTTTAACTAAGTTTATAATAAATAGTACTAGTATTTATGTGCTAAAATAAATTTATTATTAAAATATATTTTATTAATACTTATTTTATCTCAAGAATATTAATATATTTTTATAAAATTTTAGTTAAAATTAAAATTATTTGACTTCTCGAAAGGTGATAATTGTATTCTTACGTGATAGAAGGCCGGAGGGACTACTAGTCGAGAATGCAGAGCCTCAGTAGTTAGTAGCCGATCACACTGGTAAACATGATGTTGTAATTTTTATCAGTAATGCTGTGAAATTCTTCAGACTGTTGAAGAATCTTTTTTATCAATGGAACAGTGAGTCAGTGCTGACACGAGGAATGATTATTCCGTCCGAGCAGTCATCACGCGCCCTGGCCCCGTTAGCTTATCTTATAATACATACTTTTCGGCTTCTTTTTTAGTCGGAACAATATTTTTCTCTCCCAACAAATCCGTCGAAACAGTGTTTTGGATTGTTTTTCCAGCGAAACGAATGGAGCCCCTGTTCGCTTGGCTTATAAGCCGTACTTTTTCAGCCAGCGAACAATATTTTTTTCTCATAATAAATCAGCCAATAATACTTTCAGTGATGACTTATCAGCCAAGCCAGCAATGATTCCGCTCTGTCAACGACTCAACGGCGGCTTTCTGTTGCCTCGATGCATGACTGCCTGCCCGATCCCAGACTGCATGCAGCGCACGAATTCAATGGCTACAGCTACAGCTACAGCCACAGGCGACCGCATCCTTCCAGAGAAGGGCCCGGCGCAGGGCTGCCGCGCCTCCATTATTGCAGCCGTGAACTGCAGATGCAGATGCCAGTGGTGGGGCCACTCGATCGGGCAGGGCTCCTCCGATCCGGCGATCCCGGCAAGTGTCTCAGCCTCTCAGGTCGACACGTCTGCGGCTCTGTGCAGTGTGAACAGGCTCAACCGTTCAAGTGCATGGGCGCCAGCTGTGCCGGGAATGGATTACATGATGGCCACTCGAACTTAATCTTTGCTTTGCCGGTAACCCTTGTCGACGGGACGGATGCGGGATGCCTTTGGTGATTATTATCCGGCCATGCGAGCTAGCGGCGCGCGCATGATGCCAGTACACACTGACACTTGACACTTGTAGCCTTATAGGGATGGTCGGATGGATAGGCCTAGACATCAATCATCGATCGGCACTTGCAGACTTGCTAGTACACTCCTACCTCCGGGCAGCTTCACTACACCACACCCTTTAAATAATGACTGATTTAAAGTTACTAAAAGAGTATACAGCGATAAACAGTCAGTTGCTAAAGGTTATAGCGATGGACCCCACAGGTGCTAATGAAGCCGTCGTTATATGTATATAGCGACGAACATCATCTTTAGCAACGGAAAGTTCGACTGTCCAACTTTTAGCGACCGACAACATGTTAGAGCTTTTAGCGACCGACAGTCCAACGGTATAAAGACCTTTTAGCAACTAACAATTCATCGAGCTCAATTAAACAAGATAAAAAAATAAAACCTTGTATATTTAAAACTCATATACATTGGATCAAACATTAAGAACAATGCAATATTGAAATTATGTAACGTCATACACAAATGATCACATTAACCATATTCATTTAATTATCACATTAACCATACTCATTCAATTATTACATTAAGACGTGGGTGGCGGCCGACGGTGCTGAGACGTGGGCGGCCGAGCGGCGGGGCAGTCGTCCGGGGTTGGGCAGCCGGCGGGGGCGAGCAGCCGGGAGGGCAGGCATGAGGCATTGGTCTCGGTGAGGGAGGGTGGCGTCGGTCTTGTTTGGTGGCGACGCGTGTGGACGGGCAGCGGGAGCAGGGAGAAAGAGCGTTGTGTGTATTTGGTCTTGGTGAGATGGGTTAGGGTTTACATGTGACTTTTTGACCAAAATTTTCACCGGAACGGGCCAAAAACACCGCGCCAATGGATATTGGTATTTAGCGATGGACGATCCGACTTAGTTACTCATATATAGCGACTCACGATCCAATGCAAAAGCAAAATATTTATAGCAACGGACCATCCATCCCAGTATTTGATATTAGCAACGAACGGTCTAAGGACAAGCTTTAGCGACTCATCGTTCAACACTAATGTTAACTTTTAGCGTTAGATGCTATTCTAGTGTTGTGGTGTAGTGTTTTTTAGGCGTTCTCACGTTTTTGTATAGGCAGGTATGTGAGGCATTGCAGCTATATCTAGACGAATATCTCCTCAAATCTCACTAGCAGTAAATATGGGCACTGTAAACGAAGGGACTAGCTTTCACGTTGTTGTTTTCTTGGTGCTAGTTGCTGGGCGCTTCGCGCGAGCCAATCACCAGGTGTGAGGAGTTGCCTATATTCGCAAGATTTTATTCTCTAGTTAATGGTGCATGCATGCATACATGAAGTTGCCTATATTCGCAAGATTTTTTTCTCTAGCTATACACACTCTTTGCTCCTTGATATTCGGGATTCACCTTCTCACGCCTAAAAAAGCTGCCTGGAGGGACAACTAATCTAGAGCCAGCGGCTGTGGCAGGTCCAAGTACCTTTGTTTGGTACGGAACGGTGGCTAGAGAAGTTAGCCAGTAGGATAAGCTATACTCCCTTCTCATAGGAAAAGAAAGTAGTTTAGGACAGTATTTAGCATACCAAGGACTGATTAATTAGGGTAGAGTTTTCCTTATCTACCGCTGTTAAATATGGTTGCGGATCCTTCGTAGACAGCAGCCTCTCGCGGCTTGATTGGTTAGCGCAGCAACTCCTGAGACTTGGAGTTCCAGGTTCGATTTTTCACGGGCGCAATTTTTTTTGCATGGCGCGCGCTGTTTTCATTGCATGGCACTGTGTGGAGCATCTGTTGCGCGCGCTGCGTTTCATTTGCTCACGTTTCATTTGCTAGGTATTTAAACGCCCCGTGCAACAGACGAAGATGGCCAGTTCATTTGCTAGCTTGGAGTCACACATGGCCAGTTCATTTGGTACCTTTGATCTAAACGCGCCGGTACTGGAAGACGAAGATGGCAATGGTGGGTTCGACCTCAACGAGTTTTCGTTGGAAACCGGCAACGTTAATGTCTCATAGTATCATGGCCAGTTCATTTCTTATTAGCTTCATGTGTCACATGGCCAGTTCATTTCTTACTAGTTCAATGCTTCCTTTTTGATATGATTTGATTTGAACTTGCCGCTGGACGAATATGGTGCGGTTGATTTTGATTTTGTACAAAACCTGCTGGTAAGATAAACCTCCCTTGATTTTGAACTTTGCTCGTAATCTAAATCGTTGGATTTAGTGTGTTTATTTTTTTACAACTAGAACATGTTATTGAGGCTTCCATTCAAGTCAACCAGCGAAGGAAAGACATGACAGAAGAAGTCACAAAACAAGTTTATCAAGCTTTGTTGGCTAGAAGCAAGAATGGCAAACTAGGCAAGAAAGATACGAGAATTGTTGCCGATCATTTTGGACTACACATTCGGTCAGTTCAGCGCTTGTGGAAGCGTGGTAAAATATCACTTGCTCATAGCATTCCGTTGTGGTTGCTAGTCGAAAGAAGGGTAGATGTGGCCATAAGGCAATCCCTGTTGATTTGGAACAATTGCGCAACATTCCTCTCAAGGAAAGAATGACCATAGAAGATGTGTGTAGCAAACTTAACATGAGCAAATGGAAGATACAAAGGTATTTGAAAAAAAGTTTTCTTAGGCGCCACTCTAGTAGCATCAACCCATACCTCACAGATGCTAACAAGAAGTCTCGGTTAAAGTGGTGTGTTGACATGATTGAGAAGGATTTGCTTGGTGATCCAAGATTTAAGGGGTTTTTTGACTTTGTGTTCATTGATGAAAAATTGTTTTATCTCTCTCAAAATATGAGAAATATTACTTGCTACCCGAGGAAGATGAGCCCCATCGCACTTGTAAGAACAAGAATTACATCCTCGGCTCATGTTTTTGTGTGTTTGTGCTCGGCCGAGGTTTAGGGATGGGGAGTGTATTTTTATGGGAAAATTGGTTGCTTTCCATTGATCACTTATGGAAATGTTGTAAGAAGAAGTCAGAATCGTCTTCATGGAGCCCAAGTTATCAAGCCCATAACTTCAATCACAAGAGATGTGATTAGAGATTTCATGGTAAACAAAGTATTGCCTGCCATCCGAACCAAATGGCCAAGAGAAGATGTGAACAAACCAATTTTCATACAACAAGATAATGCACCTTCCCATTTACCTATGAATGATCCGGTTTTTTGTGAGGCTGCTAAGCAACAATGATTTGACATTTGTCTAATTTGTCAACCACCCAATTCTCTGGATTTCAACATTCTAGACTTGGGGGTTTTTTCGAGCTATTCAATCTATTCAATACAAGAAGAATGCAAAAATAGTAGAAGATCTAGTTCCAGCAGTGCAACAGGTAAATGGATCAATTGTTCACTTGTTTCATTGTTTTTTGAACAACTAATTTACCCATTGATTGATTTCTTCAACACATGTTTTGTAGGCATTCATAGAGTATTGTCCACACAAAGCAAACAGAATTTTTGTAACACTTCGGAGTGTTTTGAAGGAAGTCATGAGGTTAAAGGATGCAACAAGTTCAAGATTCCTCACATGCAAAAAGAAAAACTAGAGAAAGAAGATCGGCTGCCATTGCAAATCCCTTGTGAGGTGTGGTTGCTAGCTGATGCCATTGCTAGTCTTCCTGCATGAAACCATTATCCTTGCAAATTAGTAGAAACAAATGCATACATTAGCTTGAATGAATGGGGCATGTAACCTTACTGTTTTTTCTTTGCATCTTGCTTCATCTTCCTTATGCTCCTCCAACTTCTTCAAAACGTTCTCAGGCACAAGTATGGTGTAGCCATCCATTTGAAGCTTATTGACATCAGGAATATAGATCTCGCAATCAAATTTTTCCATGTCATTCATTATCCTTGCTGCGAGATCGTAGTCACGGTGAACAAGACCGCAACGGGCACACCTGCTAGCGAGGCGGCGAGCTAGGCGACAGCCTTCATCGTCGTTGTCATCGTGGGTCGTGCCGCAGCGAACACAGAGAGAAGGCTTGGACTCCGAAGTCATCTCCATGGCGCCAGCAACGATCGTGGGTTCCTGCTCGAGGTCATCCTCCGTCGTTATCTCCATGGAGTCCACCGGCGCTAACTCCTCCGACGTCACAGAGTCCGCCGCTGCATCGGCGTCCATGAAGCCGCGAGTGGCGGCGTAGGCGAGGAAGCAGCGAGCACGGCGTCGGCGAGGAAGCGTTGGCGAGCGGGTGAGCGCGGCCTGCGAAACACGGTGACTAAATGAGTGTTAAATGACATGCGAAACGCGGTGACGAAGGGAGGCGAGACATGCGAAACGCGGTGATTAATGAGCGTTAAACGGGCGAGCGCGGCGTGCGAAGCGGAGGGGCAAAGCCGTCCTAGAACGAGCTGAACGACTTCCTTTACGCAAACAGGATTTAGTCGCAGAACGACTTTCTTTTCCTATACGGAGGGAGTAGTATATACTCCATCCATCCGTCTAGAAAATAATGTAACTACGGGTTACGTGCCGGTAAAAATAATTCATGTTTGACTAAATTTCTAGTGAATACTATTCACATTTACGGCGCCAAAATGATTTGTTATGAAAATACATTTCGTAATTAATCCAATGATATTATTCGTTATCATAAATGTTGATATTTTTTTATCTATAATTGATTGAACTTAAGATACTAAATCATGACACTGTGCTAGAATTGCATTATTTCCTGGACAGAGGGAGTACTAGAGAACTTAGACAGTAGGATAAGCTATAGTATATATAAGCTTCTGGTCATCTAAACTCGAATCTATTGTCCCTAGGGATGCATATTCAAACTATTTTAGGTCATTGAGTCGACCCCAAAAATGATCAAATGAACTAGAATGGTATTTTCGTAGTTTGAGGGAAGTGAAAAAATGAACTAAAATGGCATTTGACTGTATTTAGTTAGCTGACCCAAAAACGAAACATCATTGGGTACCCACTCGCATCCCTAATTGTCCCCCTATTTTATCTTGACAAGAAATTGTCACCAAATATCATGTTCATTTGGATTTGAGACTCAAACGTCCAAGCCAGGTTACTTCGCTCTTCTGTCAGTCATGAACTCAGACGACACAGAAGATTAATTTTGAATTGGGGGATAAACAACGGTAGCTATTCGTTCACTATCTATCTCAAGAAATCAATAGTACAGCCTGAAGAATCGTTCAGGTTCGTTTCTCTAGTCGCTAGCATACATCACTTCAGAAAAAAAAAAGTAATGGTGATAAATAGTTAAATAAAAATAGATAGAGGCATCCAGCTGGTGCTGTGATGGGACGACAGTGGACCGTGATTGCTCACGCGTGCATGCATGTACGAGTACATACAGCACGAAACAATGATTTGATGGAGAGATATCTATGTGAAGAACGTTCCCTTGGCAAGGAACGTTCCAACGGAGCTGCCGTCTCAAAACAAAAGGGGCATCATGATGATGATGAGGAGGGCCCTCCAATTATACGTGGTCCGATCAATGCTAGGACACTAGGAGCACGTTTGTTTGACTGGCACGTACACGCCCCCGGGCCGGGGCCCGGTGATGATTATGCATGTTTTCAAGTCACTTCACGTCCTAATCCTCCAGGACACCAGCGTCCATGCTCGCTTAATAACCCCACGCACTGGAGGCAGCAGTTAAGATAAAACTATTTTCCTCTTAATAGTACACATATGCAATGCATGCATCAGAAACAAAATGATTTCTGTACAAATCCCTTTTGATACGTCCTGTATTGATTAAAAGCCTGCCAAAACGGGCTGTTGCTGGCGCGAAACAACTCCTGGCTAGTACAAATTTGAGAACGAATTGTGCGGCTGGGAATCCTTTATAACCGAACATGGCCTAAAAGGGATTATCTCAGTCCAAATGAACCCGGAAGCTGATCTGTTGCTGAACCTCTCCAATTCATGGTACACGGCTCAACCGCTCAAAATATGCTACACTACGGGAAAAAAAATGGAGCCACCTGTCTAAGAACTTGGCACGATGGGTGGCATGACAGACCTATATATATATATATATATATATATATATATATATATATATATATATATATATATATATATATATATATATATATATATATATATATATATAGACACACACACACACGTAAAAATAGCATATATGTAAGCACGGCGCTTCTGAATTCTAAGCGGGCAGTTGTAACGCAAGTGCCTTATTGCTTATCTGATCTCAGGGACAGCACATTCGTATGCATCGAAATCTCGTCCAAAAACATGTTACGATAACGCAAAGCTGTTTTTTTTACAATAAATTCGTTATTGCTACTACGCATGTATTCATCGAAAACAGCTATGCATCCCAACTTTTATAGTAACAAAGTATACATATATGGAAAAGCGAAGTTTCAAACAAAATCAAGTGATCGGAAGACAATGCCTTCCAAAGCTTGGAACATTCCACGATTCACAAGTCAGTCAGGCAGCTGATGATTGGCAGTGCCCTGCGGCCTCCGCTGTGTTCCCTTCCCGACAGGCAGCATCAAAAAGAAAGTCTGAATTTTCCACGGAAGCCGGCTCAAAATATTTGATCTTAGGAATATTATTGTTCGGGTGGGGATGGCAAAGCGGCTTAGTACCGGTACCACCGTACCTGGAGAAAAAAGCACAAGCTGAAACTGACGCAGCAGCCGAGTAGCGGCACCCGGCACGACGACGCCGTGCAAGACAAGGGACTCGCGATCAGAATCTTGCTAGGCGATAGGCCATCACCCTGCTCAATCCCCCCGCCAGCCAAACGCCGCAGGCAGCGCCGGCAGCGAATCTCCGTCACCTGACCTGATTGCACGCACGGTAATGGAACACGTAGGTAGCTCACTCACTCACTCACTGGGCCCCTCCCATGACTTCATCGTAAAGGTACCTGAATTTGCACCACAACTGCCACACTCCGAGATTTTGCATCCCATGTTGTATCCCAAGACACCGAGATGGACTATTTGTATTTTACAGCGATTTTCCTAACAAAGCGGCTACTAGTTTAAGGCAGACTTGGCAGTGACTTTTTAAGTTTTTTTGCTTTCCATTTGCCTTCTTATCTGCACCCAGTAGAGGTTGAAGCGTGAACACACACACTGCCGCTATTTCTCAGCTCATCAGAGCTCACCGAGCCACCACTTGCTGCCGCTGGCTTGGGTGAAAACTGGGCAAAAATAAAACATGGATTTCAATATATACTACGTACTGTAATTATTTTTTACGAGTCACACAAATAAGTAAAAAAGACTTGCATTGTTCCTAGGATAGAAGAATCACACAGCTGGGCGCAGTCAAGCAAAGCTTCTGCATAGTCGGAGCTAAAAACATAGCCTGGGCACCATCAAAAAGAGCTCCATCTATATGTAAGTTACAGGTTGAGGGGCACTCGTTCATACAAAATAGCAAAGCAAACCACAGACTCAGTTCCCACGTTCCAAACCAGTAACCGTTTCTTATTAGTATAAACATATAGCCATACCAAGGGAGAACGCAAATCCTGTTTTTTTTTTGACACTCCAACAATCACCTCTCAAATCACAACTTTACAAGTTCACTATGGCATGCCAAGATATAGTTGACGCCAGCAACTTGAATATACTAGGGCATGCCAAGATATAGTTAAGCATCACTCCCCAGTAACTTGAATATACTAGGGCATGCCAAGATACAGTTAAGCATCATCAGTAGGACTGTCTGAGTAAACATCCCCAATAGATTGCATAAGGGGAACATACTAGGCTAGCAAACAGCAGCTGCTGCCCGGCGTGAATGCTTGATTTCTTAGTAGCGGTACTTGGTGGAGTAGTCCTTTGGAGCGATCACCAGACCGCGGCCTTTCCGGGCGCCCCTGTAAACAGTCTCCACGATGTCGATGAACTCTTGCTTGTCCTTCAGGGCCCAGTTGATCTTGTTGTTGTTTCCTGTCCCGAGATCGATCATGATGTGCTTGTTCCGGAAGAAGAACATCACCGTCGAAGGGTCGTACAGCTCGTACATGGTGTTGAAATCAGGGACCTCTGTGATGTCAACAAGGTAGATGACCGCAAAGTTCTTTATGGTCTCAGCTACTGCTGCCAGCACTTCATCCATCTAAACATTAACACGAGCAAGTCAGAATAAAGTCAAAACACACAACAGTGCTAAATTAGTGTGGAACCAAATCATATGACCAAGTGAGAATTTAAAAAAAAGCGCAAGTGCCATGGACATGATTTTTAGAAAGCATCAATGAAAAGATCAGATGGCTACTTCACCTCAACTTCATTGAGCCATGAATAGCAAAAATCAAGCACTGAAGTTGTCGCTTGGCTCGCAACATGAGTGGACAGATGTACTATGTTACCTAACAAAGAAAACACCCTAACCACTTCTGTTCCAAATTTAAACATACCAGATACTGTACGACAGTACAAAAGAGTCAAGTGAACATAACTGTAACATGCAATACAACCCAGGCCAATAAACAACAGTTTGTTCGTATAATTTAATCAGCCAAGCAGGAAACTGGCAGTGTTGTGATGAGATCCCCAGACCTCAAGTATTTATTTGTCTCCTCACCAATCGACATGAGGACCAAGCATTAGAGACTTTAAATCAGTGAACTGGTGCAGTTCATAATTCTCTTATGCAGTATTTACAAAAGTAAGCAGAATTGTAGAATCCTGGAGTCAATACCACTAAAACACACCTAACTCTCTATTGTTTCCACATACCTCAAGCCTGAAGAACAGGCTACCGCAAGCAAGAAAGCAACCAGTACAAACAATTGCACCAATTCAGTTTCATCACAAAAGGAGCGATGCAATCTTCCCCTAAGAACAGAAAACCGAAAGATAGTACCATCTTACACTTTATTGATACTATAGCCAAGCAGGGAGCTATCAATGCCAGGCGCTAAATGGTGAGTTGACAGATCATAACAAATGGCCCTCCCACATGTTTCAATCGGCCAAGCAGAATCTGAGCTGTCTAGAACCCTGGCTACCATCAGTATTACCCTAACCTAAGCAACCCCTACTCATGATCACTAATTAGTAATTAACATGAAGGCAGCACTGGTTGCAAAATCTAATATACCTACTACTATAAACAAACGTATAAAGGGAGAAATGGATACATGACAAGTCATTGATTAATAATCCAATTTCATGGAAGTGTATCTTTGCAATAATCGTATCAAATAATAGCTTGTTTATGTATAAAACAAACAAATGTGTCACAAAATTGCCCACTACATTGTAGCAAATTGCAATAGTATAATTACATACATTGAGTGGACTGACTAAGTTCATCAATTCTTCCATTAGGAATCTGAACTCTGAAGCAAGTAAATATGGATAACATCGACACAGAAGCTTAGGTGATGGAAGACACACACAGAGTAGTAAAAAACTATTGCAATATTTGTAACCCAGTTGATTGTATTGACAAGGAGAAGGAATAAACCACTTCATATCAAGGCCGGTGACACTTCATTCCGGCACAACAGTGTCAACAAGAAAAAAGATGATAAGCAAGCAACTGTTAGACTACACCTTTGTAGAGACCTTATTGAGATCTGAGAAACAAGGATGCTTTTCGACAACTACAACCTAAGTCTTGAACACAAGTCCTCAAGTCCAGCTCATCCCATCTCCAAAGACCCAAAACACAAGCATATTTACTTCAGTTGAGGCCCACAATATCCATTCCAAAAGGAACTAATGAAACAACAGGATAGTACATGCGCCCTTCCACGAAAACATAAGAATGGAAATACCAGGACCTATCTACAGTACTACCACACTCCATCAGCATGATGCAACCGCTCCCTCAGTTCAGTCCCCTCCCCCCCCCCCCCCCCCCCCCCCCCCCCCCCCCCCCCCCCCCCCCCCCGGGTTCTTATCAACCACAATAAACTCTGAAACTCTGCAGCCTCCAGACAGAGTCCCAATCCAGAGTGGTCCAGGATCCATTATGGAAAATGCAATGCACCACACCACTCCAAGAAAAAAAATGCGAGACCTATTCAGCCAGAGATGACCTACACAAGATACTATCATACTGCTGATGTTATGGCGTCGGTAAGGTGGCAGGGAAGGAGTAGGAGGGGTACCTCGACTACACAGATCGTAGTCTCAGTTAGGAGGAGAGCGAGGTTTTGCCCCTCGGCTCCCTATTTTGATTAGAGGGAAGAAGAGATAGGTAATTTCATTCTTGATTCATTCTATCAGCCGAGTGGCTTTACAAAGGCCAGCGGCCAGCTCCAATCACTCCTTAATTCTATCACTCTCAATTACCTACCTTATTTCCTTAATTCTCTCAATTTGTTTCCCTTTCTAATTATGCCTAAGACTTGCCTAATCAGCCACTGCTTGCCTTCTTGCTGCAACGCTTGAATGACTTTCCCCACATAACAGCTGAACACCGCATCACAAAGCAGAGACACGGGAACATGATCCAGGACACCATGCAACCCGTGCTGGCTGCTGAACAGCTGATGCCAGTTGCAACATGGTGTTAAGCACAGCTTTATGGATTAGTAAACATGCTACAAATGTGCTTATGGAACTGCCAAAATGTTGTGTGTTTTCAGGGAAAGAGCTATACGGAGTGACAGAGTTACGGAGATGCTGAGAGATATCACTGGGACACTAAAGCGTGCTCTTCCAATTGGAGCCTGTGTTTCAAAATAGTTCATCCTTTTATTAAAATCGCTAAATTTTGGCCACATAGTTTAGCCGTTATAAGTTTGGTCAGATGATCATGGCAGGGCGCCTAATGTTCTAGTTAACATGAAGGCAGCACGGATTGCAGAAACTAAAGCAGCAAAACTGTTACAGTTCACCTATAGCATAAGCAATCAGAGCCCTTGACTCGATTCTCCTGAACTCGAACAGCCTGCTGCAACGCCCACGGGATCCTTACCCCCAATTTCCTGAATTACGCACAGCCTCGACCTCCACGAATTCAATAACCGCACAACCCCCATCGCCCCCAGCGAGGCCTCACCCCCAAAGTAGAACAAACAGAAGGATGGTTAGAATCTAGGGTTAGGATGTTGCTCGATACCTGCATGCAGGTCTCGTCCCAGTCGTGGCCGAAGCGGATGATGACGAGGCGCTCCTCCTCGGCGAGGATGGACTGGTCCACCGCCCACCCCGAGTGGAGATGCGGCAGCAGGTACGACATCTTCTTCCCCCGACGGCTGCTGCTCCCCTTCCTGCTCCTCCGGGATTCTCTCCTGCGGGCTGCGGGTGCTGAGCTGCTTATCGGCGAGAAAAACTGATTCGCGAAAAAGGAGAGGAGGTGCGCCCGAAG
This sequence comes from Miscanthus floridulus, assembly GCF_019320115.1. Lineage (NCBI taxonomy): Eukaryota > Viridiplantae > Streptophyta > Magnoliopsida > Poales > Poaceae > Miscanthus > Miscanthus floridulus. The sequence continues at coordinate 38,446,547 of NC_089597.1, forward strand.
GGCGAAAACCAGCGGATGTGGCAGGCGAGAATTTTTTTTTATTTTTAACACTTTTTAAATTAATTTTAAATCTAACACTGTTTTAATTTTTTTTTTTCAAAACTAACACTTTTGGCCGAGCCTATTTACCTGGCGTGGTGAAACACCTGTGCAGCGTCATGCATGGTGGCGTGGTGAGAGGGATGACGTGGCGACGACCCGGGCGCTGACCGATGACGTGGCAGGTTCTGCCGCGCCGGCACTGACGCGCCATAGACCACGGCGCAGCAGGCCCAGTTAAATAACGCCCACGAGCCGCCCTCCCTCAGTCTGCCTGCCCACCGCCGCGCACGCACGCCCGCCCGACGGCAACGCTCGCCGTCGTGCCGACCGCGTCACGCACGCTGGCGCGCCACTCTCGCTGCGCCACAAACGCCGACGCGCCACGGCCGCCGGCCGCCCGCTGCGCCCGCACGCCGGCGCGCCACCCCTCCGGCCGTCCGCCGCGCCCTCCGGCCACGCACATAGGTATTTGTAAAATTTAGCAAGGTTTTATAAAATTCATATAGGTATTTGTTAGGGATATCAATAGTCTCGTATGCAATAAATTTTGCGTGTATGTTTTGTTAAATTTCTTTTGTAAAATATATTCATAGCCTTTCGTTTTAGAGTTGGCAAAAAAGCTTCTAGTATAATATTATTATCGTAGGGCTATGGTTATCTTTCTATATTATCTGTATCTATTTTTATTTTAAAATTAGCAAAGAAGTTTTTAGCATACTCAACTGCACGGAACCATTGTTTTATTTTCCTAAATTATCCATAGATACTTTCACCCGCCCATAGATACATTCATCCGTTTTCGTATAGCAGTTAGTAACGGAACATCTAGTATACTCATTAGCGCGGTGCCGTGAATAGCTTCTTGTATTATCCGTATTCGTTTTCATTCTAAAGTTGGCAAAGAAGCTTTTAGCGTGCTCGCTAGCGCGAAGCCGTGGCTTTAATTTATCTTTTCAAGTTGGACGTAAATGCTTAAATATGGGGAGCGAGGGGGGAAAGGTCGTCGCTTCTGGTGGATGAAAACAGTAGTTTTTTAACAAAGGTAGTTTTTTAACAAAGGCCGTACCCAAGGAGCCTTACATGCAGTAACAAAGGTAGTTTTTTAAATACGTAGACTCTATGAACTAACGATCATAAAGATTATAAGTAATCGTGCATATCATATACTTGCAGGGTACAAGCCGTACGCACCGACAACGCGACCACACCGACGTTGGCTACACTCCCAATGTGTTGCCTACAAATCTGAAGAGACAGAGACGTCCGAGGGATCCTTACACTCCTAGGACTTAGTTGGTTATGTCGAACTTATGTCAAACGAATATTGTTAGTTGAATATTCGTCCGAAACTTGCAGACTTAGTTGATTATATGCTTAGCTGGATATTGTCGAACTTATGTCAGACGAATATTGTCGTCCGAACTTATGTTAGACGAATATTGTCGAACCAATGAAAATGTTATGTGGTAACTTGTCAACTTGCGTCCAGACTTCATTTATTTGCTTCATATTTGTTTCAATGCGTCGCGGCACTTGTAGTTGTTCAGCTCCCGCAATTGCAATTGAGGCTGGTCGGCTTCTGTTTGCGTCCAGGTCCTACAGCGCCGTGGGCCTTGGCGCGTCAGTGCCGCGCCGTGGTTTATGGCGCGTCAGTGCCGCACCAAGATCGGTGGCGCGGCAGAACCTGCCACGTCATCGGTCAGCGTCCGGGTCGTCGCCACGTCATCCCTCTTGCCGCGCCACCATGCATGCGTGGCACAGGTGTTTCGCCGCGCCAGGTAAATAGGCACGGCCAAACGTGTTAGTTTTGAAAAAAAAAATTAAAATGGTATTAGATTTAAAATTAGTTTAAAAATGTTTAAAAAAAATCACAGGCGAAGTCTCCAGGGCAAGGCCCAATGCGGATAGAGAAAGAAGGGGGAAACAGACACGTCACGCGCACCGCCATGGCTGCACCGGGTCCGGGTGCTTGTAGCCCAATACACGCAGTTTGGGCCTGTGTGATGGATCAGCCGTACATTGGAGTTGGGCCCTTGGAGCTGCTCTCAATCTCATGTCGTCGTAGTTTCTCCAAAAAAGAAAAATCATGCTGTGGCATCTTTCATTTTTTATTTACCTTTTATTTGCAAAATTGAATCCTCTAATAAAAAAATCACAAACATAGACTTATATGTCGTGGACTTGAAATGGATGGCGGAATGCATTTTTATCCGTTTTATTTACTTGGTGAGAAATAATTTTTTGGTCAAATAAAACAGCCGCAAATATGTCGTGGCAATTATGTGGCATGATGGTTGGATGAAAGATATATCACCATCTGCGCTAGCGATCCATATGGATCGCCATTTCAGTGAAAATTGTAATCTATGTGTAATGTTGTTTCGTTCGTGTCCAATATTAAAACGAGAAGTATGCATTATTTCGCGTGCATACATTACAACATGTAAAAAAATGGTTACTGACAACAATATTTTTAGTTTAACCATATACTCTTTTATAAAACACTCTAAAAAAAGACCCTCATATCTGATGCTCATCAAATAAGGAAAACTAAAATTTCCTGTTTTTAACTGGCATGATCCATATGTATAGCCACTAAAGGACACGCTCCAAATATTTTCTTACTTTATTCGTCCTATAATGTACTCCCTCTGTCCAAAAGTATAAAGGAATCCGGTTTAGGCCTAAGTCAAATTATAGTAACTTTGACCAAGTTTACAAAAAAAAGAAAAATAAGTAAGACTTTAAATTAGCTTAATTGATACATTATGAAATATATTTTTATAATATATACATCTTTTGATGTGGTAGATGTTAATATTCTTTTCTGTAAGTTTGATCAAAATTATTGTAGTTTGACTTAGGACAAAACTGGATTTTCTTATATTTCAAAGCGGAGGGAGTAGTGTATTTAAGCATTTAAAATTTGTACACAAATATAAGGGATTTATTATCTAAAACATAAGGGATTTTAGGAGAGAAAAGATAGTTTTGCATTAAATATAATTTTTGGTAGGTATTATATAGTTACTTGCTATTTATTAACCAATCCTGCATTAATCATGCTCATGAATTCATATAGTGTCTGATTAAGAAAAATAATGTAAGGTTATATGTGTCTTTTGTATTTTGTCTTAATTTATCATAAAATCTCTAGAATGCACTACAACACGGATGGAGTATTTCTCACCGGACACCAACGATTCATTTATGGGCCTCAATACATATATCGTGTCCACGACGTCATATAGTGATGGCAACATACACATTACTTCTCCCTCTGTCCTATTACATTTTATACTCTTATAAAGCTAAATCCCACCACATATTTTTCTCAACATACAAATTGTCTAACTAGGCAATCCACTATCACACACAATTAAAAACCCACTAGCTCATGCAATTGTAATGTCCACGTCAGCAAGTCACCTATTTCTCTCAACATATAAGTTGTCTAACTAGGCAATGCATTATCACACACAATTAAAATCCACTAGCACATACAATTGTAATGTTCACGTCAGCAAGGCACATAAGTATTTTGTTTGTCCACGTCATCATGCCACGCAATCATAATCCGCAATTCCCGCAGCAACGCGCAGGGTATTTTTCTAGTATACCAGAAAGACACAACCAGAGATCAAGTATGTTGTAAAAAAAAACAGAGATCAAGTAAATTTTGGAACAGGCTCAAGTGCATGGGCGCCAGCTAGCTGTGCCGGGATTACAATTACATGATGGGCTTGATGGCCTCTCGAGCTTAATCTTTTGCTTTGCCGGTAACCCTTGTCGACGGATCGGATGCCTTTGGTGTGATTAGGTTATCCGGTCACGCACGGTGCTAGCGGCGCATGATGCCAGTACACACTGACACTTCACACTTGTGTAGCCTGCTTTTGTAGGGGATGGTCGGATGGATGGGCCTAGACATCAATCATCGATCGGATTACATACACTTGCAGACTTGCTAGTACACACGGCTCTGGCAGGTCCAAGTCCAAGCGCCTTTGTTCCGCTTTTTATCTTGACAAGAAAATGTACACCAAATATTCAGTCACGTACTCAGACAAATTAAAGAAGGTTAATTTTGAATTGAGCGATAAACAACGGTAGCTATTCATTTATTATCTTCTATACAACTAAAAATAACAAAGCGTTGACACTTTTTTATGCGACATTTCAACGTGGGTCCATCGTCATACCTGCTGCGATCCCACACCCCTCTGCTCCTACGACCGTCTCTTGCGATCCCCTGCCCATCCTACCCCTTTTCCTCTCCCTCTGATTTTATTTCCATAACAAACCACCCCACACCGATGCCACAATCATCGCGAGACGCTGACGCCTTCTCCCCACCCCATTAGGATGCCATGATCGCTCAAGCCTCGCGGCGGGCGGTGTGAGGCCAAGGGCGGCACGGCGGGAGGGGCGTCGTGTAACACCCCTGGTGTTACGAGCTTGTTTAGCACCACACTTTAGGCCTAAGACGAATTTTCGAAACGAGTTTCTCGGATTTTTTATTTAAAACGTACTCGACACGATAAGCGAATTCTGTGTAACTTAGTTTCGTGGACTCAAATAAACGTTCAAGTTAAACCACGCCGTGCGTAGAAATATTTAGGAATGTCGAACGATAATTTTGGCAAATGGTTTGTTCTATTAAATTCAGAATGAAAAGCAACTTTTATAAATAAAATAAAAATCTATTAATAAATAGAACGATATATATTTATAAGCTTGGTTTAAGTGACATGTTTAAGTATAGACTCGTTTTTGTCCCTGCAATAGGTTGGTAACGTACCCGCGACAGCTGTCCGTCTGGCCGTTTCATAAATTTACGTGGTTCTGAGCTGACAGTCCAGAGTCCAGACGCGTGATTCGTGATCGAAAAGACTGCCTCCACCGGTCCATCCGCCCTTGGAATCGACGGGGATACGATACGCACTGTAACTCGCGAGCTTGTCGTCTTCGTCTTGGCCGCTCTCGCATCGGCCATCCCAGGCATCCGTCGCCTTTCGACAGTGTGGTTTTTGTTCACTACAGGAGTAGGTAGGTTGCAAACCTCCATGTGCTAAAAGTCGCAGAGAGCATGCGAGACTGACTGCGCCTACTACTTTTTACCTTTCCTTCTCGGTAATTTACAGCGGCCAGCGACCTACTATGGCTGTAGTAATTGTCTCGGAACAAAAGTGGTAACTGCCTAGACGTTGCAACTTGACTAAAGTAGTAAACCGTTATATATATATATACACACACACGTTACAACGATAACTCTAAATCAAGAACGTGTAACTATGGCGCTAGTGCTGCTGTAGCACGTCCCTATCCGTCATCTCTGTAAGACTGTGCTAGTTGACCTGCTCCTCTCTTGCTTGCCTTTTCTTTTCTCCGCTGCAACTTTGTCGGCCCCTGTCTTGTCTCTGTCTTGTCTGACTGCCTCTGCTTCTCTGCCTTTCTTTTCCTTTTACCAGAGCAAGGCACGCACGCAAGCATCGAACGCGTACGCCGCAGTGCCAGCCATCCAGCGGTAGCAGGTTCTTGTTTCTTTGCTTTCCTCTTGCGCTCGGTGCCAGGCATCCGCTCCTTTGCCCTGCACGCTCGCACCACCGCAGTGACAGCGCCGACCTCCTTTCTCCGCCACGCTGCCCCACCGTCACAGCGTCCCGAGCGCGACTACCCTGCTCCTCTATCGCTGCGCAGCCGCTCGAGCTGCTGCCTCGGTCGCCGGCGCACGCCATGCCCGCTGCTCCTCGGCCCGCTATCGCCCGCGCTCCATCGCTGCCCCAGCTCTCTGCTCGCTACCCCGCAGCGCTGTCTCCAATCGCACCATGGCTGCGTCGCCGTGCAGCGCCTCGCGCCCGCGTTGTCACGCCCCCCGCGGACGACCACGCCGGAGAATCGAATCAAGGTCACGCCCACAGCCGCTGCTCCAGGAGACCTCTGCTGGTACCTGCGCTACTCCCCTCGCCGGCCAGCGCACGTGCCTGGCTGCTGTGCCCTTGGTCCCGCGCTGGACCACAGTCGCATCGCCACTCCTCCCGTGCTAGCGCGTCGGCGCTCTTGCTGCTCCTCTGCGTCTCCCACCCGCAGCAGTGCCGTCCCTCCCCATCCTCCCCGTGTGATGGCACACGAGCACCGCCGTTCCATCCTCCGCACCTCCACCGCAGGGCCGTTCGGCCACAGCACCCCACCGCTCTCCTCCCACTCAACGAGCCGAGCACTGCTCCGCCGCACCTCGCCGGTCCGTCCGCGTCGAGCTTGGCCACCGCCTCACCTCCGTGCTGCGCCCTCCTCACCGCGTCAGAAGCCCAGGAGCGCCGTCACTGGCCATCACGCACGAGCACATGCGACCACCACAGCTCCATGTCATAGCGCTGCCCTGTCCGCGCCTTTTAGCCTACAGTGCCCGCCCAGGGCCGCGTCGATCGCAGCTCCTCGCCGCTGTTGCCGCCGCGAGGCTCCGTCTCCTCGGTACCGCCCCAACCGGGGGCACGCTAGGTCCGCCGGTGCCGGAGAGCTACCCTCGTCAGCTGCCGTGGCCGCCCGCTCTACCCCGCGCCGTCTTTTCTCCCACCGACGGGTGCATAGGTAGCCGGGAGTTGGCCGGCTGTGCCCGTTCCGTGCCTCCTCTGCTCTTAAGGATGAAGGGAAGGTGAGATAACGCAAATAGGATCCTTTACCGGGCTCTTTTCACAAAAGTGCTAGACTCATACATTTACCAGTAAGGACTTAGTTGATTTGAGGATAACTCAGGGGTCGCTTCGTAATTATGCCATCGCCGGACCACGTGGGCTGGTTTGCTGGGCTGCGACCTGCCTGGAGTTGGGCCGTCCGCGCCGTTGTTGCTGGTCGCCTAGGTCGCCGGTTGTGCGCGCCTGTAGGCTCGCCCGCGCCAGGCCGGCTTGCCCGTCGCCTGGGCCGTCGTGCCCGCCCCGCTTGGGCCGGCCTGGTACCACACCGTCTAGGCCACACGTCCACGTTGGGTTGGCTGGGCCGATTAGCTGTCGTCGGCCTTTTGTTCTAAGAAAAACATTTAGGTAAATTGGTTTCGGAAATAAATTTGTAAAATCAATATAAAATTGTGTAGATGTCCAAAAATGGTGAAACCAGTTTTGTTGAGTCTCTAAAATCATGATCTACCTGTTAGTATATTTTGTTCACATAGTTTGATAATATTCTTGGAAGCTATATAATTAATTTAAGGTACTTAATATTGTAAAAAGATAACTTGTAGGAATTTATATGGTAAATTGGTAATAGCGTTGGATCTGAAATTTCTACAGTAGGTTTCTAGCAATATTAGGTACTCATTGTAATTGTTGTAGCTCCAGGACAATTAGTTAGCTAAATAGATAATGATGTCATGTTGCTGAAAGGATCAAGATGCCCAAGAGGGGGTGAATTGGGCTAATTCTAAATTTTCTTGCAATAATTAAATCCTATGGTTAGCCCAATTAACCCCTTGTGCCTAGAAAAGTGTTTCTATTAATCTAACGCATAAAAGGACTTGCAACCTATGTTCCAAACTTACTCTAGCATGGCAATTCTATGAATGTAAAAACGAGTATTGAATTGCTCAAAGTAAATGCTTAAAGTAAATACTCAAAGTAAATAGAGAGAGAGAGAGAGAGAGAGGAACGCGGCTATATTTTACCGAGGTATCGGAGAGTCACCACTCCCCACTAGTCCTCGTTGGAGCACCCGCGCAAGGGTGTAGCTCCCCCTTGATCCATGCAAGGATCAAGTGCTCTCTACGGGTTGATTCTTCGACACTCCGTCGCGGTGAATCACCCAAAACCGCTCACAACATGAGTTGGGTCACCCACAAGCTCCGCCGGGTGATCATCAAGCTCCCAATCACCACCAAGCCGTCTAGGTGATGGCGATCACCAAGAGTAACAAGCATGAACTCTCACTTGACCACGCGAAGCCTAATGAGAACGGTGGATGCACACTTTGCTACTCTTGATTCACTAATGAGGCTACTCTCTTGGATTCTCAAATCTCAATCACCTCACTAGGACCTTGCTCTTCTTGGCACTCACAAACGTGTTTCTTAGCTGTTGGAATGAGCAAAAGTGACTCCACACACGAGTGGAGCTTCTATTTATAAGGCAGTCTGAAAAACGAAGCGTTATGTGCCTCTGCGGGGTGACCGAACGCTCCGGTCATGTTGACCGGACGCTCCGGTCAGTTCAACCCGCACACCAGTGTTTACGTGTTGACCGGACGCTGGCAGGGTCCGATCACCACTGACCGGACGCGTCCGGTCGCATTAAACCCTCACTAGAACCTTACTGTACTCGACCGGACGCTAGATCCTCAGGGTCCGGTCAGTATTGACCGGACGTGTCCAGTCGCAGATTCACTCTTCTGGAACCTTACTGGAGTCGACCGGACGCTGCCTCTCATCGTTCGGTCACTTGACCACTTAGCGTCCGGTCGCACCGAACGCAATCTCCTTGATCAAATGAACTGACCGGACCCTTTGGCCAGCGTCTGGTCACACCGGAGCCAGCGTTCGGTCAGCATTTGACCCTCCATTCACTTCCAACTCTCAAACATATGTGAATGAAGTTTGCTCCACAGGATCATAGGGCTGTTGTGGAGCTACCTAGTGCTAGTTTTAACAAGTGTGCACCACACCTAACTCACTAGACTTATCTAGGTCAAGCTACAAGTCCATACCCCCCTTAATAGTATGGCCAAAGGAAAAACAAAGTCCTAAACTACTCTAAGTGTCTCTCCAACTCCAATCGACACTTAGAACTAGTCATCCTTAACCTTGTCGTCCATCCTTCGAAAACCCAAACAATTTCCATCGTAGGGGCATGACCACCTTGATTGCCCAATTGATCTCCATTACCATGATCTAACTTAATTGCCTCTGCAAAACACATGTTAGTCATAGTAATCTTGTATTGTCATTAATCACTGAAACCCAACAAGGGGCCTAGATGCTTTCAATCTCCCCCTTTTTGGTGATTGATGACAATACCACCTCGAGTATGTGAAAGAGTGAGGTTTTTGACATGCTTGGTTCATATAAGCTTTTGTCAATAAGAACAAGAGCGTTAGGCAAGCTTATATGACCCAAGCCAACACGATGTGCTCAAAAGATATGAAATAAGCATGAGTACAAGTAATAAAGCTCATTTGCATCAGAGTATAAACGCGGAAGCAAAAGCAAATGAGCATAACACAAGTGATATGACATATCAATGAATTCAAAGTAGAGAGCACACATGTCATATATCACAATCACGTAGATATCACTATCACATAGATATAATAGTATGCATGAAGGTAAACACACGAATGCATAAAAGTAATAGTGTATCACACAAAGACTCCAAATGTATATAATAGACTAATAGCTAACTAGACTCCCCCTAAAACACGCTCCCCCTAAGTCTACATACTCGAACCCTCTCCCCCTTTGGCGTCAAACACCAAAACCTAAGGGTCGGTCGGCGGGGCTACAGCGGACGAGCCAGGCGCTGAGGTACGAGGGGCAAGCTAGAACTGGGTGCCATCATCATCTGACCCTGAGCTCTGTACTGACTGACCCTTTGTGGCTAGAAGTGTCTCTGAAGCGGTCTGGGTCTGAGCTAGGGCAGGTGCTGCCTGTGATGCTGCTGGTATATCTATCGTAGGATCTGAAGATGCGACAGAAGAAGGGAGCTTCTGAGTAGTCACGGCGACAGGAGCTGCTATAGAGGTACCTAGGGCATACATATGTGGTGGTGTAGGCATCCCTGTCAACTCACTAAAAGATGCTCCAAGACTCCTGGAGACTGACGTGTTAGGTACAAATAGCGAGCGTGACTGATCCGGTGTGAAGCCCGTATGATATGGTGTGAACTACGGGGCTACCATTGGAGAGGATAACCACTAGGACACCTGTACTGTGGGAGAAGCAAAGGGAGCTAGAGGTTGTCCCTGACTCTGAAGCCCACTGGGCTGTACTGCTGGAGTCGTCATAGTGGTGGCAGGTTGAGCAAGCTGGGGTGAAGGCTGTGACTGTGGAGCCCCAAGTGCTGTTACTACATGCTACATAAATCCCACAAGCTGCTGCTGCATGAGTAACTACTGCTGATGCATCTGCTGCTGCTGCTGCTGGAGGATCTACTACTGTCGCTGGAACTCGTCCTGACGAGCCTGAAACTGTGCAAAGTTGGCAGCGGTCTCCTGAGTCTGTCGTGCCTGATCCTGCTGCATCCGCTCAAGAATAGCAATCAAAGCGAGGTCCATCTACGGTGTAGGTGGAGTGGAGCTAGAACTACCGGCCTCTGCATCATGTCTGCGTGGAGGCATCTGAGGAATAGGCAGGTAGTCGTCATTCGAACTATCACTAGACTCGCTCCTCTCCTCCTAAGCCTTAAGCTGCTCCTCCTCAGTAGCGGCTATGCCTCTTATAATCTCATCCTATTGAGCTGCGGACTCTGGTACATCTGGATGATGGTGAGGCTGAGTGGGTGCCTGTGGTGTGCTATGCTTGATCCTCTGTGCCATGTTATAAGCTGGAAACTCTATGGTGGCACCTCTGTACTCTGCAACCATCTCAGGTGTCCTAACATGCACAGCCTTGAGCATAAGGAATGTGATCCAATGTGCATATGGAAGCTACCTGCGACCCTTGAAGCCCTCAGCTATCGTGTCCTCCATCTCAGACAGAAGAAGATCCCAAATATCGAACACTATCTGCTGCATCAGGGCATTGAGGAGCCAAAGCTATAGGCGAGTCAGACCCTCTCTGTATCCCATCCTAGGAAGTAGTGTCCTCTTGATGATAGCCTCTAGAACTCTAGCTATAGGAGTAAGGTCACTGGGGTTCCTCCTCGACCCCTCACCAAAGGGCTCCTTGAAGCAATGGCGCTCAAGATCTATAGGGGGCACCAAACCACCATGAGGGTGCCTAGGAGGCTATTGCTATCTATAACATACCTCATGTAACCTGATAGGTTGCTCTTGTAACCTCAGTATCTCCCTTGCCCTCTGACTCATCATCCTGTAGTCTCTGCCTCTGAATGCAAAGTGAATATATCTATGGTGTGGGTCAATATAGAGAGAGGCATAAAACTGACGAACCCAGGATGGAACATATACTCCAGTCCATCCAATCAAATCTGTCAGCCCCGGCAGATATGCAAGGTAGGGGCGAATATGCTCTCCAGCTGCTACGACTATAGCCTCAATGCTGCAAACCCGCTGAGATCTGAAAACTGCTCCACTGTTTAGATATGCATTGTAGAAGTCTTCCTAGAGCGGTGTATAGAATCCCTCTGAAGCTCTCACATCCCTCCTGGGTGGAAACCACACATCAAACTCCATAAAGCGAAGCTGCTGAACCTGCTTGGCCGTGGCGGCCCTCAAGTCAAGGTGGGTCACTGGAGGTGGACCCTGTGGACGAGGTGGTGGACGTGATCCCCTCCACTGTGTCGGTGGCCTCGGTGACACTAGAACTCGGGTACAACCAGAGCGATGTAGTAGTGGCTGGGGTGCCTGCTCGATCTCCTCGGCCTGCTGGCCCTCCTCACCCTCCTGAGGCTGCTGTGACTGCTGTCCCTCCTATGTCTCCTGAGCCGGCTGAGGCTCTGCTGGTGGGGGCTGCTGCTGTGACTCCTACTATGACTCCCCCTGAGGCTGAGGATCCACAACGGGAAGATGTCGTCCTGCCATCATGACAGTCCTAGGTGGACTACCATGAAGACGCTCAATGCGCTCAAGTCTGCCCTGCGTGTCTGGTGCCAGATGATCTACAATGACAACTCCACTACGGGCACCTCCTCTCTCGACACGCTCTATGGCCTTAGCAACTGCTACAGCTCTCGCTGTCTCTGCATCAGGGTACTTGCGCTTCTTTGATACAATCTGCTTCATCGCCTTGCCTTTAGTTCCTGCGGGCAAGTGAGGCGGAGGCCTCCGATCCTCATCTCCTGGACCACCACCAACATTCTTGGTGCGAGCCATCTGATCTGACTAGAACCACTGCCGCTGACAAGATCAACTGTCCACTGACACTTTCGAGGCTTGGCCTCGATCCATACTCGTGAGCTTGGCTCTGAGTTGACTGACAACTGCCACTAACACCTCAACGACACCGACTCGCTGCACGATGGAATAGATGGATATACATGTAAATACGATATATCTAATAGATGCAAAACCCTATGAGAGCAAGCAATGTAGGTACGAAATTGAATCAACTGGCATGCTACCTGACAAACCGATGATCCGAAGAAAAGGAAAGTGACACGCGGGGGAACCACCGAATTAGGGTTGACGGTGAGCAGTTAGTCGATAGACCGACGCTGGATGTGGATGGCAGAGAGGCTGCTCTAGACCACGGCGGCGCAGGCCATGGCGTGGGACCTCGACGGCCCTGGAACGAAGACACGACGACACGCTGAGTGGCACAGAGCAGGCGTGGTGATGCTACGAGTAGTTGGAGACGGCGTGGACGCGAGCTGGCGGCGGCGTGCGTGCGCGCTGAGGCATGCGGGGCTCGGCGGCGTGGGAAGTTGGCTTGGCTAGGAGGCGCGCGTGAGAGGCGGTGCGGGGCTCGGCGGCGATGGCGTCAGCGACGGATTAGGTCAAAGGAAATTGCCGGTGCTTTGATTAAATAGGGTGGCCCTCACGAGTCAGAAAAGGAAACGAAGATAAGAGTCTTGATGCCGCACGAAACCTACTGTCCGGACGCTCCGGTGGTAGCGACCGGACGCTACCACCCAGCGTCCGGTCGATTCCAGAGAAGTCCAATTCCTCTAGAATCGCGACCGGACATGTCCGGTGGTCCATGACCGAACGCAGCCAGAGTCCGGTTAGTTGGCTTTAACGCCATGTAGATCGACCAGACATTGGAACCCTTCCTGACCAGACACTCAAGCGCAGAGTTCGGTCACTCCTTCAGCTTCTGTTCACCTCCTATGAATTGACCGGATGCTAGACATTAGAGTCCGGTGCAGCGTCTGGTCACTCCTCTTCCAGCAAGTCTTCAATGTTCCTCTGCGCTGCCTGTTCCCAATCAAGTCCCAACTCAAATAAGATCCAAATAAACACCAATTAGGACTAATGTGAGTGACCTCTCTCAAACCCTCATTTTTTTCAAAATATTTTGCCTTAGGCTATAGCTCTTTTTAAGAAAATAGGCAATAAGAGGGCAAATGGAACAAAACGACAAAACAACATTCATGCATATGTAATACTTGTAAGTAAATCTAGTTGCTTGTTAAGTTTGATCCAAGGTTAAGCTTCTTCACACGCTTTTTGGCGGTTATCTTAACCATGTTAGACAAGCCCTATATGCATTACCAAAAAATAAACATGTTGTATATTACAATGAATGCAAGGGACAACACAAGCTCAATTTTTAGTGAAGTTACTAAAAACAAGTACATTGAGCTCATTCCGCAATCTACAAAATGTAGCCTCATCTAGCGGTTTAGTAAAGATATCCGCAAATTGATCTTCGGTTCTTACACCTTCTAGTGATATATCATTTTTGGCAACATGATCTCTTAGAAAGTGATGGCGGATATCTATGTGCTTGGTGTGAGAGTGTTGAACCGGATTATTTGCAAGTTTTACCGCACTTTCATTGTCGCACAAAAGAGGTACCTTTTCTAGAACTACACCATAGTCTAGCAAAGTTTGTTTCATGTATAATATTTGTGCACAACAAGCACTCGTGGTAATGTATTCCACTTCGGCGGTGGACAAAGCCACACTATTTTGTTTCTTGGAGGACCAAGACACAAGTGATCTACCAAGCAAATGGCACCCTCCGGATGTGCTCTTTCTATCAACTTTGCAACCGGCATAATCCGAATCGGAATAGCCAACTAATTCAAATATAGCTCCTTTGGGATACCAAAGGCCAATGCTTAGTGTGTGCTTAAGATACCTAAGGATTCTTTTTACGGCAATTAAATGTGTTTCCTTAGGATTAGCTTGAAATCTAGCACACATACACACACTAAACATGATGTCGGGCCTAGATGCGGTCAAATATAACAAGCTACCAATCATGGAACGGTAGAGAGTTTGATCAACCGGGTTACCTCCCTCATCTAGGTCGAGATGTCCATTGGTAGGCATTGGTGTCTTGATTGGCTTACATTCATCCATGTTGAATCTCTTGAGAAGATCTTTTGTGTATTTCTCTTGAGAGATGAAGATGCCTTCTTTCATTTGCTTGACTTGAAAACCAAGAAAGAATGTAAGCTCACCAATCATTGACATCTCGAACTCTTTTGACATCAATTCACCAAATTCTTTACATGAGTCTTCATTTGATGATCCAAAGATGATATCATCAACATATACTTGACAAATGAAGATATGCTCATCAAGCTTCTTGGTGAATAGTGTGGTGTCGACCTTCCCAATGGTGAAGCCCTTCTCAATGAGTAAGGCGCTCATACCAAGCTCTTGGGGCTTGCTTAAGCCCATATAGTGCCTTGGACAACGGATGGCTTCTAATCTTGCAACCGGTGCAAAGGTCTCTCCAAAATACAAACCTTCAACTTGGGAGAACCCCTTTGCAACTAGTCTTGCCTTGTTCCTCACAACGACACCTTGATCATCTTGCTTGTTACAGAACACCCACTTTGTTCTAATGACTCTTGCACCTTTTGGTCGCTCTTCAAGAGTCCAAACTTCATTGCGAGTGAAGTTGTTCAACTCTTCATGCATGGTATTGATCCAATCTGGATCTTTAAGAGCTTCTTCTACCTTGGTAGGCTCATAGCAAGAGACAAAAGAGTGATGAGCAATAAATGAAGCAAGTTTTTGAGATCGAGTCATTACACCCTTTGATGGACTCCCTATGATGAGATCTTGTGGATGATCTTGTAGGAGAGGTGTATTTCTTCTATTGACCACTTGAGGAGGAGGTTGTGGAGCATCAACATCTTGTGCTTGTACCACCATTTGCTCATGGGAGATATGAGTATCTTCATTTTCTACTCTCCTATCTTTTTCACCATCTTGTGGCACATTTGATGAAGAAGGTTGATTAATGACTTGTATATCATCTTCATCATCTTTTGGCTTGATGTCTCCCACCGAAATATTCTTCATAGCCTCCCTCAATGGTTCATCGCCTACATCATCAAGATTCTCATGTGCTCCTTGGGAGCCGTTAGATTCATCAAATTCCATATCATATGTTTCTTCAACGAAGCCGGTGGCATGATTAAATACTCTATATGCTTTGGACTTTGATGAGTAACCAACAAGAAAATCAATATCACAATGTCTTTGGAACTTCCCTTGGTGTTGCCGCTTCTTGTAGATGTAGCATTTGCAACCAAACACTCTAAAGAAGGAGACGTCCGGCTTCTTCCCATTGAGCAACTCATAAGGTGTCTTGCCAAGGAACTTTTGAAGGAATAGGCGGTTTGATGCATAGCATGCGGTGTTGATTGCTTCTGTCCATAGAGCTTCGGGAGTGTTGTACTCATCTAGCATTGTCCTTGCAAGAGTGATCAAAGTCCGGTTCTTCCTCTCAACTACACTATTTTGTTGAGGAGTATAAGTTGCGGAGACTTCATGCTTGATCCCAACTTCATCACAATAAGCTTCAATGTTTGTGTTGTCAAATTCTTTTCTATTGTCACTTATTATCTTCTTGAGCTTTACTTCAAATTCATTTTGAGCTCTCTTGGCAAACTTCTTGAAGCAAGATGCAACTTTGGATTTGTCATGAAGGAAGAATACCTATGTATACCTTGAATAGTCATCAATAATCACAAGACAATAGAGATTCCCTCCCAAACTCTTGTATGTTGTTGGTCCAAATAAATCCATGTGTAGGAGTTCTAGCACTCTTGTAGTTGACATGAAAGCTTTTGTTGGATAGGTATTTGCAACTTGCTTGCCGGCTTGACATGCACTACAAAGCTTGTCCTTCTTAAACTTCACATCCTTCAACCCTCTCACCAAATCATTCTTCATTAACTTCTTGAGTGAACTCATACCAACATGAGCAAGTCTTCTATGCCATAGCCACCCAAGTGTTGTTTTGGTGAATAGGCAAGTCTTCAAATTTACATCTTCGGAGGTGAAGTCCACTAGATATAAGTTGTTGTATCTAAATCCATTGAATATCACTTGATTATCATCTACCTTGGATACAACAACCTCCTTCTCGGTGAACAAGCATTGGAAGTCAAGATCACACAATTGTCTAACGGATAGCAAGTTGAAGCTCAATGAAGCAACATAAAGCACATTGGAGATGGAATGATCATTTGATATTGCCACTTTGCCCAATCCTTTAATTTTGCCCTTTGAGTTATCTCCAAATGTTATTCTCTCTTGTCCATCTACCTCTTCATCTAGTGAGGTGAACATACGAGGATCACCGGTCATATGTTGAGTGCAACCACTATTAATAACCCAATGACTTCCACCGGTCTTGTAGTTCACCTACACACAAGAGATTCAAGCTTTAGGAACCCAAACTTGTTGAGGGCCCTTCACCTTCTCAACAAGTGACTTAGCCACCCAAATCTTCTTAGGCCTATTCTTGTTAGGGGGTCCTAAGAACATGACTTTCATCTTTCCACTAGAATCCTTTCTAAGCATGTAGTGAGCATTGAAGGCAAAGGGTCTAGCATGCTTGGGCAAGGGTTGTGGCGGTGGAGTTTGGCACTCATGAGCAAAGTGGCCTTCTTGTCCACACTCAAAACATCTCTTTGGCTTCGGCTTTGGTTTTGATTATTGTTGTTGAACTTGAGCCTTCTTCTTCTCTACACTTGCCACATATCCAATGCCACTTCTATCCATCTTCATGATGGTGTTCATGAGTAGCTCACTTTGGAGGTGCTTGCCTCTAGCAAACTTGCTCAATCCCATCTTGAGATGCTCTTTCTCCATCTTGAGCTTCATGTTCTCTTCCTTGAGAATATCATTGTTCTTCTCTTCCTTGAGCTTCTTGTTCTCTTCTTTGAGCTTCTCATTCTCAAGGATCAACTCTTCATCATGCTCAAGAGTTTCTAGCACAATGGTGTTGTGGCTTTTCATCTCTTCAAGATCTTTCATGAGCTTTTCATTTGTATTCTTGAGCTTGACATATTCATCATAGTCATTACACTCAACCACTTTCTTGCCTTTGCCACTAGATCCTTGCTCAATGCTCTCATTAATCAAATCATCACATGATGTAGCTATATCAATCTTGACAACATGGTTAGTAGCATCATGTGGCTCATTTGGTAAAAATTCTTGAGCAATAACAAGAGTATCATAATTGATCTTTAGAGTTGTATGTTCATCTTTTAGCTTGTTGTGGCTAGTGATGAGCTCATTGTGTACCCACTCAAGTTTATCATGTTTATCTTTAAGCTCTTTCTTAGAAGATTTGAGCTCCTTGAGTTTGGATGATATAGCATCATTTGTCTCTTTAAGTTCAACATTAGCCTTTTCCAATGTATCTCATTTTGCTAAGAGTGAATTATTTTTAGCATCAAGCTTTTCATTTTTAGCTCTACTCTTTCTAATGATCTTAGTGTATTGTCTTATTATTTTAACAAGATCATCATATGAAGGTGAATCATCATCATCGCTATCGCTATCATCATCACTAGCTTGCTCATCATCACTACTATCATCATTATTAGTTACCTTGCGTTTACCCTTGGCCATAAGGCATAGGTGTATAGAGGATGATGGCGATGGTGGCGGTGAAGATGAAAGATCAATAGCAATGGCAGCCACCTTCTCATCTTCACTATCATCATCGGATGATCCACTAGATGAATCAATGTCCGTGAGCCAATCACCGACGATGTAGGCCTTTCCACTCTTCTTCTTGTGGAAGTCCCTCTTTTTGCCATCTCTCTTCTTGTATGGCTTGTTCTTCTTCTTCTCATCTTCATTTTTGTTACTTAAGTCATCTTTCTTGCCCTTGTTCTTGTTCTTGAACTTGTTCTTGGGCTTGGTGCATTGATGTGCTAGATGACCAAGTTCACCACAATTGAAGCAATCCATTTCGGAGATTGACTTTCTTCTAGAGCTTGTGAAGAACTTCTTCTTGCCGTCGAACTTGATGCCACTCTTGTTTAGCTTCTTTAGCATTTTGGTGGCTTTCTTCACCATGAGAGCAAGATCTTCATCTTCATCTTCTTCATCACTTGAGCTCTCATACTCAAGTTTTGCTTTGCCCTTATCTTGGCTAGCTTTGAATGCTAAGTCCTTCTCTTTCTTCTTGGTAGAGGATGAGCCATCTTGTGGCGTGATGTGCATGTACATCTCATGAGCATTGATCTTTCCCAAGATTTGTGTCGGTGTAGCGGTGGAAAGATCACCTTGGTGTAGCACGGTCACAATATGCCCATATTTGTCAATGGGGAGGACACTCAAGATCTTTCTCACAACGTCGGATGGTGACATTTGAGTAAGTCCAAGCCCATTGACTTCCTCTACAAGAACATTCAAACGTGAATACATCTCATTAGCACATTCTTTGGGAAGCATCTCAAATGAATTTAGCTTTTTAATCACAAGATGATAGCGTTCCTCATGCTCACTCTTGGTTCCCTCATGGAGCGCACAAACGTCCGACCATAGTGCATGGGCGTCTTTGTGGTTCCTTACGCGGTTGAACACATCTTTGCAAAGGCCTCTAAAGATGGTGTTTCGAGCCTTTGCATTCCACTTTTCATAATTAACCTCATCGCCTTGTAAGTGTGTAGCGTCCCGAGGTTTTGAGAAGCCTTGTGAGGCGGCTCTAAGAATACCAACGTCTAGAGCTTCTAAGTACGCCTCCATGTGGATTTTCCAATATGGAAAGTCATCTCCCTCAAAGATAGGAGGAGCTCCATCCCCGTGAGACATCTTGCTCTAAGAGATTAAGCTTAAAAATGTGAGCACAAGGCTCTGATACCAATTGAAAGGATCAAGATGCCCAAGAGGGGGGTGAATTGGGCTAATTCTAAATTTTCTTGCAATAATTAAATCATACGGTTAGCCCAATTAACCCCTTGTGCCTAGAAAAGTGTTTCTATTAATCTAACGCACAAAAGGACTTGCAACCTATGTTCCAAACTTACTCTAGCATGGCAATTCTATGAATGTAAAAACGAGTATTGAATTGCTCAAAGTAAATGCTCAAAGTAAATAGAGAGAGAGGAACGTGGCGATGTTTTGCGAAGGTATCGGAGAGTCGCCACTCTCCACTAGTCCTCGTTGGAGCACCCGCGCAAGGGTGTAGCTCCCCCTTGATCCGCGCAAGGATCAAGTGCTCTCTATGGGTTGATTCTTCGACACTCCGTCACGGGTGTATCGGAGAGTCGCCACTCCCCACTCTCTACTCTCTTGGATTCTCAAATCTCAATCACCTCACTAGGACCTTGCTCTTCTTGGCACTCACAAACGTGTTTCTCAGCTGTTGGAATGAGCAAAAGTGACTCCACACACGAGTGGAGCTTCTATTTATAAGGCAGCCTGAAAAATGAACCGTTATGTGCCTCTACGGGGTGACCGGACGCTCCGGTCATGTTGACCGGACGCTCCGGTCAGTTTAACCCACACACCAGTGTTTAAGTGTTGACCGGACGCTGGCAGGGTCCGATCACCACTGACCGGACACGTCTGGTCACATTAAACCCTCACTGGAACCTTACTGTACTCGACCGGACGCTGGATCCTCAGGGTTCGATCAGTATTGACTAGACGCGTCCGGTCGCAGATTCACTCTTCTGGAACCTTACTGGAGTCGACCAGACGCTGCCTCTCAACGTCTGGTCACTTGACCACTCAGCGTCCGGTCGCACCGAACACAATCTCCTTGATCAAATGAACTGACCGGACCCTTCGGCCAGCGTCCAGTCGCACCGGAGCCAGCGTCCGGTCAGCATTTGACCCTCCATTCACTTCCAACTCTCAAACATATGTGAATGAAGTTTGCTCCATAGGATCATAGGGCTGTTGTGGAGCTACCTAGTGCTAGTTTTAACAAGTGTGCACCACACCTAACTCACTAGACTCATCTAGGTCAAGCTACCCATCCATACCCCCTTAATAGTACGGCCAAAGGAAAAACAAAGTCCTAAACTACTCTAAGTGTCTCTCCAACTCCAATCGACACTTAGAACTAGTCATCCTTAACCTTGTCGTCCATCCTTCAAAAACCGAAACGATTTCCATCGTAGGGGCATGACCACCTTGATTGCCCAATTGATCTCCATTACCATGATCTAACTTAATTGCCTCTACAAAACACACGTTAGTCATAGTAATCTTGTATTGTCATTAATCACCGAAACCCAACAAAGGGCCTAGATGCTTTCAATTGCGAATAAAGATTAAATTGATAGAATAGAATAAAGAAACAACCTTGGTTTATATAACTAAAACAATTGTTGGGAAGTAAGGCCTTATTCGATAATGGGTATATGTAGCCTAAGTACGGTCGTCATTAGAACTAGCCGCTAACTTGAGAGGCATAAATCGTATTTTACTAGTCACGATTGCAGTCGATTAATTATGTCTTTACATCTATGCATTGCATCAATGCATAGCATATAGGTACGATGATGGATCAACGGATCAGTTGAAGGATGATTGGGAATCCGAAGATGGTGTAATGGTATTCTCTCTAGGAGATGATGCAATGGCCTTTCTATCCAGTTGATGGTGGATGATCTGAAGATGCAGATACTAACTTTTTAATATATATCTTACCCAGGCAAGCCCCGGTGCATAACCCCTACTCTTTTGCAGTTAAATTATATTTGTGCATTAAGTTTTAAGGAGTTGAATGAAACCCACTTGCATATATATCTTTATCCTATGAGTCTTAGTAGTATGACAGGATCGTGTAGAATGCTATGCTACAGGACTCCGGTAGAAGTCAAGTGATTGCCTGTCACTCGCGAGAGATAGGAAATATATTACTATATTACTATCACTTGGAAAATAAAATAGTGGAAAGGAAAATGGTGACTGGGTAGGGATATGGTTTGGGTATTGGTAGGTGTAAGAGATTGTGTCACTGTGGACGCGGGGCATGGCTTGGTTACACTGTTTTCCCTGTCTATATTGATTAAGGACCGGTCGTTGCATAAGACTCTAGGCAAGTCACAGACTTATTATCCCGAGCACATACTTGTGTATGAGCGCTTGGAAGACTTGTTGCTCTCTTGTCGTGGATCCGGCTCTTTCTGGACCGACTGTCAGGGTTTCTTTTTGGTGGAGGAGGTCCTTGCACCGCACTGAGTCTAGGACTCAGGGGCGGGGGCTTGGAGTCCCAGTTTGGACGGGGACCTGGACCCTAGGACAGGAGAGTGATGGGTTGGTCCTGCTTGTGCCTTGGGTACAAGCGGGGCGTGTGTTTTTGGGGTACCCAGCTGGGGGCATTGATTCGCGAATTGCCAGGCGATCCGGTACAGCTTGTCTGCGGTTTAGCATCGTAGTAAGAACTAAAAGATGAAAGATGGAAGAAAAAGAAATCTGATTGCTTACCACCTGCTTGAAAGTAGCACAGGTGCTTACATAGAATGGTTAGTTAATGAACCAATGTGGCTATTAATAAAAATCAAATATAAGGACGCAAGCTTAGTAATGCTTCCTGCAAATGCAATAAGCCCACCAGCCAGATAGCCTTGCATATCCTTGGAGTCTTTTCTTTCCTCCTGTCGGGTAAGTCTTGCTGAGTATAATTGAGTACTCAGGGTTTTATTCCCCCTGTTGTAGGTGACAGGTGGATGTTAAGGCTGACTCTTGTGTGTGGATACCTCCTGGTGGGCTCAGCGAGGATTCCTTTACGCTGCGATCGTAGTTATTATTTATAACTCTCACCAAATGTTTTTATAAATGAAAGTTTATAATATGTTGTCATAGTTGTTATATATCAATACTTCAATATGTCATGAATAGATATTTATTTCCGCTGTAATTTTGATCACATGTTTATATTCCAATGTTCAATTAAATTGTTCATAACTCTGATAATATGATTTCAATCTGCTGTTATAATAATAATTATTATACTCTGATGTTGTATTAAAGTGATGTAAGAAATGGTTAAGAATGATATAAGCTTTATTCTCTCATTTGTGATCCTGATGGTAAAAATGTGGATTTTCGGGTTCTCCCCTGTGGTGTGCCTGACGGAACCGAGTAATTTAGTGTCCTTCTTCGAGTGCTTAGTGTCTAATGGAAGACGAGCACTCCTGGGAGGCATTAGATTAGGCGGTTCTTCCACAGGTGGTATTAGAGCGCAAATGAGGAAATAAGGCTTCGAAAACCTTTTCTAAACTAAAATTTGACAACAAATCCCTTTTAAAAAGTTAGGACGTTTGTATGCGAAGTTATATAAGTAGCCCTATTACTATGGTTATGTATCTAGGATAGATGGCACTCTGCTGACTTAGATCGGCTTAATCAAGTTTTCTACAGGTACACTGACTCAAGCATAGTCCGATAGTATCGATTAGCTATAGGGAGAGAACGATGTGCCAAAAGTTTAAGAACAGTTGCCCTATATGTTGGCAACAGTGGAAGAACGTATAGGACGTGCATTTATGCATATCCTTTTTGTGCATCGTAGCGCTCGTATTGCTTGTAGATACGTCCTCTATAGGTGTCACGCGTGTCATTTTGTGCACGTCTAACTCATTCCTGTTCTAGAGTTAGGTCTGCACTGTGGCTTCATGTTTCATGTTCGCCCGTGGTTCACGCCGGTCGTGACCCACATCTCCCCGTACCCCTTTTCTGCGCTCTTGTCAGACCTTGCCCTACAGTCATACTAGTCAGTAATGGCATCGCATGTCGCTCGCCTCGAACGCGAAGGATTTGGTCGATTCGTTCATAGTGATCCCACGCAGGAACCCTGGTGGACCGCGCCAGGACCACTGAACGCTCCTCCTTTATAAGCAGAGCCTGGCTTAGACATTGGTATCACCACTCGGTGCACTTTAGCTCACTTAGCTTTTCCTTTTAGTAAGCTTTTCGCTCAGCCTTCCTCACAACCACCGCTGGGAATGGCAGGAGCCTGGGTTAGTAGTTACTGCCTGAATGTTGAGGGTTTTCTCAGAATCTTGCATGCCACCCTACAAAAGCTCGGAGTCAAAGATCATCCCAAGTATGAGGGCCATGAGTATGAGGAGCATGGCACCGAGCTGTGTGAGGTTACAGTCTACATCGGGAAGAGTGAAGAGTTCCCCGACCTCACTGAAGCCTAGAGTGTGACCGCAACCGGGTTTCACTTCGTCGACACCTACCAGGTTGTGGCCCACAAAGCCCTGCGGTACCTCTGCCAGATCTATGAAGAACCCATTGCACGTACCTCCATGAGGTTCTTTCCTTCCTTGGACAAGAATCGACAGGCATGGAAGGCTCGCATGGAGGCTTTACAAGGCCGAGATGCGCAAGAGGACAGTCCAACCATGGTGCACTTGACCACGTACCTGCTTGCTTTGGATGAGCAGTATGACCGGCAAGCCTTGGAGCTGAGGGCATGCCTTCGGCGCGCCGAGGAAGTCGAGATCTTCAACCGGATGCTCTAGGTGCAGCTCGCCGAAGCGCATGCCAGTGCTGCAGCTGCTGAGAGCCGGGAGATGGCCATGTCGGAAGCTCTGAAGGAGGCTAAAGATCGGCATGTCCATCAGCTGCGAGTGGCCTATCTTGTCACCAGGGCCAAGCGGAGGATGCTGGTTGATTAAAGGCAGGATGTCCCAATCTTGGAGGGGATCCCTATCCACCCACCAGAAAGAAGAAGAACTGGTGTTGTAGCACCTCCAGCACCTCCACCATCGGAAGTGTTAGAAGAAGAGCCCTTGATTCCTCTCACTCAGCCATTGCCACGAGAAGATGTAGATTAGTTGCCTTGGGATGTTGTACCCATAGTAGTAGTGCTTTTCATTGCTGTCCTCCGATATTGTACTCTTGCCGTTGATTTCGTCAGTAGTTGTTGAGATCGTCCAACCGTAGGTGAATGCTGTGTCGTGAATGGGAGCCTGAATGCCTATACGTTGTACCCGTATAAGACCGTTGGAATATGCATTGTGTTATTTCGCTGTGTTTATTGCGTCCATCTACTTTAAATCTCGTTAGATGTCCTCCAAGTTTTCAAGGGTGATATTAAGTGGGTTACAAGAGAAGTTGACACCCAAATGCCAGCAGATCAGTCGTGGTTGGAGGTCATAGGACACTATATCGACTAATTGTGGATGTCCCAGCAGAACACTTGAATCTCATAAAAACCAAATCCGCCGTTGGATTTAAATTCCTTGTCCCTTGTTGTGAAGGGAACCTTTGTTGTTTGAATTTCCCCTTGATGTAATTCTCTTATTCTATGGTCTATGACCCCACTGCCTTCATGGTGTATAAATTGGTAGTAGTTGTTTGGTTAATAACTTATGGTGCCACGACGAAACCGAGGGCTCCCTGTGGAACAGCTGCCACATGTGACGCTGCTCGGCACGCGCTGGTATCGAGGTTGTTAACCAAGTACCTTTACCAAGTTACACCGCCATACCGCTTTTGCTACAAATATTTTCTTAGAGATGTTCAGGTGTTCAAACGGGAAATCCACAACAGGTTGATGACATAGTGTTCTCTCAAGGTAAGCAAGAGGAGGTGGTTTTGGAGGAAGAAAGTATGACATGGTCTCAGTCTACATGAAAGACGGGTGTGGTCGAGTAAAGGAAAGAAAAAGAAGAGTAGTAAGGAAAGTTAGCCTCGGGTAGTCGGGAGTGATTGTGAAAGTCTGAGTGGATGTCATGTCCCAATCCCTGTGTTTAGTTGACCATGCTGGGTCATTTCGCTGCGTGCCATGCGAACGTTGTCTGTATCGGGTCCTTAGCTCCCCGTTCTCGCGTGGCCGCAGCATCATGCCGCACTCGTTGTCTTTGTGCACTATGCATTTCTCCTTTTCCCAGCATCCGGTCGGCTCTCGACTCTCATACCTCGTCCCCGTACCGGACCCCCCTTTTCCCTCTCTTCTTTCTCCTTTTGAGGACACGACCGCTCGCACGCCTTCCTCATCGAGCGTACCTTCCTATTTCCTCTCCTTTATTTCCCATCCGCTCGCTTGTGCAGTGAGCGCAGCATGAACCGTCTGTGTATCCCATCCATGCCGCCTCCGCTTCCGGTGTGTTGCGCCTCACCTCCGTTCACCGCTATAAAATACCCTTGGTCCTTGTTCTTCTTCTTCATCCCATTCCCTCGCATTCGGAGCAGAGCTACGAGATCCAGTCACCATTGTGAAGTGAGATTTGTCAGTCTGAGGTGATGGTGTAATTTGAGAAGAAGGAAGAATTTGATCCGTCGAAGGAGTTCAAGTTTCCTTGGTTAGTTTGGTCTTAGGGTTCACAATGTTTGAGTTCTGGGAGTCCTGTTTCTAGATCTATTGGTGCTACGCCATGTTTTGGATAATTATTATCGTGTTGTTTCTTCATTGCCCTCGTCTATCTCGACTTCTAGACTAAGTCTCGATTGTACCAGGTTGCTCTTAACCATGTATCCTTGAATCCCTGTGTGAATTAGTATTCCAGTTCGTGTAATCTTTCGTGTAATCCCTGATTTACGGAATGAGAGCACGTTCTCCCCTTTTCTGGTTCTAGCTTCGAATCTCAGGACGAGATTCTTTTTAAGGGGGGTTGGTTGTAAAACCCCTGGTGTTACGAGCTTGTTTAGCACTGCGCTTTAGGCCTAAGACGAATTTTCGAAACGAGTTTCTTAGATTTTTTATTTAAAATGTACTCGACACGATAAGCGAATTCTATGTAACTTAGTTTCGTGGACTCAAATAAACGCTCAAGTTAAACCACGCCGCGCGTAGAAATATTTAGGAATGTCGAACGACGATTTTGGCAAATGGTTTGTTCTATTCGATTAAGAATGAAAAGCAACTTTTATAAATAAAATAAAAATCTATTAATAAATAGAACAATATATATTTATAGCCTTGGTTTAAGTGACATGTTTAAATATAGACTCGTTTTAGTCCCTGCAATAGGTTGGTAACGTACCCGCGACAGCTGCCCGTCTGGCCGTTTCATAAATTTATGTGGTTCTGAGCTGACAGTCCAGACGCGTGATTCGTGATAAAAAAGACTACCTCCACCAGTCCATCCGCCCTTGGAATCGACAGGGATACGATACGCACTGTAACTCGCGAGCTTGCCGTCTTCGTCTTGGCCACTCTCGCATCGGCCATCCTAGGCGTCCGTCGCCTTTCGATAGTGTGGTTTTCGTTCACTATAGGAGTAGGCAGGTTGCAAACCTCCATGTGTTAAAAGTCACAGAGAGCATGCGAGACTGACTGCGCCTACTACTTTTTACCTTTCCTTCTCGGTAATTTACAGCGGCCAGCGACCTACTATAGCTGTAGTAATTGTCTGGGAACAAAAGTGGTAACTGCCTAGACGTTGCAACTTGACTAAAGTAGTAAACCATTATATATATACGTTACGACAATAACTCTAAATCAAGAACGTGTAACTGTGGCGCTAGTGCTGCTGTAGCACGTCCCTATCCGTCATCTCTGTAAGACTATGCTAGTTGACCTGCTCCTCTCTTGCTTGCCTTTTCTTTTCTCCGCTGCAACCTTGTCTGCCCCTGTCTTGTCTCTGTCTTGTCTTGTCTGACTGCCTCTGCTTCTCTACCTTTCTTTTCCTTTTACCAGAGCAAGGCACGCACGCAAGCATCGAACGCGTACGCCGCAGTGCCAGCCATCCAGCGGTAGTAGGTTCTTGTTTCTTTGCTTTCCCCTTGCGCTCGGTGCCAGGCATCCACTCCTTTGCCCTGCACGCTCGCACCACCACAGTGACAGCGTCGACCTCCTTTCTCCGCCACACTGCCCCACCATCACAGCGTCCAGAGCACGACTACCTTGCTCCTCCGTCGCTGTGCAGCCATGCCCGCTGCTCCTCGGCTCGCTACCGCCCACGCTCCATCGCTGCCCCAGCTCTCTGCTCGCTACCCCACAGCACCGTCTCCAATCGCGCCATGGTTGCGTCGCCGTGCAGCGTCTCGCGCCCACGTTGTCGTGCCCCCCACGGATGACCACGCTAGAGAATCGAATCAAGGTCGCGCCCACAGCCGCTGCTCCGGGCGACCTCCGCTGGTACCTGCGCTGCTCTCCTCACCGGCCAGTGCACGCGCCTGGCTGCTGTGCCCTCGGTCCCACGCTGGACCACGGTCGCATCGCTGCTCCTCCCGTACTAGCGCGTCGGCGCTCTTGCTGCTCCTCCACGTCTCCCACCCACAGCAGTGCCGCCCCTCCCCGTCCTACCCGCGTGACAGCGCGCGAGCACCGCCGTTCCATCCTCCGTGCCTCCACCGTAGGGCCATCCGGCCACAGCACCCCGCCGCTCTCCTCCCACTCAACTTACCGCGCACTGCTCCGCCGCACCTTGTCGGTCTGCCCACGCCGAGCTTGGCCATCGCCTCACCTCTGTGCTGCGCCCTCCTCGCTGCGTCAGAAGCCTAGGAGCGCCGTCACTGGCCATCACGCATGAGCACACGCGACCACCACGGCTCCATGTCGTAGCGCTACCCCATCCGCGCCTTTGACCTTCAGCGCCTGCCCAGGGCCACATTGGCCGCAGCTCCTCGCCGCTGTTGCTGCCACGAGGCTCCACCTCCTCGTTACCGCCCTAGCCGAGGCCACGCTAGGTCCACCAGTGCTGGAGAGCTGCCCTCGTCAGCTACCATGGCCACCTGCTCTGCCCCGCGTCATCTTTTCTCCCATCGGCGGGTGCACAGGTAGCCAGGAGTTGGCCGGCTGTGCCCGTTCCGTGCCTCCTTTGCTCTTAAGGATGAAGGGAAGGTGAGATAACGCAAATAGGATCCTTTACCGGACTCTTTTCGCAAAAGTGCTAGACTCATACATTTACCAGTAAGGACTTAGTTGATTTGAGGATAACTCAGGGGTCGCTTCATAATTATGCCGTCGCCGGACCGCGTGGGCCGGTTTGCTGGGCTGCGGCCTGCCTGGCGTTGGGCCGTCCGCGCCGTTGTTGCTGGTCGCCTAGGACGCCGGTTGTGCGTGCCTGTGGGCTCGCCCGCGTCGGGCCGGCCTGCCCGTCGCTTGGGCCGCCGTGCACCGCCCCGCTTGGGCCGGCCTAGTACCACACCGTCTGGGCCACGCGCCCACATTGGGTCGGCTGGGCCGATTAGCTGCCGTCGGCCTTTTGTTCTAAGAAAAACATTTAGCTAAATTGGTTTCTGAAATAAATTTGTAAAATCGATATAAAATTGTGTAGATGTCCAAAAATGGTGAAACCAGTTTTGTTGAGTCTCTAAAATCATGATCTACCTGTTAGTATATTTTGTTCATATAGTTTGATAATATTCTTAGAAGCTATATAATTAATTTAAGGTACTTAATATTGTAAAAAGATAACTTGTAGGAATTTCTGTGGTAAATTGGTAATAGCGTTGGATCTTAAATTTCTACAGTAGGTTCCTAGCAATATTAGGTACTCATTGTAATTGTTGTAGCTCCAGGACAATTAGTTAGCTAGATAGATAATGATGTCCTATTGCGAATAAAGATTAAATTGATAGAATAGAATAAAGAAACAACCTTGGTTTATATAACTAAAACAATTGTTGGGAAGTAACGCCTTATTCGACAAAGGGTATATGTAGCCTAAGTACGGTCGTCATTAGAACTAGCCGCTAACTTGAGAGGCGTAAATCGTATTTTACGAGTCACGATTGCAGTCGATTAATTACGTCTTTACATCTATGCATTGCATCAATGCATATCATATAGGTACGATGATGGATCAATGGATCATTTGAAGGATGATTAGGAATCCAAAGATGGTGTAATGGTATTCTCTCCAGGAGATGATGTAATGGGCTTTCTATCCAGTTGATGGTGGATGATCTGAAGATGCAGATACTAACTTTTTAATATATATCTTACCCAGGCAAGCCCCGGTGTATAACCCCTACTCTTCTGCTGTTAAATTATATTTGTGCATTAAGTTTTAAGGTGTTGAATGAAACCCACTTGCATATATATCTTTATCCTATGAGTCTTACCAGTATGATAGGATCGTGTAGAATGCTATGCTACAGGACTCCGGTAGAAGTCGAGTGATTGCCTGTCACTCGCGAGAGATAGGAAATATATTATTGTATTACTATCACTTGGAAAATAAAATGGTGGAAAGGAAAATGGTGACCGGGCATGGATATGGTTTGGGTATTGGTGGGTGTAAGAGGTTGTGTCGCCGTGGACGTGGGGCATGGCTTGGTTACACTATTTTCCCTGTCTATGTCGATTAAGGACCGGCCGTTGCATAAGACTCTAGGCAAGTCATAGACTTATTATCCTAAGCACATACTTGTGTATGGGTGCTTGGAAGACTTGTTGCTCTCTTGTCGTGGATCCGGCTCTTTCTGGACCGACTGTCAGGGTTTCTTTTTGGTGGAGGAGGTCCTTGCACCGCACTGAGTCCAGGACTCAGGGGGGCTTGGAGTCCCAGTTTGGATGGGGACCTGGACCCCAGGACAGGAGAGTGATGGGTTGGTCTTGCTTGTGCCTTGGGTATAAGCGGGGCGTGTATTTTCGGGGTACCCAGCTGGGGGCATTGATTCGCGAATCGTCGAGCGATCCGGTATGGCTTATCTACGGTTTAGCATCGTAGTAAGAACTAAAAGATGAAAGATAGAAGAAAAGGAAATCTGATTGCTTACCACCTGCTTGAAAGTAGCACAGGTACTTACATAGAATGGTTAGTTAATGAACTAATGCGGCTATTAATAAAAATCGAATATAAGGACGCACGCTTAGTAATGCTTTCTGCAAATGCAATAAACCCACCAGCCAGATAGCCTTGCATATCCTTAGAGTCTTTTCTTTCCTCCTATCGGATAAGTCTTGCTGAGTGCAATTGAGTATTCAGGGTTTTATTCCCCCTGTTACACGTGACAGGTGGATGTTAACGCTGACTCTTGTGTGTGGATACCTCCTGGTGGGCTCAGCGAGGATTCCTTTACGCTGCGATCGTAGTTATTATTTATAACTCTCACCAAATGTTTTTATAAATGAAAGTTTATAATCTGTTGTCATAGTTGTTATATATCAATACTTCAACATGTTATGAATAGATATTCATTTTCGCTGTAATTCTGATCACATGTTTATATTCCGCTGTTCAATTAAATTGTTCATAACTCTGATAATATGATTTCATTCCGCTGTTATAATAATAATTATTATACTCTGATGTTGTATTAAAGTGATGTAAGAAATGGTTAAGAATGATGTAAGCTTTATTCTCTCATTTGTGATCCTGATGGTAAAAATGTGGATTTTCGGGTTCTCCCCTGTGGTGTGCCTGACGGAACCGAGTAATTTAGTGTCCTTCTTCGAGTGCTTAGTGTCTAATGGAAGACGAGCACTCCTAGGAGGCATTAGATTAGGCGGTTCTGCCACACGTCGCTGCGACGGATCGGGCGGCGGCGACGATCCAACTCCGAATGGGCGGCGTGTGAGGTGTCGGGTGGCACTTGAGGTGATCCAGACCCAAATGGCCGCGATCCCCCATGGCGGCGGCACTGGTAGCCGCGGCTGCAACGACGGCGGAGGACGAGGCTCGCTTGCTGTGCCTGGAGGAGCAGGCGGAGCACGGCAGCGGGGGCACGGAGTACCTCTGCCTTGCCTGCCGGCTTCGCCCCTCCCCTGTCGGCCTCGCCCTCCTCAACAACGCCTCCGCGCGCTCCGGCCTCGCCTTAGAACGTAACGCGCTCCGCCTTCTCTTCCCCTGTCCCTCGCTGATCTGCCCCCATCCCGATTGATAGATGCATAGATCTCGCCCCTGGTCTCGCATCCTGGTCGCCAGTACAATCTATCCATCTCTCATGCGCAGGCAAAAGGCAGTACCGCCGCAGGCCAACAGCCTAGCGGGTAATGCTGTAGCCTGTAACTGTAAGCATTTTTTTTACTATTTACACATTATAATTGCTTAGAAATTTGGCAATAAGTTATTTGATAAATTGTAGATTGTCCAAACAAACGTACGGAACCTGCGACACTGGTAACAGCAAGTCAAGCACGGGCAAACGACGATGTCCAGCCGAAAGGTCCAGGCATCTGATCCCTGATATCTCAATTTACTTGTGTTTTATTTTATATTTATAAATGCCATTGTTCACAAGTCACAAACTTTCTATTGTAGGTGGCTAAAAATTAGATGCTTAGTCAATTTGGCAATTTGTGCCAATTAATTCTTTGTTGGTTTTGTTCTTAATTAATTACAAAAATTCAATTCAACTTCATCTAGAATAATTCTGGTTTGGCATAATAAAACTAAAAAGAACTTGTGCCAACTGCCGAATGGGGGCCTGACGCTCATCCATAGTTTGGATTTGGTATTGCAGATCGGTGAACTTTACTAACACAATCTGTTTTTGGCAAATCACTGTTACTTGACCGCGCCATTCTTTTAAAGTAGTTGATGATCGCATTTCTTGGAACAACCGTTTTAGATATGAAATGTCGTTTAGTTAATTTTATACTACCACTGATTTGTTCCCGTAAGCGGTTTAGCTATTGGATTATCCTTCCAAGTTAGCGCTTTTCAGTGTCCTTTGTGCATCAGACTTTCTCCCAGTGACAATTATCCAGTTTAGCTGCCAGATGCAAGCGGTTTGATATAATATCGTCAGACATAGGCCTTTAAAATATTTTTCATTTTTTGACATAGATTACAAAAAGCAGAAATCCATTCCCACACACTGTGCAGACACACTTCAGTTAGCATGAAACTGGTTTTGTCTACAATGCCCTTGAATTGCTCATTCAAGTTAAGCCACATGCATGCACACAAATATTGATGTTTCCATCATCACAAATTCACTATACTATATGATGCTTTGACATTATTTTCTTGGCTTCTTGCTTCACAGAATATGTGCTATTGGGACAGAGTTATTTGGAGTTCATGATATTTTCACTGCAGTTAACTTGATAGTATTATCTATTATGCCTACATATTGATGTCATACTTGTTTCAATCATGTAAAGTTTGGAAACCACAAAAAGGCAATTAGTTAATATTTGCCCAAATTCATCTTTATTAATTTATCATTCTTTTTTATGTGTAGTAGGAACTGCTAGGCCCCTTCTGTGCCGATTAAAGATGAAGTGTCTGAAGTCACAAATCGATTGCGCTCAATAGTGGTCGCTGAGGTGCATAATCAAGTTGCAGTCTTCTCGTAAAAAATGATACTATTACCATTTTTAAATCTTGAAATACTATTTAAGTACAATGCTCTCCTTTTCTCAAATTTTTAAGCTTTTGTGTGAACTACTCTACGCATGGAACTCAATAGATTCACTGTGACTATACCTGAACTGACATCAGCAGCCGGATACTTCTTCAGAGCTGAAGCTGAAGGAAAACGAACGTGCCCTACTGTAAGACCACTACGACTGGCCTGAGGAAGAAGTGCCTTTTATAATTTTGTATTAGTGTCTATAATAAATATTTGTTTGAGGTCATCCATGTGGCTATAGAAGTTTGTCCATTTGGTCTATAGGGTTTAGGATAAGAATCAACAAATGTTCTGTATTCAGTAAATTTTATCCTGCATGAAAGAAAAGGCTGCTTGCAACTCACCCTAATTTCAGAGATATAGCCGAACCATCAATAAGAGTCGCTGTCGCTTATAATAATAATACATATGATTTAACTATTTGTATATATTGCTGATGGTGAATCTTGACACAGACACTCAAGTGGATACTTTATTCTACAGTATATATCTACGTGGACCTAACACATATTTATATGGTGAGTATAACGTACTTTATTTTATGGTTTTCTGAGAGATTTTTCAAGACACGTAGTATTACCCATGTACCAAGCACTAATATTAACATACGTACTTGAACGTGTGTACAGGATGATATGGAGATGTAGAGGAACTTATTCGTGGAGTTATTGGCGCACGAAAGAAATGAATATCGGAGATTTTTTCCTACCGATATAAAACATTATTTTAACCGTATCATGGTAATGTCTATACAATAGAATTTATGAGCCTGTGACACCATGCTCTACGTAACTGTGTTAATTTCACGAATTTTGCTTTTTTGATTAAATGTCACTTTAACGTCGATATTTAATTTCACAGTATTATTAGCTTATCGTGCGATCCGTGTATTTTTAGTAAAAAATTTAGTTATTCTATAGCAACACACAAACACACTGACTAGTCTCAAGAAATGAATAGGACAGCCTGTGAAGAATCGTTCAGGTTCGTTTCACGAGTCGCTATATATCACTTCAGAAAAAAAATATATAATGGTGATAAATAATTAAATAAAAATAGATAGAGGCATCCAGCTGGTAGTGTGATGGGACAGTGGACCGTGATTGCTCACGCGTGCATGCATGTACATTTTTCTTTGAACGTAAGTGCATGCACGTACATACTCCGTACATTACGAAGCAATGACGCAGAGATACCTAGTCCCGGCGCCAACTTTCCCTTGGCAAAGGAACGTTCCAACGGAGCTCCCATCTCAAAAGCCATCATCATGAGGAGGGCCCTCCAATTAAACGTGGTCCGATCAATGCTAGGAGTACTCCTACGTTTGTTTGACTGCCCCGGGCCCCCGGTGGTGATTACGATTTCAAGTCAGTTCACCGTTCACGTCCTAATCCTGCAGGACACCACCGTCCTAATCCAAATGAATCCGGAGGCTGATCTATTGCTAAATAAATCTCCATACAAGCATGGCTAGCAGAGAGCCATTTTAGTGGTGTTTAAAGGCCAAAGCAGTAGGCATGTCCTGCGCACAAGTTCCTGACCGTGTGACGCGCATGGTAGGTTTGATGAGATCTTGACAAAATTAAAGGGAAATGCATGGTTCGAGGCATCAAAGGGAAAGCCGATTCTTTCTGGAACCACTAAGGCTTTCTGGAACCACTAAGGCCCTGTTTGGCTGCTTTGTGATTTTTTTACAGCTGTAAGGACGGTCCCAACGAAAGAAACGGGTAGTTTCTATAACATAGGATACCGCACAAAAAGTACTACTTTTCAACCCATGGTTTTTATGAGTAATAATTATTTTCTCTTTCTCTCTCCTAACTCTATCTTCTTCCTCTAATGGGAGTGCGGCACGAGCCCCTTAGAAACTGGTGGTTTCTCCCCAATGACGATTTCATGGTTTCTTGGTGCATTGAGAGAAGACCTGATTTCTTCATAAGGAAACCATTTCTAAGATTTTTGCTCTCTTTCTTCATTAATTACGTTGCCATGTCAGTGTCAGGAGCGAATCTACAGCTAGTGACCCCGACGACTTCCTGCAAGTTCCATTACAACACTGAATTTCATAGAAGAGAAATGTGATATATAAGCATGAGTCTTATACACTGACCCCGGTGACTAAAATCTCTAGCTTCGCTCCTGGTCAGTGTTTTGCCTTCGTGACAAGTCATTTAACGAGGATAGAAACCATCAGCAATGCACCGTTGTGACTGTCCTAAATGGCTTCCATTTGTAATTTTCTGTGCACAATAATACCATTGAATGATTGGATCCTTTTTATGCCTGTGAAATGGTGTTTGGATGAAAAGTTTTTGTCACTAGTTACAAGCGACGCTTGCTCGTAGTTGTCGCGGACCCGACACATCCTGTGCCACCGGAGCTCCCATCCTGCGCCACCGGAGCTCCCTGGTGAAGAGGGCTTCCAGCGTCTCGGCCTCCTCCTCCTCCTCCTTGCTTCCTTAGCGCCAACGCAGTACTTCAGGTGGAAGACGGCCGTACGGTTGCCGCCGGCCCGACAACGAGGACGCCCCCGGCGCCGCTGCCACCGCGAAGCTGAAAATCGCATAGCAGTCCACTCACCTGACCCTTCCATATCCCCGAGCGTCGACTCCTCCCCATCCAAATCCTAGATCTAGCCATGGGGGGCGCCGGTGGAGATCTGACCAGTGCATACGGGGATGGAGGAGGCGGCGTTGGGCGAGGTACACCGCAGCTGGGGGGTGACCTTGTGGGTTCGCGGTCTGGCAGGGCGCGCGTCCTAACGTAGGAAGGCCGACCGTTAAGAGTGGCGCGCAAGCTGTGGGTCGGCCTCCTGGCGTGTGGCGGCCGGCCGGCGAGAGCGCGCGGCAAGCCCTCTCGTGCGGCGGGGAAGAAAGAAGTGGGGGACGGGGGCTGCGGGAGGAAGCCGATAATTGTCGTATTTTTATCGAGAGCTGAGGAGGTCTGTTTTCTTTTACACCTGTTTTGGTCCAATCCAAATGTAAAATTACTATGGTCACCGGTCATCCAAACGGCTAATTTCGAATTGGGTTGAAAAAAATTTACATACCTGTAATTTACAAGTGTTTTAGACAAAAAACCGGGCTTCCAAACATGCCCTAACCCTTTTCAGTGAACCGTTTGGCTCCTTATTGAACACAGAGACCGCCCTGTTTCTGAGTTCTGATAGCTGCTAGATCACTTGATATATAGGAGTGAGCTAGTTGGTCCTTGAAATCGAAACACCATAAATATAGGGCCGCAAATATTTCACAAGGTGATTTCTTTTCGCGTGCTTAATTATCGTCTTATTATCGGTATAGATACAATACACTCACATCTGCGCGAGGCACCTCTATATAATAAACAGCTCTCAGCTTGGCTTTGCTCTTCACACTCGAAAACGGAAAACACCACTTCCCAAACAGATCCAGGGAGAAGATTCTTCCAAACTTTTAGCCTTTCTCGCGAGTCCTGTCCAAATGGCCACGCACAAGCACTGTGTGCTGCTACAACTGATGGCGCTCGCCGCAACCATGGCCGCGCCGTCGACGGCGACCAGGAAGCTCATGTTCCTCGTCCAGCCACAGCCGAACCTCCTCACGTACCACAACAGCGCCGTGCTGAGCGGCGACATCCCCGTCTCCATCCTCTGGTACGGCCGCTTCACGCCGGCGCAGAAGGCCGTCGTCTCCGACTTCCTCCTCTCCCTCTCCGCCTCCGCCGTGCCGCAGGGGTCGTCGTTGTCGTACCCCGCGCCGTCCGTTGCCCAGTGGTGGAGCAACATCAACCAGCTCTACCTCTCCAAGCAGAGCGCGCGGGTGCCGGGTGGTCCTGTCCGGCCAGGTCACCGACGAGGGCTGCTCGCTGGGGAAGAGCCTGAAGCTGTCCCAGCTTCCATCGCTGGCGGCAACATCACGGAATGACACGTAAGGCACGATTCTGAGGGTGACACATGGCGCACGTGTGGAGTGTGTCATTCTCTGACAGACTGGGTTCCTGCGGGATGGCGACAAAATGGTGGTGTGGGGTGCGGTTATGCTTTCGTTAGCCCATTTACATTCGCTAATGGGCCTCTACAAGCCATTTAGCCCGTTCTTAGCCCATGGGCTCACAGTTTGGTACCCCGAGTGGCAGCAGCCCAAAAGCTTCGTCGCCCTCACTTCCATCGGCATCTTCCATTCCCGGTTCCGAATCACGCTATGTCACTACGAGCATCGTCTGTGATCGAACGGCGCCTGAAATCCAAAACCGCGGAGCTGATGCACGCGCGCGTCATGCGCTTCTTAACTCCACGGCGCGCCGAGGTCGCCACACACGCGCACGGCACACCTTCCTCACGTCGTCGCCTTTACGCCCACAGGCTCCAGCCGGCCGGCTATATAAACCCGCTGCTGCCACGAGCTAGATAGCCCAAGCGGGAGATCACAAACAACGCGCGAACCTCGATCAAAACCTCATTTCCGATCTCGGTCAGTCGGTCCTCGGTCGGCTCGCGGAATCCATGGGCGGGCGCAAGAAGCCAGCGCTGCTGATCTGCCTCGTCCTCACCGTCGCCCTGCTGGGCGGGGCGGCGCCGCGGTGCGCGGCGCTCAACCCGCGCATGCTGTTCCTGGTGAAGCCCGACCCGATCGTGCTGCGGGACCACGGCGGCGCGCTTCTCACGGGGGACAACCTCACCGTCAACCTGCTCTTCTACGGGCGCTTCACCCCAGCGCAGCGCGCGATCGTCGTCGACTTCGTCCGCTCCCTCTCGGTCTCGGCCGCCGCGCCTCGCCCGGGAGCGGGACCGCCGTCCGTGGCGTCGTGGTGGCGCACCACCTCCCTGTACCGCGGCGGCGGCGGCGGCGCGCCGCTGCGGCTCGGCAGGCAGATCCTCGTCGACGAGCGCATGTCGCTGGGCCGGCCGCTCTCGCTGGGCAACGTCACGGCGCTGGCGCGGGCCGCGGGGCACCACCGGGGCGCCATCACCGCGGTGCTCACGGCCGCCGACGTCCCCGTGGCGTCCTTCTGCGTGTCGCGGTGCGGCGTCCACGACCACGACCGCGGCGGCGCGCACGGCAGGGCGCGGTACACCTACCTGTGGGCGGGAAACCCAGCGCAGCAGTGCCCCGGCCAGTGCGCGTGGCCGTTCCACCGGCCGACGTACGGTCCCCAGACCCCGCCGCTGGTGCCGCCCAACGGCGACGCCGGCGTCGACGGCATGGTCATCAGCCTCGCCGCCCTCCTCGCCGGCACGGTCACCAACCCGTACGGGGACGGGTACTACAAGGGCGACGCCGGCGCCGGGCTGGAGGCTGCCACGGCGTGCGCCGGTATCTTCGGGAGCGGGGCCTACCCTGGCTACCCCGGGAAGCTGCTCATAGACCCGGCCACCGGCGCGAGCTACAACGCCGTCGGGCTAGGCGGGAGGAAGTACCTGCTCCCGGCATTGTGGGACCCGACGACCTCGCAGTGCAAGACACTTGTCTAGACGTGGCAGGAGTGACACCCGCGGCGAAGGGAGAATGTCAAATGGAAGGGACTGCCGCATGAAGGAAGGAAAAAAAATAAATGCCTCATTTATTTCCATTCCTTATTCACTTGTTGCCTGTACTTGTAATTTGTCCTACGGGGAGAGATTGTATGATGCATGGTAAGTCGATTTGCATGTTATGTTTAAATGTGTGGTCTTGAGTATCAAACTAAACCTCATCTTCATATTTCTAGAAATTGATCTATTTATTAATGACGGGATGGACTATAAGAGACTCCGTGTGGCTGGCTCTAAGCTAGTATCAGATGCCACGCGAAAGAAAGAGATAGACTAAGGGCACGACCAACCGGGGCAACATCTACTGTTGGCCCTGGGCTGAAAGGACAAGTACAGGTAGGAAGTTGTGCTCTGTAGCTAACATACTCCCATCGTACGTAGCTTTGCTTTTTTTTTTCTATACCATCCCATCACGTCCCTTTCCCATCTGTCCACTGCTCTACTTTTTTCCCCATGGACCACACTCCCAACGCATACTGATAGTAGCACCATCCTTTTGACTGACGAGACCACTACTTCTTCTGCAGGCCACTCTGCGTGCCTGCAAGGCTACTAGCCTGCTTGACATGGATGTTTGGCGCTAGCGTGGAGCCTGGGGCAGTACACCACGTCCTTGCGTTGGGGAAGCCCTAACAATCTTTGAGTTAGCAGTAAGAGAAGAACAAAGCTCTTTATGTGTCCCGATGCATAATAAGCGGCATAACTCCTCTATCTCTCTTTACATCTCTTGACATGAGAGAGAATATATGAGGCATATAGGATGAAATATTATCTAAGATTCAGTAGCTTACTCTTACTAATAAAGGTGCCCTAGGAGCATCTCCAACAAATAAATTACTTATTCCATCTCCAATACTTAAAAGAATATAATATAAGGGATTATAGTTGCTCCAATAGATTACTCATCCTATCTCTAATACCTAAAAGATATAATAATTATTTAAAATCCACCTCCCGCCTTCTCAAATGTAGGAGATCCATGACCTCTCCGGCTCTCCCCTATCCAATCTATCGAAGGAGAAGAAAAATACTACACTATTATTAATAATAGTTGATCACTCATATAGACTTTTAATTAAGAGATAGGGGTTAGGTAATCTGTTAGAGGTGCTCCAATCCTTTTAAAAAAAATACAAGATGCTCTAATCCTTGTATGTATATGATTAAAGACGCGCACGCACGGTGTAATAAAAGCCTAAGCATCTCTAAGAGTTCCCTAAATATTACTTCTAAAAAGTCTATGTTTGCCAACTCCTAAAAATGTTTTAGGAGAAAAAAAGAAGTCCATCTCCAATAATTCATAATATTTGACTTCTAAAAAATCAAATGACGGTCCTATTTGACTTTTTTTTGCGGTCTTCTTTTTTCCCACTCACCATACAAAACCAACCATCATGTACAGCAGCAGCTAGCCATGTCTTTTGGAGATCACACACTGACGACACTGCCGCTGGTACGGTAGAATATGGTGAACTTGCTAGTAGCTTTTGCTTGCCGGCCCGAGCACTTCATTGGCTACCTAGCATAGCAAGCATATATAGCTAGCGAGCTGCTACACATTGTTCACGAGGCCGACGGTGGCGGCGGCGTCGTGTCGTCGTTCGTCGGCACGCTCCGCCCCGGCACGCCAGGCCCCGCGTGGGCTGGAGCCGGAGGACACGGCCTGTCGTACAGCGGCTCCGTGTGGGGCGGCGGCGGCGCGCGCTGCACGCCGCCGAGGTCCCCGAACGTGCTGCTCGAGAGGAACGGCTCCGTGGCGAACGGGAACGGACACCGCGCGTCCTGCGACGAAACCGGCCCCAAGCACGGCGCCGGTAAGGGCTCCTCCGGTGGGCTCAACTACCACAGGTGCGGCGATCAGTTCAGCAAGTGGGAGGCGCTGGAGGCGCACCACCTCTCCAGGTGAGGAGGCTGCTGCTGCTCACATCTCTGTTGCATCCGCCGCGTTGCTTGCATCTCCCACCGTACAGATCACGAGGCCTCTTCTTCACGAGGCTGCTGCTGCTCACATCTCTGTTGCATCCGCCGCGTTGCTTGCATCTCCCGCCGCGTTGTTCAGGAGGCCCCTTCTTCACGAGGTTGAAATCAAACGAGCGGAAACGGAGGCACGGAACTGCCTGCTGAGGAGAACATGGAGACGGAGAAGCCGCGCGAACGGAGGCGATCGTAGACGACATCCTCATCGCCGCTGTACTCCTCCTCCTCGTCGCCGCTGTACTCCTCGCTGCTGTCGAAGTCGTCGCGGCGGAACGGCGCGCCGCCAGTGCTGAAGAGGCGGCGGGCAGCGACGGCGCACGCTGGGGCTGGGCGGAGCGCTGCGGCGGCGGGCGCGCCCCGGAGGCCTTGACAGTGACGGGAGTGGGGTTGGGTACCGGGGTGGGGGCACGCGCGGGAGGTGCACGGCGTAGAGTTACGCAGAAGGGGAATGAATTTCCGAGTCTAAAACATTAGGAGTAAATATTAGGAGTAGTTGAAGATGATTTTTTCAATTTTACTAAAAAAAAAAATAAGAATTAGAAGAATGTTTAGGAACCCTCGAAGATGCTCTAAAAAGGCTGAAGCTGTCAGCCGAAAAAACCCCCAACAAATGCTTTTCAGCCCAAATTCTCCCACTCGGGCCATCCAAGCCAACCATTTCGGCAAGTCTGCAACGCCTCTCCAGCATACGCCATAGCTCGCCGAGACGCCGACCTAAACGCCCACAATTCGCCTCTCCGATCCGGCACGACACCGCCGCCGCCGTCAGCCATGTCCAACCCCGGCTCGTCCCCCGCCTCCGCTCACCACGACCACGAGCACACCCCGCTCTCCCGCTCCTGCGGGGCGCCCACCACGGCGCCGACCCCGGCCCCCTGGTCGGGGACCACCGACTCCCCGCCGCCGGCGTACCGCCCCATCCGTCTCCCAGCCATCAACGCGCCCACCAACACAGCCGCCATCGTCCTCTTCCCGGTCCCGCAGCCGCTCCCCGTGCCCCCCGCCGCGCCGCCCCACGCCTTGCAGGTCCCCGCCAAGCGGATCGCCTCACCGGACGACATCGCCCGCTTCCACGCCTCAGTCCACGGCCGCCACTTCCTCGGGTTCGTCGCCGCGCTGTCCGCTTCCGTCCACGGCCGCAAGCTCTCGGATCCTCTACCGTCCCCGCCATCCCCCGCCGTCGCTGCGCTCCTCGACCTCATCTCGGCTCTCGCCGGGCTCGTCGCATCCACCCCTCCGCTTCCGCACAGCTCCCGGTACGGCAACCCTGCTTTCCGCCTCTGGCACGAGAAGCTCACCGACTCCGCCAGCGAGCTGATCTCGCGGATCGCGGCCACCGCGTCCTCCCCTGCGGACCTCGCGGGCGCCGAGGTCGAGCTCGCACCGTACCTCCTCGACTCCTTCGGCAACGCCACCCGCATCGACTACGGGACGGGGCACGAGACCAACTTCGCTGCCTTCCTCTACTGCCTCGCGAGGCTAGGCGTTATCACCGAGCCCGACTACCCGGCCGTCGTTCTGCGCGTCTTTGCAGCCTACCTCGATCTCATGCGCACGCTGCAGGACACGTACCAGCTGGAGCCTGCGGGCTCCCATGGCGTTTGGGGGCTCGACGATTACCATTTCCTGCCCTTCATATTTGGGTCTGCGCAGCTGATTGATCACAAGTACATGAAGCCCAAGTCGATTCACAACCCAGATATCTTGGAGAATTTTTCCAAGGAGTACATGTATCTGGCGTGCGTTGCATATGTGAAGAAGGTAAAGAAGGGGCCCTTTGTGGAGCATTCACCAATGTTGGATGATATCAGTGGAGTGGCCAATTGGAAGAAGGTTAACAGTGGGCTGCTCAAAATGTACAAGGCCGAGGTGCTTGAGAAAGTGCCTATCATGCAGCATTTCCTCTTTGGCTCACTTATCAAATGGTATGAGTCATGGCACTTGTAATTTTTCTCGCATGTGTTTTGGTGCCTATGAACTGGTCTTATTAGTTTGTTACAACAAGAGCTGCTAGTGTAGAGAATGGTTGCCTGAGTAATTTAGTTCTTTTTCCAGACTATGATTAGCATAGGAGTCACCAAATATGATTGACAATCACTTGAAGAAACGGAAATGGGTGTCAGTTTTATCAATTGGAAACCCTGGATACAGTAATTCTTGGAAAATTGGTATTAGTATTATGCACGCTGTTCTTTTTTTTTGGCATTAATAGCATTGCATTCTCGGCCTTTGTGAAAATTCGGTGGTGGTCTACTGAGCCTTGTATCCTGTTTTGCCTAGCAGGCTAACTCAGTAGTCATTTGGCTGAGACATTGTCAATAACAAATAATGTTGTCTGAGATGTCCCAAAATGGTTGCTTTCACCTAGTTGGGCAAACTCTTCGCTTTCCCATTTCCATAGAGAACCATTTCAGACCCAAGTAAGGTGATGTACAGAAAAGTTGCAATCAAACAATCTTTGGATAAAATGCTTGAAGATAGTTGTGGATGAAAGCAGAAGAAGTTTAGAATAAATAGAATTCATATGATTTATTGGAATATTGTTACCTAGAATGAACAAGTGCTATGCTTGAAGACATTTTTATAATGTTATGGTGCAAATTACTTAAGGCAGCATGGCACTGAATTTTAAATAGTTCTCTTCAATCCTTGATGAGAGCCTAGATTGCCCTAGCTATTAGGCCATCCTTCATTTTCGTTAAGGTCGACATGGCTTTTTCAACATTTCCTGGTTATATTTTGGATATCATTCAGTTCAAATGTTTCCATGCTAAGGTTGACTCTCTCTCTCTCTCTCCAGTTCATTTGCCCAAAATGCTCATATTTGAACTGTCTACATTCAATGCATTAGTTGATAGGAATTTTTCTAGCCTGCATTTTTCCTAGGTATTATTTTTTAAAAACATCAGTTGAAAATTTATTGTGTTATTATTTTAAGAACATTTGTTTGTTTTAGTGTGATTCTTTTAGTTGCTCAACGTGCTCTTGGCTTTCTACTGTTGTCTTGATCAATTGTATGAATTGGTCCTTTCTGTACCTTTGTATTTGGATGAGAGAATGGACTTGTGTAACATTAACCCATTGTCCCATACTCCCATTCCACATGGTTCATCTTTGTTTGGTTACTGGTCCAAAATAACTTATGAATCCCGTTTGACATGTTTTGAGACTAGAGACTCCTTGCCCAATTCTGTCAGGTATGCTGCATTGCCCATATTGCAGAAGAATCATAGGCACGCTCTTGCTGCTTTGACCTTGACCAGCTAATCCTGAAGCGCAGTATCTATTAATGCAATAGAGCAACTAGCTATGGACTTATGATTTATGGCAGAGAAAGAAAGAAAAATCATAGCTAGCCAAGAACATGCTGCCATTTTCCCTGGCATTTCAACTGCTCTAACTTGAGAACTCAAGAAGAACATTTTTCGGGATTTAGCTCAAATTATTAACTATATTCAGAAGGTGCAATAAATCAGTTTGTAATGGTTCTTCATTGCTCAGGTTATATAGTAGCAGCATGATATGTGTTATTTCACGATTGATAGATATTTTTTTTTCCGACGGAGGAAAACCTTGCTTTTATAGAAAGCAAATGTTCTGATTGATAGATATCTTGAGGCTGAGCTGATTACTGAAAGTATTAACTGCCACTAAATGAATAGGAGTAATTGTCAGTTACAAACCATTGTTGTTTACTGTTATCAACATTTTTGTTCACGTGATCTGCTGATGAACATTGGTCTATGTTCTCTGTTTTTTTTTTCAGGGAGGACTAATAACATCTTAGAGAAGCTCACCAGTGATCTGTGAGAACTCATGTATGATGTGAGGACTGGTTGTACAGTGGTGCTACTCAGAGTTGGCAGAAAAAAGAACACATATAGAAGGTCATTTTCCATCTGGGGTGAATGAGCCTTCTGTATGTTTGCATAGCGTGCCATCACACTTATCTTCTGGCGTTTTAAATTCTGGGAACTTGTTAGTTCCTGCTCAGCTTGTGCATTACTTGAGGATTGCCTTGGTTCCTTGAGGGCAATGTAATGTTAGTTGAATAACACCTTGTATTGAGACTTTTGGTGTAGATGACCAGAGCAGCCTCTTTTGGTTTTGCTGAATGGAAGCCTGAACTGTGCTCGCTATATTCGGTTTGCCGGTGACTGTGACTGTGACTGTTACTACGACGCTTCCTCCATCAGCTGGTCTGGCCAGGAGCTCGCGAGTCGCGGCATTCTTGCGGGCTGTGGGCCTGTGGGGATGAACTTGCCGAGCTGCCCGTACCTGGGAAAGTGGCAGCGTCGGCACGTCCGAATTGCAGCACTGCACAGCTATCCGTCGAGTCCGTGCTGACGTGTACGTCGATCATGCGCCACCCCACCAGCTAGATCTGACCCATCTGAACAAATTCGACTTGATTATTGCATTTGGCTTACTGTAATCCGGTCTATACTCTATAACATAGAAAAACCTGATCAAGTGTCGACCAGATGTTTTTTCAGTCCAACCCGATGGGTGGGTTTAGGCTATACTCAGTAATCTGATCTAATATAGAGAATCAGACGTTGACCAGATGTTTTTTTTTTCAGTACAACCCGAATCTGACCTGATGTCTATTGAAAAGTAAACTCAAACAACTTGAGGGAAGAAAAAGCCAATGCTGGATATT
Organism: Miscanthus floridulus; assembly: GCF_019320115.1. Lineage (NCBI taxonomy): Eukaryota > Viridiplantae > Streptophyta > Magnoliopsida > Poales > Poaceae > Miscanthus > Miscanthus floridulus. Next base: position 38,490,991 of record NC_089597.1, read on the forward strand.
TGTTTTGTACTTATGGTAATCTGTATTTTTATTATTAGTTTAAGTTAAAAAATTTATAAAATTTAGTAAATAAATAAACTTATTTTTTAAAAGAAATTATGGGTCCTTAATATTTATGTATATATTTAAAACAATGCTATAAAAATCATATGTTTATTAAGGAGTAAAATGCACGCGGGTCCTTAAACTTTTTCGTGCATTTCCATCTGGGTCGTCGAACTAAGAAAGCGACTGTCTAGGTCCCTAATCTACTACTACTGCGTACCAACAGTCCAAAACATGCCACATCAGTGCCAGCATCCGACGTGGCCCGTGCCACGGTGGCAATTGGACGTTGTGTCCATGCCAACTTCTCAAAAAGACCCTTGTCGCCTTTCTCTTTCTCAGTTTTTTGGTGGGAACATATCAGGATGATAGATCAGTACGACGACTCCGACGAGTGAGCCGGCGCGGGTCGTCGCTGTGCCGCTCGCCCGCTCCATGCGCTTCTGCACACACGGCGCAGCAGCGATCAGCACGTCATGCATGAATGAGCGTGACCATGGAACCCGATCCGTGACGACGAGCTCGCCGTGTCAAGCTCGCCAATTTATACTAGCGCCCGAGCGGCGCTAGCACATCGTCGTCTGTGGACTGCTGCTAGCTAGAGCTGATGATGAAGCGGAGCTCGTCAAAAGTCTGTGGAGCGAACAAGCGAGGTACGCGCGTCAAGCGGTTGCGCCTCCTCAAGGACGACTCCTCTCCAGAAAGCAGGCCGCCAGCACCACGCTTCGGCCGTCGCCGAGCCGGCGCTCGCCGCAGCACCCACGGTCCAGGAAAGCACTGGTAAGCACAGAGCACTGCCCTTCCTCAAATGATAAAAGCACTGGTGAGCACAGAGCGCAGCACTGGTGAGCACTGAGGGCGGGCGCGTGGCGCAGCAACTGCTACCACTACTCGAGCTGTGCCAGAAGGTCTCGCCGATGTCGTCGGCGCCAAAGGACGCGAGCAGCGAGTGTGGTGCGCGTCGCGGGCGCGCGCAACGGTCTCGTCGGTCCCCGGCAGCGAGTGCGGGTCCTCGAGCACTGTCGGGGTCCCGCACCGTGGCAACGCGCAGCGTGCCGAGGTAGCGAGCGTCTGCGGCAACGGCCCGCCCACTGCCGACCACCTCCCCAAGCTCACCGTGGTAAGCCATTGACTTCCGGCGATCCACATGCATGTTCCGTTTCGTGACTTTCGTCCATGCCAGCTAGACATTGGGTTCTAATGGTTCGTGCATATGCATGCAGCTGCGGATGGTGATCAACGAGACGCTCCGGCTGTGCATATGCTGCTGCCGCGGATGGCGTTTGAGGACATCACGCTCGGCTCCTGTGCCAACGAGCTGCGTGTGCCCATGGCCGCGTCGCTGTGGATCCTGGATCCCCGTGCTGGCCATCCACCACGACGAGGCCGTGGGGGAGCGGACGCGCAAGACGACACGAGTTCAGGCCGGCCGGACCGGTTCGCGCCTGGGCGCGCGCGGCCATGGGCGGGGCGGTTCCTGCCATTTGCATCAGCTCTCGCAACTGCATCGGGCAGGCTTACGCCATGGTTGAGACCAAGGTCGTGCTGGCCATGCTGCTCGCGAGCTTCTGCTTCGGCATCTTCGACACGTACGCCATTGTAGGAAATACAGGCGGGAGTTTGGGAGTGAGAGAGAGAAAGGAGGCGGGGTGTTTTTTTTGAAAACTTGGCACGGGCACAGCGTCTAGCTTCCACGGTGGCAAGGCCACGTCACGTGCTGGTGCTGGTGTGACGGGTTTTGGACTGTTGGTGTGCGACTGTAATAGGTTAGGGACCCAAATGGTCGCTATTTTAGCTCGAGGGCTCAGATGGGAGTGTCCCAAAAGTTTAAGAACCTACCGTACATTTTACTCTTTATTAAGCATACAATTTAAGCTTAGTTTGTTCTTAAAACTCTTCCTTCAGCCCGTGCATATGTTGCCCAATGGCTTAAATTAAAACAAAATACAAAATCAACTATAACTTGGCCACGTTTAGGCGTGTAGCATAACACCATGACCCAATGACATCTCTATACTAACTAGGTAGCGTGTCCGTACGTTGCTACGGATAACTAACAATTTATACTAAAAACATACGGATCGCACGATAAGATAATAATACTGTAAAAATTAAATACCAACGTTAAAGTGACATTTAATCCAAAAAGCAAAGTTTATGAATTTAACACAGTCACGAAGTGCGCGGCATCGCAGGCTCACAAACTCTACTTTATAGACCTTTCTATGTTACAGTTAAGATAATGTTTTATATTGGCAGGAAGAAATCTTCGATATCCATTTCTTTCATTGTAATCCATTTATTTGGACAATGTTTGAGGTGAGGGCACGGTTACAGTTTTTATTAGCTTTGCGATATTGTCCGAAGCTATGAGATGATTGATGTCTTGCAATGATCCTTTCATTAATTTAGTTTTCTATCTATGTTTAATTGTTTATTCAGACTATTTTATAGGCACGCCGGTAGATAATAGATGACAAAATTCAAGCATCCATAATTTATCTCTTTGACTTTGAGCATGGGTTTTGTTTTTATTTTTTAATTGATATATTGTCCTTTTGTTTTTACCATAGCGTTAGCACGAGCATGCATAAAAAATGAAGATGTCTTTACACTGCAGAAATCTTTCAAAAAGATCATGCATAGATTATTCTTATATTGAATATTATATATATACGATCACCTAAATATTCTAATTAAACTACAAAATTTTGAATTAGGATACGAGGTAAGACATGCAAACATATATTTTAAAACTACCTGTAGAGTCCAAAGAACTTAATAAATAAATCTTTCTAGAGGCAATGCAAATTCTCTCTAATCTTTCATTTGGTGTAGTTAGTGTTTTCATAGTACCCGCATGTATTCATGGGAAATAAATCGTGGACAAAACGTGGACACTTTTTGTGTGACATTCCAATATTGGTCCATCATTCTGCCAATATCCTTGAGACAGATCACATAAAAAATGAAAGTCCCTCTATAAGATTGCTCACAAGAGACTCAAACTTATATCTGATCATGGTAATGTTGAATTGCTTTGCATCAAAAGCATCGGCAATGATAAATAGGGACATAAGTTTTAGTATGCATAGTGGAGGAAAACTCAATCTTGGTCTTCTCAGCAGTTTTTTCTGAGCCTTTGCAGTACTAACTTGTCCTTACTCAGATAGTCAAGAGGTGCACCATAAAATTATGCATCACTAAAAAAAAGTGTCACCATTAGTTGCCTTGACCTGAAAAATGTGTCGAAATTAAGAATTACAACACCTAATTCAACATCTTGGAACAAACACTCAAGTGTATACCTTATTCTACGATATGGCTGCGTTCGCTGGTCTGGTTTTTCCAGACCAGCCGGCTCCTCCTCCTCACAAAACACTGTTCATCAACCAGCCGCTACAGTGTTCCTCTCTCACAAAACCAGCCAGTTTCAGTCAAGTTTTAGATCAGCGAACGGGGCCTATATATCTGTGTGGAATAGTCCTAAAGCCACATATATTTATACGGTGAATATAACATACTTTGTTTTAAAATTTTATGAGAGATTTTTTAAGACATGCAATATTATTCATATGACAGACACTAATATTTACATATATACTTGGAACCTGTGTGTACAAGATTATATGGAGATGCAGCGGAACTTATTTATGGATTTATTGGCGCATGAAAGAAATAGATATCGGAGAATTCTTTCTGCCGATATAAAATATTATCTTAGCCATATCACGAAAAAGTCTATACTGTTGAGTTTGTGAGCCTACGACGCCGCGCTCTCCGTGACTGTGTTAATTTCACGAACTTTGCTTTTTTAATTAAATGTCACTTTAACATCGGTATTTAATTTAATAGTATTGTTATCTTATCGTGCGATCCGTGTGTTTTTAGTACAAAAGATTTAGTTGTCCCGTAGCAACACACGGACACGCTACCTAGTATATTAAATAAACTAAAAATAGCGACACTGAATTCAAAAAAGTAAAATCAGATTTACCTGCTTTTTCTGATGATATCGTTCATGACGCTTTCTATTTTTTCATTTCTTTCTTCCCGAGTCATTGCCGCCAATCGTGCCTTTTCCCTTTCCCCTTTTAGCTTGGTGGCATCCATGTTTTCCTTTATTTGATGATACTTTTCCCTAAGTTTTTTATTTTTTTCATCCCTTTTTTCTTGAGTCATTGATGCATGTCGTGCTTTTTCTCTTTCTCTTTTACGCTGCGCATGTTCATCTATTTGCGCTTGTGAATTTGATGTTGTATGGTCACCTGTTTGAAAATAAGTTGATAAATATTTGCTTAATTACCATAAATAATACAAGTGAATGCGTCTATTGACATGAGTATAAACAATTACCTCCATTGATGATGTTTGTCAAGTCTTCAAATGGTGCACGACCTTCATTATTTTGCATATGTTCCATTGTGATTTCACTGAACACAAAATTAACCAATAAATTCGTATTATCAAACTTGTCCATGAGAGAGTTGATAAAAAGTTCCATTGACGCTAGAAAGAGTGAAATACTCCCTCCGTCTAAAAAAATGTACTTTGACTAAGTTTGTATTAGAAAATACTGATATTCAAGTAGGACGTTCCACAAGTAGTCAGATTTACATATTTTCTGTTTTTTTAATATTAGGTGACCATAAATTTTTTAGCAAAACTGACAATTAGAAAGGCTGGTTTGACAAAATAACAAAGCATGTCCACAGGCTTAGCGTTCTTGTAACCCGTAGCTAGGCATCGAAAATTGATTGTTAGGAAACTATAAATATCTTCATGACAGTCAACTTGAACAAATGCTAACCTTAGCAGATTTAACCAAGGAGCAAGTAACGAAATAAATTTTAACAATGGTGAAATGGTATTCTGATGTCCAGATTATTTATCAGACTCTTTCAGCAATTATCCAATCTACATACAACTCAAAGAGCATCCCATGAGTGATGTAAAAAAACAGTCCATATTTTGGAGAAACAATTAGCATTTTTACAGTGTAAAAATGGCTGAGAAAGAGCAGCATGGATATATTATATAAAAGCATAGTAGGTTTGATTTTGAATCCCACACCGACTTTCAGTTTCCTCATCCCCCCCTTGAGTATATATTCCATGCTAAAATTCAAAGGGTAATTGTGCAATCAGATGGAACATGCAGCATGTGACTGATTAATCTTCGGAGACCCTTTATGATACTACTTGCTAAAAATCACATGTGCTAAAAATTCTCGACGTAGGTCCTTCTCCTTCTCGACGCAGGTCCATCTACGAGGACACAACCACCAAGGTTTGCTAGCATGGAGACACATTTTGTTGAACATGTTGCCCGCGTTACATTCCCCACTTAGGTGTCCGCTTTTTCGCATAGAAGGGAGAGCAGGGAAGGGGTGGGCATACCCTGGTTGACCACCTACGCCACCGGGATGCCCGCCTCCAGCACGGGACACCGTGCCACCTCACGGTGGTCGGCTTTGGTGGCACTGACTAGCTGGAAGGCGAGCCTGGTGTCCTGGGTGAGGATATGGTGGATGCTGTCGAGGAGCGACGCCTGGAAGTGGCCCAAGCTGAGCGCATCCTTCTTCACCAGCACCACGGTGCCCCCGATCCGGCCCTCTAGCACCGTGGACGCCGCGCCGCCTCACGGTGGTCGAAGGCGTGCAGCACGGCCAAGCGGGGAGTCACGGAGGGGAGGGGAGCGATGCCGCGATCGCAAGGGGAGCGACGAGCAGGGAGGACACCGAGGCAGATGGAACACGTGAGCGTGAAACCAAATGAAAGGAGAAAAAAGTTGTCCCTTTTGCAAATGCAAAGAGGGGAAGTAATTAAATGTAGGCAGATTTGACAAGGTCTCAGAAATGCAAAGAGGTTCCTTTTGTCTTAATTTTCTTTCCTTCTGTGTTAATTCTCTTTCCTTTTGCCCGTTGTCATGTATGCTGGTGCATGCAAACATGCAATGTGTATATGGATAGCACAGTAATTTTTTACTTCCTATTTTGTCGTGACTCCTCTATCACATGACAGGCAATATTCAATCAAAGAGATGTCGTGGGATCACAAATATGGACAGACGGACGAACCAAAATAAATACCGTACAAAAAAATATCTACACTTTATTCTTTTTAGTCGTACGTAGGAGATATTAACATCCTTATACGGTATGGATTCGCTGCTCTCCGGAGGCATCACGCCCATACCGGCCAGTGTTGCGTCGCCGCGTGTCCTTGCCCACCAGACTAACGCCTGTTCGTGCCTACGAGGTCTCCGCGTGTCTACCGTTCCTCTCGCAGAAAAGTCCTCCGTGTGCTTACGTGGTATTGACTGTCTGCGGTTGTTTGGACCCACACGTACGGTTGGCCGATGAAAGAGTGAACACGCGTCTGGTTTGCTTATGCCTCACACGGACCGCGGGACACAGGGAAAAAAAAACGTCGCTGGGTTCACCATGCCTCCCCTCCTGTCTCCAACGACGCAACTCAAACGCAAAATAGGTCGTTCACAGTGTTTTGGGTATCAAAAACATACTCCAACAGATGACCCAAACACGGAACGCATTTTGCGTTCAAACCGCAACGAAACGCAAATAAGCGTCTCGACGCAGAGACGACGCAAATCTCCGAAGGTGCCGCTCGCGGTGGGGACGGAGGCGGCTCGCGCGGCACCCCCTCCCGGCAGCAGCAGCAGCCGGCGCAGCACCACCGGCGGCCCCTCCCCTTTCTCCTGTCTCCGCTCCTCCCTCGCATCTCTCTCCCTCTCTGCCTTCCCTCCATTTCTCCCCCTTCCCTCTCCCTTCCCTCCCAAAGCGGCGACGCGGCGGTGCCTGTGCCTGCTACGGCCGGCCCCCGACGGCCCCCCTCCCTTCCTCCCACCCCCCGCGCCTGCTTTGCTTTTGCGTCTGGATTGGCCTGCCCCTGCTAGATTCAGGTACCTGCTGAAGCTCCGGTTGTTGATGCATTTACTTCGGTTTGCCTGAGGTCCTTGTCTTATCCTTCTTCTCTCCGCATTTGAGCTCGATTCGATTGATGCTTCCTCGGTTGGTTTCTTGAGTGCAGCGATTCAGGAAAAAGCTCTTCTTTTTCACAGTATACTGGATTGGTTTTGGGCTCTGTAGTCTCTACCCTCAGTCTTTTTTGGGTTCGTTGTTGGAGATGGAAGATTTTGGGTGCGTGACTCTTTCTCTGTACATGACTCAAATCTTGAAATAGGTCTTGTGTTTGCGTTCTCACCGTTGGAGATAGTCTTACTCCGTTCGGCAGCCTAGCTGCTCCGCCAGTCCCGCCATGATCGAATCTGACGAAGGCGGCAGCAGGGCCGACCCCCTCGCCCGAGTCTATTGCTTGTGCGTGTTCCGATCGTTCCCGTCGTCGGCGTGAGCCTGCCTCGGCCCCTAGGCGCCTCACCGTGCCGGCCGCTGCGAAGATGCTGGCTCCAGACAAAACCGACTCTGGAGAGCGCACTCGGATCAAAGGCAGTCCCGCTGCCACGGAGGACGCAGCCGTCCCCTCGCCCTCCATCTCTACTCGCAAGCGGAGCCCGTTTGTCGCGGCACGCTGGAGGAGGAGTCCACCGCCTCTGGATTCTCGCCCACGGCGCCACCTTCTTCGAGCCGGCCTCCTTGGTGAGGTTGCCGATTGCAACTAGATCAAGTACCCCTCTCTCTCCCAATGCACTATGCGGAGCAAAGTTGAAAACAGACGGAAACGAACGAAAAATGCCTCTACCGTTTTCGTTTCCATATATATTTTATGAAAACAGGAGCGGGAGCGGAAACGGTAGCGGGATAAACGGTAATACGAAAACGGATAAATACAATCGGAAAATAGACGGAAACGAACGTTAAGCAGAAACTTAAGTCGGGATTACATGCACACCTCGTTAGTCGTTACAACCAGCATATACACATAAGTAATACACGTGATAAGAAAAGTATTGATTTGTTGCTCGTCTTCTCATGCTCAGCCACGGCCACCGCCTGTGCAGCACGCTAAGCGTGCTTCCTGTGTGTTGCCTTCATGCTGCGACAAGCAACATGGCTGCTGGCCGTACGGCCATGCCCGCACAGCAGCATGCGCCAAGCAGCAAGTAGCAACTGTAACATACTAGGCCATGCACGTGCAGCCAACAAGCTAGCACAGCCAGCCACCGAACAGGCCCAGGAGACCTGCTACAGGGCTTACGGAACATGCTGGGCCACCAGCAGGAAGACCTAGTTCGTAGCTGGGCTTGCCCCGGATCGAAGAAAAACAGGACAAAAAACAGGATATGCCGGTCAAAAATGGGATACCGCAAATACGGACGGATAAACGCTTCACCGTTTTTGGTCCCGCTCCCGGTTCACTCCGTCCTGTTTTCGGTCCCGTTTTCTTTTATCCTAGAAAAAAGAAAAATGGATGGATAAAAACGGTATACGATTGCGGACAGAACGGGATTTGTCCCGTCTATTTTCAACTTTAATGTAGAGATCCTGGAGCCAAACTGCAACTGCGTAGTGCGTACTCTCCTCAACATGGCCCACTGTCGTACTGCTGCTCCGCCTCCTCAGTCCTGGCTTCTGTGAAATTGATTGCTCTGCTTTTCTACATCTTTGTTATTACACCACATCGCAGTTCAATTTCGGTCTCGACAGTAAGCTGTTGACAGTGATGGTCATAGCTTTCACCGTCAGCATCTGGGACCGACTGCGGTGTACACTAACACCGTCGATTGGCTTATGATCCATCCGTGATTAGCTCTTTACTTCAGTCGTATTCGAACACGACCTGACTGTGGATGTACACTAACACCGCCGCATTGGCAAATGATCCGACTGTGTCGAGGCTATCAAAACCGTCGTGTTTGCACATCAACCGCCTGTGTAGTGGTCTCCAGCACCGTCGCCTTGTACTTCGACCCGACTGTCAGTGGTGTGGGTTCACTGTCGGTTCGACGGTCGAGACGTCTTTGTAGAGGTTAACACCACCGTCGCTTCACCGTATGATCCGCCAGTACAAAGGTCATGGTCACCGTTGCCTTGCACCACGATCTGCTTTTGATGATTGTTTAGTCGGTGTCGGGTTAATTAGTGCATTCTTCGGATTGGTAGCCAATGCACCATGGAACCCTTCTTATTCATCTCTGATCCACAACCTGAACAAAGCAACAGAATTAATAGTATTGAACATACCATTCTTTTAGTTAACACGCCAAAATTGGCCTATACATAGATAGAATGAAAACAACTCCCTATCTGAATAAAGACTGTCGTGATGACGAAATGCAGGAAATATACCTTTACTGCTCTACTAAAGACTCCATGAACAAGGGGATATAAGGAAGATAGTAATGCCTGTTCATATAGAAACGCCCACTTGATCTACCAAAGCGGATGACACGGGCATAGATGATATGAACCTTTCTGCAGTCCATGTCATATGCAATCAATGTTCTATCATTCCCAATAAGAAAAATAAAATTCCATTATGGGTGAACTGTAATCACTCTGTACTCCTCATCACAAAGCTCAGAACCAACTTTAATATTCATGCGTCCAAACAGTTCCTCCGTGTCCACAACATGCTTTAAAATCCAGTTATCAGTATCAGTCTTCAAGTATCCACACTAAAAGCCAAGACCTATTGCGAAAATCAGCACAACACACACACAGGTGACCCTGAGCTTGATGGATGGACATTTCAGTACCATCTAGTTTATGAATTGTCCTCCATGTCTTTCCCTCCACATCCACAGCAACTATCGCATAGTACTCAACCATGTGCATAAACCATTAAGAAAAACACTTCTCAATTTTGAACGTAGAACAGTACTACCCTCGCCCCATTTAGATTTCTTAAAGATCCATGCTGCAGTTTGAGATGAGTAGATCTCCACACCTACGCACGCACCCTCCACCTCAACAAATTCAATCACATGGAAGTGCGAGAACGTTGGGTCACAACCTAAGCGAGCCTGGCCAACAGAACGGATGCTACGCGGCAGTACATGCCATTTATCGGTCGTCGGATTGCAGACAACATAGCGATGTAATCCATCAGGCCCAGCACACCAGCAAAGGATGAGGCCGCTGCAACAATACAAGACTAGGACTTTTTAAGGGGGAAGGGCAAGAAGGACAAGGAGGACCGTTCACCGGTGATGCTGGTGAAGTGGCGATTGCCCTTCCACCAGCTGCCATAGAAGAAGCTGATGATAGTCTGTGTAAGCTTCTTACATTGATAGGAGTCAGAGATGACGCGCCTCTAGGAGCGACAGACACACTTGTAGCAGCACAAGGACCAGGTGGAGAGGTAGCGGAAGATGTCGGCAAGCACATCATCTGAGAGGTTGTCCACTGTGTTCCTCTGTTGGGGTCTCCTTCATCTGGAAGGACACCACCAGCCAAAGAGATGAGGCCACCCTACCATGAAATTGCATCAATAAACATTAGTAAGGAGATGAGTTTCGAGGAGAAGGGACGACGATGCAAGTCAGACCTTATTACACTTGCCTTTGGATCTCACGGCGGTGAGCATGAGTGGCAACGCCGGTGACAGCAACAGCTTGTTCACCGGTGGATCTATGAGGGCAATCCGGTGATGTGCATCGACGCGGAGCAAGGGCTGAGTAGTGCTGATGAGCAGAGCGGTGATGACGAACAACAACAATGAGGAAAAGAAAAGCTATGTGTGTGGGGGGGAGGGAGGGCGGCGGCGTGTGGGGGTGCAGGAGGGGGGTTAGTGGGGGATGTTGGAGTAGGTTGCTTGCTCTCTGTGTAACTTTTATGGCACGCGGGAATCAAACTTTCATCAATTCCGCGAGGGAGGGTTCAAACGCGGGATTGGAAATTTTGGAACTAAGTGGCGGTGAATGCACAGTACCATCACCGGTGGCTAGGTCCTATTACCACCCGAAGACCTCCGTATGATATGGTGATGAACACTAAGGCACACAACCCCGCACTTAGAAAACTAAGAAAAGCACAATTCCAGTACTCAGATTGAAAGGAAGCCAACTTGAGTTCGATGGTGAATAATAAGGCACATAGATTTACGTTGAGGTGAAGGCCAAAACATGCACTTAGAAAACATAAGGAAAGCGCAATGCTAGTACTCTTGGATTGAAAGGAATCCAACTTGAGTTCCATACATTCATACCGAATAAGTAGGTGGACACTACCAAGCTAACAAGCATGCCGAAAGCTAAAATGCAGATACTAATTAGACCAATACTATGCAAAAGTTAAAAGGCCTTCATATGTACATCATTGGTTGAATAATTAATCATTCTCCATGCAGATCCTAGTCGACCTCCATGGGGTCATTGTGAATCTCCATAATATCCTACATATCGTTATCGACCTCCATGGGATCATTGCCAATCTCCATGTCATCTCGAGCCTTGACCACTACAACCCTATCCACATCCATTGGTACACTTTCATTTAGCTCATCAATTTTGTTCACAAAGCACTGATTTGGTGAACCAATACTGAGGACAATAAGGCTCACAAGCTGCACTCCACGGATATATAAGGCCACAAACTCCAGAACGAGAAGATGCATTTTCATCTATAGATCCAACAAGATACTGTAGCTAAGTTGGAGGTGAAGAAGCAGAGAGCACGAGAGAGCAACACAAAGGAATATAGAATTCGGTGAAGGAGCAGATCTAGTGCAGTTACCTTAGATCCAGATGGAGCAGAGAAACAGGGACGGCGCGCTGAAGATTTGTGCGCCGGCGTGGTTGGAGGTGAAGGAGCAGTGAGCACGTGAGAGGCTGCCTTTTGTCCGATCCTAGTAGGGTGAAGCATAGCAAGGGAGTAGAGTGGGGAATGCATGGGAGGAAGGTATGGTAGGACCGTAGGAGTGTATATACAGTTCAATAAATTGGTTGCCCCTGTACCAGGGCCCAGTGTCCAGAGAAGTAGGATGCCTCCAGCACATCAATTGATACTTAGATCTACTATCATTTACAGTTCAATAAATTGAACACCTGGTTAATCACCTTGCATTTAGTTCAACAATAGTTGTACAATAGTAATAGATTTCATTCCAATACATCAATTGATACTTGGATGTACTAGCATTTACATTTCAATAAATTGAACACCTGGATAATCACCTTGCATTTGGTTTAACAATAGTTGTACAGAAATGATAGATTTCAGTCCGATACATCATAAATTGATACTTGAATCTACTACGGTGAACTAAGCAACTTACCAATGAACATGCCAAGAACTAAGGTAAGTACAAAATTGGTGAAAGAAGAACAGGAAGCACATTTCTTTCTCAAAGGTACAAAATCTTCCATCATCTTCGTTGGAACCCTGGCCATTTCTTCAATCTGTGGCATAATCTCTTCCTCCTCCTGCGGATGTTCTTCATTTGTTGTAACATTGGCCTTCGCCTTCAGCTCCCAAATCTTGTTACGTAAATCCAAAATCAAAGTCCTTAAAAATTTTCCATATGGGGGATCATGCCACTTAAAGAACCCGTAATCTAAGTTGGGCTATGAAAAAACCAAATTACCATAAGTACAACAGGATTTCAGCATTTGCATTGCGAAAACAGAATGAACAAGAAAGAAATCGAGTTACATTATTTGCCCTGTAGCATCTGTGGAACCGACGTCCTAGGTTTCCATCACTCCACGAAATCCACCGAGGCGTCTTCAAGCCGTAGCGACACAAAAGTGGTGGCTGGTTTGCGTAGGGTGGTTCTCGACATGGCACAGGATGGGCGGCCCCCTCCCGTTGTAGCCTCCTCCGCTGGAAGCCAGTGTTCTTCTCGCAATGGTGCCCTAGGATGGTGCCGACCACTAGGAGGAGTTGGAACTAGATGTAGCCATGGAGCAGTCAGGGTTCAAAGTGTTGCACACTCTGAGTGAAGTAGTCAGCCTAGGTCTTTTGTCTACGCTTTTGCCTCCCGCCAAGGCACCAAAACATCGTTCAAAACCCTCACACTCCCACCAAAATGAAATGTTGTGTCACCGCCTGTTCAGGGTACTATTCGCCTATAGAAGAAGGCCTATTTTGGTTCTCTGTGCTTACATAGAGGTGTACACACGGACCACAATCAAGACCAACTAATTCAATTAACAGTTCAACCGAAGTAATAGTTCAACGATTATGTAGTACTCATACATACTAATCCAGATGTTTCATCAGTACATATAAACTTCATTAACATAAAAGTTTCATAAATTCTAAGACTTAATGTCGGATGGGTAGGCAGTTGCTAAGGTACTCAATTAGTTGATGCAGTCCCGAAAGCCAGAGGTAGTGAACCGTAGCGAAGATGACAACATCTCCGTCCATGGACACATTGTATCTATAAAGTATGTCTACTTCCTGTCTAGTCCTGCAAAGCACAAAAATCTCTCCACAAACAGGCTCTTGAACGATTCTTGTCAAATTTTGTGGTCCGAGAAGGTGACGAACAGCGGCTTCAACAATCAACAGTCGGTCCGGGTGAATGCTCCGTCCCCAAGTAGCAAACAACATCATCTGGGGTCCTAGTGCCACCCCTAGCCACCAAAATGCAAGGTTGTTCGCATTGAAATGGCTTCGTCCGAAGTAAAACATCTGTTGCAATGAAGAAATTCCTAATATGAACAAAACTGATATCGAACCCAAAACCAATTGGAACCAAATGCAAATAGGGGGGTGACCGAATCCATCTAACCTTCATGGGGCATTGTCCACAACGACAATGCAAGGTGCTCGAGGCAGGGCCACTGTTCGCCTAAACGGTCGTTTAGCCCGTTTAAACACCGTGTAAACGCTACACGGTGGTGCGTCGTTTCTATTTAATCACCCATTTACCCCGTTTAATTGGCCATTTAGCCCATTTAATGGGACGTTTTGCCCGAATAATGGCTAAACAATAAGTGACTGACTGTCGACGAAATATGGTCGGCAGTCCACCGAGGGGGGTGCCCGTGGTGGTAGATTATCGGTAGGATGCGTGTAATCAGGAACCAGATGGTGACACAAGGCGCAGAGACAGCGATTTAGACAGGTTCAGGCCGTCTGATCGACGTAATACCCTACGTCCTGTGTCTTTGGTGTATTGTATTGAGATGTATCTTGTATGATCTGTCCCTGAGGGGGACCCCTGCCTCTCCTTATATACTCTGGAGGAGGAGGGTTACAAGTAAAGTATCCTATTTGGTACTATTACAATATCTAGTACAACTTGTAATCTTGATGTGCACGCCTTGATCTTATGGGCCGGGCCACCTCGGATGGTGCGGCCCAGGTACCATCTTGTGGTACCTGGGGGTATATCCCCCACAGCTAGTCCCCGAGCACCATGTATTCTGATGCGACATGCCGTTTCAACCTTCTCCGAACAGTAAGGCTTGAGTTCTTGACATCTTTGACCACCGTTGTCGCCGGAGAAGTAGGTTGTCCGAAGAATGTATGGTGCTCTTAAGAAGAAAGAAAAAGATTTCCGTCCCAGGAAGTGTGCCCACTTGTATTTCTGAAAAGAAATGTAAGTGCGTCTTGAAGCGTAGCGTCCTTGATCATCAGAGGCATAGGGGTCGAAAAACAAACACATTCACCGCAAGGTGAAGTGTGCCCACTTAGTCCCCGAGCCTGGTAGTAGGTGACGTAGGCACGTGGTGCCAGGGTCTAAAAAGAATTCCCAGTTAAGTTGAGAATCCAATCGTCGTACAGGCGATACGAGATGCACCGGCAGGTGCATCGTACCGATGTAGTCCCCGAGCTTGCTGGAAGGCGAGGTATGAGCCTTGTAGCAAGGTCCAAGAAAAAATATCCCAACTGTATGCGAGTTGCCAGTCACATGTAGTCGAGACGCAAAGTCCCCGAGCCGTGGTCGGAGAGTGATCGAGGCAGTCCCCGAGCACAGGTCGAGGAGCGAGCGACGAAGTCCCCGAGCCGTGGTCGGAGAGCAATCGAGGCAGTCCCCGAGCACAGGTCAAGGAGCGACCGACGAAGTCCCCGAGACATGGTCGGAGCTCAGCGGAGCTGCTCGAGATGTGATCGACGTGGTCGGAGCTCGGAGTGGTCTGGCGAGAAGTCCCAGAGCACGGAGTGGTCTGGCGAGTCCCCGAGCACGAGCGTGGTCTGGCCAGAGTCCCTGAGCACGAGCGTGGTCTGGCCAGAGTCCTCGAGCACCGTAGTGGTCTTGGCGAACCCTGAAGCATGAGCTCGCTGACCGAACTGTGTTCCTGAAAAATAAACACGGAGAGCGGTAGTACATGATGGTGTACGAAATATATTGACCTCTCTATAGGAGGTGAAGTAAACACTTGGTGTTCGGTTGGCGATGAATTATACTTGGTGTAATATTCGAAAAATAACATTAGCTGTTTTTAGCCCTTTTGTTATGTAGAGGTGTAGCGCGATGTATTAACCTGTCCTGAAGAATGCGCCAGCCCTGGGCTGACCAACATCTCGTAGCGCGAGGTACGGAACGCTGCCGCGCGTAGAGTGCCAGTGTTACCAGGGAGCGACTGCCGACTACCCGTAGCGCAGAGGGCGGACTCTCATGCACGCGTGGGGTGGAGCCGGAGACAGTGCCGGCTCTGGGATTCTCAAGCAGGAAGGAAAACGTATCGGCGAACCGTTGTAAAAACTTATACATGTTTTGGATTGTATGTATGGAGAAAATTCGACGCGGAGCGCACCCTTAGGGTGGTCGGTGGAGGTGTACGATGATCGAAGAAATTTTCAATTAAAAATAATACTTAGCTTTATTGACGACCGGTGGGAGTAGTCGGCGTGTTGCGATGTTCGAGAGATGGCTTGACGTGTCGTTGGCGATGAAGTTGTCCGGTCCTCGAGCTTTTCGACCTGTCTTCATGACTGTGGTCGCGATTGTCGTAGCGCCGTTCTTCGCGGCGATCATCATTGCGACGTAGTCTTGTGGTCGAGGTGGTCGGAGCTCGGCGGAGCCGCTCGAGACGTGGTCGACGTGGTCCGTAGTCGACGTGATCAGAGCTCAGCGAAGCCGCTCGGGACGTGGTCGACGTGGTCGCGGCCGACGTGGTCGGAGCTCGGTGGAGCTGCTCAGGACGTGGTCGACGTGGTTGCGGTCGACGTGGTCGGAGCACGGCGTGTTCAGCGACTCGGCGGGGCTTGACGTGGTCATTCTGGTCCGTCGCGTGGGGAGACATACGTAGATAGCTACGTGCATGTTAGATGCATCCGTGCATGTGTACATGCATACAAGCCTCAATACTTAATTAGCTTGCATGTCTTCTCGTATGTACATGAGGCATGTATAGATTGATTGGCTTAGCTTGCATGCCGTCGTATGCGTGTATGCGGCTCACGCACATACATGCAGGCCTAATTAACTTGCGTACGTAGCCATGTTGATCACGTAGTCCTTGTTTGCTGATCGGCTCTTATCCAACTAGAGTCCGTCTCTCTCTACCACGCAATCCCGTGCACCCATGGCAATCCTGAGCCAGGCTACCATGTCGACAATGGCGTTGTATGCCTCGGACACGACCTTCTTGCCATGGGGCTGCACGCGCTCATGACCAGCCAGGTGACCCGACGGAGGCGTAGTGTTGAGCGAGAGCGAGAGCATCGTGGCTGTGGGCTCCTGATCGAGCGCGACGTTGCTTGCTTGTCTGACGTACATAGAAGCTATAATTAGCTTGCATGGTGGTGTAGATCATGATGTGATGTCGTAACGCTGCTTTCAAGTCTCGTCGTTGATGCATGCCGTGGCTGAAGCTTTGACTTCGTATTCGCCAACACGAGATGCATGCGGGATAGATTCCGATCTCGTCACGAGTTTTAAGATCAGATCTGATAAAATTTGCTGCAGCTGATGTCGCCTGGCTTCTGCCGACTTGCTTCCTGGTGTTGGTTCCGGCAAAAATCCAAGCGAGTCGGAGCTGGATGCTTGAGAGGTGAAGTTCCGTCGCAGGTAGCCGGACGGTTGTTGTCGCTGTGATAATCTGCTTGAGACGTGAAGTCCCGTCGCAGGTAGCCGCAAGGCTGTTGTTGCCGTAACGTCGAGCCTGTAAGGCTGCTGAAGAACGCCGCCTCAGGAAAGGTTGCCACGGACGGCGTCGATGTTGAGATCCCATCTGGTTTGCCATGGATCAAGCGCGCACAACCCCTAGAGGGGGCCCCTACCTGGCGCGCCACTGTCGACGAAATATGGTCGGCAGTCTACCTAGGGGTATGCCCAAGGTAGTAGATTATCAGCAGACAGATGCGCTAGCCCCAAACAAGACGGTGACGCAAGACAGACACGAGGTTTTATCCAGGTTCGGCCGCCAAGAAGGCGTAATACCTACGTCCTGCGTCTGATTTGTATTGCTGTATGTCAATGAGAGATGTTTTTTAGAGGGGTCCCCTGCCCGCCTTATATAGTCCGGGGGGCAAGGTTACAGATCTGGAAACTAATCCTAATCAGTTACAATTGCCATATGCAGCCGGATAAGGATTCCTATTCTAACCGACCAGGATCCTGCTTGGTCGCCAAATCCGTCTTGATTCCTTGTGCGGGACTCCGATCAGGTTAACTGGACCGCACGTCATCTTTCGGGTGGACTGAACCCATCGATCCGGGCCAGCCCATGCTTAGCCGTAAGGGTATAGGGGTTAATACCCCCACAGCTAGTCCCCGAGCATCATGTATTATGCTGCGACACGCCATTTTAACCTTCTCCGACAAGCGAGGCTTGAATTCTTGACGCCTCCGACCACCGTCATCACCGGAGAAGTAGGTTGTCCGAAGAATGTATGGTGCTCTTAAGAAAAAAGAAAAAGATTTCTGTCTTGAGAAGTGTGCCCACTTGTATTTCTGAAAAGAAATGTAAGCGGTCTTGAAGCATAGCATCCTTAAACATCAGAAGCGTAGGGGTCGAAAAACAAACACATTCACCGCAAGGTGAAGTGTGCCCACTTAGTCCCCGAGCTTGCTGGAAGGCAAAGTATGAGCCTTGTAGCAAGGTCTAAAAGAAAAGTCTCTTAACTGTATGTGAATACAAATCACATGTAGCCACGAAGAACCATTATTCAAGCAGTGGTCGGGGCAGTCCCCGAACACATTAGTGGTCTGGGCAGTATCCAAGCATAGTAGTGGTCAAGGCAAATCCACGATCACTTGCGCTGCTTGTACTATTATTTTGTGTACTTTTCTCTATTCTCTGCCAAGGCCAGTCTGACACGTCTGGTCAAAAAAGTAAATAGGTATAGTACGTCATTCTGTCTTCTTCTTTTTTTTTTTTTTTTTTTGCAAACAGTCGGTTGACACCTGTATTGAGGTGTGTCAGTGTGGGCCCCTTACACCATCAACGAAGAGGCGCGTACACTGTTAACGAAGGAGCGCGTTTATTGGCGCAGATTTCGAGGTTGTGTGAACAACCGTCTGCGGCGCGTGCGCACGACTCCCAATATTCTCGGGCGGACGGAAAGACGGTGCTCTTTGTTTTATATAATGCAGATCTGGTAAGTTACTCATACCATTCCCCATTGTTATCCGCCGCCGCAACCTTCTTCTTCCTCCTGCCGAACCCTATTCCCCCAAAAATCATCACCGATCCCCTCGGTCTCCCGCATCCACCCACTTAGTAAGGACGAACTAATGGCGAAGAGAGACGCCCAGAAGAAAGGCGGGGTCATGGCGAAGGAATGGTGGAAATCATGGAGCAACGAGCAGACCATCGAGGACCTCGTCGCCATGGGAGTGCTCCACAACAAGGCACTTGCGGGATGGCGTGCACCGGAAGGAGAAAGCTTCCCCGATCCACAACCAGGTGAGATTGTGGTCTTTGAAGATTTCTTCAAACGGGGTTTTGGGATTCCAGTGCACCCTTTCCTTCAGGGTCTCTGCTTGTACTACGAGATTGGGATTTGCAATCTGCATCCCAACTCGATTCTTCTTGTCTCCACCTTCATCCATCTCTGCGAGGCTTATGGTGGCTTCCAGCCCCATTTCGACCTCTTTCGCCACCTATTCTGTCTTCGGAAGAAAGGGAGCGGTGGCTCGAAGATCGCCGGAGGCGTTTACCTGAACCTGCGTGATGGCATGAAGGCTCAATACCTGCACTGCCCCTGGAACACCTCATTGGACGAGTGGTACAAGAAGTGGTTCTACATCCGTGAAGAGCCGAACACCATCACTCTGTGCGATGTGGGACTGATTCCCGAGAAGAAAAGTAGCTGGTCGGAGAGGCCCGAGAACTTGGAGCAGATCGCCAAACTGCTCGGGATGATCCCGTGGGAAAGGCTTGATGGCCCGAGCGTTGTCGGCAACTTCATCAGCCGAAGAATTCAGCCCTGCCAGAAAAGGATTCACCCCGGCTTCGAGTACCAAGGAGGCGCTGATCCGACGAGGACCAGGAAGGAGCCGCTCGACAAGATGGAAATCAAGGCCAGGATTGGAGAGCTGTTCAACCTGGCCGATCCCAATTATGTTGCACTGAACGCCATCGAACACGCCTTCAAGCTGGCTCGCCCTCCCCCAAAGGTAAATGACGCCTCCTGTTAACTGTAGAGTCATGTTGCATCAAGAAAATAACTGTCTTTTCCTTCATTTTGTGTCTCAGTGTAATGGCCGTGACCGGGCAGGAGTGTTTGTGTCGCCTCCCCCCGGTGTAGAATGGCCGCAAGCTACTGGGCCAGCCGCCCAGACCAGCGCCAGGACCGACGACGTTCACTGGGCGGTACTCGAGACCATAGAGGACGCCTCGACCAGAGCCGCTGGCAAGCGTCCGGCTGCCAGCAAACGACGTCAAGCCATCTTCCCCCTGTCGGACGACGAAGCAGAGGATGCGGACATCTTTCGGCTCGTCCCCTGAAAGAGGAGAAGGCAGGTGGGACCGTCGGAGCAGGGTGGCTCCTCTGTGCCAGCAGTGGTCACAGCACCGACCACTGCAACACAGAGCACAGACGAAGGGAACATGCCGCATCATACTCCGACGCCCGTACCGGAGGTTGAACAAGTCCCGGTGGAAACTGCCGAGCAAGCGGAGCAGGGGCGGTCGAGGAGACATTCCTTCGCCACATCCTTCCGCAAGTCAAAACTGTAAGTATCTATACTTTTGATGTAAGCTTTGCATTTTGCATTGGATGCTATTATCTTCTGAATTTGTCTCTGAATGTATTAGATCGGCGTCCACCGAAAGCCCCGACCAGCTAGCTAGGTGCGGAACGTCCTTACCAACAACGGCGGGACAAACTGCTCAGCAACCAGCCGTGGAGGAGCCCATGGCAGGGACTCCGCCTGGGCCTCAGCAGGCGGACGACCAGACGCCAGTCCCCGAGCAGAATACAAGTGCTCCAAGCACGAACCCTGATGAGGCGGATACCACGGCGCCAAGGGAGCTGGATCTAGCCGAGGGGCAGCAGCCAGAAGTTGCCCGGAACATGGTTGCCGACACGACAGCTCGTGGGAAAGCCCTGGTGGTCGTGGAGTCTGTGAACTCCGGACCAGTGCCGCCTCCCGAACAGGAGGCTGAAGAGGATGAAGTGGAAGAAATCCTGGGCCGTCCCCAAGATAGGCGACAACATGTATATGTGTCGCGCTATCGGAACGACAAATGGGTCATGCACGAGGAAATCCCAGAGGTCGAAGAGACCTTAAGAGTCGAACGGGCGGCCAAGCGTCTGGTGACTGAAGTCCAGGTATATTTGGCTTTAGTCCTTGACCCTGTTGTGTAGTCGAACTGTCTGACGTAGCTTGTCTGTGTGCAGGACTTGATGAAAACTGCAAGATACCGAAAAAGGTGCTTCGACCAGATAGAAGGAATCATGATGACCAATAAGGAGCTGACGGTTGAAGTGGAACGCCTACGGCGCCAACTTGAAGCCGCCGACCAGGAGAGGACAGACCAAGAAGCACAGAACCAAAACCTGGTCGGCCAGCTCGAAAACAAAGAGCAGGAGAAAACAGGTAAGTGTTCACCGTATCATAGCAAGTGCGGGACTTGTGTTATTTTGTTCTTGACAGTAATAGCTGTAATGCAGGTTTAGAAGCTGAAGTGACCCGCCTCTAGGGGGAGAACAGCCGTGCACTTGCAGAATGTGGTCGCCTGAAGGAGGACAATGAGAAACTGGCACGCCGCCAGTCGGAACTCCAAGACCACACTAACAGAATGAAGGACGACCTGAAAAGTAAGCACTCCAGACCACCTTTCTCATTCAATTGCCCACATTGCCTTGTCGTGTCATCACGTTTGATGTCTTGTACTGTTTTCAGTTTTGAAAGTCAATGCCAAGAGGCACCTTGAGGCCGTGATCAAGGAGCGTGACGACTGGAAAGCACAATGCCTTAAGGCCACCGAGGAGCGGGACACGTGGAGCAAGCGGTGCCAAGAAATGGCAACTGGCATTGTGCCCGTCCTCGACCTTATCAACCCGGCGCTCACAGAGGAAGAGCTAAGGATGCCTCAGCTCGGACTGGTCGAGAGATGCAAGCAAGCATGGGGATGGTTCCAAGACTTCGTGAAGGAGGCAGGTGAGTACACGGGTGCCCATGTGCTAAGCATGGTGCGTTCTCACTACCCCCTGATCCATCTCAAACGCTTGGAGGCTGGGTACCCGAAGGAGATAGACCCAGACAAGGCCGAAGAGCTTCGGACAGCCTAGCTAGACTTGTCATCAAAGATAATTGGCGATATTAACCTGTGCGGAGGTGGGACAGCACCTGTGCAGGGTATGCCATCGACAAGCCAGCTGGAAATGCCATCAGCTGCAAGCCAACCAACGAAGCCTGCGGTCTCGACCAGCCAGGCACCGGTGGGGCCATCCCCTTCAACTTGACTAGCTCTAGAGTCCCCAAGACTCGAGTAGGGTATCCGAGGCGGCGAGCAGTAAATGCCATGCGCCCCGACCAGCCAATGTAATAGGCTTAGAGCTGTAGAAGGAGGACATAGTTGTGTTATTGTAAACTTGAGCCTTTTCAGGCAAGCTTGTAATAACGTAACTGTATATCATTATAAGCTTGTTTGTTTTATACAAAACGCACTTTAAGCTTGAAATTTTTTGTTGGTGTAACTAAGTGGGAACGTGTTAACGTTCTGTTTAGTTGTACCGTTTTGCTCGACACGTCATCCTGAAAAGTTTGTGCGGCCCTAGTCTGGCATGTGGTCGGAGTATGAGGTACTATGACCTGTGCACACGTGGACGCAGACAAGTCAAACCAGGGGGGACCTGCCGATCACCCGCAACGTAGAGAGCGGATCCCGTGCACGTGTTGGGAGGAACCGGAGACAGGGCCTGCTCCGAAAACCGTAGAAGGAGTGGTGGTCGGCTTGTACTGGCTTAAGTTAGAATAACCATAAAATTCGGAGTGACACATTAGAGTGGTCGGAGAAATCATAGTTGCTTTAGTAAAGTAAATCGAAAATACAAGTAGAGTACATATCTCAGTAGTTAAGCATAGAAGCGTCTAAGCTTGTCGATGTGCCATGAGTTCGGTACGTCCGTGCCGTCTAGATGAGCTAACCTGTAAGACGTTGGACGTGTGACTTCCTTGATCATGAAGGGTCCCTCCCATGGGGTTGCGAGTTTGTGGACACCAGCCTGGTTCGTCTTCCACTTCAGGACTAAGTCCCCGACCACGAAGAAACGCTCTTTAACGTTCTTGTTGTAGTACCTGCGCAAAACAGCAAGGTATTTGGCCGTGCGTACGCAAGAATCAAGCCTTTTCTCTTCTGCACTGTTGACTTCTAGCTCCCGTACTTCGTCGACCTTGCCTTCGTCGAAGTTCTCTACCCGTGCTGATCTGAAAGCTATATCTGGTGGGAGGACTGCCTCAGCGCCGTAAACCATAAAGTATGGTGAGACGCCGGTGTTACGACTGGGTTGAGTTCGGAGGCCCCAGACAACGGCTGGTAACTCCTTGAGCCATCTTCCAGGAGCTTTATCGTTTTCTCTGTACATTCTCTTCTTCAATGCGTCCAAGATCATGCCATTTGCCTGCTCGACTTGTCCATTAGCTCTAGGATGCGCCACCGAGACGTATTTTACAACTATGCTCCTTTCATCGCAGAAGTCCCAAAAAGCGTTCCCGGTGAACTGAGTACCCAGATCAGTAATGATGCTGTTGGGCACGCCGAAACGGTGGATGACCTGGTCGAGGAATGTGACAGCTTTCTCTGAGGATGCCTGTACCAGAGACATGTATTCTATCCACTTAGAAAACTTATCAATTAGCACGAAGACGCATGTAAATTTCCCAAGAGCTGGTTTGAAAGGCCTGATCATGTCCAGTCCCCAGCATGCGAAGGGCCAAGAGGCTGGAATCGTCTGGATCTCATGTGCTGGTACATGGATTCTCTTGGAGAAGAACTGACAACCTTCACAGCGGCGGACTAGCTTCTCTGCGTCGGCCACTGCTGACGGCCAATAGAACCCTGCTCGGAAAGCCTTACCGACCAGTGTTCTTGAGGCCGCGTGGTTGCCGCAGGAGCCAGAATGGATTTGGTCTAGGAGATGCTTGCCTTCCTCCTGGGTTATACACTTCATCAAGATTTCCTCCTTAGCGTTTTTGCGCCATAACTTGCCATCGACGAGCAGATACTGCTTACTACGACGCATCAGGCGTTCATTTTCTTTTCGATCGATATAACCGCTACCGTCTGTTAAGTACTTGATGAAAGGTGTTCTCCAGTCCGGCTCATGAGTGGTCGGAAGTGGCTCGGTTGTGCTCGGCGCCGGAACCGTAGCCACTAATTGCTGGTCTGAAACTTTGTCGGTCGTTGAATCTTCGTCGTCAATGGAAGGCGTGAGCAGGTCTTGGACGAATACGCCGTGTGGGATTTTGGCTCGGGATGATCCTAACTTTGACAACGCATCCGCTGCCTGGTTCTTGTCCCGGACCACGTGTATGTACTCGATGCCATAGAACCTGCCTTCCAGCTTTCTTATCGATTTGCAATATGCGTCCATCTTTTCACTGGTCGTGTCCCAGTCCTTGTTGAGTTGGTTGATGACCAGAGCCGAATCTCCGTAGACATAGAGACGTTTAACTCCAAGCTCAACCGCAATGCGCAGACCATGAAGGCATGCTTCATACTCGGCGGCATTATTAGATGCTGGGAAATAAATCCTGAGGACGTACCGGAGCTGCTCCTTGGATGGTGATACAAAAAGAACTCCTGCTCCCGCACCGTCAATGTTGAGAGAACCATCGAAGTACATCGTCCAATATTCGTCGGATCCCGGAGAGGCAGGCGTGCTTAAGTCTGTCCACTCGACGATGAAATCGATGAGTGCCTGAGACTTGATTGTAGTACGGCTTGCAAATTCCAAGGAAAAGGGGCATAGCTCCATTGCCCATTTGACGATGCGCCCGTTCGCATCCTTATTGCGAATGATGTCCCCCAAAGGATACTCGGTCATGACCACCACACGATATCCGTCGAAGTAATGTCTCAACTTTCGGGATGTTATCAGTATGGCGTAGAGCAGTTTCTGAATCTGTGGGTACCTGGTCTTGGATTCGTTGAGTACCTCACTAATGAAATAAATTGGCCGCTGTACCTTGTAGGCGTGGCCCGGCTCGTCGCGCTCGACCACCATTGTAGTGGAAACCACCCGATCGGTTGCCGCAATGTAAAGTAGGAGAGTTTCGTCTTCTCTTGGAGCAGTAAGTACCGGAGGTGACGTGAGGTATTGTTTCAGCTGCGTGAAGGCAGCGTCTGCTTCCTCCGACCACTCAAACTTCTCGGACGATTTGAGCAGTTTGAAGAACGGTAGTCCTTTTTCTCCTAATCTTGATATGAAACGGCTTAGAGCAGCCATGCAGCCGGTGAGCTTCTGGACATCCTTCACCTTTTTTGGGGGCTTCATGTCTAAGACAGCTTTGACTTTCTCCGGGTTAGGGCGTATGCCATCGTAACTGACGATGTTGCCGAGCAATATGCCAGAAGGGACACCAAAGATGCACTTCTTTGGATTTAATTTCCATTGGAACGTATTAAGGGCTGCGAAGGTGCGTTCCAGATTGTCAACAAGGGTATGTGCTTCCTTGGTTTTGACAACTACATCGTCGACGTAAGCCTCGACGAGGCCGTCTTTTATCTCGTCGTTGAGGCAGGCCTGTATAGCGCGCTGGTAGGTAGCACCGGCGTTTTTGAGCCCGAACGACATAGTCGTGTAGCAGTAGGCGCCGAAAGGCATGATGAAAGATGTCTTGATCTGGTCGTCCTTTTTGAGAGCGATCTGGTGATAACCAGAGTAGCAATCGAGAAAGGAAAGCAGCTCGCAACCGGCGGTTGAATCTACGACCTCGTCTATGCGAGGTAAGCCAAAGGGGTCCTTAGGGCAGTGTTTGTTGAGATCAGTGTAATCGACGCACATTCTCCATTCATTATTCTTTTTGCGTACAAGAACCGGGTTGGCTAACCATTCCGGATGATACACTTCTTTGATAAATCCGGCTGCCAAAAGCCGTGTAACTTCTACTCTAATCGCCTCCTTTTTGTCGCGAGCGAACCGTCGTAGCTTCTGCTTGATTGGTTTGGCTTTGCTGTCGACATTTAAGGAGTGCTCAATCAAGTCCCGAGGTACACCGAGCATGTCGGAAGGTTTCCATGCAAACATATCCACGTTGCCCCTCAAGAACCTGACGAGCGCGTCTTCCTATTTGGGATCCAGGTCGGCCCCGATGAGGGCCGTTTTTCTGGGATCGCCCTCGACCAGCTGGATCGTCTTGTGCTCCTTGGATCTGATGTTCTTGCGCAGAGCCTCGAGCTCTGGGATCTCCAAGTGGTCGGCCGTGGTCTTCTTAGCGTCGAGCATGGTCTCGGCCATGCGAATAGAGAGGTCATGGGCCTCTGCTATTTTGAAGCTGTCGTCCTCGCAGGTATAAGCTGCGTATACGTTGCCCCTGAGGGTTAAAACTCCTTTCTCAGTAGGCATCTTGAGCACCAGATACCTGTAATGAGGTATGGCCATGAACTTGGTGAGCGACGGTCGACCAAGAATAGCATGGTAGGTGCCGTCGAAATCAGCGACCACGAAGTTGACGTAGTCGGTGCGGAAGTGGTCCGGAGTCCCAAACTGCACAGGTAGCGTGATCTGCCCGAGAGGTGTGGAGCTCTGTCCGGGGAGAACGCCCCAGAACTGTGCCTCGTATGGCTTCAGGTCCGCTTGGGCTATTTTCAGGGTGGGCAAGCTGTTTTTGAATAGTATGTCAATGGAGCTGCCGCCGTCGATCAGTACCCTGTCAAACTGAACCTTGTTGATACAAGGATCGAGGACCAGGGGAAAACGCCCTGGCTCAGGTATGGCGGCCCATTGGTCCTTCCTGCTAAAGTAGATTTCACGGTGAGACCACGGAGGAAGCCGCGGATCGGTAAGAAGGTTGTCGTTCTTTGCCACGTTCAAGCAAGCGCGGGCGAGCAGCTTGCGTTCCCGTTTGGTCTCAATGGACACCTTGCCGCCGATGATGGTGTGCATGCGATCAGTCAGCTTGATGTATTTATGACGAGGGTCTGCATCGTCGTCGTCGTTGTCCTCATTGCGCTGTTCCCTCACGTCATTAGGCTTGTCGGACATATCCGGAGCCTGTTGACGCGTGTAGATAGTCTTGAGGACGCGACAATTCTCCATGGTATGGTTCGACTTGGGATGGAGCTGGCAGGGCCCCTTCAATGCTTTGGCGTAGTCGTCCTCGTAGTTACGACGTCCGCCGCCCTTTTTCACAGTATTGACCTCGCCGTCGTCTTCCTGAGCACGCTTGCTCCTGTAATCGTCACGGCGGTTGCGCCGCTGATTACGTTGGTCACGGTGGTCGCGGGAGTCGTTGCGCTGGTTGCGACGGTCAAAATTGTCGTTCCGACCACGGTTGCCGCGGTAATCGTCGTGGCATGGAGGGTGGTCGGAGCGTGGAACCCTTGCTGCTTCTTCGACGATTATCTTTTTAGCGTCATCAGCGTCCGCGTATTTCTTAGCGGTGGCCAAGAGCGCTGTGACTGACTCAGGTCTTTTCTGGAGGAGCTTGTCTCTTAGGGCGTCGTGGAAGCGGAGGCCGGTGACGAAAGCCTCGATTGCTTCGTTGTCGGAGATTGATGGGACCTTGATGCGCATCTCCGAGAAACGCCGAACGTATTCGCGCAGTGGTTCGTCTTTCCGATCTCGAATCCGTTGCAGATCGTACTTGTTGCCAGGTTGTTCACAAGTAGCGATGAAATTGTCGATGAAGGCCTGCTTGAGCTCCTGCCAAGAATCAAAATAGTTCGCCGGCAAGCTGACTAGCCATTGGTGACTTCTGAAGTTTCTCGAGCTTGAAATTCTTAGGCCATATGACTTGGCGAAGGTGTGGAGTGAACTGCTTCAGACCCGGCGGGCCGTGGGCGGTGTCATACTCCATACGGCGATAGCTTTCATGGGATGCACGATCGTTGGCTCTCTGGTTGATGCGAGCACGTAGATCACGTCCACCGAGGTAATGGCGGAGATCGTTATTGCCGTCGCGGCGATCTCGATTGCCATCTGGACTAGCCCTGCGACCGTGGTTATCACGGCGATTGTCGCGGTTATCTCGGCGGTTGTCACCTCGAACGTCGTGACGGTTATCCTCTCGGCGGCGGTTTTCGTCCCAACCACCATCACGACCACCGTTCCCGCCTTGACGGCTGTCCGACGGGTTGTTGTTGCGCGAGTCACATCGGTTGAGCGGCTGTGAGCGACTTGAGTATTGGCGGCTGTAGCTTGATTCCACTGAAACGGATGGGGCCCGGGCTTGATTCATCTCTGCGGTCTGAGCCATAGCAGCCGTCAGATAAGCTTGTATGTCATCACGAATTACTTGAGTCTCGGGAGTGTTGGGCAGCCGCTGCATTGTCGCCATGGCGACGGCTACGTTGGCGCTTGGGGTCTTGAAGACTTGTTTATCCCCCACCCTGTCGAAAGCATTGTTGAGGTCACGCGGTTGGACCCTTATGCGTCGTGCCTCCTGGTCTGCTTCAGCTTCGATTTGCCGGCGATTAAACCGGTCAATATTGCGTGCTTCGCGTGCAGTCTTTTCTTGTTCTGTTTCGCCAACTGCTGGCGGCTCATCATTGCTGACAACATGGATCAAATCCCCTCGTCTTGGCGGGAAAGACGGAAATTGGGGGAAACCCGGGGCGTGGTCTGGTAGATCCAGATCGTATTGGACGCCTTCATCTTCGTGACGCTGAAGCTCGGTGTGGACAGATGCGTTGGATGCGATGCCGGATGAGGAGCTGGAGTCGCCCTCTCGGACCGTGTGGACGGATCCTTCTTGATAATCTTCAATCCGGACCATGTTGACGATGTTGCATGGCTTTGGCTGGAATCGGTGTATAGGATACAGATCCGAGCAGCGTCGTAGATTGTATGCGTAGCTAGAGGCAGCGTCTTGCAGGCCGTAGGGCTGGACCTGGTGGTTCTCCGTCGAGACTTCTTACTCGCAGAGTCAAAGACTCGTCGCGAAGGCTAGCTGGCGACGAGCGAAGCGCCCCTCAGGAGTAGACACGACCACGAGATCTGTTCCAAGTCGCACAGGACGACTGGTCCGAGCTAGTCGGATAGATCTGTTGTGGGGAGATGTTACCTGCTTATTAGGTTGGCTTTGAACCGTACTTACCAGAGCTAGGGTTTCAGCGAGTTTGACGCCGACCCGATCGATTGAGTCGAGCAGGTCGGTGTTATCGATCTGCTTGCCTCTGTAGCGGGGAAGCGGATGACGGGTTGTCGGCGTGGCTCTAGGCGTGGTCGGAGCCAGATGTACCGTGGTCGGAGCCGTGTTCACCGTGGTCGGAGCCGTGTTCACTGTGGTCGGAGCCGTGTTCACCGTGGTCGGAGCCATGTTCACCGTGGTCGGAGCCATGTACGCCGATGCAGGTGAAGTAGTCGTCGGCGCAGGTTGGATCCACGCCTCTTCCGTGGCCTTGGCGATGAAGTCGTCGGCGCCGGTAGTCCAGGTGATCTGGCCGACGGTGAACGTGAGGCCGTTGGGCGTTGCCATGGAGCCGGAGATGATGACCATTTGGTTTGCCATGGATCAAGCGCGCACAACCCCTAGAGGGGGCCCCTACCTGGCGCGCCACTGTCGACTGTCATACAGCAATACAAATCAGACGCAGGACGTAGGTATTGATGTCTCTGATGGTACTATGTCTCAGATCAGCACGGGTAGTGAACTTCGACGAAGGCAAGGTCGACGAAGTACGGGAGCTAGAAGTCAACAGTGCAGAAGAGAAAAGGCTTGATTCTTGCGTACGCACGGCCAAATACCTTGTTGTTTTGCGCAGGTACTACAACAAGAACGTTAAAGAGCGTTTCTTCGTGGTCGGGGACTTAGTCCTGAAGTGGAAGACGAACCAGGCTGGTGTCCACAAACTCGCAACCCCATGGGAGGGACCCTTCATGATCAAGGAAGTCACACGTCCAACGTCTTACAGGTTAGCTCATCTAGACGGCACGGACGTACCGAACTCATGGCACATCGACAAGCTTAGACGCTTCTATGCTTAACTACTGAGATATGTACTCTACTTGTATTTTCGATTTACTTTACTAAAGCAACTATGATTTCTCCGACCACTCTAATGTGTCACTCTGAATTTTATGGTTATTCTAACTTAAGCCAGTACAAGCCGACCACCACTCCTTCTACGGTTTTCGGAGCAGGCCCTGTCTCCGGTTCCTCCCAACACGTGCACAGGATCCGCTCTCTACGTTGCGGGTGATCGGCAGGTCCCCCCTGGTTTGACTTGTCTGCGTCCACATGTGCACAGGTCATAGTACCTCATACTCCGACCACATGCCAGACTAGGGCCGCACAAACTTTTCAGGATGACGTGTCGAGCAAAACGGTACAACTAAACAGAACGTTAACACGTTCCCACTTAGTTACACCAACAAAAAATTTCAAGCTTAAAGTGCGTTTTGTATAAAACAAACAAGCTTATAATGATATACAGTTACGTTATTACAAGCTTGCCTAAAAAGGCTCAAGTTTACAATAACATAACTATGTCCTCCTTCTACAGCTCTAAGCCTATTACATTGGCTGGTCGGGGCGCATGGCATTTACTGCTCGCCGCCTCGGATACCCTACTCGAGTCTCGGGGACTCTAGAGCTAGTCAAGTTGAAGGGGATGGCCCCGCCAGTGCCTGGCTGGTCGAGACCGCAGGCTTCGTTGGTTGGCTTGCAGCTGATGGCATTTCCAGCTGGCTTGTCGATGGCATACCCTGCACAGGTGTTGTCCCACCTCCGCACAGGTTAATATCGCCAATTATCTTTGATGACAAGTCTAGCTGGGCCGTCCGAAGCTCTTCGGCCTTGTCTGGGTCTATCTCCTTCGGGTACCCAGCCTCCAAGCGTTTGAGATTGATCAGGGGGTAGTGAGCACGCACCATGCTTAGCACATGGGCACCCGTGTACTCACCCGCCTCCTTCACGAAGTCTTGGAACCATCCCCATGCTTGCTTGCATCTCTCGACCAGTCCGAGCTGAGGCGTCCTTAGCTCTTCCTCTGTGAGCGCCGGGTCGATAAGGTCGAGGACGGGCACAATGCCAGTTGCCATTTCTTGGCACCGCTTGCTCCACGTGTCCCGCTCCTCGGTGGCCTTAAGGCATTGTGCTTTCCAGTCGTCACGCTCCTTGATCACGGCCTCAAGGTGCCTCTTGGCATTGACTTTCAAAACTGAAAACAGTACAAGACATCAAACGTGATGACACGACAAGGCAATGTGGGCAATTGAATGAGAAAGGTGGTCTGGAGTGCTTACTTTTCAGGTCGTCCTTCATTCTGTTAGTGTGGTCTTGGAGTTTCGACTGGCGGCGTGCCAGCTTCTCGTTGTCCTCCTTCAGGCGACCACATTCTGCAAGTGCACGGCTGTTCTCCCCCTGGAGGTGGGTCACTTCAGCTTCTAAACCTGCATTACAGCTATTACTGTCAAGAACAAAATAACACAAGTCCCGCACTTGCTATGATACGGTGAACACTTACCTGTTTTCTCCTGCTCTTTGTTTTCGAGCTGGCCGACCAGGTTTTGGTTCTGTGCTTCTTGGTCTGTCCTCTCCTGGTCGGCGGCTTCAAGTTGGCGCCGTAGGCGTTCCACTTCAGCCGTCAGCTCCTTATTGGTCATCATGATTCCTTCTATCTGGTCGAAGCACCTTTTTCGGTATCTTGCAGTTTTCATCAAGTCCTGCACACAGACAAGCTACGTCAGACAGTTCGACTACACAACAGGGTCAAGGACTAAAGCCAAATATACTTGGACTTCAGTCACCAGACGCTTGGCCGCCCGTTCGACTCTTAAGGTCTCTTCGACCTCTGGGATTTCCTCGTGCATGACCCATTCGTCGTTCCGATAGCGCGACACATATACATGTTGTCGCCTATCTTGGGGACGGCCCAGGATTTCTTCCACTTCATCCTCTTCAGCCTCCTGTTCGGGAGGCGGCACTGGTCCGGAGTTCGCAGACTCCACGACCACCAGGGCTTTCCCACGAGCTGTCGCGTCGGCAACCATGTTCCGGGCAACTTCTGGCTGCTGCCCCTCGGCTAGATCCAGCTCCCTTGGCGCCGTGGTATCCGCCTCATCATGGTTCGTGCTTGGAGCACTTGTATTCTGCTCGGGGATTGGCGTCTGGTCGTCCGCCTGCTGAGGCCCAGGCGGAGTCCCTGCCATGGGCTCCTCCACGGCTGGTTGCTGAGCAGTTTGTCCCGCCGTTGTTGGTAAGGACGTTCCGCACCCAGCTAGCTGGTCGGGGCTTTCGGTGGACGCCGATCTAATACATTCAGAGACAAATTCAGAAGATAATAGCATCCAATGCAAAATGCAAAGCTTACATCAAAAGTATAGATACTTATAGTTTTGACTTGCGGAAGGATGTGGCGAAGGAATGTCTCCTCGACCGCCCCTGCTCCGCTTGCTCGGCAGTTTCCACCGGGACTTGTTCAACCTCCGGTACGGGCGTCGGAGTATGATGCGGCATGTTCCCTTCGTCTGTGCTCTGTGTTGCAGTGGTCGGTGCTGTGACCACTGCTGGCACAGAGGAGCCACCCTGCTCCGATGGTCCCACCTGCCTTCTCCTCTTTCGAGGGACGAGCCGGAAGATGTCCGCATCCTCTGCTTCGTCGTCCGACAGGGGGAAGATGGCTTGACGTCGTTTGCTGGCAGCCGGACGCTTGCCAGCGGCTCTGGTCGAGGCGTCCTCTACGGTCTCGAGTACCGCCCAGTGAACGTCGTCGGTCCTGGCGCTGGTCTGGGCGGCTGGCCCAGTAGCTTGCGGCCATTCTACACCGGGGGGAGGCGACACAAACACTCCTGCCCGGTCACGGCCATTACACTGAGACACAAAATGAAGGAAAAGACAGTTATTTTCTTGATGCAACATGACTCTACAGTTAACAGGAGGCGTCATTTACCTTTGGGGGAGGGCGAGCCAGCTTGAAGGCGTGTTCGATGGCGTTCAGTGCAACATAATTGGGATCGGCCAGGTTGAACAGCTCTCCAATCCTGGCCTTGATTTCCATCTTGTCGAGCGGCTCCTTCCTGGTCCTCGTCGGATCAGCGCCTCCTTGGTACTCGAAGCCGGGGTGAATCCTTTTCTGGCAGGGCTGAATTCTTCGGCTGATGAAGTTGCCGACAACGCTCGGGCCATCAAGCCTTTCCCACGGGATCATCCCGAGCAGTTTGGCGATCTGCTCCAAGTTCTCGGGCCTCTCCGACCAGCTACTTTTCTTCTCTGGAATCAGTCCCACATCGCACAGAGTGATGGTGTTCGGCTCTTCACGGATGTAGAACCACTTCTTGTACCACTCGTCCAATGAGGTGTTCCAGGGGCAGTGCAGGTATTGAGCCTTCATGCCGTCACGTAGGTTCAGGTAAACGCCTCCGGCGATCTTTGAGCCACCGCTCCCTTTCTTCCGAAGACAGAATAGGTGGCGAAAGAGGTCGAAATGGGGCTAGAAGCCACCATAAGCCTCGCAGAGATGGATGAAGGTGGAGACAAGAAGAATCGAGTTGGGATGCAGATTGCAAATCCCAATCTCGTAGTACAAGCAGAGACCCTGAAGGAAAGGGTGCACTGGAATCCCAAAACCCCGTTTGAAGAAATCTTCAAAGACCACAATCTCACCTGGTTGTGGATCGGGGAAGCTTTCTCCTTCCGGTGCACGCCATCCCGCAAGTGCCTTGTTGTGGAGCACTCCCATGGCGACGAGGTCCTCGATGGTCTGCTCGTTGCTCCGCGATTTCCACCATTCCTTCGCCATGACCCCGCCTTTCTTCTGGGCGTCTCTCTTCGCCATTAGTTCGTCCTTACTAAGTGGGTGGATGTGGGAGACCGAGGGGATCGGTGATGATTTTTGGGGGAATAGGGTTCGGCAGGAGGAAGAAGAAGGTTGCGGCGGCGGATAACAATGGGGAATGGTATGAGTAACTTACCAGATCTGCATTATATAAAACAAAGAGCACCGTCTTTCCGTCCGCCCGAGAATATTGGGAGTCGTGCGCACGCGCCGCAGACGGTTGTTCACACAACCTTGAAATCTGCGCCAATAAACGCGCTCCTTCGTTAACAGTGTACGCGCCTCTTCATTGATGGTGTAAGGGGGCCCACACTAACACACCTCAATACAGGTGTCAACCGACTGTTTGCAAAAAAAAAAAAAAAGAAGAAGACAGAATGACGTACTATACCTATTTACTTTTTTGACCAGACGTGTCAGACTGGCCTTGGCAGAGAATAGAGAAAAGTACACAAAATAATAGTACAAGCAGCGCAAGTGATCGTGGATTTGCCTTGACCACTACTATGCTTGGATACTGCCCAGACCACTAATGTGTTCGGGGACTGCCCCGACCACTGCTTGAATAATGGTTCTCCGTGGCTACATGTGATTTGTATTCACATACAGTTAAGAGACTTTTCTTTTAGACCTTGCTACAAGGCTCATACTTTGCCTTCCAGCAAGCTCGGGGACTAAGTGGGCACACTTCACCTTGCGGTGAATGTGTTTGTTTTTCGACCCCTACGCTTCTGATGTTTAAGGATGCTATGCTTCAAGACCGCTTACATTTCTTTTCAGAAATACAAGTGGGCACACTTCTCAAGACAGAAATCTTTTTCTTTTTTCTTAAGAGCACCATACATTCTTCGGACAACCTACTTCTCCGGTGATGACGGTGGTCGGAGGCGTCAAGAATTCAAGCCTCGCTTGTCGGAGAAGGTTAAAATGGCGTGTCGCAGCATAATACATGATGCTCGGGGACTAGCTGTGGGGGTATTAACCCCTATACCCTTACGGCTAAGCATGGGCTGGCCCGGATCGATGGGTTCAGTCCACCCGAAAGATGACGTGCGGTCCAGTTAACCTGATCGGAGTCCCGCACAAGGAATCAAGACGGATTTGGCGACCAAGCAGGATCCTGGTCGGTTAGAATAGGAATCCTTATCCGGCTGCATATGGCAATTGTAACTGATTAGGATTAGTTTCCAGATCTGTAACCTTGCCCCCCGGACTATATAAGGCGGGCAGGGGACCCCTCTAAAAAACATCTCTCATTGACATACAGCAATACAAATCAGACGCAGGACGTAGGTATTACGCCTTCTTGGCGGCCGAACCTGGATAAAACCTCGTGTCTGTCTTGCGTCACCGTCTTGTTTGGGGCTAGCGCATCTGTCTGCCGATAATCTACTACCTTGGGCATACCCCTAGGTAGACTGCCGACCATATTTCGTCGACAGTGGCGCGCCAGGTAGGGGCCCCCTCTAGGGGTTGTGCGTGCTTGATCCATGGCAAACCAGATGGGATCTCAACATCGACGCCATCCGTGGCAACCTTTCCTGAGGCGGCGTTCTTCAGCAGCCTTACAGGCTCGACGTTACGGCAACAACAGCCTTGCGGCTACCTGCGACGGGACTTCACGTCTCAAGCAGATTATCACAGCGACAACAACCGTTTGGCTACCTGCGACGGAACTTCACCTCTCAAGCATCCAGCTCCGACTCGCTTGGATTTTTGCCGAAACCAACACCAGGAAGCAAGTCGGCAGAAGCCAGGCGACATCAGCTGCAGCAAATTTTATCAGATCTGATCTTAAAACTCGTGACGAGATCGGAATCTATCCCGCATGCATCTCGTGTTGGCGAATACGAAGTCAAAGCTTCAGCCACGGCATGCATCAACGACGAGACTTGAAAGCAGCGTTACGACATCACGTCATGATCTACACCACCATGCAAGCTAATTATAGCTTCTATGTACGTCAGACAAGCAAGCAACGTCACGCTCGATCAGGAGCCCACGGCCA
Source organism: Miscanthus floridulus (assembly GCF_019320115.1). NCBI lineage: Eukaryota > Viridiplantae > Streptophyta > Magnoliopsida > Poales > Poaceae > Miscanthus > Miscanthus floridulus. Next base: position 38,526,257 of record NC_089597.1, read on the forward strand.
CGATGCTCTCGCTCTCGCTCAACACTACGCCTCCGTCGGGTCACCTGGCCGGTCATGAGCGTGTGTAGCCCCATGGCAAGAAGGTCGTGTCCGAGGCATACAACGCCATTGTCGACATGGTAGCCTGGCTCAGGATTGCCACGGGTGCACGGGATTGCGTGGTAGAGAGAGACGGACTCTAGTCGGATAAGAGCCGATCAGCAAACAAGGACTACGTGATCAACATGGCTACGTACGCAAGTTAATTAGGCCTGCATGTATGTGCGTGAGCCGCATACACGCATACGACGGCATGCAAGCTAAGCCAATCAATCTATACATGCCTCATGTACATACGAGAAGACATGCAAGCTAATTAAGTATTGAGGCTTGTATGCATGTACACATGCACGGATGCATCTAACATGCACGTAGCTATCTACGTATGTCTCCCCACGCGACGGACCAGGATGACCACGTCAAGCCCCGCCGAGTCGCTGAACACGCCGTGCTCCGACCACGTCGACCGCAACCACGTCGACCACGTCCTGAGCAGCTCCACCGAGCTCCGACCACGTCGGCCGCGACCACGTCGACCACGTCCCGAGCGGCTTCGCTGAGCTCCGATCACGTCGACTACGGACCACGTCGACCACGTCTCGAGCGGCTCCGCCGAGCTCCGACCACCTCGACCACAAGACTACGTCGCAACGATGATCGCCGCGAAGAACGGCGCTACGACAATCGCGACCACAGTCATGAAGACAGGTCGAAAAGCTCGAGGACCAGACAACTTCATCGCCAACGACACGTCAAGCCATCTCTCGAACATCGCAACACGCCGACTACTCCCACCGGTCGTCAATAAAGCTAAGTATTATTTTTAATTGAAAATTTCTTCGATCATCGTACACCTCCGCCGACCACCCTAAGGGTGCGCTCCGCGTCGAATTTTCTCCATACATACAATCCAAAACATGTATAAGTTTTTACAACGGTTCGCCGATACGTTTTCCTTCCTGCTTGAGAATCCCAGAGCCGGCACTGTCTCCGGCTCCACCCCACGCGTGTATGAGAGTCCGCCCTCTGCGCTACGGGTAGTCGGCAGTCGCTCCCTGGTAACACTGGCACTCTATGCGCGGCAGCGTTCCGTACCTCGCGCTACGAGATGTTGGTCAGCCCAGGGCTGGCGCATTCTTCAGGACAGGTTAATACATCGCGCTACACCTCTACATAACAAAAGGGCTAAAAACAGCTAATGTTATTTTTCGAATATTACACCAAGTATAATTCATCGCCAACCGAACACCAAGTGTTTACTTCACCTCCTATAGAGAGGTCAATATATTTCGTACACCATCATGTACTACCGCTCTCCGTGTTTATTTTTCAGGAACACAGTTCGGTCAGCGAGCTCATGCTTCAGGGTTCGCCAAGACCACTACGGTGCTCGAGGACTCTGGCCAGACCACGCTCGTGCTCAGGGACTCTGGCCAGACCACGCTCGTGCTCGGGGACTCGCCAGACCACTCCGTGCTCTGGGACTTCTCGCCAGACCACTCCGAGCTCTGACCACGTCGATCACATCTCGAGCAGCTCCGCTGAGCTCCGACCATGTCTCGGGGACTTCATCGGTCGCTCCTCGACCTGTGCTCGGGGACTGCCTCGATCGCTCTCCGACCACGGCTCGGGGACTTCGTCGCTCGCTCCTCGACCTGTGCTCAGGGACTTCGTCGCTCGCTCCTCGACCTGTGCTCGGGGACTGCCTCGACCACGGCTCGGGGACTTCGTCGCTCGCTCCTCGACCTATGCTCGGGGACTGCCTCGACCACTCTCTGACCGCAACTCGGGGACTTTGCATCTCAACTACATGCGACTGGCGACTCGCATACAGTTGGGATATTCTTTCTCATTTAGACCTTGCTACAAGGCTCATACCTCGCCTTCCAGCAAGCTCGGGGACTACATCGGTACGATGCACCTGCCGGTGCATCTTGTATCGCCTGTACGACGGTTGGATTCTCAACTTAACTGGGAATTCTTTTTAGACCCTAGCACCACGTGCCTACGTCACCTACTACCAGGCTCGGGGACTAAGTGGGCACACTTCACCTTGCGGTGAATGTGCTTGTTTTTCGACCACTACGCCTCTGATGATCAAAGATGCTACGCTTCAAGATGCACTTACATTTCTTTTCAGAAATACAAGTGGGCACACTTCCCAGGACGGAAATCTTTTTCTTTCTTCTTAAGAGCACCATACATTCTTCGGACAACCTATTTCTCCAGCGACAACGGTGGTCGGAGATGTCAAGAACTCAAGCCTCACTGTTTGGAGAAGGTTAAAATGGTGTGTCGCATCAGAATACATGGCGCTCGGGGACTAGCTGTGGGGGATATACCCCCGGGTACCACAAGATGGTACATGGGCCGCACCATCCGAGGTGGCCCGGCCCGTAAGATCAAGGCGTACATGGCAAGATTACAAGTTGTACTAGATATTGTAATAGTACCAAATAGGATACTTTACTTGTAACCCTCCTCCTCCTGAGTATATAAGGAGAGGCAGGGGTCCCCCTCAGGGACAGATCATACAAGATACATCTCAATACAATACACCAAAGACACAGGACGTAGGGTATTACGTCGATCAGACGGCCTGAACCTGTCTAAATCGCTGTCTCTGCGCCTTGTGTCACCATCTGGTTCCTGATTACACGCATCCTACCGATAATCTACCACCACGGGCACCCCCCTCGGTGGACTGCCGACCATATTTCGTCGACAGTAGCCACTGTCGACGAAATATGGTTGGCAGTCTACCTAGGGGTATGCCCAAGGTAGTAGATTATCGGCAGACAGATGCGCAAGCCCCAAACAAGACGGTGACGCAAGACAGACACGAGGTTTTATCCAGGTTCGGCCGCCAAGAAGGCGTAATACCTACGTCCTGCATCTGATTTGTATTGCTGTATGTCAATGAGAGATGTTTTTAGAGGGGTCCCCTGCCCGCCTTATATAGTCCGGGGGGCAAGGTTACAGATCTGGAAACTAATCCTAGTCAGTTACAATTGCCATATGCAGCTGGATAAGGATTCCTATTCTAACCGATCAGGATCCTGCTTGGTCGCCAAATCCGTCTTCATTCCTTGTGCGGGACTCCGATCAGGTTAACTGGACCGCACGTCATCTTTCGGGTGGACTGAACCCATCGATCCGGGCCAGCCCATGCTTAGCCGTAAGGGTATAGGGGTTAATACCCCCACAGCTAGTCCCCGAGCATCATGTATTATGCTGCGACACGCCATTTTAACCTTCTCCGACAAGCGAGGCTTGAATTCTTGACGCCTCCGACCACCGTCATCACCGGAGAAGTAGGTTGTCCGAAGAATGTATGGTGCTCTTAAGAAAAAAGAAAAAGATTTCTGTCCTGAGAAGTGTGCCCACTTGTATTTCTGAAAAGAAATGTAAGCGGTCTTGAAGCATAGCATCCTTAAACATCAGAAGCGTAGGGGTCGAAAAACAAACACATTCACCGCAAGGTGAAGTGTGCCCACTTAGTCCCCGAGCTTGCTGGAAGGCAAAGTATGAGCCTTGTAGCAAGGTCTAAAAGAAAAGTCTCTTAACTGTATGTGAATACAAATCACATGTAGCCACGGAGAACCATTATTCAAGCAGTGGTCGGGGCAGTCCCCGAGCATACTAATAATCCTCATAATCATTCAAAACACAGGGGTCGATTTAAACAAACATATTCACCGCAAGGTGAAGTGTGCCCACTTAGTCCCCGAGCCTGGTAGTAGGTGACGCAGGCACATGGTGCCAGGGTCTGAAAAAGAAATTCCACTGAGGTTAAGAATCCAATTGCCGTACAGGCAAAACAAGATACACCGGCAGGTGCATCGTATCGACGTAGTCCCCGAGCTTGCTGGAATGCGAAGTATGAGCCTTGTAGCGAGGTCTAAAGAAAAGTCTCTTAACTGTATGTGAGTACAGATCACATGTAGCCAAGGAGAACCATTATTCAAGCAGTGGTCGGGGCAGTCCCCGAGCACGGCCGTGGTCGGAGCGATCCCCGAGCACAAAAGTGGTCTGGGCAGTCCCCGAACACATTAGTGGTCTGGGCAGTATCCAAGCATAGTAGTGGTCAAGGCAAATCCACGATCACTTGCGCTGCTTGTACTATTATTTTGTGTACTTTTCTCTATTCTCTGCCAAGGCCAGTCTGACACGTCTGGTCAAAAAAGTAAATAGGTATAGTACGTCATTCTGTCTTCTTTTTTTTTTTTTTTGCAAACAGTCGGTTGACACCTATATTGAGGTGTGTCAGTGTGGGCCCCCTTACACCATCAACGAAGAGGCGCGTACACTGTTAACGAAGGAGCGCGTTTATTGGCGCAGATTTCGAGGTTGTGTGAACAACCGTCTGCGGCGCGTGCGCACGACTCCCAATATTCTCGGGCGGACGGAACGACGGTGCTCTTTGTCAAGCGGCTCCTTCCTGGTCCTCGTCGGATCAGCGCCTCCTTGGTATTCGAAGCCGGGGTGAATCCTTTTCTGGCAGGGCTGAATTCTTCGGCTGATGAAGTTGCCGACAACGCTCGGGCCATCAAGCCTTCCCCACCAGCTAGACTTGTCATCAAAGATAATTGGCGATATTAACCTGTGCGGAGGTGGGACAGCACCTGTGCAGGGTATGCCATCGACAAGCCAGCTGGAAATGCCATCAGCTGCAAGCCAACCAACGAAGCCTGCGGTCTCGACCAGCCAGGCACCGGCGGGGCCATCCCCTTCAACTTGACTAGCTCTAGAGTCCCCGAGACTCGAGTAGGGTATCCGAGGCGGCGAGCAGTAAATGCCATGCGCCCCGACCAGCCAATGTAATAGGCTTAGAGCTGTAGAAGGAGGACATAGTTGTGTTATTGTAAACTTAAGCCTTTTCAGGCAAGCTTGTAATAACGTAACTGTATATCATTATAAGCTTGTTTGTTTTATACAAAACGCACTTTAAGCTTGAAATTTTTTGTTGGTGTAACTAAGTGGGAACGTGTTAACGTTCTGTTTAGTTGTACCGTTTTGCTCGACACGTCATCCTGAAAAGTTTGTGCGGCCCTAGTCTGGCATGTGGTCGGAGTATGAGGTACTATGACCTGTGCACACGTGGACGCAGACAAGTCAAACCAGGGGGGACCTGCCGATCACCCGCAACGTAGAGAGCGGATCCCGTGCACGTGTTGGGAGGAACCGGAGACAGGGCCTGCTCCGAAAACCGTAGAAGGAGTGGTGGTCAGCTTGTACTGGCTTAAGTTAGAATAACCATAAAATTCGGAGTGACACATTAGAGTGGTCAGAGAAATCATAGTTGCTTTAGTAAAGTAAATCGAAAATACAAGTAGAGTACATATCTCAGTAGTTAAGCATAGAAGCGTCTAAGCTTGTCGATGTGCCATGAGTTCGGTACGTCCGTGCCGTCTAGATGAGCTAACCTGTAAGACGTTGGACGTGTGACTTCCTTGATCATGAAGGGTCCCTCCCATGGGGTTGCGAGTTTGTGGACACCAGCCTGGTTCGTCTTCCACTTCAGGACTAAGTCCCCGACCACGAAGAAACGCTCTTTAACGTTCTTGTTGTAGTACCTGCGCAAAATAGTAAGGTATTTGGCCGTGCGTACGCAAGAATCAAGCCTTTTCTCTTCTGCACTGTTGACTTCTAGCTCCCGTACTTCGTCGACCTTGCCTTCGTCGAAGTTCTCTACCCATGCTGATCTGAAAGCTATATCTGGTGGGAGGACTGCCTCAGCGCCGTAAACCATAAAGTATGGTGAGACGCCGGTGTTACGACTGGGTTGAGTTCGGAGGCCCCAGACAACGGCTGGTAACTCCTTGAGCCATCTTCCAGGAGCTTTATCGTTTTCTCTGTACATTCTCTTCTTCAATGCGTCCAAGATCATGCCATTTGCCCGCTCGACTTGTCCATTAGCTCTAGGATGCGCCACCGAGACGTATTTTACAACTATGCTCCTTTCATCGCAGAAGTCCCAAAAAGCGTTCCTTGTGAACTGAGTACCCAGATCAGTAATGATGCTGTTGGGCACGCCGAAACGGTGGATGACCTGGTCGAGGAATGTGACAGCTTTCTCTGAGGATGCCTGTACCAGAGGCATGTATTCTATCCACTTAGAAAACTTATCAATTAGCACGAAGACGCATGTAAATTTCCCAGGAGCTGGTTTGAAAGGCCCGATCATGTCCAGTCCCCAGCATGCGAAGGGCCAAGAGGCTGGAATCGTCTGGATCTCATGTGCTGGTACATGGATTCTCTTGGAGAAGAACTGACAACCTTCACAGCGGCGGACTAGCTTCTCTGCGTCGGCCACTGCTGACGGCCAATAGAACCCTGCTCGGAAAGCCTTACCGACCAGTGTTCTTGAGGCCGCGTGGTTGCCGCAGGAGCCAGAATGGATTTGGTCTAGGAGATGCTTGCCTTCCTCCTGGGTTATACACTTCATCAAGATTTCCTCCTTAGCGTTTTTGCGCCATAACTTGCCATCGACGAGCAGATACTGCTTACTACGACGCATCAGGCGTTCATTTTCTGTTCGATCGATATAACCGCTACCGTCTGTTAAGTACTTGATGAAAGGTGTTCTCCAGTCCGGCTCATGAGTGGTCGAAAGCGGCTCGGTTGTGCTCGGCGCCGGAACCGTAGCCACTAATTGCTGGTCTGAAACTTTGTCGGTCGTTGAATCTTCGTCGTCAATGGAAGGCGTGAGCAGGTCTTGGACAAATACGCCGTGTGGGATTTTGGCTCGGGATGATCCTAACTTTGACAACGCATCCGCTGCCTGGTTCTTGTCCCGGACCACGTGTATGTACTCGATGCCATAGAACCTGCCTTCCAGCTTTCTTATCGATTTGCAATATGCGTCCATCTTTTCACTGGTCGTGTCCCAGTCCTTGTTGAGTTGGTTGATGACCAGAGCCGAATCTCCGTAGACATAGAGACGTTTAACTCCAAGCTCAACCGCAATGCGCAGACCATGAAGGCATGCTTCAAACTCGGTGGCATTATTAGATGCTGGGAAATAAATCCTGAGGACGTACCGGAGCTGCTCCTTGGATGGTGATACGAAAAGAACTCCTGCTCCCGCACCGTCAATGTTGAGAGAACCGTCGAAGTACATCGTCCAATATTCGTCGGATCCCGGAGAGGCAGGCGTGCTTAAGTCTGTCCACTCGACGATGAAATCGACGAGTGCCTGAGACTTGATTGTAGTACGGCTTGCAAATTCCAAGGAAAAGGGGCATAGCTCCATTGCCCATTTGACGATGCGCCCGTTCGCATCCTTATTGCGAATGATGTCCCCCAAAGGATACTCGGTCATGACCACCACACGATATCCGTCGAAGTAATGTCTCAACTTTTGGGATGTTATCAGTATGGCGTAGAGCAGTTTCTGAATCTGTGGGTACCTGGTCTTGGATTCGTTGAGTACCTCACTAATGAAATAAATTGGCCGCTGTACCTTGTAGGCGTGGCCCGGCTCGTCGCGCTCGACCACCATTGTAGTGGAAACCACCCGATCGGTTGCCGCAATGTAAAGTAGGAGAGTTTCGTCTTCTCTTGGAGCAGTAAGTACCGGAGGTGACGTGAGGTATTGTTTCAGCTGCGTGAAGGCAGCGTCTGCTTCCTCCGACCACTCAAACTTCTCGGACGATTTGAGCAGTTTGAAGAACGGTAGTCCTTTTTCTCCTAATCTTGATATGAAACGGCTTAGAGCAGCCATGCAGTCGGTGAGCTTCTGGACATCCTTCACCTTTTTTGGGGGCTTCATGTCTAAGACAGCTTTGACTTTCTCCGGGTTAGGGCGTATGCCGTCGTAACTGACGATGTTGCCGAGCAATATGCCAGAAGGGACACCAAAGATGCACTTCTTTGGGTTTAATTTCCATTGGAACGTATTAAGGGCTGCGAAGGTGCGTTCCAGATTGTCAACAAGGGTATGTGCTTCCTTGGTTTTGACAACTACATCGTCGACGTAAGCCTCGACGAGGCCGTCTTTTATCTCGTCGTTGAGGCAGGCCTGTATAGCGCGCTGGTAGGTAGCACCGGCGTTTTTGAGCCCGAACGACATAGTCGTGTAGCAGTAGGCGCCGAAAGGCGTGATGAAAGATGTCTTGATCTGGTCGTCCTTTTTAAGAGCGATCTGGTGATAACCAGAGTAGCAATCGAGAAAGGAAAGCAGCTCGCAACCGGCGGTTGAATCTACGACCTCGTCTATGCGAGGTAAGCCAAAGGGGTCCTTAGGGCAGTGTTTGTTGAGATCAGTGTAATCGACGCACATTCTCCATTCATTATTCTTTTTGCGTACAAGAACCGGGTTGGCTAACCATTCCGGATGATACACTTCTTTGATAAATCCGGCTGCCAAAAGCCGTGTAACTTCTACTCTAATCGCCTCCTTTTTGTCGTGAGCGAACCGTCATAGCTTCTGCTTGATTGGTTTGGCTTTGCTGTTGACATTTAAGGAGTGCTCAATCAAGTCCCGAGGTACACCGGGCATGTCGGAAGGTTTCCATGCAAACACATCCACGTTGCCCCTCAAGAACCTGATGAGCGTGTCTTCCTATTTATGATCCAGGTCGGCCCCGATGAGGGCCGTTTTGCTGGGATCGCCCTCGACCAGCTGGATCGTCTTGTGCTCCTTGGATCTGATGTTCTTGCACGGAGCCTCGAGCTCTGGGATCTCCAAGTGGTCGGCCGTGGTCTTCTTAGCGTCGAGCATGGTCTCGGCCATGCGAATAGAGAGGTCGTGGGCCTCTGCTATTTTGAAGCTGTCGTCCTCGCAGGTATAAGCTGCGTATACGTTGCCCCTGAGGGTTAAAACTCCTTTCTCAGTAGGCATCTTGAGCACCAGATACCTGTAATGAGGTATGGCCATGAACTTGGTGAGCGACGGTCGACCAAGAATAGCATGGTAGGTGCCGTCGAAATCAGCGACCACGAAGTTGACGTAGTCGGTGCGGAAGTGGTCCGGAGTCCCAAACTGCACAGGTAGCGTGATCTGCCCGAGAGGTGTGGAGCTCTGTCCGGGGAGAACGCCCCAGAACTGTGCCTCGTACGGCTTCAGGTCCGCTTGGGCTATTTTCAGGGCGGGCAGGCTGTTTTTGAATAGTATGTCAATGGAGCTGCTGCCGTCGATCAGTACCCTGTCAAACTGAACCTTGTTGATACAAGGATCGAGGACCAGGGGAAAACGCCCTGGCTCAGGTATGGCGGCCCATTGGTCCTTCCTGCTAAAGTAGATTTCACGGTGAGACCACGGAGGAAGCCGCGGATCGGTAAGAAGGTTGTCGTTCTTTGCCACGTTCAAGCAAGCGCGGGCGAGCAGCTTGCGTTCCCGTTTGGTCTCAATGGACACCTTGCCGCCGATGATGGTGTGCACGCGATCAGTTGGCTTGACGTATTTATGACGAGGGTCTGCATCGTCGTCGTCGTTGTCCTCATTGCGCTGTTCCCTCACGTCATTAGGCTTGTCGGACATATCCGGAGCCTGTTGACGCGTGTAGATAGTCTTGAGGACGTGACAATTCTCCATGGTATGGTTCGACTTGGGATGGAGCTGGCAGGGCCCCTTCAATGCTTTGGCGTAGTCGTCCTCGTAGTTACGACGTCCGCCGCCCTTTTTCACAGTATTGACCTCGCCGTCGTCTTCCCGAGCACGCTTGCTCCTGTAATCGTCACGGCGGCTGCGCCGCTGATTACGTTGGTCACGGTGGTCGCGGGAGTCGTTGCGCTGGTTGCAGCGGTCAAAATTGTCGTTCCGACCACGGTTGCCGCGGTAATCGTCGCGGCGTGGAGGGTGGTCGGAGCGTGGAACCCTTGCTGCTTCTTCGACGATTATCTTTTTAGCGTCATCAGCGTCCACGTATTTCTTAGCGGTGGCCAAGAGCGCTGTGACTGACTCAGGTCTTTTCCGGAGGAGCTTGTCTCTTAGGGCGTCGTGGAAGCGGAGGCCAGTGACGAAAGCCTCGATTGCTTCGTTGTCGGAGATTGATGGGACCTTGATGCGCATCTCCGAGAAACACCGAACGTATTCACGCAGTGGTTCGTCTTTCTGATCTCGAATCCGTTGCAGATCGTACTTGTTGCCAGGTTGTTCACAAGTAGCGATGAAATTGTCGATGAAGGCCTGCTTGAGCTCCTGCCAAGAATCAAAATAGTTCGCCGGCAAGCTGACTAGCCATTGGTGACCTGCATGACCAACAGCGATTGGGAAGTAGTTAGACATAACGTGCTCGTCAGCCATGGCTGATCGGCACGCGGTTTCGTAGAGCATGACCCATAATTCGGGGTTTTCCTTGCCGTCGTACTTCTAAAGTTTCTCGAGCTTGAAATTCTTAGGCCATATGACTTGGCGAAGGTGTGGAGTGAACTGCTTCAGACCCGGCGGGCCGTGGGCGGTGTCATACTCCATACGGCGATAGCTTTCATGGGATGCACGATCGTTGGCTCTCTGGTTGATGCGAGCACATAGATCACGTCCACCGAGGTAATGGCGGAGATCGTTATTGCCGTCGCGGCGATCTCGATTGCCATCTGGACTAGCCCTACGACCGTGGTTATCACGGCGATTGTCGCGGTTATCTCGGCGGTTGTCACCTCGAACGTCGTGACGGTTATCCTCTCGGCGGCGGTTTTCGTCCCGACCACCATCACGACCACCGTTCCCGCCTTGACGGCTGTCCGACGGGTTGTTGTTGCGCGAGTCACGTCGGTTGAGCGGCTGTGAGCGACTTGAGTATTGGCGGCTGTAGCTTGATTCCACTGAAACGGATGGGGCCCAGGCTTGATTCATCTCTGCGGTCTAAGCCATAGCAGCCGTCAGATAAGCTTGTATGTCATCACGAATTACTTGAGTCTCGGGAGTGTTGGGCAGCCGCTGCATTGTCGCCATGGCGACGGCTACGTTGGCGCTTGGGGTCTTGAAGACTTGTTTATCCCCCACCCTGTCGAAAGCATTGTTGAGGTCACGCGGTTGGACCCTTATGCGTCGTGCCTCCTGGTCTGCTTCAGCTTCGATTTGCCGGCGATTAAACCGGTCAATATTGCGTGCTTCGCGTGCAGTCTTTTCTTGTTCTGTTTCGCCAACTGCTGGCGGCTCGTCATTGCTGACAACATGGATCAAATCCCCTCGTCTTGGCGGGAAAGACGGAAATTGGGGGAAACCCGGGGCGTGGTCTGGTAGATCCAGATCGTATTGGACGCCTTCATCTTCGTGACGCTGAAGCTTGGTGTGGACAGATGCGTTGGATGCGATGCCGGATGAGGAGCTGGAGTCGCCCTCTCGGACCGTGTGGACGGATCCTTCTTGATAATCTTCAATCCGGACCATGTTGACGATGTTGCATGGCTTTGGCTAGAATCGGTGTATAGGATACAGATCCGAGCAGCGTCGTAGATTGTACGCGTAGCTAGAGGCAGCGTCTTGCAGGCCGTAGGGCTGGACCTGGTGGTTCTCCGTCGGGACTTCTTACTCGCAGAGTCGAAGACTCGTCGCGAAGGCTGGCTGGCGACGAGCGAAGCGCCCCTCAGGAGTAGACACGACCACGAGATCTGTTCCAAGTCGCGCAGGACGACTGGTCCGAGCTAGTCAGATAGATCTGTTGTGGGGAGATGTTACCTGCTTATTAGGTTGGCTTTGAACCGTACTTACCAGAGCTAGGGTTTCAGCGAGTTTGACGCCGACCCGATCGATTGAGTCGAGCAGGTCGGTGTTATCGATCTGCTTGCCTCTGTAGCGGGGAAGCGGATGACGGGTTGTCGACGTGGCTGTAGGCGTGGTCGGAGCCAGATGTACCGTGGTCGGAGCCGTGTTCACCGTGGTCGGAGCCGTGTTCACCGTGGTCGGAGCCATGTTCACCGTGGTCGGAGCCATGTACGCCGATGCAGGTGAAGTAGTCGTCGGCGCAGGTTGGATCCACGCCTCTTCCGTGGCCTTGGCGATGAAGTCATCGGTGCCGGTAGTCCAGGTGATCTGGCCGACGGTGAACGTGAGGCCGTTGGGCGTTGCCATGGAGCCAGAGATGATGACCATCTGGTTTGCCATGGATCAAGCGCGCACAACCCCTAGAGGGGGCCCCTACCTGGCGCGCCACTGTCGATGAAATATGGTCGGCAGTCCACCGAGGGGGGTGCCCGTGGTGGTAGATTATCGGTAGGATGCGTGTAATCAGGAACCAGATGGTGACACAAGGCGCAGAGACAGCGATTTAGACAGGTTCAGGCCGTCTGATCGACGTAATACCCTACGTCCTGTGTCTTTGGTGTATTGTATTGAGATGTATCTTGTATGATCTGTCCCTGAGGGGGACCCCTGCCTCTCCTTATATACTCTGGAGGAGGAGGGTTACAAGTAAAGTATCCTATTTGGTACTATTACAATATCTAGTACAACTTGTAATCTTGATGTGCACGCCTTGATCTTATGGGCCGGGCCACCTCGGATGGTGCGGCCCAGGTACCATCTTGTGGTACCTGGGGGTATATCCCCCACACCGACTGTTTACCGTTTAGCGTTTAGGAAAACACTGGGCAGGGCAAGTACAGGCGACAGGTCAAAATGAAGATGAAGCAACAGGTGGGGAGAATGAAGATGAAGCAACAACGGGTAGGGAGAACTAATTCATATTGGGGGTTTTAGTTGGTCGAACCGCCGCTAAGGCACCGACATGACTCGAGGGGAGTTGGGAATGGGTCGGGCACTTCTAGGTTTGTTGCCAAACGGACGGTCCAGATTGATCGACAGCGAGAACGGACGACACTTGATAAGTTAAACAATGTTCGTATTAAGACGACCATTGCCACGCTAATCCAACGCTATAATACGGTGATTGTTAGCGGTTAAACTGCTTTTAGATGCTCCTGGAAACAACCGCAACCGTACATGATAGTTTTTCCCTTTTCATTCACAAATATATAGAAAAATTAAAAAACATTCGTCGAGAGATCAAATCCGTGCTCTAGCATTTGGAAGTAGTATTGGAAAGAACTTGCTTTGCATTGCATATAAAAAAGGTGGCATTGAAGAGATCAAATCTGCGCGAATAGAAATTTTTTCATTGATTGATTACATATATCTAACATATAGATACAATTTGGATGAGTATATGATTGTACTCATCCGGAAACTTAATACTAACTATAAACTACTTAATCCTCGCTCGCTTGGGAGGAGGCGAGGCGTCGTCGGAGTAATCGTCGTTGTCTTCGGCGTCGTCCTCGTCCTCGTCCTTCTCCTCCTCTAGGTCCTCCTTGGAGCTCCACGGAGGACTATAATCAGACATTCCATCATCAGAGGAGACGTTATCCTCAGAGGAGTGGTGGGAAGGCAATTCATCCTCGCTGGACGATGGATTGCTTAGAAACTTGATGGGGTTGTTCGACATTTTCTTTGTAGATTGGAAGAGAAGGCGATGATGGATGAACAAGAGGGGTCGTTTCAGAGGGCACCGGGCCTAAAGTATATGTAGAGCTATGGGTACGCGGCTCTTAGGCTTCAGGCGACGGAAGTAATGGTGATTTGACGTCCTTGGAAGTTGAGGCAATTCAACACTCACGCTGAATTTACCGCCAGTTGACTAAACGCTACTTTAGGGCCGGTGGGCAAAATGCGTATCCCAGTCGGCCTAGCTTTTCATGCGACGGAGGAAATACAACCCCAATACCATTGCTGCATCTATCATTAACCCGTTGGTGGTAGAAGTCTGAACTGCCGGTTTTAGTCCTAGGAGGCCTCGTTATCGTTCCAACCGACGGTGGAAGTATCACCGTCGTTTCTATCGCTACGACAGTGAAAGTGGCGATAGTGATAAGTCAATCTATAGTAGTGCTTGCTTTGGGGTCCTGCACGCTACATGTTTGTTCAAATGCTTCTTTAAGTGTTGCACTATATATCAATTCGTTAAGATTGATTCAAATCAAGGGTGCTACCTTTTTATCCTTCTCATTGAAGGGTTGGTGATAGTGTCTTTGTGGTTGTACAGAACTAAAGAGTGGTGGTCTTTGTGGTTGGTGATAAGTGCTCCATGACCTGGTTCATGGTTTTTGCCTTACATATGAACTAACCAGTGAGCCTGCATATGAGTTGTCTTTGCCCACTACTTTCCAATTTACATAGCCATTTTATACTACAATTATTAATGAGGTAAACCTGATCGTCCACAAAGAGTAATATTTGACCTTTGTTAATACAATTAGTTTCACACTGCCAAGACAACTCAATTGATTATCCATACGTATAATATATTGGGGCTTCTCCCTTTATACAGATACAAAATTCATAGTTTCAAAATACTGAGCGTAACTACGCACTTTCAACCTATATTGCAACGGTGATGTTTGGATATTCCATTTCTACTGAATGAGTAATATTACATGCTCACCTGCCAAAATAGTTTGATTGATACACCAAACATGAGGGTCTAATTGTTTTTCAAGAAGTCATTTTATGTCCTTTTATTTACAGGTGTTTCAAGTTCCATATTAGAATCCCTCCATTTTTTCCCTCCATGGTCAGTATATGGTCTTGCATTAGTAGCAACCACCATGAATATTTATACCGTGAAATCAATGGCCCACTTGACTAACATAAGCAGCGTATAGAAGATGTGCATGCGGCGAAGCGCGAGTCCCGTGCTAGACCTTTGCTTTTCATTATCGTTTAATCGAATTTCATGATTGCATAGCAACCGACCGAGGAACTACTAATCTTTAGACCAAAAAAAACCCTTGACTTATTTCTACTCTACCTACTAGCTTACCCAAAGACTTTTCTCACACATAAACCATGACATGACCTATTCTCAAATGCCTACTTTCTCTTCTCTTAAGTCTACAACAAGTGGGAGAGGCAGGATTCAAACCTACGTAGAAAACCTTCAATAGATTTACAGTCTGTCGCTTTTGATCGCTCGGACACTCTCCCCTTCCTAGGATACGCCCTCCTCAAACAAAGAGTTCCTGAATAAGAAGGATGGCAGCCTTCGCTTTTAAGTTAAGAAGAGCAGATGGAAAGATTTTTTGGGTAGATTCTTCAGACTACTCTTGCACATGGGAGACAGGGAGAGCGTACTCTTAAAAAATCCTATGTCCACATGGTGGGTGGACTAGTGGTCTTGGATTGCAATGCATGGGCACACAGGGTAAACAAACATATCACTTTTCTTGCTTCTTTTGGCGAGATCGCCGAGATGGGGAATTGGATCGAGTCATCTGTTGCGCTGCTGCCGTAAAGCAGCCCAGCCCAAAAAGAAACATTGGGCATTCGTGCGCACCCTCACCGTGCCCTGGGCTTCCACTTTTCTTCTCGATAAATAAGAATTCTATATCCTCTATCTCTTCGTGACCTGTTGTGTCTGCCCTCGACTTAGCCGTCTTAGAATAGAAAGGTTTCTAACCTTCGAAAAATGATACTTTTAAACATTAAGGGGCGCTCAACCTTCCACTCAAATCCTTTTTCTCTAAAGGGAGTGAGCTATGTGCGATGAACCTGCTGATATACTCTATCCTTCCTAGGAATCCTCTTATTTCCTTTCTTTTCAGATCAATGAGACAAAGAGGTAGTTCAAGCTGTCGTTAGGGTCTTTGGCAAAGGAATGGGAATGGGACCCCCTCGACTTCTGAGCGAGTCAATCCTAGTAGAGAGAGGAAGGCCTTTAAAAAGGATAGTAGGAATGATTCTGAAGTGGTACTCAGGAAAGTAGTAGCCAGTGTAAGTCAGTCACTGGTTAAAAGCAAGCAATTAGTTAGCAATCAAGCTCTTCCGCTAGCGCGCCTTGTCTACTGATTAAGAATGTCATGCCTAACCCACCCTTATCCACTAATAAAGGCAACTCTAGCTTCTAGCACAAATGGACTTATGAAACCGATCATGCTGGACAATCAAATACTTCTTCCCTTATACTTATCTACTTCGCTTAGGCACAAGATTTCAAAAGTCTGTATCTGTCTACATGTGCCTCCGTCTATGTTACCCCTTCCCCAGAAAGTGATTATACATATAGTATAAAAAACTAGAATAAAAAAGAAAAAATAAAGAAGAGAAAGAACTGGGAGTTGGCGCCTACATAACAGGTAGCTTGCTTACCAAGCCGTTCTGGCAAGCTCCTATAGTTCTCTTATTATTCTTGACTTGACTTATTAATAAGAAAACTACTCACTAAGAAAATGAAAGACGATCTAGAATCTACCCAAGAAGATAGAGAGTCCCACACATGAGAAAAGGTCACAAATGGAGTTGAACCAAGTAACATTGCAAAAGCATAATGATAGTAGGGTCGGGATATCCCTGCCCTTCGAACCGGACGTGAGGGTCTCCCCTCATCCGGCTCTCTGCAGGGGAATCTCCACTCACTGCTTCCCCTAATATCCTCCCTTTACCACATCATGGGGGTTTACAGGAGATCCTAGAGACTCACTCAGAAATGCTGCTATATCTAACATTATTACTTAATTACAAAGAAAGAAAAGACTATAGTAGTCACTAGACTGACTATAGTAGTCCGTCCGGCTGCTCTTGCTTAAATCATTACTCTTCATTCTCCCGCGCTCTAGCAATTGCGCTCCCTAGACCACTACCATTTAGTTAGGTAGGGACAATCAATCCATAGTTACGGGAATAACATATTGCATGGGGATCCAAAAAATAGAAAAATGAATATTTTCTATGAAATCCTTTCTTTCCATAGATGTATCTGGTCTGAGACGGTACAATACTCTGTGAGAGGAATGCAATGGGATGGATGGTAGAGGGCTGCCTGCGCCCAAAAGAGATGATTCACTTGTCCCCTTGTCTATAGGGATCTTGTGGCATACAACCGCCATGACTCCTGCATTATAGCCGCCCCTTTCTCTCTTTCTTTTGACTGCCTCGTGGATGGACGAAAGAAGGGAAGTTATAGAAGGGAGCAGTTAAGGCTCACTAAGTAGACAGCAAGCCCCCACCCTATTAGTCCTATGTGGATGGGATTGGATTCATTCACTTGCATTCAATAAGGTATTACCTCACCGATTTGAAAGGGGATGGGATTGGATTCATTCACTTGCATTCCTATTAGCACTACAAAAAGCTCCGGTCTTAATGACCCTATGAAAGCTGTGCAGCCTCTCCTCGGGTTCGTAGAGTCAGGTTTCTGGTTTACCCACAACGGAGGAGCCGCCCCCACCAACCAAGGCAGGTAGGCGGCCACGGTTCATAACGCACTCTTCGCACAACAGATCCACTTTGAAGTTGACTTATTCGCTCGGCCAATCGTCGGAATGTGTATGAGATACCATAAGGGCCCAATATCTCAATAGCACCCTTGTCTAAAGCTTCGAATGAGACTGAATATTCGAAATGTAGGAACAATCTGACCAGAAAGTCATTCAAAACTTGATCGAAGAACCAGCGTTTATTGAAGAAGCTATAGAGTCGATTACAAAAAGTACTAGTTTAAAGGCTTGTTGGAATTAATCCGCTACAAGATTGACATTATACGCTAGAGAAGCACCTGAAGTACCAAACATAATATGTATTAGTTTTGTAATGGTTGGAGCAGCAAACTCAGATTCAGCAAGAATCTCATTTTTTGGTAGTACGAAGGGGGAATTGGCCCAAAAATTGGATAGGGGTAAAGACGCAGCCGGGTGCCAATGGCTTATTCAAGTGCCCCCCGAACCTCGTGAAATGGTCGCATATTACATGGCTCACAAACTCTGCCTAGGGTAGGGCTACCTATTATTCGTAGGTGGTATGTACGGCGCACGCAGGGCCTCAGTTTGCTGCGTGGACTGTCTATGCATTTCCTACAGAGTGTAATGGAACCCAGCTCAGCTCCATTGAGCCAAAAGGAAAGAAAAGAATAGAATAGCCGGAGGCAAAGAGTAGAGTATAGCCAAGGGGTTTCATTGTTCATAAAGGACCTAATGGAAGACTGTGCTCCAAAGTACATTAAGAGTTTAGTTTTAAGAACACTTGGCCTTACCCCTTCGTTTTGAGACATGTCTAGGTAGAATCGGCAAGATTGAACCAAGGCCCGCCCGAGCACTGCCGAGGGGACAACCAGACCAACCAGTAGGCTTTCTTTCTGAAGTTTCCTCTCGGGGCCCTTAAATCATTGAATTCATAGGCATAGGGGCGTCCCAGGCAGTGGTTCATTCAATGAGAAAGAAAGACAGGAGGGCAGGATTCGTCATGTCGGGCGAATTCATTCTGGGAAAAGGGGGATTTTGAGTGAGCTATGCGAAGGGAAGGAAAATGGAGTCGTGGGCTGAGCCGGAGGTCACTTTTCCCAATCCATCCCAAAGTTTTTTCCCCTCTCTCGCCCCATCATCATACCCAGTCCTGCTATCTGCTTAGCCCTATCTATTCATCTCTTTTTTTACTTGGATATTTTCTCTCTCTTGTTCATAGATCTTGAAAGCGGATCAATAGAAATTTCTCAAAGGATCTATCAATAGAAAGATCTAGATCTCTATCTGTTTACACCAAAATTTGGGAGAAGAACGCGGGAACTCGTAGGCTTCCAGAATTATGCCAATCAAGGAGTCGATGGAGTAAAGATTGATGTCTGCTGGATCGAATCTGACACAGGATCGATTCTTTCTGAATGACGTCAGCAGATAACGATGACATGATATGATTGGCATCGAGAAGATACATGTCGGACTCTACAAAAGGGGAAAGATTAGAGTCCAAGTTATCTTAAGATAGGAATATTTCCTTCATATCAAAGATTGTATTAAGTCGTACTCGAGTAGGGTTCGTTTTAGGCTCCAGGTATAAATACCAAACCCCGGCTATTGTAAACATCAACCAATAATCAAATACAAGTCAATTACTTTTTTCGGCTCCAGCCACCCCTTAGGAGTAGGAGTAGAGTAGATCTCGGTGAGTTCTTCAGCAAGTACGGCTGCATCGATCTGGTCGACCTCCACAGCTTGTTGTAAGTACCGTCATGGTTTATACCTCTGTTCGTATGGCTGCATCGATCCGGTCGACCCCCACTGCGGCTCTAGTATAAGCTAGTTATCGACTCTTGCCTAATTCAAGTATGGCCTGTGTGATTCTGCCTCACACCCCACTGCTTGAATTGGATCAAGGTCAAGTTATCGGCTCTATCTTAGAGTGGCAGTCTTTGGTAGATTCATTAAGTTACCGATATTGCTTATTGCTTTCATTGTTTATCTAATTACAGCAATATCACTCTGCCCGATTGAGATTGATCTAGATCAGCCTTATATCTTATTTAACTCATCGTTTGCTAATCTGAAACTGATCTAATCTACATCTTAAGCGATGAGTTATGTTTTTATCGGCTGTTTTGCGTCAATCTTAATCATGCATAGCGTGCGGTTAAGGCATGTTCGATCTTGAGTAGATCTATCGGTTAGCAAGAACCGTTTCATGGCCTGTCATCATGGACTGTGCGATTCTGCCTCTCACCCCACTGTTGGCACTGTAGAGTGGGGATCGTTGGTTGATAGACCCGTTCCTAAGAAGACATGACCTTAACTGTGTGCTATGCCTGAATTGATTGTTTAGCCGATATCGAATGCTTTCACGAACAGTTCACATTACGAGATCGTTGAAGTAGAGATAAGTTGAAAGATGTGTTAGCCTCATGATCTTGTTATTGTATTACGACCTGCATGATTCTGCCTCATGCCCCACTGATATTAGTAATGAGTTAGGGTCGTCGAGTCTATTGTTGTTTCTATGGCCTGAATGATTCTGCCTCATGCCCCACCGGTCATGGTGATAGATGAGATCTAACATGTTCATTAGATCTATATTTATTAAATGATTAAGTGATGTTAAATTGTTTCTTTATATAAAAAGGAGTTTGGTTACTCGTAATCATTGGCTTAGCATGGACCAATCATCATTGATATCTTATTGTCATTGATTAATATTCATTTAAATGATGTTTATCCTGAATGATAACCGATTCTCTTCACGTGACCCTTTGAGCTCTAACTGACTTATTCTCATGAATATACTGTAATCGGCTATTTAGCCGATTTCCTTTCATATCGGCTCTCACAGCCGTACATTCGGGACTGTCTGGTAACACCGGTAAGTTCCGCCCTTAATTACTAATGAACTTTCTCTCCTTGTCAATTGTAGGGTCAAATTGACTGGCATGCCTCGGGAGGATTGCGCAGGATTGACCACCCCTGCGCTGAAGCTAGGCGGATCTGCTCCATCGAGCGGACCCTTCTGGCTTGCTGCGTGTGTCCTCGGCATGGGATGAAATCCTGTGTCGACACACGTTTCTGGCACGCTCGGTGGGACACCACAGTCGTCATGGTGGTTCACAACAATGACAGCATCCTTATGGTATATTATGAAGACCTGCCTGATGAAGATAAGGATACCATCAACAAAGCTATGGAAGAATTTCAGAAAAAGTGTTTGTTGTCCTACACCAAAACACGTGACAGCATAATTATTCAGAAATTTCCACTACCAAGAGTTCTACTACATGGGCAGACAGATACGGTCGAAGCTAAAGACAGGTATTTCTTTATGGAAGCCATAGACAAGTTTGTTCGTGATGCCATATCAAGCCGCAATGAAGCTTTCGTTGACGCATTTCACAATGCCATGAAAGAGGTGATTTATGGAATTTCAGTTGGTCAGGTTGGATCAACTTGTTATAATATTCTAGATCCATTGACCCAAGAGACCAATCAAGTCGATACCAGTCATCAGGAAGCAGCACCAACTAGTAATGGTGGCGTCCAGACACTTGAAGTTTCATCTGAACAAACTCCGGGTACTGCTACAAATCAGATACAGTACAATCCTGGACCATCAGTACAGCATGTGCAGCAGCCGGTGGGGCAAAGTCAAAACCAGATGATCAATTTTGGCACATCAGGCCACATATCGTCGTCGGCTCAGAAGATAGCACCATCCGTTCAGAGGATCCGTAGAGATATAGATCCTTATATCTATAATCAGAGACTTCAAGCAGCAAGCCAGCAAAGGACCCAACAGATTGAGATTCCATAAGGCTATCATTATGGCATGGATTATAACACTCTCCACATGATGCCAAATCCAGGATATCAAGGCACGTGGGATTTCAATCCACCGATGGGTCAGCAAGTACCGAGAAATCCAAATCTGCAAGCTGACGAGTTGCTGCTCAAGGTGACCAAGATGATGAAGAATCAGTTCAGTCTAAAGCCAAAAGGAATGACCTTTTCATACAAACATCCATATCCAGAATGGTATGATTTGGTCGCCATTCCTACAAATTATAGGCTCCCGGAATTTGCCAAGTTCACTAGTCAAGACGGTATAAGCACAATAGAACATGTCAGTCGGTATCTTACACAATTGGGCGAAACATCAGTTGAGGATGCCCATCGAGTTTGTTTCTTCTCCTTATCCCTATCAGGGCCGGCCTTCACTTGGTTCTCGTCATTACCAGTCAACTCCATTGCCAATTGGGTCAGCCTAGAGAAGAAGTTTCATACATATTTTTACACTGGGACTGGAGAGAAGAAAAAAACCGATTTAACAACCATGAGACAGAGGACTAATGAATCAGGCACTGAATTTCTTCAGAGATTCCGAGAGACTAAGAATTTGTGTTTCTCGTTGAGCTTGGCCGATGATCAACTAGCTGCTTTAGCCATCCAAGGAATGCTGCCGATGTGGAAAAAGAAACTGCTGGAACAGGAATTTGACAACTTGGGTCAATTGGCTCAACGAGTGGCAGCACTTAATAGCCAATTCCAGAGCATACGCAAAGATACCTGATTCCAGAAGAGTACCTCAGTGGCCGAAGCTTACGATCCATATTCAGTCGATGACGGCTATGAAGATGAAGAAGAAGAGGTTGCTGCAGCTGAATGGAATTGGGGCAAGAAGACAGTGATGGTGTCAAATCCTTGGGAAAGAGGAGTTGAGGAGAGTTATGACTTTGATGTTACCAAATCGAATAAGCTCTTCGATTTCTTGCTTGAGAAGGGGCAGATCAAGTTGCCCGATGGTCATGTCATGTTGCCCCCTGATCAGTTGAAGAATAAGAAGTTCTGCGAATTCCATAATGCTACTTCTCATTCCACTAATGAATGTAGAATCTTCAGGCAGCATATACAGAGAGCTATTCAGCAAGGGAGGCTCAAATTCGATACACCTCAGAAGATGAAAGTCGATGATAATCCTTTCCTAGGAGATCAGAACATGGTTGATTCTGGGCTGTTCAAAGGAAAAACCAAGGTCCTAACATCGACCAAATCGAGAGAAGCTGGGACAGTCGATCCCGAAATGCAAATATCGGCTGATGAGTATAGAGAGATTAGAAGACGTCGTGCTGAACAAAAGAGCCAATACGAGCAGAGGAAGACGTCGAAAGCAGAGACGTCAAAGCCGCGGGTCACATCTTGGATTCTGTTGAATAAATGGCAGCGGCAGAAGGAAAAGGATTATCAACGTTGGTTAAAAGATCAAGCATACCAGAATCAATTAGAAGAAGAGAGGTATGAAAGGGAACAAGCTGAATTACATTGGAATTGTCCCTTCTTTAGGCATTGCTGGAATGAAGGTTTGAAGTTGCCTACCAGACACGACTGTCCAGAATGTAGCAATCAATATCGAGAGTATAGGCAATCTTGAACCAACCGCCGGTCTATCCATGCTCAAGATGCATATCATCATAACAACATGGATCGGCACTTAAAAAAATAAAAGTGTTCATGATCGGTTGGGAAAAAGAGTCATTGGACAGGACTGGGCTGATCATGAAGAGGAAGGCACTGAAAGAAGATACACGTGGCAGGAAGGCTAGTGGTGCCCAGGAGATTTGACGAGAAGCCAAAAGAGGAGGGTGCAGTGCCTAAGGAACAGAGAGATGGAATAGGCTCAGGCACCCAGTAGAACTCAAGTATGGCGTACCAAGCAGATAGCTGATAAGAAGCAACCATCGGCTAATATCCAAATGGCTTTTCTGTTACCATCAGAATTCAGAGCTTCGGCAGATAAGGAAGTTTATTCAGACTTCGACGAGTCAGAGTATGAAGAGATGGTTGCCAAGTTAACGGTTGTGCAGCAAACAATATTTAATAAGCCAGTCAAGCATCGGCACTTAAAGGCTTTATATATGAAAGGTTTTGTTGATGGGAAGCCGATGAATAAGATGTTGGTGGACGAAGGTGCTTCTATCAATCTTATGCCATACACCACTTTCCATAAGCTTGGCAAGGGACTAGGAGATTTGCTTGAGACCAACATGATGCTTAGAGACTTCGGAGGAAATACATCCAAAACCCGGGGGGCAATAAACGTCGAACTGACAATCGAGAGTAAAACTCTGCTCACCACGTTCTTTGTTATTGATGGGAAATGATCATACAGTTTACTCCTCGGTCGTGATTGGATTCATGCGAATTGCTGCATACCATCGACCATGCATCAGTGTTTGATTCAATGGCATGGAGATGATGTCGAACTGGTTCATGCTAATGAATCCGTAAGCATCACAACAGCCGATCCAGTCTTTTGGAAACTAGGAGATTTCGAGTGTTTTTCTTATAAGTCATGGGAAGGAGGCTTCATTAAGATCAGCAATAAAAGCCAACAGCCGATGCAGGCGATCGGCTCTGAGAGTTTGTTTTAGTAGAAAAATCATAGCTTCACGTCGGCCATTGGATCAAAGGAAAAATGAGTATTAAGTCTTGGAGATGGGTTTAGGCCGGCGTATGTGAAGGCTGAGTTAAAGTGTGAGTGTGATTCAGAGTTAATGGATTTCTTAAGAGAAGTTCTGTTTCGCTTAATAGGACGCTTGACCTGGGTTAATTACTCACCTGGCCTTTGATATTGAAAGTTCTACGGGACGTTATCCTGGCGTCTGATCAACATCTGATAGCTGATTCGTTCTCGACTCTAATAGCCGGTACCAGAAGGGTATCGCCTCTAGTTCAAAAAATAAAGATCTTCAAAGGCGTAAAAGTCAATACGATGCGTATCGCCTCAAGAGCAAAAAACAAAAAGAGCAAGAGACATTCACAGTCATACATGAAGGCGTCGCATTGAAACACAATCATAAAAGAACAGGAGTCTTCATTCATTGATTTATCCTAAATACAAACTAATCGAAGACCTTGTTCACCACATCCTGGGCGGAAGTTATGTCCACTATGGCCTCCGCTGCCATGACAAACTCTTCGAGCAAATCTTCATGTTCTTCAGGGCCATCTCCCATTGGAAAATCAGTTTCAATGGCATGGAGCTCGTGCCCGGTCTAAAATTGTGCCGCGGTCAGCGCCACCGCTGCGCCATGACGAACGCCATGGAGGGCGATCTCCTGAACACGGGCCGGAACGTCGTGGAGGCGAGCATCGATGAGGGAGCCGTGGGCATTGACGACATCCACAGCCACGTTTGCCGCAAGTTGGAGAGACTCCAACTGCATCGTTAAGGCTGATGATCATAGAAACGGTGGAACTATCAAGATAAAGACTATCAAAATCAGAATAAAGATATCCTTGAAGCCCGTCTTACCTGTCACCGCGGCGTCGGACTCAACCAGCCCTGGGAAGAGGACGAAGTCTGTCGTTCACAACAAACCTAGAAACAAAAAGTTCATCCCTATGAACAGAAAGTTATGGATTGTCGCCATGAGCAGAAGACATCAATCTCACCTCATGCGTCAGAGGCGCTGGCTCACCGGCATGTTCTCCTCTAGGGTCTTCCCCGCCACACGCTTGCCGCGGTTATCCTCGCCGGCCATGGAATCAATTGGATCTACAGGAAGGGGAGAGAACTGCTACAGGGGCTTGAAGGCGGAGAAGTACAAAGGAACAGGAGCGGTTGCAAGTATAGATGTGATTCAAGGCTGGAGCCCTCGACCAGTATTTGAAGTCACGAAGCAAAGAGATGGACACCTCGGAAAGTGCAAAGGGTAACCGCAATTAATAGAAGGCGGAGCGCCACTTCGCTAATACTAAAGAAAATGCGGCGTTGGGCGGTTAAAGGCAGAAGATCAAGGGGTTCTCTTAAGCCACGTTTTTCAGATCAATTGGATCGCAAGTCTGAAATCGGCCATGTTCAATCGGCTCTTCAGCCGAAAAGAGAAGATACAACGAGACAAGTATGGTTATCGTACACAAGACATGTATGTTAACCTACAAATTACAAGCCCGGAATATCCTGAATGACTTTTAAAATTGCAAGCCAAATGGCATCAGCGTCTACAATCTTGTGCTCATACTCTTCGGCTGTTCCAGAAGCGTTCTCAAGGCTACCACGGATGGTTCTGCTCTCTTTTACTTTGGCCAACAATTCCTGTTTCTTCTGTCTGATGGCATTGGGTATTTGGGCCAGAGTGGACCTGCGACGATCTATGGCAGCCTTCACATTGTTCAGCTCCCTCTCAAGCTCTGCACGCTTGACTTCTAGTTGGGACAACTCTGGATCGGTCCCGAGGGAGGAGTTCTTCAAAGAATCGATCGACTGCGTCAGCTCTTGAACTTCTTGCCTGTTGGAGTCCCTTTGTGCCAGCAAGGCTTCACGATTGGACAAGTTCCTTTGGATCGTTTTCGCCTTCAAGGCCTAATCTTCGAAAATGGGCAAATACGACAAGACCTTGGAGAGAGCTGGAGATGGATCACCCTTAATGGTCAAGAAAACTCTCTGTATTGATTCGGTGTCTTGGACCAAATCGGCTATGTTCTTCTCAAATATGGGCAGTATATCTTTCAGCCGATTTCTAGTCTCCTCTGACAAAGATTCAGCAGAGGAGGTGGCTGATGATCTGATTTCGTCTTCATCAAAATATTCCTCAAGATTGAAAGAACAACTCTGGGCCGGAGGATCGAGTGCCTATATATAGGGAAAATCTTGATTAAGAGGTTCGAATCGTCTTATCGCAAAAAGGAATGGTAAAAAGGTACAGTACCTTCTCTGTAATAGCCTCTATCAGAAGAGGGGGAGCAACTAGTGATACACCAATAGCATCTGGCTGAATCGGCTCTAGAAGTCCGGCACTGATATCTGCAATGGCAAGGAGGGACTGTTATTCATGTTTATTGCAGAGGGATAGACCGAGCATACGATCTCCTCACCATCAGGCGTATGCCGAATTGGGGAATCGGCAGTATGAGTATCAACAACGGGGTTGTTCCCAGCATGAATGGGATCATTGTCAATAGGCGAACTGCTAGGCCCCTGCTCTTGCACGGGTATTTCCTCAGAAGATGTCTAGCATGACGAATGATCAAATAAAGGTTGGAAAGCTGAGTGAATCAAGAAGTCAAAGGAAAATACCCCAATGAGTATCAAGGATAAAACTCACATTTTCTATCGTTGTGAAAGCATCGGTCGCCTCCACTGAAATCAGCTTTTCCTAAGAGGAAGGTTCGATTGATGGTGGATCAAGTACTTGAGATAACTGTGCGACACCCAAAGCAGACTGAGACGCGATGCTCGATAACTGTGAGAAAATGGGATAAAAAAATTGAACATCAGTTTGAGGAAAGTGTGAAGCGTTCACCTAAGCAGCCGATGGTCTTGTCCTATGGAGCCTTTTTCCAGTAGTGGCTTTTTGAGTTGCCCCTGAAACCACTTTGCGCTTTGGAGATTGGCATGTAACGATCATGGGAGCAGCATGGGTTCTCATCAGCTTTTTCAAGGAAGGTGCGGTTGATCCCATCCTTGAAACTGGGCATGACGGCTGGTACTGTATAGGACGCCCTCTCCTATCCTGGCTTGGAGGATCGAATTCAATGTCCTGAAAGGGTCGGTCAGAACAGTTGGAAAGAATATTCGCCAAGTGATCTCTCCGAAAAGAGAATGAATGGATTACCTCACTATTAGAAGCAAATTCCCCATCCAGAGCTATGCACAGAGGATGGACCGGCCCACAAAAAAGATGGGAATGCCATTCTTGCCACCAAGAGTCGAAGAGGTTGGAAGAAAAGCTAGCCCTGACCCAGTCGTGCAAAGAAAAAGATGGAAGGTCTGATCCCAATTGGAAGTGTCGGTGCAGAAAGTGATCAACTAGTAAATATTTGTAGTTTTGCTGTACGTTGTGATCGGAGGTGGCCTAGCACTCAATGACATAGGATTTATACTGGTTCAGGCAACATGCCCTACGTCCAGTTGGGGTCGGTCGGTGACTTTATTCCTGAGCCCAGGTGCTCAAAGTCTGTAGTGGGGTTACAAATGAGAAGGAGAAAGGAGGGGGTATACAAGAGGTTCGGAAGGCTCCGACCGGAAGGGTTACGGTCAGAACTCGGTGGTACTGTGGTTGTAAGGGGTTGGTGTCGATCTAGTGAGTCTGAGCTTGAAGAAGTCGATCTCTCCTCTGGTTGGAGGGAGTGCATCCCCTTTTATAGATGAAGGGGATGGCTTTATAGGTGAGAGGGGGAGAGTACAGATATTTCTAAGTCTTGCTGCCTACGGTGATGAAAACTGGATAATGGTTGAAGCCACCCAATATTGTCGATGTCGCTGTAGGATGTCAGATGTGTACGGAAGGTCGAGCTATCTTCTTTAGGAAGGATGACGCCGGTACCTGCAGAATACTTCTGGATGCCTAGTGGCATGTGAGGAGCTATGCTATGTTCACCCGGTATGGCAAATCCTGGAGCCCATACCGCAATCGGTGTCTAGAGACATGCGGAGGGGGCTTACCATATGGGAGTTTCTAGTGGCCCCTACAATACTTTGTGTCAGGGTGGCTGCAGAGCACTGCTTCGTGCAGGGTATGGTCCCTGGTACAGTGGTGTTGACTTATGAGCCATGCCTTGCCTTTCTCCGCATGCCTTCTGGTTCTTTCTGAGCGGGCCCGGATGGTCCCCAGTTGGCCCTTAGTGCGTCGGTCAGAGAAGAGCGGTGAGTAGGCTTCCCATGATCCCCGGTCGTGGGGTCGGAGTCGTGGGGTCAGAGTCGGAGGCGGTCCTCGGGTCAGGCTTTTCGAGTGGAGGCCGTACGGAGGCAGCTGGGGCCTGACGCTAGCGCTCCAATCGGAGAGGCCGTTCGGAACTGGCCTAAGCCTGAGCTAGTGCTCCGGTCGGAGAGATGGGCCGAAGGCGGCCTGGGCCTGAAGCGAGTGCTCTGGTCTGTTGGTTTTAGACTTTCGGGCCGGTCTAGAAGAAAGAAAGGCCATTTTCCTGGGCCGAGCCCTGGCATGGAAGCCGGTCCCCAAGGGACCCCGGGTTTATGAACCCGACAGGAGCCCCCGAGCCCCTGAGCGATTCGGACATAATCATCTGGGGGATTTTTGTCTTGCCGGCGGGTGCGCGCGAGCGCACCCACGGGTATAGCCCCCGAGCCCCAGGTGGTTCAGACTGAACCAGTTGGGGGTATTGTCTCAGTAGGCGTTTATGCATGTTTTTTAGTTTGAGACGGAATTTTGTTTAACCATGGCGTCGTTGTGCAGCCGAGGTGTTTTTAAGCGCGGGGATTGGATTGAGACAGAACTTAACGATCCTGACGTCGGTGCGCGTCAGGGATCGGACGAGGAAGTTTTTAGTTTTTGAAACAAGCCCTAGCATCGGTGCGCGCCGTGAACGGAAGTAACTTAGTTTTGGATGCAATAAAGTTTGATCTTTGGCGTCGGTGCGCGCCGTGGGATCGGGTAAGGTGGAGTCGCGAGTAGACCCAGGCGTCGATACTCGCCGTGGATCAAAAGAGTTAGTTTTAGTTAGTGAAGCCGTCTGAAGCCGTTACGTGAGTTAAGGAGTCACGGTCCCAAGCCGTAGCCGGATGTCACCTATCCGGTCGACGCGAATTAAGGAGTCGCGGTCCCAAGCCATAGCCAGATGTCGCCTATCCCGTCGACGCGAATTAAGAAGTCACGGTCCCAAGCCGTAGTCGAATGTCACCTATCCCGTAGACGCGAGTTAAGGAGTCGCATTCCCAAGCCGTAGCCGGATGTCGCCTATCCCGTCGACGTGAATTCGGAGTCACGGTCCCATGGCGTTTAAACCCCTGAGCCTTGTCGGGCCATCGTGGGGGCTGTGAGTCGTTTTTGCGCTACCCCATCCGGTTCCTCACAATCGGAGGGGCTGAGTTTCGTCGCCTGTCCCGATCGCTCGGGCTCGAAGACTAGCTCGGTGAGCTCGCTAACGGGTGTGATCGAGTGGAATCCGGGTCCATCGTTCGTGACGGGGTCGGCATAGCCCTCTTGTGGCATTCTACTACTCCTTTACCTGTAGGCCGATAGATACCTAGGTCGTTCCATAGACCGACCCGGGTGGTCTGACGGCCTCTCCCTCGATGGAGATTCTATGGGCTTGGCGAGAGGTTCAGGATCGAACGAGAAGGTTGAGATGACCCGGTTTGCCAGACCGGGCGAAGGCCGCACGGTGCTCATCTACAGTTTTCTCCCCTGGCTCTGTTTGGTTGCTCATGTCAAATGAGGCAAGCCACCGCTTCGTGGTGCAACACGGAGCGTTTTGGTGCATTTCGCTGCACGTGCGATGCTTAGTTCCCGAGCCCCCAGGCGGTTCATGCCCTAACCGTCCAGGGGGTTCAGGCGTATGAGATGAATGCGCGTATGGATGTATGAATGATTTGTAATGAAATAGATGGGCTTTGATGGTGTTTTACCTTGAAGACTGGAGCGACAGGGTTCGAAGAGCTCTAGTCGAAAACGCCCGTTCGAGACCTGCGCTTGTCAATCGTGGGTTAGCTCTCGTGTGAACAGTTTTGTATTTAATGAACACATGCTTACCTTGATGACCTGAGAGACGGGGTTCAGAGAGCTTCAGTCGGAAATGTCCAACCGGGACCCATGCTCGTCATTCGAGATGGAGTCGGCATGGCCCGCATGGGGCGCCCCTTCGCTTCCTACCTGTATCTCAGGTGCTTATCCTAAGTGAATCGATCGACTCAGGAGGCCGGTTGATCTCTCCTAGGTGACTCGATCGACTCAGGGAGGTCTGGTGGTCTCTTTTGGCGAAGATTCCTCGCTCTTCCTTCTTCTTTCTCACCGAGAGTGCCTGTACGCTATGGCGGTTCCTAAGTGAGAGGAAGGGTGAGCGAGGGGGAGGACTTACGGATCCTTTTGCAAACCCGGAGCGTGATGTCGGATTGGAGGTGAATGTCGCCCCGGTCTTGGCCGAGCCGGATGCCGCGTCGTCGGGAAGTGAGCAGCTCGAGCCTTTGTCGGTTGCACCATCGTCGGATGTCGCCAGGCTGCCCCAGTAGCATGTAAAAATAATAGTAGTTTAGTGGAAGCGGATAGTTTTAAATTTGTGGGGGAAGCCCCCGTATAAAACATTCGTGTGCTTAACAGTTTATAATGGTATTTTGTTTTCTGTGATGGAGTCATTCCATTCGAGGAAGCTTGTTCCCTTCCGTTCCTTAGTTTCTCCTTAGCATAATTTTGTTTTAAATTTCTTTCTATTTCATACCTGCCCGTTTGTTCTGTAGGTCGCAACTTTGCGAGCCCGGGGCGTGGCCCGCGAGGCTCGGCCGGTTGTAGCCGTAGGAAAAGGCAGGGTGCAATCAGTCGGAATGTTCTAAAGCAAAGTTACGTAAGGTAGCCTCATTATAAGGTAGCCAAGTCAGGACGACCACATCAAACCCTCTGTAAAATCTTTTAAAGAGGTGGCCCGCATCGAAGTCGATTATTATGGCTGATGCAGCCTCACCGTAGTTCATGCACCATCGGGTTCTTCCTTCTTTTCCTTTATATTCCTCACCAAAATTAGAGGAAGGAAAGCTCAGGTCTCTGAGGTCAGGCTTTATAATTTTGTGCATATACAAATTGAGCCACAATTGTATCAGCTACCAAGGACCGCTGATAGTCTGCATCAATTCATTCTTCAGCAATTGGGCAGCCACCTGGTACATCAGATGATAAGCAGCTCCTGACAGATATTTTCCAAGAGGGATATCTTTGCCTAATGCTAGGTGCTCTGCCATGAGTTTGTGATTATAGGTTGGACCACAAGATGACCCGTAGAAAATGAATCTTTCCAACCACATGTTCAGAAAGGCCACATATTCCCTTTCACTGACGGCTGGTCCATCTTTAATATGATTTAGAATGTAACTTGCCCATCCAGTACAGTCTGCTATCTTGGCCAATCTCTTGGGACCGGCACTCAAATACTCATAAGGTTGCACTGATCCAGTGACCCTAAGGCCGGTCAACATGTATACGTCGGCTAGAGTGATGGTAATTGGGCCGTGACAAAAAATGAAAGCATTCAGGGCATTAGACCAGAAATAAGAGGCAGAGATCAAGAGTGAATCATTCCTCTCCATTTCAGACAGCGAAAGTGTCAAGCATTGGTTCAGATCATAAAGCTCTCAATCTCTGCCCTTTTTGGCAGATACCCTGCGGAACTAATCTCTCCATCCCTTAGGCGCGTTGGGCCAATTTCTGAAGGAAGTTTTGTTCTAGGAGGATGAATCCACTGCAGACTGTTTAAAAGGGATCTGATTGGTTTCTTGGCGGATGAAATCGGATGGGTCAGAATCACCCACAGGCCCAAGAAAATAAGCATTAGGGACAATAGCTGATGAAATCAAGATCTCGTTCCTCATTTCCTAGAAATCAGTTAAAATAAATTCAAGAAGATGGAAGATATGGGATAGCGGACGATACTTGGAAAATGGAAACTTGGAAGACATACCTCAAGGACGTGGTCGATAGTCACCATCGCGGTCAAAAATTGGTTTGGATCTGGCAAGGATCGCTTGGGCGATGGCTCGTTGGAACAGATGATCTGCTAGGGTTTGGGGCCTCGGCGATGACGGCGTCGGCTGTTGGAAGTTGGCTTAAGAAAGAAGGAGAAAGCAAACAGGCCATGTGAATTGCAAAAGATACTATTGGGATGTTATATAGAACTCGGACCGAGGAGTCAGGAGTCGCGCGTATATCTCGGATAGTGCAGTTGCGGCGTGGTAAACCAGTGAACTAGAATTTCGGGATAAAACTATTTTATCCCAAAATTGGGAGGCATGTGTTTACACCAAAATTTGGAAGAAGAACGCGGGAACTCGTAGGCTTCCAGAATTATGCCAATCAAGGAGTCGATGGAGTAAAGATTGATATCTGCTGGATCGAATGTGACACTGGATCGATTCTTTCCAAATGACGTCAGCAGATAACAATGACAGGATATGATTGGCATCGAGAAGATACATGTCGGACTCTACAAAAGGGGAAAGATTAGAGTCCAAGTTATCTTAAGATAGGAATATTTCCTTCATACCAAAGATTGTATTAAGTCGTACTCGAGTAGGGTTCGTTTTAGGCTCCGGGTATAAATACCAAACCCCGACTATTGTAAACATCAACCAATCAATCAAATACAAGTCAATTATTTTTTTTGGCTCCGGCCACCCCTTAGGAGTAGGAGTAGAATAGATCTCGGCGAGTTCTTCGGCAAGTATGGCTACATCGATCCGGTTGACCTCCACTGCTTGTTGTAAGTACCGTCATGGTTTATACCTCTGTTCGTATGGCTGCATTGATCCGGTCGACCCCCACTGCGGCTCTGGTATAAGCTAGTTATCGACTCTTACCTAATTCAAGTATGGCCTATGTGATTCTGCTTCATACCCCACTGCTTGAATTGGATCAAGGTCAAGTTATCGGCTCTATCTTAGAGTAGCAGTCTTTGGTAGATTCATTAAATTACTGATATTGCTTATTGCTTTCATTGTTTATCTAATTACAGCAATATCACTCTGCCCGATTGAGATTGATCTGGATCGGCCTTATATCTTCTTTAACTCATCGTTTGCTAATCTGAAACTGATCTAATCTACATTTTAAGCGATGAGTTATCTTTTTATCGGCTGTTTTGTATCAATCTTAATCATGCATAGCGTGCAGTTAAGGCATGTTCGATCTTGAGTAGATCTATCGGTTAGCAAGAACCGTTTCATGGCCCGTCATCACGGCCTGTGGGATTCTTCCTCTCACCCCACTGTTGGCACCATGGAGTGGGGATCGTTGGTTGATAGACCCATTCCTGAGAAGACATGACCTTAACTGTGTGCTATGCCTGAATCGGCTGTTTAGCCGATATCGAATGCTTTCACGAACAGTTCACATCACGAGATCGTTAAAGTAGAGATACGTTGAAAGATGTGTTAGCCCCATGATCTTGTTATTGTATTATGACCTGCATGAT
This sequence comes from Miscanthus floridulus, assembly GCF_019320115.1. NCBI lineage: Eukaryota > Viridiplantae > Streptophyta > Magnoliopsida > Poales > Poaceae > Miscanthus > Miscanthus floridulus. The sequence goes on from NC_089597.1 coordinate 38,559,392, forward strand.
TCTGCCTCATGCCCCACTGATATTAGTAATGAGTTAGGGTCGTCGAGTTTATTGTTGTTTCTACGGTCTGCATGATTCTGCCTCATGCCCCACTGGTCATGGCGATATATGAGATCTAACATATTCATTAGATCTATCTTTATTAAATGATTAAGTGATGTTAAATTATTTCTTTATATAAAAAGGAGTTCGGTTACTCGTAATCATTGGCTCAGCATGGACCGATCATCATTGATATCTTATTGCCATTGATTAATATTTGTTTAAATGATGTTTATCCTGAATGATAACCGATTCTCTTCACGCGATCCCATGAGCTCTAACTGACTTATTCTCATGAATATACTGGAATCGGCTATTTAGCCGATTTCCTTTCATATCGGCTCTCACAGCCGTACATTCGGGACTGTCTAGTAATACCAGCAAGTTCCGCCCTTAATTACTGATGAACTTTCTTTCCTTGTCAATTGCAGGGTCAAATTGACTGGCACGCCTCGGGAGGATTGCGCAGGATCGACCACCCCTGCGCTGAAGCTAGGCGGATCTGCTCCATCGAGCGGACCCTTCCGGCTTGCTGCGTGTGTCCTCGGCACGGGACGAAATTCTGTGTCGACACTATCATCATCTATCTCTATATCTAAATATGGAAGAACCCTCGAAGCCTATCCCTGACGACGACGCCCCCTAGGCAAAAGGAAAGGGCCACCATTCTGTAGCAACTTTGAGTTACAATAATTACTATGTTAATTTACGAGATTATAGTAACTTCTTACTAAGTGATTTACTATAACGTTATGGTAAATATTCTCATATGTTATAGTAACCCAACTATCATAAATATGTATTGACATTATCGTAAATAGAGGTGGCTACAGAATAACTTATTTTGTAGCTGGCTACTGAATATACTATCCCGAGATATATATTGTCTTTGTAAGCATAAATGGCGTCTAAGGATGGAGATGCAAGTACAGTAGTAGCAGGGAGCCAAAGTGTGGCTTCATCTTCCCCAGCTTTGCCTATAATTCAGGCAACACCAGCTGCTGGCAACAATACTCAAGGTAATCATCCAGAGGCTATTGATCTTGAGGCGAACAACAAAAGAGATAGAGAAGACGAGATACAAGATGGTGGTGACGCAAAGAAACAGAAGAAGACCACATCAGCAGCATGGGATCACTTCACTAAGTATAAGAAGCTAGTTAAGGTGGATGGCAAGATGGTCGAACAAGTGTGGGTCAAGTGCACTTACTGCTCTTATGAAAGTCAGCTTAATCGGCTTGTTCGCTGGTTGGTTTCTGGGTTGATAAGCCCGGCTGGTGCTGGTTTGTTGTGAGAGAAAAACACTGTTAGCTGGCTGATAAGCCCTGGCTGAAACCAACAAGCGAACAGGCTGAATAGCAGAAATGGTACATCTGTCTATTTGTCACACATTAAGTCGCAACATTCCAAAGTGGGAGGTCAGACATTGATTAAACTTGAGAAGGATGGTTCTTGTATCAATTCTGTGGAAACTTACAGGTATCACTACCGGACTCCTTGAGTTTGTCGAGTGCTCGAAACACTCGGCAAAAGACATAAAACACTCGGCAAATGGTTCGCCGAGTGTAACACTCGGCGAACAGCACTCGCCAAAAACAGTGACGGCAAAGCCAACTTTGCCGAGTGTCTTTTATCGGACACTCGGCAAAGCCTTTGCCGAGTGCCCGACACTCGGCAAAGTTGAAACCGAAAAAAACCCGAAAAATATGGGAATTTTTACCAAAAAAATAGAATTTTTTTTTTATCGATGGAGGCCCCCACCAGCCAGCGCCCACCCATCTACGACATTTTTCGCGTAAATTTCATGGCTACGCGGCCGACGCGATTCGAACCCGAGACCTCCCGCTGTGCACGTACCTCCTCTACCACTACACCACACTCACTTGTGTCTGGATTCCGTTTTAGTTCCCAATATATTATACTAAACCGAGTGTAAATTGCATGTTTGAGGCCCTAAACGAATTCAAATAAAAAAGTTGTAAACTACAAAGTTTCATAACTTTTCGAGATCTACACTTTTAGTTTAGGAAGTTTTTCCATCCGAGGTCGTTTACAAAATTTGAATTTTAAAATTTTGAAATTCAAACACAGTTTTGCATGACAAGATGTTTTCAAATCAAAAAGTTGTAAACTACAAAGTTTCATAACTTTTCGAGATCTACACTTTTAGTTTAGGAAGGTTTTCCATCCGAGGTCGTTTACAAAATTTGAATTTTAAAATTTTGAAATTCAAACACAGTTTTGCATGACAAGATGTTTTCAAATCAAAAAGTTGTCAACTACAATGTTTCATAACTTTTCGAGATCTACAGAGTTTATTTTGGTTGTTTTTTTCATCCGAGGTCGTTTGAAAAGTTCGAATTTTAAAATTTTGAAATTCAAACGCAGTTTTGCATGACAAGATGTTTTCAAATCTAAAAGTTGCCAATTACAAAGTTTCATAACTTTTCGAGATCTACAAAGTTTATTTTGGTTGTTTGATCATCTATTCATCCGACATGGTCGTTCTAACATTGTTCACAAATCTTATATATCTCTCTTGTAGTTTCATAAACTACCAGAGAGATATGTTAGATTTGTGAACAAATTTATTTTCACTTTGTCGTATGAAGAAAAGACCAAAACAAACATTGTACATCTTGATGAGTTATACAACTTTGTAGTTGAAAACTTTTTCATTTGAATTAATTTACTGCTTCAAAATGTGCTTTGAAATTTTCTTTGCCGAGTGTCAAAAAAAATAACACTCGGCAAAGAAGCTCTTTGCCGTGTGTCAAAAAAAAACACTCGGCAAAGAAGCTCTTTGCCGAGTGTAAAAAAAACACTCGGCAAAGAGACTCTTTGCCGAGTGTTAAAAAAAAACACTCGGCAAATAGCCTCTTTGCCGAGTGTCAAAAAAAAACACTCGGCAAAGGCGTCTTTGCCGAGTGCCCGAAAAACAACACTCGGCAAACCACCTGGCACTCGGCAAAGAGCCGGTCTCCGATGATCCAGAGGCCTCACTGAGAAAATTTTATTTGGCAATAATCATGCATGAGTACCCTTTCAATATTGTTGAACATGAATAGTACACAGCAAAGAGTGAAGGCGAAGTTTTGCTTAATTAAGAATATTTATTTCTTTTACATGCTTGTTTTATACTTTTAAATCCAAACTGAGAACTTGTATTAATTTTGTGAGCTCCTAAATCTAAGTGGTGGATTGATGGTGATTATTTTGAGTTGTATTGCCGCTTTATGACTTTGGTTAATGAATTGTTTCTCATCATAAAAAACAACATGTAAGCACGTATTACCCGACTTAAAAAAGTCCGCTTCCGCTCCGACACCGGTCCCAATTCGTACCATTTCCAACATCTAAAAAATCCGTATTCCCTGTAGTAATAGAACATGTATGTTACCACAATGTCTTCTAGGTGCCCACTGACTGTATCACTACTGACATTATAGCAATACTGGCTGTAGTTAGCAAATTTGTGTTTGAAAATTGATCCCAGCACGTGCTCTTAGTGTCTGTCCATGTAAAAAACTAAAAATACAGTCAGGTCACGTTACTTTTCATTTCTCGCCCTGTCTGAATGACTTGCCAGACTGTCCTATGCTATTAGTTTTCATACTTGTTAAATTATTGTCGAAGAAACAGATGACGGTGAACAAAATATCTTTGTGCATCATGATGTTCCTCTTGCTGCTTTTTCGCTCTGCACTGTGCTTGGATGGATTTTAATCTCAAAGGTGGCGAAAAAGGTAAAACTGGCATGTTAAAGTAAGGGGTACCAATTTATTTCTTTGGATTGGCAGGAACTTCTTATCTGATTCTGTGATTCTGTTGCTTTCTCTGAACTTCAATATCACAGGGAATTTTGTAGCCGTTGGAACCATGGACCCTGCCATCGAATATGGGACTTAGATATGGTATATGGCTAGGGCTATGGCCATGAGGTGCCTCATTGCAAAACAGTTGATATATTATTTGATGGACCTTTATTTCTCAACAGGTTGATGAATTGCAGCCGTACATGGTCCTACCTAGGAGGACTTTCAAAAAAGAAGAAGGCAAAGGGTAAAAAGGTTTGCAACTATCTCTAATCTTGAATGAGATATGGGCTATCATACTTCTGTAGGTTATTTCTCCTGGATGTTATGCTAAACATCTTGCTCTCCTTGTATAATTGCAGTCAGTACTTCCAGCTTTACCCAAACTCCCAAAGTAACACTGCCAGTTTATCTCAGTAGTCTGTTGATTCTTGTTGATGACACTATTTACTATTAGTTTTTTTTCTGTTGTGAAATGTGTTTAGCTTACCATGTGGTGCTGGTGCATCGTCTTTCTGGTTAATTGGCAGCTAAACTTTTGGTTAGATTCACGAATATTTTTTACTAGGCTCTTCTCCATAGATGCAAGCGACATCACTATCAGAGTGATTAATGCAGCTAATGGTTCTCATGCGAATGCTTTTTACAGCATGATGCTGATTGGATGAACGTACTTATCCAGAACAAAGATTGTTAGCACATTTTTTTCTTTCATGATAGTACGATGTGCATTTCAACCTATGCAAGTGAGCATTTATTTATACTTCTCCAATCTTTGAGATCTATACTTTTCTCTCTTGCAGGAGAAAAATTATAAGAAAGGAAGTCACAGAAGTTATATGCTTGGTCTTGCATGGAACAAGGAAGTGAGGTGAGTTTTCATTTCAACCCAAGTGATGGTGCCTCTAGGAATGTTCTACAGTCATGTTAGCTATTAGAGTTTATTGTTACGACCTCTAGGAATGTTCTAGCTAGTGCAAGTGCAGACACAACTGGGAAAATCTGGTGCAGTCATGTTAGCTATTAGAGTTTATAGAATGGTATTGCATTTGATCTGTACTTACTCTGAGATCAGCTCTCTCACACATACTATCGACCTTCTCTTTGAAGGTAGGATCACTGCCATTTGGGCCAACTCTGTCCCACAGTTCTCTTTTGGCTATTCTTTCCAGATTTCGTAGCTTAGTTGTGTCATATTGTAGAACTCTTGGTACTTTCTTGGAATCAGTTATGGTCACATCATTACTCTTGTTGGTATTCAATTTGATATTATCCAAAAAAAATAAACTGTGAAGCATAATCCAACATTAGACAAACGGTTCTATACAGACAAACAACATAATTCTATAGTTAGACACACAGTTTTCTACCAAAAATGGGAAAAGTCATGAAGGTGAAGGTACTTACCACTGGCAGAAACGCACAAGCACATAACCGTACATACTTCTCTTCTTTCTTCCACTCTGTTATGCACAACACCTAATATTTATAGACTACCTTATACCAGTCAATATCCTTTAACTTTTCCAAATCAGCTATTGCATGTGCTGCTTTTTGAGTCACATAACATGAGGTAGCTAGGAGCAAAAATCTGTCAAGAACCACTGTGCAAAAAATTATGGCAGTCATTTCAACATCTTTTTCCTTATCTTCATGATTTTGAAGGAAATATTCAATATTGGCCGAAGCAAAGAGTTTTTCATTTTCGTTGGGATTCATCGCATCAAAATCAGTGTTGACCCGTTTTTTCTTGGGTTTTTTGACCGGCAGTTTCTTGGCCACTTGCCCCTTCTTGGCCAGTTGCTTTCCACTCTTGTCCTTCTTGTTTCCTTTATCTTTCTTTTTGTCTTTTTCTTCCTATTCTTTTTCTATCTTGAGCACATAACGATGTAAAGCTTTGGCCATCTCCTCCCAAGGTGACTCTTCATCAGTTGATAACTCTTCTTCCTCTTCATCAGCAGAAAGCTCTTCATGTATCATCTGATCATTCTGTACGATCATTCAGATTGTACCTGGGGATCTCATCAACTGTGCCATGTGGCAGGCCAAGAATTATACGAATAACTTCTGGCGTGATGTATATGTCAAGCCAGGCATGATTTCCAGCTTTATTTGATCAGGGTTTACCTGAATCATAGCTTTATGATATGTCCAAGAAGCAAGCAGTCTCCACGAGAGATTTTCCAGGTTGAAATTGAGCATATTCTTGAAAAAAGCAAGTTCGTGGACCTTTGCTTGCACTGAAGGTTTAAGACATTTAGCTGCACTGGACACACTGCTAGGAGTGCATCGCATGCTCACTTCTCCTCGCAGTGTGTCCGCTGCAGCTAATTCTCCTCGCAGTGTGTCCAGTGCAGCTAAATGCCTTAAACCTTCAGTCCAAGCAAAGGTCAACGAACTTGCTTTTTCCAAGAATATGCTCAATTTCAACCTGGAAAATCTCCTGTGGAGACTGCTTGCTGCTTGGACATATCATAAAGCTGTGGTTTAGGTAAAGCCTGATCAAATAAAGCTAATCATGCCTGGCGTGACATTATACATCACGCCAGAAGTTATTCGTATAATTCTTGGCCTGCCACATGACACAGTTGATGAGATCCCTGGGTACAATCTGAATGATCATACAGAATGATCAAATGATACAGAACGATCTGATCATTAAGAAGTATCCGATGAAGAGTTTTCTGCTGATGAAGAGGAAGAAGAGTTATCAGCTGATCAAGAGTCACCTTGGGAGGAGATGGCCAAAGCTTTACATCGTTATGTGCTCAAGATGGAAAAAGAAGAGGAAGAAAAGGACAAAAAGAAAGATAGTGGAAAGCACTTGCCAAGAAGGGGCAAGTGGCCAAGAAACTGCTGGTCAAAAAGCCCAAGAAATAGCGGGTCAACACTGATTTTGGTGCGATGAATCGTAACGAAAAGGAAAAACTCTTTGCTTCGGCAATATTGAATATTTTCTTCAAAATTATTAAGATAAGGAAAAAGATGTTGAGGGTCTGCCAGAATTTTCTGCAGTGGTTCTTCACAGATTTCTGCTGCCAGCTACCTCATGTTATGTGACTCAAAAAGCGGCACATGCAACGGCTGATTTGGAAAAGTTAAAGGATATTGACTGATGTAAGGTAGTCTATAAATATTAGGCGTCGTGCATAGCATAGCAGAAGAAAGAAGAGAAGTATGTACGGTTGTGCGGTTGTGCGTTTCTGCCAGTAGTAAGTACCTTCACCTTCATGGCTTTTCACATTTTTGGTAGGAAACTGTGTGTCTAACTGTAGAATTATGCTGTTTGTCTGTACAAAACCGTTTGTCTAATGTTGGATTATGCTTCACAGTTTTTTTTTGGATAATATCAAGTTGAATACCAACAAGAGTAATAATGATGTGATCATAACTGATTCCAAGACTGTACCAAGAGTTCTACAATATGACACAACTAAGCTACGAAATCTGGAAAGAATAGCCAAAAGAGAACCGTGGGAGAGAGTTGGCCCAAATCTTGGCAGTGATCCTTCTTTCAAAGAGAAGGTCGATAGTATGTGTAAGAGAAATGAACTCAGAGTAAGTACAGATCAAATGTAATACCATTCTATAAACTTTAATATATAACATGACTGCATAATATCCCTGGCCTTTTTCAGCTTAAGAGCCCGGCTGAAACACCCTACCCAGAGGCTGCTATTGTGCTTGACCCTAGCAAGATGGTGGTAAGTGCAGAACATATTGATGCTATCTTGTCTTTGTATCATCATTTGTATTCTGAAATGATTTATTCTCACAGAGACCAGTGCAGAGGAGTGACACAACACGTCCAGGCAGAGGTAGAGGCAGACGCAGAAGCAGCATGGGTAGAGCCGTAGAGGTTCTCGTGTGATGCCAGTGAGGTGAATGGGAAGGTGTCTCGCTGCAGAAGCAGTTTTCTAACTCTGTTGCGAATCTAACCTTCACTTGAACTTTTCAGGAGTATGACGACTAATTACATGTATATATCGAGGACAGTGCGGTTTTTATTTGAAAAGAAAGATGGCATAGGTGTAATTGAGGAGGTACGTAGAGATGAAGCTTCACCTAAAAGAAAAATGGAGGTTCATACAGTTGGAGCTTCACGTAGCAAAGAGTTTACTGAAGGTTGATAACTAATCTAGTAATTAATCTTCACCTACCTTTTTAAATCATATAATAATCATAGTACTTTGGTGTGAACCCTAACTTAGAAATTCATGAGTTATCCTTGATCACCCTTTGGTGTGAACACTATATCAAACTTAAGAATGTCTTTTTAGTTGTTCCACTGTAGCATCTCATCACTGGATCCATGGAAACCCACACATTTTTGACCTAATATAGTTGAGAAGGACAAATAGAATGGGAATACAAAAATTCATTGTCAGATAAATTTTGATGCTGCCCCTAAAAATTCATTATTAATATTTTTTCTGCATTCTTTTTTTTCATGTCAAGATGGTGATGAAGCTAACCTGAAAAGGCAAAGGGAAATGGCCAAGACTGTGATTGCCGTTAGGTTTAGTCCCACATCGGTAATTGATGGTGGGGAGCACAACATATAAGGCGGGGGCAACCCTCACCTATTACTCTATTAGGCTAGTCTTTTGGGATGAGTTAGGCCCAAGGTCTTGTATGTTGTGGGCTCCGGTGGTGCCGGCTCGTGGGTATTGCGGGCTGGGCCAGATTCCGCTGCACACTCTAACAACTGCGATGGGCGACGATGGGTCGAGCAACGCCGCCCATTAACCCAATAACCGTTGGATCTGACAAACGAGCAATGTCAGTCGTCCGTCCGATACTGGATCGGTTTGGTTCTCTGCCCGTATCGTAGCAAACCTGAAAAGCTCCCGAACCTTCGCGGCGCATCGACCGAAGTGGGAGCGGGCGGCAGCGCTGGCGCATGCTCCGGCGATGCAATGACCGTGGGCCAATAACGTGCCTCCACGTGACCACGCTTCCATCCTCGTCTCCGCGCATCCATAACACCATCTGCCTACGAACGCGCTCATAGCGCGGTGGCTACGACTCCGGTTGTGGAGCGTGCCCGCCCAGGTTCGATTCCCAGGTATTTGTTTCGTACAGATCCTGGACACTTACGTAGCGCTACAATGGGACTACGACGTGTCTGTCATCTATGAGGCTCGTGTGGCTTCAGTGATCTCTAGAAGGACATTTGAAGTGTATATGTTATAGCTTTTAGGGGTGTGCATGTGTGGTGGTGTGAGTGTGTTGTATAGAGTACATATACTGTGACTTGTACACTGGAGTCCAGACTCAACTGCCTCGCCGGATCTGTGTCCCCTACCCGAGCTCGGCGTCGCCCCGGTGGACCCACGAAATTGTACCTATGTTAGAGCGCGCCTCGCCGGAGCTTCACCGCCCCCTCCTAGGGCCCTCTGTGGACGTGCTGCTCTCCGCCACAGTTCGCGAGAGCCACGACCTCTTCCTCGTTGGATCTGCGCTTCCTTCCCCGAGCTCGGCGTCGTCGCCCTGGTGCATCCACGGAGCACTTCGCGCTGGGGCTTCACCGCCCCCACTGAGCTCCTCTGTTGGCACTGGACACGGTGCCGCGGCCGGCGCACAACTCGCGTGAGCCGCGTTCCTCTTCCGCGAGGCAGTGACGAGCCCCATCTCAGCGCACCTCTTCGGCTCCAACAGCCCGACTGCAACCGCTGCACACCTGTGGCTGCATGTGGTTGCCGAAGTGGTAGCCCATTGTCCGAGCAAGCATGAGCCATGGCATCCAGCCACCGGCGAAGCAAGACTGAATCGACCAGCCAAGCTTCTTACTTGTCCTTCTGTTCATGTAAGAACTCGCAATCCATATAAAAATAAAGATTGTGCATCCATGAATTCTGAAATTGATTGTGCAGCTTTGCTATATACCTTTATGCAATCCAATAAATCAACCATCAAATCTGAGTTAATTTCAAGCCAGATTTGGTACACGCTGAGCATGACCCATTGACCAGTAGGTAATTCAGATAAATACACTATTTTTCTCTCTTTGTCATTGCTAATAAAGTTCAGAACAGGATATGAATTACATCGTAATCATAGTACAACAATGTTGATTACAATGGTCAGAAAACTCTTTGAAAAAACTGGGATTCTACACATAGATAAAGGGTTGTGTTTTATTGTAGTTCCTTAACAAGAGCTTGCCTCTATATTTTACTCGTATGCACTCCTGTATCGCTGGTTTGAATACTACATCTCCAACTACACCATTGCAAAACAAATATTATGCGATAATTCTCTCTCAAGACTCATAAGCATGAGGTCATTTTTAGAATACTATTATTGTTATCATTACTTTTTTATTTCTATTTTGCAACACATCTTGATGAGTTATTCATTCAGAGTACCACCTGATCAATTGTTCATATATGTGACATCATGCTAAAATGAATTGTTCATATATGTGACACTAGGGAGAGTCTGAGCGTCCATGTAAAACTCTTCTAACCTCCTAGGGCGCTGCTAAGGCGTGTTGTATTAAATTTTATCTCTACCTTAATACAAAGACACGCAAACCTTTTGCGTGATCGAGAGAAAAAAAAACATCATGCTAAAATGAATTGTTCATATATGTGACAACATGCTAATTTAAAAGATTAGGCTATGAAACCATTCTATTCTGAATGTGTTAGTTTTACAGTACATTTTAAATATGCCTTACTTGCAATCTATTAAACAATTTAAACATTCCTTCTTATTATACCTTTTATTCTTACCTCCTTACAGGTACTTGCCATTAAATCAAATTTCTGACAATTACTTACAGTTTTGAGGTAAATTGTTTCCCCATTACGTAACAGTTTTGTTCACAGCTTGCTAGGGGAGCAATCAAACAGAGCGCACACTTACTGCCCCAGGAGCAAGCCGAGGATTAAACTATCACATTCAAATCTTGATAATCTTACAATAACAACACTTTTGTTTGTTTGCTAATTTGCAGTAAGCACCACCACAAGTAAATTAGCTCGTGGACATGACCAGGTTGTCCAAGTTGAGGTCCAACAAGACTGCTACTGGATAAGTGCATTCATCATAAAACAAAAGAACAAAACATTATCATGCACTATTCATTGTGATCACCCCAATAAGGATTCCTTTTTCTTTCCTTTTTAATTTTGTATTGTCCCTGTTATATTGGGTGTTTTTCACAGGAGTTGCTAATTATATTCCCAGCAACAGTTTATCACTAAGACAGGTTAAGAAACTAACTACAAGCCATCATAATGATAGACCATTATTTTGAAATTTAAATTCTAAAGCATGACCGAGTTTCTACATTTGATTGTTGGTAACATTCTGGAAGAAGTCCTAGATGAACTTTTTTTTTAAATTTAATTATTACTTAAGACAATAGTCGACATCTTGCACCGCTTGAAATGTGTGTTCTCTGTGTATGTCTAGTAATGCATCATTCGTCTTATCATTTGAGATGTATTCTATTCACCAACACACACTTATAGTCAAAATAAAAGACGAATTGTCAGGCCAAATAACATCTCATCTATTCAAGATATCAGGTTTCATTGTTGAAGAGAAACAAAAATAGAAATGCTAGAGGCACAAAGTGATGCAAATGTTAATAGAGAAGAAAAAAAAAACCTTTGGTACCCTACTACTTTCAATACTTTTGCATAGTTCTGAAGTATATAAAAGGTTCAAATGAAAATTGTAGCCAGAGTATTAGAGATCAATGCGTTGTACAAAAAGTTATCTGATCAATTTAAAACCAAGTTCATAACTTGGGATACATACATCTATTTTTTCAGAAAAGGCAAGCCCATGTAATTCATGGAAATCAGGGCTGGTCAACTCAAAAGATGGCGCGGAACGCCGCGCCCCAAGATTTCTAGTACATATATATACGTCCCACGTAGACCTTATGTTTGTAAACATATGTCTAGGCCACAATGACTACAACCAGGAACTAAATATAGTACAACAATGTTGATTACAATGGTCAGAAAACTCTTTGAAAAAACTGGGATTCTACACATAGATAAAGGGTTGTGTTTTATTGTAGTTCCTTAACAAGAGCTTGCCTCTATATTTTACTCGTATGCACTCCTGTATCGCTGGTTTGAATACTACATCTCCAACTACACCATTGCAAAACAAATATTATGCGATAATTCTCTCTCAAGACTCATAAGCATGAGGTCATTTTTAGAATACTATTATTGTTATCATTACTTTTTATTTCTATTTTGCAACACATCTTGATGAGTTATTCATTCAGAGTACCACCTGATCAATTGTTCATATATGTGACATCATGCTAAAATGAATTGTTCATATATGTGACACTAGGGAGAGTCTGAGCGTCCATGTAAAACTCTTCTAACCTCCTAGGGCGCTGCTAAGGCGTGTTGTATTAAATTTTATCTCTACCTTAATACAAAGACACGCAAACCTTTTGCGTGATCGAGAGAAAAAAAAAACATCATGCTAAAATGAATTGTTCATATATGTGACAACATGCTAATTTAAAAGATTAGGCTATGAAACCATTCTATTCTGAATGTGTTAGTTTTACAGTACATTTTAAATATGCCTTACTTGCAATCTATTAAACAATTTAAACATTCCTTCTTATTATACCTTTTATTCTTACCTCCTTACAGGTACTTGCCATTAAATCAAATTTCTGACAATTACTTACAGTTTTGAGGTAAATTGTTTCCCCATTACGTAACAGTTTTGTTCACAGCTTGCTAGGGGAGCAATCAAACAGAGCGCACACTTACTGCCCCAGGAGCAAGCCGAGGATTAAACTATCACATTCAAATCTTGATAATCTTACAATAACAACACTTTTGTTTGTTTGCTAATTTGCAGTAGCACCACCACAAGTAAATTAGCTCGTGGACATGACCAGGTTGTCCAAGTTGAGGTCCAACAAGACTGCTACTGGATAAGTGCATTCATCATAAAACAAAAGAACAAAACATTATCATGCACTATTCATTGTGATCACCCCAATAAGGATTCCTTTTTCTTTCCTTTTTAATTTTGTATTGTCCCTGTTATATTGGGTGTTTTTCACAGGAGTTGCTAATTATATTCCCAGCAACAGTTTATCACTAAGACAGGTTAAGAAACTAACTACAAGCCATCATAATGATAGACCATTATTTTGAAATTTAAATTCTAAAGCATGACCGAGTTTCTACATTTGATTGTTGGTAACATTCTGGAAGAAGTCCTAGATGAACTTTTTTTTTAAATTTAATTATTACTTAAGACAATAGTCGACATCTTGCACCGCTTGAAATGTGTGTTCTCTGTGTATGTCTAGTAATGCATCATTCGTCTTATCATTTGAGATGTATTCTATTCACCAACACACACTTATAGTCAAAATAAAAGACGAATTGTCAGGCCAAATAACATCTCATCTATTCAAGATATCAGGTTTCATTGTTGAAGAGAAACAAAAATAGAAATGCTAGAGGCACAAAGTGATGCAAATGTTAATAGAGAAGAAAAAAAAAACCTTTGGTACCCTACTACTTTCAATACTTTTGCATAGTTCTGAAGTATATAAAAGGTTCAAATGAAAATTGTAGCCAGAGTATTAGAGATCAATGCGTTGTACAAAAAGTTATCTGATCAATTTAAAACCAAGTTCATAACTTGGGATACATACATCTATTTTTTCAGAAAAGGCAAGCCCATGTAATTCATGGAAATCAGGGCTGGTCAACTCAAAAGATGGCGCGGAACGCCGCGCCCCAAGATTTCTAGTACATATATATACGTCCCACGTAGACCTTATGTTTGTAAACATATGTCTAGGCCACAATGACTACAACCAGGAACAAATATAGTACAACAATGTTGATTACAATGGTCAGAAAACTCTTTGAAAAAACTGGGATTCTACACATAGATAAAGGGTTGTGTTTTATTGTAGTTCCTTAACAAGAGCTTGCCTCTATATTTTACTCGTATGCACTCCTGTATCGCTGGTTTGAATACTACATCTCCAACTACACCATTGCAAAACAAATATTATGCGATAATTCTCTCTCAAGACTCATAAGCATGAGGTCATTTTTAGAATACTATTATTGTTATCATTACTTTTTATTTCTATTTTGCAACACATCTTGATGAGTTATTCATTCAGAGTACCACCTGATCAATTGTTCATATATGTGACATCATGCTAAAATGAATTGTTCATATATGTGACACTAGGGAGAGTCTGAGCGTCCATGTAAAACTCTTCTAACCTCCTAGGGCGCTGCTAAGGCGTGTTGTATTAAATTTTATCTCTACCTTAATACAAAGACACGCAAACCTTTTGCGTGATCGAGAGAAAAAAAAAACATCATGCTAAAATGAATTGTTCATATATGTGACAACATGCTAATTTAAAAGATTAGGCTATGAAACCATTCTATTCTGAATGTGTTAGTTTTACAGTACATTTTAAATATGCCTTACTTGCAATCTATTAAACAATTTAAACATTCCTTCTTATTATACCTTTTATTCTTACCTCCTTACAGGTACTTGCCATTAAATCAAATTTCTGACAATTACTTACAGTTTTGAGGTAAATTGTTTCCCCATTACGTAACAGTTTTGTTCACAGCTTGCTAGGGGAGCAATCAAACAGAGCGCACACTTACTGCCCCAGGAGCAAGCCGAGGATTAAACTATCACATTCAAATCTTGATAATCTTACAATAACAACACTTTTGTTTGTTTGCTAATTTGCAGTAGCACCACCACAAGTAAATTAGCTCGTGGACATGACCAGGTTGTCCAAGTTGAGGTCCAACAAGACTGCTACTGGATAAGTGCATTCATCATAAAACAAAAGAACAAAACATTATCATGCACTATTCATTGTGATCACCCCAATAAGGATTCCTTTTTCTTTCCTTTTTAATTTTGTATTGTCCCTGTTATATTGGGTGTTTTTCACAGGAGTTGCTAATTATATTCCCAGCAACAGTTTATCACTAAGACAGGTTAAGAAACTAACTACAAGCCATCATAATGATAGACCATTATTTTGAAATTTAAATTCTAAAGCATGACCGAGTTTCTACATTTGATTGTTGGTAACATTCTGGAAGAAGTCCTAGATGAACTTTTTTTTTAAATTTAATTATTACTTAAGACAATAGTCGACATCTTGCACCGCTTGAAATGTGTGTTCTCTGTGTATGTCTAGTAATGCATCATTCGTCTTATCATTTGAGATGTATTCTATTCACCAACACACACTTATAGTCAAAATAAAAGACGAATTGTCAGGCCAAATAACATCTCATCTATTCAAGATATCAGGTTTCATTGTTGAAGAGAAACAAAAATAGAAATGCTAGAGGCACAAAGTGATGCAAATGTTAATAGAGAAGAAAAAAAAAACCTTTGGTACCCTACTACTTTCAATACTTTTGCATAGTTCTGAAGTATATAAAAGGTTCAAATGAAAATTGTAGCCAGAGTATTAGAGATCAATGCGTTGTACAAAAAGTTATCTGATCAATTTAAAACCAAGTTCATAACTTGGGATACATACATCTATTTTTTCAGAAAAGGCAAGCCCATGTAATTCATGGAAATCAGGGCTGGTCAACTCAAAAGATGGCGCGGAACGCCGCGCCCCAAGATTTCTAGTACATATATATACGTCCCACGTAGACCTTATGTTTGTAAACATATGTCTAGGCCACAATGACTACAACCAGGAACAAATATAGTACAACAATGTTGATTACAATGGTCAGAAAACTCTTTGAAAAAACTGGGATTCTACACATAGATAAAGGGTTGTGTTTTATTGTAGTTCCTTAACAAGAGCTTGCCTCTATATTTTACTCGTATGCACTCCTGTATCGCTGGTTTGAATACTACATCTCCAACTACACCATTGCAAAACAAATATTATGCGATAATTCTCTCTCAAGACTCATAAGCATGAGGTCATTTTTAGAATACTATTATTGTTATCATTACTTTTTATTTCTATTTTGCAACACATCTTGATGAGTTATTCATTCAGAGTACCACCTGATCAATTGTTCATATATGTGACATCATGCTAAAATGAATTGTTCATATATGTGACACTAGGGAGAGTCTGAGCGTCCATGTAAAACTCTTCTAACCTCCTAGGGCGCTGCTAAGGCGTGTTGTATTAAATTTTATCTCTACCTTAATACAAAGACACGCAAACCTTTTGCGTGATCGAGAGAAAAAAAAACATCATGCTAAAATGAATTGTTCATATATGTGACAACATGCTAATTTAAAAGATTAGGCTATGAAACCATTCTATTCTGAATGTGTTAGTTTTACAGTACATTTTAAATATGCCTTACTTGCAATCTATTAAACAATTTAAACATTCCTTCTTATTATACCTTTTATTCTTACCTCCTTACAGGTACTTGCCATTAAATCAAATTTCTGACAATTACTTACAGTTTTGAGGTAAATTGTTTCCCCATTACGTAACAGTTTTGTTCACAGCTTGCTAGGGGAGCAATCAAACAGAGCGCACACTTACTGCCCCAGGAGCAAGCCGAGGATTAAACTATCACATTCAAATCTTGATAATCTTACAATAACAACACTTTTGTTTGTTTGCTAATTTGCAGTAGCACCACCACAAGTAAATTAGCTCGTGGACATGACCAGGTTGTCCAAGTTGAGGTCCAACAAGACTGCTACTGGATAAGTGCATTCATCATAAAACAAAAGAACAAAACATTATCATGCACTATTCATTGTGATCACCCCAATAAGGATTCCTTTTTCTTTCCTTTTTAATTTTGTATTGTCCCTGTTATATTGGGTGTTTTTCACAGGAGTTGCTAATTATATTCCCAGCAACAGTTTATCACTAAGACAGGTTAAGAAACTAACTACAAGCCATCATAATGATAGACCATTATTTTGAAATTTAAATTCTAAAGCATGACCGAGTTTCTACATTTGATTGTTGGTAACATTCTGGAAGAAGTCCTAGATGAACTTTTTTTTTAAATTTAATTATTACTTAAGACAATAGTCGACATCTTGCACCGCTTGAAATGTGTGTTCTCTGTGTATGTCTAGTAATGCATCATTCGTCTTATCATTTGAGATGTATTCTATTCACCAACACACACTTATAGTCAAAATAAAAGACGAATTGTCAGGCCAAATAACATCTCATCTATTCAAGATATCAGGTTTCATTGTTGAAGAGAAACAAAAATAGAAATGCTAGAGGCACAAAGTGATGCAAATGTTAATAGAGAAGAAAAAAAAAACCTTTGGTACCCTACTACTTTCAATACTTTTGCATAGTTCTGAAGTATATAAAAGGTTCAAATGAAAATTGTAGCCAGAGTATTAGAGATCAATGCGTTGTACAAAAAGTTATCTGATCAATTTAAAACCAAGTTCATAACTTGGGATACATACATCTATTTTTTCAGAAAAGGCAAGCCCATGTAATTCATGGAAATCAGGGCTGGTCAACTCAAAAGATGGCGCGGAACGCCGCGCCCCAAGATTTCTAGTACATATATATACGTCCCACGTAGACCTTATGTTTGTAAACATATGTCTAGGCCACAATGACTACAACCAGGAACAAATATAGTACAACAATGTTGATTACAATGGTCAGAAAACTCTTTGAAAAAACTGGGATTCTACACATAGATAAAGGGTTGTGTTTTATTGTAGTTCCTTAACAAGAGCTTGCCTCTATATTTTACTCGTATGCACTCCTGTATCGCTGGTTTGAATACTACATCTCCAACTACACCATTGCAAAACAAATATTATGCGATAATTCTCTCTCAAGACTCATAAGCATGAGGTCATTTTTAGAATACTATTATTGTTATCATTACTTTTTTATTTCTATTTTGCAACACATCTTGATGAGTTATTCATTCAGAGTACCACCTGATCAATTGTTCATATATGTGACATCATGCTAAAATGAATTGTTCATATATGTGACACTAGGGAGAGTCTGAGCGTCCATGTAAAACTCTTCTAACCTCCTAGGGCGCTGCTAAGGCGTGTTGTATTAAATTTTATCTCTACCTTAATACAAAGACACGCAAACCTTTTGCGTGATCGAGAGAAAAAAAAAACATCATGCTAAAATGAATTGTTCATATATGTGACAACATGCTAATTTAAAAGATTAGGCTATGAAACCATTCTATTCTGAATGTGTTAGTTTTACAGTACATTTTAAATATGCCTTACTTGCAATCTATTAAACAATTTAAACATTCCTTCTTATTATACCTTTTATTCTTACCTCCTTACAGGTACTTGCCATTAAATCAAATTTCTGACAATTACTTACAGTTTTGAGGTAAATTGTTTCCCCATTACGTAACAGTTTTGTTCACAGCTTGCTAGGGGAGCAATCAAACAGAGCGCACACTTACTGCCCCAGGAGCAAGCCGAGGATTAAACTATCACATTCAAATCTTGATAATCTTACAATAACAACACTTTTGTTTGTTTGCTAATTTGCAGTAGCACCACCACAAGTAAATTAGCTCGTGGACATGACCAGGTTGTCCAAGTTGAGGTCCAACAAGACTGCTACTGGATAAGTGCATTCATCATAAAACAAAAGAACAAAACATTATCATGCACTATTCATTGTGATCACCCCAATAAGGATTCCTTTTTCTTTCCTTTTTAATTTTGTATTGTCCCTGTTATATTGGGTGTTTTTCACAGGAGTTGCTAATTATATTCCCAGCAACAGTTTATCACTAAGACAGGTTAAGAAACTAACTACAAGCCATCATAATGATAGACCATTATTTTGAAATTTAAATTCTAAAGCATGACCGAGTTTCTACATTTGATTGTTGGTAACATTCTGGAAGAAGTCCTAGATGAACTTTTTTTTTAAATTTAATTATTACTTAAGACAATAGTCGACATCTTGCACCGCTTGAAATGTGTGTTCTCTGTGTATGTCTAGTAATGCATCATTCGTCTTATCATTTGAGATGTATTCTATTCACCAACACACACTTATAGTCAAAATAAAAGACGAATTGTCAGGCCAAATAACATCTCATCTATTCAAGATATCAGGTTTCATTGTTGAAGAGAAACAAAAATAGAAATGCTAGAGGCACAAAGTGATGCAAATGTTAATAGAGAAGAAAAAAAAAACCTTTGGTACCCTACTACTTTCAATACTTTTGCATAGTTCTGAAGTATATAAAAGGTTCAAATGAAAATTGTAGCCAGAGTATTAGAGATCAATGCGTTGTACAAAAAGTTATCTGATCAATTTAAAACCAAGTTCATAACTTGGGATACATACATCTATTTTTTCAGAAAAGGCAAGCCCATGTAATTCATGGAAATCAGGGCTGGTCAACTCAAAAGATGGCGCGGAACGCCGCGCCCCAAGATTTCTAGTACATATATATACGTCCCACGTAGACCTTATGTTTGTAAACATATGTCTAGGCCACAATGACTACAACCAGGAACAAATATAGTACAACAATGTTGATTACAATGGTCAGAAAACTCTTTGAAAAAACTGGGATTCTACACATAGATAAAGGGTTGTGTTTTATTGTAGTTCCTTAACAAGAGCTTGCCTCTATATTTTACTCGTATGCACTCCTGTATCGCTGGTTTGAATACTACATCTCCAACTACACCATTGCAAAACAAATATTATGCGATAATTCTCTCTCAAGACTCATAAGCATGAGGTCATTTTTAGAATACTATTGTTATCATTACTTTTTTATTTCTATTTTGCAACACATCTTGATGAGTTATTCATTCAGAGTACCACCTGATCAATTGTTCATATATGTGACATCATGCTAAAATGAATTGTTCATATATGTGACACTAGGGAGAGTCTGAGCGTCCATGTAAAACTCTTCTAACCTCCTAGGGCGCTGCTAAGGCGTGTTGTATTAAATTTTATCTCTACCTTAATACAAAGACACGCAAACCTTTTGCGTGATCGAGAGAAAAAAAAAACATCATGCTAAAATGAATTGTTCATATATGTGACAACATGCTAATTTAAAAGATTAGGCTATGAAACCATTCTATTCTGAATGTGTTAGTTTTACAGTACATTTTAAATATGCCTTACTTGCAATCTATTAAACAATTTAAACATTCCTTCTTATTATACCTTTTATTCTTACCTCCTTACAGGTACTTGCCATTAAATCAAATTTCTGACAATTACTTACAGTTTTGAGGTAAATTGTTTCCCCATTACGTAACAGTTTTGTTCACAGCTTGCTAGGGGAGCAATCAAACAGAGCGCACACTTACTGCCCCAGGAGCAAGCCGAGGATTAAACTATCACATTCAAATCTTGATAATCTTACAATAACAACACTTTTGTTTGTTTGCTAATTTGCAGTAGCACCACCACAAGTAAATTAGCTCGTGGACATGACCAGGTTGTCCAAGTTGAGGTCCAACAAGACTGCTACTGGATAAGTGCATTCATCATAAAACAAAAGAACAAAACATTATCATGCACTATTCATTGTGATCACCCCAATAAGGATTCCTTTTTCTTTCCTTTTTAATTTTGTATTGTCCCTGTTATATTGGGTGTTTTTCACAGGAGTTGCTAATTATATTCCCAGCAACAGTTTATCACTAAGACAGGTTAAGAAACTAACTACAAGCCATCATAATGATAGACCATTATTTTGAAATTTAAATTCTAAAGCATGACCGAGTTTCTACATTTGATTGTTGGTAACATTCTGGAAGAAGTCCTAGATGAACTTTTTTTTTAAATTTAATTATTACTTAAGACAATAGTCGACATCTTGCACCGCTTGAAATGTGTGTTCTCTGTGTATGTCTAGTAATGCATCATTCGTCTTATCATTTGAGATGTATTCTATTCACCAACACACACTTATAGTCAAAATAAAAGACGAATTGTCAGGCCAAATAACATCTCATCTATTCAAGATATCAGGTTTCATTGTTGAAGAGAAACAAAAATAGAAATGCTAGAGGCACAAAGTGATGCAAATGTTAATAGAGAAGAAAAAAAAAACCTTTGGTACCCTACTACTTTCAATACTTTTGCATAGTTCTGAAGTATATAAAAGGTTCAAATGAAAATTGTAGCCAGAGTATTAGAGATCAATGCGTTGTACAAAAAGTTATCTGATCAATTTAAAACCAAGTTCATAACTTGGGATACATACATCTATTTTTTCAGAAAAGGCAAGCCCATGTAATTCATGGAAATCAGGGCTGGTCAACTCAAAAGATGGCGCGGAACGCCGCGCCCCAAGATTTCTAGTACATATATATACGTCCCACGTAGACCTTATGTTTGTAAACATATGTTAGGCCACAATGACTACAACCAGGAACAAATATAGTACAACAATGTTGATTACAATGGTCAGAAAACTCTTTGAAAAAACTGGGATTCTACACATAGATAAAGGGTTGTGTTTTATTGTAGTTCCTTAACAAGAGCTTGCCTCTATATTTTACTCGTATGCACTCCTGTATCGCTGGTTTGAATACTACATCTCCAACTACACCATTGCAAAACAAATATTATGCGATAATTCTCTCTCAAGACTCATAAGCATGAGGTCATTTTTAGAATACTATTGTTATCATTACTTTTTTATTTCTATTTTGCAACACATCTTGATGAGTTATTCATTCAGAGTACCACCTGATCAATTGTTCATATATGTGACATCATGCTAAAATGAATTGTTCATATATGTGACACTAGGGAGAGTCTGAGCGTCCATGTAAAACTCTTCTAACCTCCTAGGGCGCTGCTAAGGCGTGTTGTATTAAATTTTATCTCTACCTTAATACAAAGACACGCAAACCTTTTGCGTGATCGAGAGAAAAAAAAACATCATGCTAAAATGAATTGTTCATATATGTGACAACATGCTAATTTAAAAGATTAGGCTATGAAACCATTCTATTCTGAATGTGTTAGTTTTACAGTACATTTTAAATATGCCTTACTTGCAATCTATTAAACAATTTAAACATTCCTTCTTATTATACCTTTTATTCTTACCTCCTTACAGGTACTTGCCATTAAATCAAATTTCTGACAATTACTTACAGTTTTGAGGTAAATTGTTTCCCCATTACGTAACAGTTTTGTTCACAGCTTGCTAGGGGAGCAATCAAACAGAGCGCACACTTACTGCCCCAGGAGCAAGCCGAGGATTAAACTATCACATTCAAATCTTGATAATCTTACAATAACAACACTTTTGTTTGTTTGCTAATTTGCAGTAGCACCACCACAAGTAAATTAGCTCGTGGACATGACCAGGTTGTCCAAGTTGAGGTCCAACAAGACTGCTACTGGATAAGTGCATTCATCATAAAACAAAAGAACAAAACATTATCATGCACTATTCATTGTGATCACCCCAATAAGGATTCCTTTTTCTTTCCTTTTTAATTTTGTATTGTCCCTGTTATATTGGGTGTTTTTCACAGGAGTTGCTAATTATATTCCCAGCAACAGTTTATCACTAAGACAGGTTAAGAAACTAACTACAAGCCATCATAATGATAGACCATTATTTTGAAATTTAAATTCTAAAGCATGACCGAGTTTCTACATTTGATTGTTGGTAACATTCTGGAAGAAGTCCTAGATGAACTTTTTTTTTAAATTTAATTATTACTTAAGACAATAGTCGACATCTTGCACCGCTTGAAATGTGTGTTCTCTGTGTATGTCTAGTAATGCATCATTCGTCTTATCATTTGAGATGTATTCTATTCACCAACACACACTTATAGTCAAAATAAAAGACGAATTGTCAGGCCAAATAACATCTCATCTATTCAAGATATCAGGTTTCATTGTTGAAGAGAAACAAAAATAGAAATGCTAGAGGCACAAAGTGATGCAAATGTTAATAGAGAAGAAAAAAAAACCTTTGGTACCCTACTACTTTCAATACTTTTGCATAGTTCTGAAGTATATAAAAGGTTCAAATGAAAATTGTAGCCAGAGTATTAGAGATCAATGCGTTGTACAAAAAGTTATCTGATCAATTTAAAACCAAGTTCATAACTTGGGATACATACATCTATTTTTTCAGAAAAGGCAAGCCCATGTAATTCATGGAAATCAGGGCTGGTCAACTCAAAAGATGGCGCGGAACGCCGCGCCCCAAGATTTCTAGTACATATATATACGTCCCACGTAGACCTTATGTTTGTAAACATATGTCTAGGCCACAATGACTACAACCAGGAACAAATATAGTACAACAATGTTGATTACAATGGTCAGAAAACTCTTTGAAAAAACTGGGATTCTACACATAGATAAAGGGTTGTGTTTTATTGTAGTTCCTTAACAAGAGCTTGCCTCTATATTTTACTCGTATGCACTCCTGTATCGCTGGTTTGAATACTACATCTCCAACTACACCATTGCAAAACAAATATTATGCGATAATTCTCTCTCAAGACTCATAAGCATGAGGTCATTTTTAGAATACTATTGTTATCATTACTTTTTTATTTCTATTTTGCAACACATCTTGATGAGTTATTCATTCAGAGTACCACCTGATCAATTGTTCATATATGTGACATCATGCTAAAATGAATTGTTCATATATGTGACACTAGGGAGAGTCTGAGCGTCCATGTAAAACTCTTCTAACCTCCTAGGGCGCTGCTAAGGCGTGTTGTATTAAATTTTATCTCTACCTTAATACAAAGACACGCAAACCTTTTGCGTGATCGAGAGAAAAAAAAAACATCATGCTAAAATGAATTGTTCATATATGTGACAACATGCTAATTTAAAAGATTAGGCTATGAAACCATTCTATTCTGAATGTGTTAGTTTTACAGTACATTTTAAATATGCCTTACTTGCAATCTATTAAACAATTTAAACATTCCTTCTTATTATACCTTTTATTCTTACCTCCTTACAGGTACTTGCCATTAAATCAAATTTCTGACAATTACTTACAGTTTTGAGGTAAATTGTTTCCCCATTACGTAACAGTTTTGTTCACAGCTTGCTAGGGGAGCAATCAAACAGAGCGCACACTTACTGCCCCAGGAGCAAGCCGAGGATTAAACTATCACATTCAAATCTTGATAATCTTACAATAACAACACTTTTGTTTGTTTGCTAATTTGCAGTAGCACCACCACAAGTAAATTAGCTCGTGGACATGACCAGGTTGTCCAAGTTGAGGTCCAACAAGACTGCTACTGGATAAGTGCATTCATCATAAAACAAAAGAACAAAACATTATCATGCACTATTCATTGTGATCACCCCAATAAGGATTCCTTTTTCTTTCCTTTTTAATTTTGTATTGTCCCTGTTATATTGGGTGTTTTTCACAGGAGTTGCTAATTATATTCCCAGCAACAGTTTATCACTAAGACAGGTTAAGAAACTAACTACAAGCCATCATAATGATAGACCATTATTTTGAAATTTAAATTCTAAAGCATGACCGAGTTTCTACATTTGATTGTTGGTAACATTCTGGAAGAAGTCCTAGATGAACTTTTTTTTTAAATTTAATTATTACTTAAGACAATAGTCGACATCTTGCACCGCTTGAAATGTGTGTTCTCTGTGTATGTCTAGTAATGCATCATTCGTCTTATCATTTGAGATGTATTCTATTCACCAACACACACTTATAGTCAAAATAAAAGACGAATTGTCAGGCCAAATAACATCTCATCTATTCAAGATATCAGGTTTCATTGTTGAAGAGAAACAAAAATAGAAATGCTAGAGGCACAAAGTGATGCAAATGTTAATAGAGAAGAAAAAAAAACCTTTGGTACCCTACTACTTTCAATACTTTTGCATAGTTCTGAAGTATATAAAAGGTTCAAATGAAAATTGTAGCCAGAGTATTAGAGATCAATGCGTTGTACAAAAAGTTATCTGATCAATTTAAAACCAAGTTCATAACTTGGGATACATACATCTATTTTTTCAGAAAAGGCAAGCCCATGTAATTCATGGAAATCAGGGCTGGTCAACTCAAAAGATGGCGCGGAACGCCGCGCCCCAAGATTTCTAGTACATATATATACGTCCCACGTAGACCTTATGTTTGTAAACATATGTCTAAGCCACAATGACTACAACCAGGAACAAATATAGTAGCCCCCCCCCCCCAGGAGTTGCTAATTATATTCCCAGCAACAGTTTATCACTAAGACAGGTTAAGAAACTAACTACAAGCCATCATAATGATAGACCATTATTTTGAAATTTAAATTCTAAAGCATGACCGAGTTTCTACATTTGATTGTTGGTAACATTCTGGAAGAAGTCCTAGATGAACTTTTTTTTTAAATTTAATTATTACTTAAGACAATAGTCAACATCTTGCACCGCTTGAAATGTGTGTTCTCTGTGTATGTCTAGTAATGCATCATTCGTCTTATCATTTGAGATGTATTCTATTCACCAACACACACTTATAGTCAAAATAAAAGACGAATTGTCAGGCCAAATAACATCTCATCTATTCAAGATATCAGGTTTCATTGTTGAAGAGAAACAAAAATAGAAATGCTAGAGGCACAAAGTGATGCAAATGTTAATAGAGAAGAAAAAAAAAACCTTTGGTACCCTACTACTTTCAATACTTTTGCATAGTTCTGAAGTATATAAAAGGTTCAAATGAAAATTGTAGCCAGAGTATTAGAGATCAATGCGTTGTACAAAAAGTTATCTGATCAATTTAAAACCAAGTTCATAACTTGGGATACATACATCTATTTTTTCAGAAAAGGCAAGCCCATGTAATTCATGGAAATCAGGGCTGGTCAACTCAAAAGATGGCGCGGAACGCCGCGCCCCAAGATTTCTAGTACATATATATACGTCCCACGTAGACCTTATGTTTGTAAACATATGTCTAGGCCACAATGACTACAACCAGGAACAAATATAGTACAACAATGTTGATTACAATGGTCAAAAAACTCTTTGAAAAAACTGGGATTCTACACATAGATAAAGGGTTGTGTTTTATTGTAGTTCCTTAACAAGAGCTTGCCTCTATATTTTACTCGTATGCACTCCTGTATCGCTGGTTTGAATACTACATCTCCAACTACACCATTGCAAAACAAATATTATGCGATAATTCTCTCTCAAGACTCATAAGCATGAGGTCATTTTTAGAATACTATTGTTATCATTACTTTTTTATTTCTATTTTGCAACACATCTTGATGAGTTATTCATTCAGAGTACCACCTGATCAATTGTTCATATATGTGACATCATGCTAAAATGAATTGTTCATATATGTGACACTAGGGAGAGTCTGAGCGTCCATGTAAAACTCTTCTAACCTCCTAGGGCGCTGCTAAGGCGTGTTGTATTAAATTTTATCTCTACCTTAATACAAAGACACGCAAACCTTTTGCGTGATCGAGAGAAAAAAAAACATCATGCTAAAATGAATTGTTCATATATGTGACAACATGCTAATTTAAAAGATTAGGCTATGAAACCATTCTATTCTGAATGTGTTAGTTTTACAGTACATTTTAAATATGTCTTACTTGCAATCTATTAAACAATTTAAACATTCCTTCTTATTATACCTTTTATTCTTACCTACTTACAGGTACTTGCCATTAAATCAAATTTCTGACAATTACTTACAGTTTTGAGGTAAATTGTTTCCCCATTACGTAACAGTTTTGTTCACAGCTTGCTAGGGGAGCAATCAAACAGAGCGCACACTTACTGCCCCAGGAGCAAGCCGAGGATTAAACTATCACATTCAAATCTTGATAATCTTACAATAACAACACTTTTGTTTGTTTGCTAATTTGCAGTAGCACCACCACAAGTAAATTAGCTCGTGGACATGACCAGGTTGTCCAAGTTGAGGTCCAACAAGACTGCTACTGGATAAGTGCATTCATCATAAAACAAAAGAACAAAACATTATCATGCACTATTCATTGTGATCACCCCAATAAGGATTCCTTTTTCTTTCCTTTTTAATTTTGTATTGTCCCTGTTATATTGGGTGTTTTTCACAGGAGTTGCTAATTATATTCCCAGCAACAGTTTATCACTAAGACAGGTTAAGAAACTAACTACAAGCCATCATAATGATAGACCATTATTTTGAAATTTAAATTCTAAAGCATGACCGAGTTTCTACATTTGATTGTTGGTAACATTCTGGAAGAAGTCCTAGATGAACTTTTTTTTTAAATTTAATTATTACTTAAGACAATAGTCGACATCTTGCACCGCTTGAAATGTGTGTTCTCTGTGTATGTCTAGTAATGCATCATTCGTCTTATCATTTGAGATGTATTCTATTCACCAACACACACTTATAGTCAAAATAAAAGACGAATTGTCAGGCCAAATAACATCTCATCTATTCAAGATATCAGGTTTCATTGTTGAAGAGAAACAAAAATAGAAATGCTAGAGGCACAAAGTGATGCAAATGTTAATAGAGAAGAAAAAAAAAACCTTTGGTACCCTACTACTTTCAATACTTTTGCATAGTTCTGAAGTATATAAAAGGTTCAAATGAAAATTGTAGCCAGAGTATTAGAGATCAATGCGTTGTACAAAAAGTTATCTGATCAATTTAAAACCAAGTTCATAACTTGGGATACATACATCTATTTTTTCAGAAAAGGCAAGCCCATGTAATTCATGGAAATCAGGGCTGGTCAACTCAAAAGATGGCGCGGAACGCCGCGCCCCAAGATTTCTAGTACATATATATATGTCCCACGTAGACCTTATGTTTGTAAACATATGTCTAAGCCACAATGACTACAACCAGGAACAAATATAGTACCCCCCCCCCCCCCTCCCCCCCGCGCAGCCGAGCCCATGAAGCCCCCTTTTAGCCCCTCTGCCATGGGAGCACTGTGTTACTTGTAACTTATAAACACAGCCACCATCTTATTTGTTAACCAAGACATTAGATTGACCATAAAATCTATGGTCCTAGTAGCAAATATGGCTTCGCTCTATGTTTCCAGAACTTATTTCCCAAACGAGAAACGAAAACAACATAAAACATTGTTTTAAATGCAGGTTGTAACTCGCAGATATGAAGGGCAAGAACCAAACCGAGAGTCCATAACGCTTGCAGCAGCAGCATTTCCTCATCCTCTTCTTGAAATTTGATTCTATGTTATGCGTTATTGTGTAATTGATGAATGGATAGATGAAATCCAAAGAACACAACAGAACAAGTTCGTACTAGTTACCTCAATATGCGTTATTAAAATGAAATATGTTCCTCGTTCTAAGAATGCCATTTAATTATAGTAGATACACGTTGAATCTCTTGAATAAACAATGCAAATGTATATACCTTTCGGTAACATGGTTTTTAAAAACACCCTCCTCCAATCGCTTGAATTAACAACCTAACTTATCAGCCATGGTACAGTGTTTTTCTCTTACAACAAATTAGCGAACAGTACTTTTCAGCCTGGCTTTTCAGCGAAACGAACAGGACCTCATCAGGCAGAGCTTGACAAAAGCAAATAGGAGGGTCAGGTCTAGCTAAACTAAGCTATAATCACCATGAACAATGCTAAAATTACTATTTATTTAGTGGAGAATCAGTTAGATAAAGCAGGCCATAGCCCAGCTTGGTCTCAACTAAGCTCCATCTCTGTGTGTGAGACTGCACAAAAGAACCACTATTTATTTTAATATTACTATTTGATAGAGACTTTAATGTTGAGGACCAAAGTTCCAAAAAATATTGAGGACCTAGAATGAGATGTTAAGCATTCTGTGACTAGAATCTGGGTTGGACTGGAAAAATGGTCAAATCAGAATTTTAGGCCTGAGTTTGAGTTTGACCCAACGTTGTCGGGCTATTTCTCAAGTTTTTTTTTCTATTTTAGGTCATGTTTTTTGGGGCTAGGTCGTCCATGAGTCAAAAACATACCTCTGACCTAATCTGATGCATTAGCGATTTAGCGGGGCAGAGTTTTTCTAAGCGCATCGAGTGACCATAAGCAGGTCTATCTATGACCCCATTTTGAGTTTCTTTTCTACAATGGCATTTTAGGCTTCTTTGGAATGGTGGAAAACTTTCTATTTTCTTTTTTTTTCATAAAAACGAACATATTTCTATAAATTTTGTATGAGCTATCTTCTGTGATTAAAATCAAATATGCAGCCGGCCCGCCGCGAGAATCGAAAAATCTCACCAAAGGCATCGTGATACCATGATTCTCATTTCTCACCGCGCAACGCAGAAAAACCACAACTATGAACTTACCGGTCTACCGCCCGTGTTTTTTTATGCCGCGACCCGGAGGCCGCAGCTGCTCTACAGCTCTACCGCACCGCGTGCCACCGCACCACAGTCCCCATGCGTTTCAACGGACCCTGCTACACAAGCAAGCCGCCACCAGCGCCGTTGTCTACCTCGACTGCGGCAACCTTCTCCTGCTACTTTCCCGCGCGACCTCAACACAGGCAGCAGGATGCGATAGACCTGTTGGTATTAAACAGCAGTACAGCACGCGCCAACAATGAGCCATGTCAATGCCCCGAAATCCGCCGCCGCGCTCTACTCCTCCCTGCTCCTGCTCCAGAGCTGCATCGGCGCTAACGCGTTCCGGCAAGGCAAGTCCGTGCACCACCGGGCCATCATCACTTCTTCCGCCTCATCACCTCCGGACCTCCACCTGAGCACCAAGCTGGTCATGTTCTACTCCCACTTCGGCGACGTCGCGGCCGCACGCGCGGTGTTCGACGGGATGCCGCACCGGAGCGTCGTGTCCTGGACGGCCATGGTCTCCGGGTACGCCAAGAACAGCCGGCCCCAGGAGGCGCTGGAGCTGTTCGCGCTCATGCACCGGTCCGGCGCCAGGCCGAACCAGTTCACGTTCGGGAGCGCGGCGAGGGCGTGCGCGGGCGCCCGCTGCGCGAGGAGCGGGGAGCAGGTGCACGCGTGCGCTGCCAAAGGGAGGCACGCGGGCGACATGTTTGTGCAGAGCGCACTCATGGACATGCACCTGAGGTGCGGGTCAGTGGGGGACGCGATGCGACTGTTTGCGGAGATGGAGAGGAAAGACTTGGTGTCCTGGAATGCCCTGATGAGGGGGTTTGTGGACCGGGAGCATTGTAGTGATGCGCTTGGATTGTTTGCTTCAATGCTGAGAGATGGTATGATCATGAATTCTTTTGTCCCTTTGCTGTCTGTATGCAACTCAATCCACACTTACTCTTGTACCTTAGCGTATCATTACATCAAATTATATCTAGAAAAAAGAAATGGCTATACATCAAATTAGTACAGCTAAGTTCATCTAAATAGAAAGTAATCCTTGTACCCAAACAAAACATTGTTTCTCTCACATAATAGACAAAATACAATCACTGATACTGCTGTGCTGAATATTCTTGACTTGTATACAGCAATCCTTTTCAGTGACTGCATGCCCTTTTTATTTTATTTTTCTTATAGCAGCACAGCGCTGTGATTTTTTACACCAATTCAATATGATATATCCTCTTTTTTCATTGGGTTGCCAATCTCTCACATCAATAACTTAACAGAGATGCTACCTGACCATTTCACATTTGGAAGTGCTCTAAAGGCATGTGGAGCAATCAGTGTGCTTTTCAATGTGGAGCTAATTCACACTTGCATCATCAAGCTTGGTTATTGGGACGAAAAGGTTGCTACTGCATCACTTATTGATTCTTATGCAAAATGTCGGAGTTTAAGCAGTGCGAGGGTGATATATGATTCCATGTGTGAACCAGACCTTGTGTCATCTACGGCATTGATCAGTGGGTACTCCATGGATAGGAACTACAGTGATGATGCAATGAAGCTCTTCTGTAAGATTCATCGAAAGGGCTTAAGAATTGATGGTATTCTGTTAAGCTCCTTGCTTGGTGTTTGTGCTAATGTAGCACCAGTAAAATTCGGGACACAAATTCATGCTTATATGCACAAGATGCAACCAATGGGTGATTTGGCACTGGACAATGCTCTTGTTGACATGTATGCAAAGTCAGGAGAATATTTGGATTCCAGACGCGCTTTTGATGAAATGCCCAGCCGAAATGTGATTTCGTGGACTTCACTTATTACTGCCTGTGCACAACATGGCTTTGGAGAAGATGCTGTGACCCTTTTTGCTAGGATGGAGGAGGATGGTGTGAAGCCAAATGATGTGACATTCCTTTCTCTTCTATCAGCATGCAGCCATTCTGGTATGATGAACAAAGGGATGGAATATTTCACTTCTATGATGAGCAAGTATGGTATTGATCCAAGAGCCAAGCATTACAGCTCAGCTATTGACCTTCTTGCTCGTGGTGGTCAGTTAGAAGATGCATGGATGCTTCTTCAAAAGACGAATACTGAGTGCAAGTCATCAATGTATGGTGCAATGCTTGGAGCTTGCAAGGTACATGGCAACATGCCTCTTGGAGAAACTGCAGCTAAGAATCTTTTCAGTATAGATCCTGAGAGTTCTGTAAACTATGCTGTGCTTGCAAACATGTATGCAGAATCATGTTTATGGGAGGATGCTCAGAGAACAAGAAAATTATTGGCGGAGACATCCAAAGGAAAAGAAGTTGGTTTCAGTGTCATATAAATTAGGTTATGGTCGATAGAGATATTTTCATCTTCAGAAAGTGAAAGGGGATGGCTATTTGGCTCTAAAAATGATCAAGATGAATCTGAAACTCTGATCTTCTTTTGACTATGTTCCAAGACCCCAGATGGACTGTAGATCCAACATACATGACAGCTGTTGAAACTCTGACCTTGTGAAGGCTTAGCCATTTCAATTAAAAAGTAAGGAGCTTACAACTTTTCAGCAGACACCATATTCGTCTATGGTAAGTGTATCATTTGTTTCATAGTACAATTGTTTTGTAGTTTGTTTATTATGCTTTCTTTGAGGTTTAGGTTCCTTTTGAATCCATACATTGCACCTCCATTTCAAACTATGAGTCTTTTTTATTTCAAACTATGAGTCATTTTTGTTTTTCTAGATACATAGTAAAACCTGCCAGAATGACTTATAATTTGGAATAGAGAGGGTTTATTTTAGTTTTATAATTTGCATCTTTAAATTTTGAAATCTGTCATATGTCTCTCATTTTGTCTTTTGTCATAGTTTGACTGACCATGATTATGCATTCATGTGTTATTTTCTTAGTTCGCTAAATTATCTGCATATATTTTGTCACCTCTAGGAAATTAAGAACATAGTAATAGTAAGAAACATATGCAGAATTAGTATTTCTGTGACCAAGAGCCATCTATGATGTATACTCTTTTTTTATTAAAAAAATGACTAAAAAACTGGCTTGTGATTACCAGTTTTGTATATTGATATTGTAGAAATGAAACCTAGCATTTACAAAGTTAAAAAGGAAAGGCATAAGCTAAAAACTAATTACAGGCTGTGCACTAGGGCTTCCCAAGACTTTTGCTCCCACAATGCACCAAGCTCATGCTTCTTCCTTAATCATGTGGACGATGGTATTCGGCGGGCTGTCACCTCTGGAAAATTCACAATGCACCAGGATCTCTATTTTAGCATGATATATTCTTATGGAGTCATCTAGAAATATACTTTTTAATTGCGGAATGTGTACCAGATGGAAATCCAAAGGTTGAAGGGTTTTGGAATGACATGCTAAATTTGCAATCTCCTCTGTTCTGTCTAGGGCTCGGCTTAGTAACGCGCAGGAAGTAACCTGACTGCCATGAACTGCTTCAGTGGTGTCAGAACTTAGTATGTTGCTGAACTAGTTGTGCAATGCAGGGACTGCATCGTTTCCTATTCTGCTGAATTGATCACCGTGATCATCGTCTGGAATGCAAAGCCGGCGAGGCATTAGCAGAGTTGACCGTGTCAATGTAAGGTGGGTTAATCATGCCCTGGATTGCTGTCGGATGCTGATTTCCCAGATCTGGTGGAAAGGGCTGTTGTGGTCAAGGTACCCCATTTCGCCAACACTGGGTACTGCCTGGGCTTGTACAGTAGCTTGTTCTCTGTTTTTTCCCGTGCTTGTACAGTGCACGTCTGGTTCGCTTCCAAAAAAACGTTTTAATACTAGCTGTGTTTCGAACTTTCGATTGTCATTAGTTAAAATAGTCTGTTTTTTCTTTTCCTTAGGCAACAGACCGGAGAGAACCTTGTTGGGTTTGTTCTGATTAGGCAGAAGAACGGGATTTTCAATTATCGGATAGTTTGTTCATCTTTTCCTTATGCAACGGCCGGAGAACCTTGTTGGGCTGTCCTGGTTAGGCAGAAGAACTTCTGACCTTGATGGCCGTTTGATAAAAAAAAAGGTTAAAAAATAATAATAAAAAACCGCAGTTGCCGGGGATCGAACCTGGGTGGCCCGCTGTGACATGTGGGAATACTCACCACTATACTACAACTACAGATGGCCAACGGGCCGGCCCGGCTCAGCCCAGCACGGGCACGGCCCGATGAGGGTCAGGCCGGCACGCCACGTCGTGCCTCTCGGGCCGTGCCAAAGCAGGCCTCGTGCCTGGCCAGTGGCCCAGGCACGGCCTGCCGGGCCAATTTTCGGGCCGGGCTGGCCCGAAAAGCACGGTCCGCGGCATGGGTCGGGCTAGCCCGTAGCCCAAAATAGGTGAGAGAGAGGGGGGGAAGGGGAGGGTGCCGCTCGAGCTGGATTCGGAGGAGGAGGCCGACGCCATCGAGCTTGATCCGGAGGAGGCGAGGAGGAGCGGCTCGAGGCCTTCACTGCGCTCAACGCCGCCGCGCTGGAAGAGGTGGCCGGTGGAAGTGAGGTCGGCCGGTAGAAGCAAGGTCGGCCGGTGGTGCGTGGGGCGATGCGACTGGAAGAGACGCCTACGTGCTCGACGGTGTCGAGGAGACGTCGCCGCGAGGGTGGTGTGGAGGAGGATGCTGGTGCTGTTGGGTGCGGGGCTGTGACGCACGAGCGGGGCTGGGGGGCGAGGAGTCGCGTGACGCGACTCGCGACCACGACCGCGAGAATCCAGAGGGCGTGCGGTGGCGGGGTGCAGCGTGCCGCATGCGGGGATAGGAGAGTGGGAAATAAAGTTAGGGTCAGGGTATAGGAGGGGGAGTGGTTGGGCTGTTAGTAGGCTGCAGTAGCGCAGTGGGCTGTTAGCAGGCTGTGGTAGTCACCGGACTAACTTCGTGCCTACCTGTAATTTTGGGCCGAGCCAGGCCGCCCAGTGTGCCTGAGTAGCGGTCCAGGCACGGCCCTAGGCATCGGGCCAGGCTGGCCTAGGCCCGTGAAACACCGTGCCATGTCGTGCTCGTGCTGGGCCAAAATAGCGGGTTTTGTGCCATGCCAAAGGGCTGCGAGACATCTAAAAGTACAACGACTTGGTTGATCAGTTGTTTTTCTAAGGCCCATCTACACGTGTTAGTTTTCAAAAGCATTTACAGTCTTGCTAATTCTGGAATCGCGCGAATCTAGCACGAGTTTTTCAAGACGGGCGAGCTCTTCAGCTGCCGGCAGCGTCGGTCAAGTGCAATGTGCCTTGCGTGCTCCCATAGTCTGTGTCATCCCAAGTGCAGATTTTGGCTGGCTTAAGTAAAATGCGCGTGTGCCGTGTGAGCTTGTGCAGTTGTGCGTGAGTTCTAAATACTACCAGCTTGTACTCGATCAATTGAGGGCGTAAGAAAATCATGCACCATCACACCGACAAGGTGCGAGTATGACATGGTAATTTGGAAACCTCCTATGGTCTAGGGTCTCAGCTTTCTTATGAGATACTTACAAAGTTACAAATAAGCAGGAAGTAACCTGACTGCCATGAACTGGTTCAGTGGTGTCGGAACTTAGTATGTTTGCTGAACTAATTGTGCAATGCTGGGACTGTATTGTTTATGTTCTAATTGCGCACCATGATCATCGTCTGAAATGGGAAGTCTGTGAGGGCATTGGCAGGGTTGACCGTGTCAGTATAAGGTGGGTGAACGCTGCCCTGTACCTGTAGTGCTGTTCGGTGCTGATATTCCCCAGCTAATTCGAAGGGGCCTGTTTGGTACAGGTTATAAGCTGCTTATAGTCGAAATAAGGTGAAATCTATAGCCAAACGTTACGTTTTTCAGCAGTTTATTCTGACCATGCCTATTCCCACAGCTCTCATTTGTACTTAAAAAAACAGAAGTTTGATCAGACCAGCTTATTTTAACCGTCGCTTTTTCTCTATTTGTGCAACTTATCTGGAAAACGCTTCCCAGATAATCTGTACCAAACAGGGCTAAGGTCTAGTGGAAAAAGGGATGCTCTTATCCGGGTAAGAACTAGCAGTCATTCAATTTTTTTTTAAAAAAAAGAGCTAGCAGTCGTAGGAATTAATCTATTTTGAGAATGGACCTTTACGCGTAAAGGTTCAAGTGATTCTGCTGCATCTTTGTTGGTTTGATGATCAAGGGCTGCCAATGAGTAAAGAAAAGGTTAAAAAGCCAAAAAAAAACAAAAAAAAACGCCGTTGCCGGGAATCGAACCCGGGTCACCCGCGTGACAGGCGGGAATACTCACCACTATACTACAACGACTTTGTTGTGTGTTGAAATGAACTAATTTATCTTATTATTTTATCCAGTATCAATGAGCTTGTGCTATTCCCTTCGTCCCTGAATGTTTGCCATGATTTTGCGTACCGATAACTTTGACTCGATTTATAGAAAATGTATGCAACATTTCTATTTCCAAATAAATTTATTAAAAAAAACTAGATTCAAATATCTATCCAATGATACTAATTATGTATCATAAATATTAATATATATTTAGTTAAAGTTGCTTCTCAGGAAGCGAAAACGATAGACATTTAGGGACGAAGGGAGTATACGGACTCAAATGCGAGTTTCAGCTGCTGCCACCGTCGGTGAAATGCAATGTGGCTTTCGTGCTCCCTATCTCATCCCAATTGCAGAATCTTCGTTGGCTCAAGTCAAACACCGACGTGCTTTAAAGGGAGAAAAGTCAAACGCCGACGACGTGCGGTCATTCAGTTGCTCTCGTCCTGCTATTGTAGGTTGTGATGCTTGGGCTGGACGCCGCCGGCAAAACGACGATCCTGCACCGGCTGCACGTCGGCGAAGTTCTGTCGACGGTGCCGACAATCGGTATACAATCTCAACTCTCAAGCTACGTTGATCCTAGCACATATCCTATATGGTAGCATTGAGGTATTGCGTGAATTATATTTTTTGTTGCTGCAGGTTTCAACGTGGAGAAAGTTAATGTGGCCTTCACGGTGTGGGGCGTTGGAGGGCAGGACAAGCTGCGGCCACTCTGGAGGCACTACTTGAGCAACTCGGACGCCTTGGTATTTTCAGTTTCCACATCTTCTGTGTTCTATACAGCCAATCGCGTGGACGCGTCATGCTGAACAGCTCAAGCTGTTACCTGCTTTTGTATCTGTCGTCGCAGATATACGTTGTTGATTCGACGGACAGGGACCGGATTGGGGTTGCCAGGGAGGAGTTCCAGGCAATCGTTAAGGACCCGCTCATGCTCAGCAGCATTCTTCTCGTGCTCGCCAACAAGCAGGATATGGTAATCATCAGTGACTCATCCAAAGCAAACCGAGGCAGACAACGCCTCTCATCTGTGTTCGGTGTTCCTTTTTCTTCGCAGAAAGGCGCGATGAGCCCCTCCGAAGTGGGGCAGCGCCTGGGCCTGTACGACCTCAAGAACAGGACGTCGCGTGCCGTGGGGGCCTGCGCGCTCACAGGCGAGGATCTGCACGAGGGGCTTCGGTTGGCTGGCAGCGACCCTTAAGGACGCGCACACATGGGGAACCTCCGTCCGCTTCTAGTTCTAGGCCATTTTTTTTTTCCAGGCGTATCACCATTTCCGGCGAATAGGCAGGCCATTTTGTCGAATTGAGTCTGTCGTTTGGCTTAAATACATGCTTTTGGAAAGGAACGAAAAAAAAGGGCTGCAGGTGAGTGCCTCAAATGCTCAATGACGCGAGGTTGAGGTTTCTCTACAGAACACTGAAACCAGATGTCCAACAACCACAACACGATGAATGAAAATACTTAAATCAGATATGGAAGTGAAGAAAGAATGCATCAGCTTATACAATCATATTCCAGGCTTCAAATCTATTCAAGCAACAAAGTGGCAGCATCACAACAGTACCTTCCGTGTGACTAAATCATAATCGTTTTGCATAACTGTAACTGAAACAATACAGTACAAATCTTGAGCATCGTCAATATGGAAACAACGTGTCTGAGAACATCCCGAATAAGCTGTGTGTGAAATAATAGAACGCGGGAATAAGGTCCAGCCTTCTCCAGAATCTTAACCGATTATCGTCCATGTTCTGCAACCATATAGAAACCCGAGCTTCAAAAATAAGGTCTTCGCGGGCGGCGGAATCTGGGGAATCTCCTGCATCAACAAAAACAAACCAAAGGAAATGATCAACATTCTGCTCTTCTTGTTTTAAGAGAGTCAAATGCCGGCATAGCTGAGCAAACAAGTAAACAACTCACCCATAGCCATAAGGACTATAACCATATGGCCTCATGTAGGGGTGGCCATGGTAGGGATTGAAACCTCGACCGCGGGGTTGCTTCATCCCAGGAACGTTAGTCCTCTTTGGTGCCACCTGATGAGAAAACAAGGTAGTAATGTCAACATGCCACCGTCTGCCCGACGAGTACAGGGATGGGTGCAAAATGGGTATAAAGCGCCCATCGGATGTTGATGTTCTTAGTAAAAGCAAAAAATACCAAGATTCACACCTTGAGTTGGCGACCATGCAATTCTGATTCGTTCAACTTAATAGCTTCCTGAACAGCTTCAACTTCAACAAATTCCACATAAGCAAAACCTTTTGGTTGCCCAAACTTGTCAGTCAGGATTGTCACTCTGTTAACGGTTCCACAAGAATTGAAGTGCTGCTGCACTTCTTCTGGAGTGCATGCATAGTCAACCTGCAGTTGCAATTACACCGAAGTTGAGCGGACTTGTAATGTTACATATTTCAATAACCAAACAGCTGACAAAAAGACATATATACAATAAAACTTCGAACCTAAATTTTTGCAGACAATACATAATTCATTTGAAACAACTAATATGTCAGTGCATTAATAAGCTGTCTCTGTTCACATGGACGTAAATAGTATTGGAGCCAGCTGCTCCAAATAACATATGAGAGATTAGCTGAACCAGAGTCCAGAGCTAACTTGAATTTGTAAAGATGCGTCAGTTTGATTATAAAACACATGCTTTATTAACTTCCTATGTCTGTATATATGCTACAGTTCTAAAGCTGCTCAATCAGGTTTTAGTGACACAAAGTATGTTCCAACTAGGATAATCAGCAGTCCCTCAAATTGCTTAAATGATGCTCAAAGGTGGTTACAAAGTTAACAAATTAATGAATCCACATTACCACTGGCCACTGCACAACATAGCAAGTTCGTATCAAAATTACCAGTTCAATTTAAGGGCATCAAAAGTTAATGTTCAACAATTTTCACTAAAGCACACATCTACTTTGCATCTTCCAGAATATAGCTGAACTAAATGAATTGATGCAACATGTCAGAAACATGTGTAATGCGTTGCCCTCAAAAATGAAATACGTATTTACTTACACCAGCTGAAAGTTGATAGGTCCAGAGCATGATAAACATATAGGTTGTGCATTCATAAAACAAGCTAAATTACAACCAGACCAGTAACATTGTCAATATACACCATAAACATAATATACAATGACTAAAAAGCAACATAGTCCATTACTAGCACTAGACTAGTATATATCTATCAATACGGATATCTATCTTCTCCAATACATGACATTTTTATGGCATGATAAGGAGTGTCAATAGGGTAAAATTTCCTAGAATCCAATTGATCAAATTATTAACCACACATCAAGGAAAGTATTTGCCGTGCCTGCAATGACGGATTCATCTATCGTAACATACTGATGCAGGTTATTGATATGATTTAACAATCTACTATGTCTATACTTTATACTATGCCATGCAGTAAACATGCCAAGAAATAAAATGGATACTTTAGGGATTGTAGTGAACTAGGGACAAGAGAATATTGGAAGATCAACTAATGGATGATTAGTGATTACTGGACAGTAAGGTCCCAAATAAAAATTGCTTCAGTGTGAAAGAGGATTAATGAAATAGATAAATTGCAATAGATGTCAAGTGTAAGATAACAGGGGGAACATCTACAGAAACATATAACAATCTCAATACACTCAGAAATGAGGTCAAACTTACATGCCATGGCTAATGATATCATTCCACATCAGTAACACGAATGTGCCTGACGCATTCTCTGCTGGCTACCCTGGGGGATAATTCCTAGCCTATGACATCATTTCTCTCTTTTTTTCATTTTTTCTATACTTTTTTTACTTTTTTCAAATCATTTTTTTCTATTTTTCCTTTCTTTTTTCAAGAACTTCTTTCTTGGATTTTTTTCCTTTCCCCCACTAAGCTAACACTAGAACTTGTGCTGAGACTGAACCAGATGCCAAAACTTTGATAGAAAGGCTTGATGACAGCAGACTAACCTGCGACCATTGGCATTGTTCAATCAACACAAAGGAGAAAAAAAATAGAAAAATATATGATAAGAATAGGACCATATGTGCACTAGTTCAATGAAATAGAATGGAACTTTTACTAATGAACTGCAAACTAATACAATCCACATAGAAATTGGATTTCTAGTGGAGCATGGCCAAATAAACATACTATCTACTGGAAAATGACAATCAATATTTTATTAAGCCCCCGCCACCCCCCCACCAAATAATATCATATATCCATTGAAGTATACATAAGTCCCCTTAATTTGCTTAAAGAGGAGATAAAACTTACATTTCCAATGAATACCGACCGAGAATCCATCTCCTCTTTGTTTTCAGATGTGGTTGCATTGGGATCTACACCTACAGAAAAAGATCAAAGATTGGTTGTGTTAGAGAAATAACAAATGAATGATTACATAGTTATATTACAGCATGCAATCAAACCAAGGCTAAAAGCTTGCCGCCGTTTGGATAGGGGGGGGGGTGGGGGGGGGGGGGGGGGGGGGGGGGGGGGGGGGATTGGGATCCAAATCTATAGGATTGCCTACAATCCTAAAAAAAACGACCAAGTGCCCATTTTACTCTCCCAAACATGCCCCTACATGTATGGACAAGCTAAAAAGTTCAGCTAAAACACAAAGGTTAAGTTATTCAACAGAATAAAAGGCCCAACAAACAAAGAGGGGATACCGATCCAAAGTTCAAAAAGGCGCTAGGCGGTTTCTAGGCGACGACCCATGGCATAGAGCCTAGGCGTTTTTCTAGGCGTTTTATACAAATACATATATTACATCTAAAAGAAAAAAATAAAGCAGAACAGTGGGCTTATAGATGGGAAAAAAGGCCCATCAAAGAGTCCAGCTCAACTTTCCCCACTCCAACTCCAACCTTATTCGCTGGCTCCTGCCAATTCGAGCCGCACGCCCGTCGCTGCCGCCTCTGCTCGTGCTCGTAGCGCGTCGCGCGCCTCCTCTGCCTCCACCCGCCGACCGTGCTCGTCGCCAGGCACCTCTCTCCTCCCGGTCGCGCTCGTTGCCAGGCGCCTCGGCCTCTCCTCCCAGCCGCCGCCCGCCCTCCTCCCGGCCACCGCCCGCTGCCTCCTGGCCGCGCCCGGCCGCGCTCGACGTCTCCGCTGGCACCCGCCATCACTCAGCGGCTCTGGATCTGGTGGGGACGCCACCTAACCTCCGCGTACCCCCTTAGGCGAGGCGGTGACCCTCTGCCTAGCGTTGAAGCGCGCCCAGGCAAGCGTCTAACAGCGCGTTTTTGAACTTTGTACCGATCACAAACTAAGCTTTCCAGCTCCTAGGATACAGGGTGACAACGATAACATAGTGGGTTTCACACTGGGTGTAGTTGAACATGACAGAAGCAGAGGATAGGAAAGAGAGATGTAGGCCATAATCACCCATCCCACACCAAATCTACCAAAACAAACTACTACCCCAAGTCCCAACCTGTAATAGCATTACCTGTACGATTGTGAATCAAAATCAGGTGCTGCACTTACATCCACAGTTCAACACAGCAACTAATCATCGTAAGCAACGAGTCCAATCTAAAGAACAACCAAATGGCTTCTATTGCAATCAGCAAACACTCATTGATAAAAGATGCAAGTTAATTAAAACAAATTTCCCAACCACCCTACTATAGACGAACTCACGAACAATTGTAGTGTCGACACATCAACAGAAACAGTGACCACAGCACATCGTATAGCTTCAAGATCCAACTCGAATTCCCAACTACTGCTAAGTAGCTGCAAGCCAACGCAAATGTTTTGCGCAACGACCCTACTTGAGATACAGATCTCTAATAACTAACACGGAAAAGCTGCGCGCACGGGATAGAGGGGATTCCGAACCTTGCATCTCCTTGGCGACCTTGGCCTGCATCTCGCGGAGCGCGGCGGCCTCCTCCTCCATCTCCTTGAGCCGGCGCTTCATCTCGTCGAGCTCCTGCAGCTGCGCACGCGACGGGGTCAGTACCGCCGCTAGGGTTTGGGCGACGAAGAAGCGGCGGCGGCGGGAGGTGAAGGGGTGCCGAGCGGTACCTTGGTGGCGTCGTCGCCGGCGGCCATGTCGACGTCCTCGCCGTCGACGGGGATCTCCTGGCCGTACACCTCGTGCTCCTCGTCCTCCATGGCCGCAGGGCGCCGCGTGCTAACCTCGGCTGCTAGGGGTGACCAGATGCGGTCCGCGAATCCGGTTTCGGTCGGGATAGCCGAGTAGGGAAAGGACTGGGCCTGGCAGGTTTATATATATAGGCGGAGGTAGCGTGTCGGACCAGGATGGGTGGTGCTGGGGTGTAGTTGGGCTTTCTTGGCCCATCACGTTCTTCAGTCCGTTTCTCGATCTGTTTGGGCTCGTCTTCAGGCCCGGAAATGTTGGCTGTAGCTAGAGGCCGCAATTGCGAAGGACTCCTGACAGTACCATACTCATTTTTCCTCTGCAGAGTCTGCATGACTCGTG
This sequence comes from Miscanthus floridulus, assembly GCF_019320115.1. NCBI lineage: Eukaryota > Viridiplantae > Streptophyta > Magnoliopsida > Poales > Poaceae > Miscanthus > Miscanthus floridulus. The sequence continues at coordinate 38,601,371 of NC_089597.1, forward strand.
TGTGTTATAATAATAACACTGATATACTAGTAGTATATATTTATTTATATTTAGGAAAATGAAAATGCTCTAACCCGAGCGTCCGATGCAGGGGCGGAGCCAGGATTTGACATTAAGGGGGCCGTGCAAACCGGCAACAATCATGTGTTAAAATACATACATGACAAAGATATATATAACATCCAAATAAACATTTATGTTATGATAAAAAGAAGCTGAAAAAACTAAAAAAAACGAAGGAACATATTTAATTAGCATTTGGTCTCTAACCTTCACCAGATCAATCTAATTCTTTGGCCAGGAAAAGAATCACGGTAACAACAAGTAGTAGGACGGGGCAAAATTAGTTTACCCTAGATCCTAAAAGTTAAATAGCAAACAATCGGTTACTTGTCGTTTAGTCTTGGACAAAACGGTCACTTAAACGGGTATAGTGGTCATTTAAACAGGTTAAACATAGGATTAAACAGAAACATTGTACCACTATGTAGCGTTTAAATGTTGAGTACACAAGCTAAACGACCATTTAGACGAATAGTGGCGAGAACATAGATGTCGGGTTCATAAACCCGGGGTCCCCAATGGACCCGCTTCCCTGCAATACTTGGCCCAGCAGGCAGCGCAGCGACAGCGCGCGTCTGGGCCGACCCAGATACACAATGACAGGCCGAGACCACGATCCGATCCCCGACCGGCACCTCCAGCCAGGAGACCTAGTCGGAGCCCCAACCGAAAGGCCTGGCTATGGTGGGACCACAGTCCGACTCCGACCCCGTTCCTCCGACCGGGGATATGTCAGACCTTTGCTCGCCTCTCTTTCCCGACCGACACGGTCGGGGCCGACTAGGAATGACCGACCAGGACGCCTGCTCGGTGTTGGTCCGGGGAGCAGACGGAGCAGGATAAGGTAAGGTGCTTAAGTCAACCGCAATACCGAGGACCGTATCCTGCCATGCCCTGCGCACCTGCAGGACGATGCCGCCAGGCCATGTCAGATGGACACTATACAGCCTTCCAGACGCGTCAGAACACAAACAGTATTGTGAGCGCCGTCGATGTCGTCCCTAGCGAACACTGTGCAGCCTGCCAGGTCATGAACAGTAAGGTGGGCGAACACTGTGCAATCTGTTAGATACAGCAGGTCATGAATAGTAAGGTGGACGATGGCGTGCCGTATCCAACGGCGTGGGCAACAAGACTAGGTAGCACACGTACACATTCTCTCCCTTTCCGTCTTTGACTTGTAAGGCCATCCTCTTCATCTATAAAAGGGGATGCGCTCTCTCCTAAAAGGACGACGGCTAAATAGCTCAACAGCTCGATAGCTACACAGTCTACACGCTCTCAACAGCTAATAAGCTCGGACACACAGAGCATACGCTCCAATAGTTAGCGCATGTTTGAGCATCCATCACTCTCTTCCACTCGGTTCAAAGTCCGACCGGACCTCTAACACCCCTTCCTATTCCTTACTCGTTTGTAACCCCACAGCAAACTTCGAGCACCTAGGCTCAGGAATAAAATCGCCGAGCGACTGAAACTGGATGTAAGGCATGTTGCCTGACCAGTATAAATTGTCGCAGAACCGATCAATTTATAAGAGTACAAGTACAATGGCAGCCCGCAAGCGGTCGCACTGTCATACTTGAACCCATATAAACCCGGTAGTCCGTCGAGTACCATGACGGGTCTCGATAAACAATTTACAACAACCAAGATCGTACATGATTCAACATACATGCCACATATTACATAAAGTTCACAGATACAATTCTCCATCAAAGTACGAATAAAAGTTATTACAAACCGAGTTTGATAGATAAAGCGGAAGCAATTAAGTTCAAAAATAAAGTTTCCAACATAGTTTGATACAGTGCCAAGTAGGATCATGGTCCACAAAAGCAAGGATAGGGATTAATAAAGAAGCCTGCCCAAGGCTTACTCCTCATCCACGGCGGGATAGAAGCAACTCTTGCAATAACCATGATACACAGTGCCATCTGTAACAATGGGAAATAAAACCCTGAGTATGAGAAGGTGCTCAGCTAGACTTACCCGTCATGAACCAGAAATAAAATGACTCCAAGGATTATGCAAGGCTGTATAAGTGGACGTAACTCGACAACATTTTGCATAAAGGCAATTGACTCATTGTATAATTACGATTCCTTTATTAAGTTAATTATAACTATCCATTTCTAGATTAGCAACTATCCTGTGCCAAACATGTGGTATATCAATTTAAAAGGATACAATAGTAACCATAGCAGGTATTGTAATTCCATATTCATCCGAACCATCATGTTTCATAACACAGTTACTATGATGTTGGGACTAGCTAAGTTTCTCACTATCCAGGAGAGACGACGATTCGAATCGATTTCAACCAGCTGGGAATTTATTCCTAACACAAACCCAGGTCTACCAGCCATGATAGCCTTAGGTCACCTTTGGTATAACTCAGGTACACATTTCGCGGGTCCGTACTGCGCCGCACAATCTGGAACACCAGATGCCAGGACGTTCAGGCCTAGCCTGCCCTTGGGCTCAGTCTGATCATTCCTCGGAAGGAGCGCACAACAGAACGGGTCCCGGCCTGAGTTGAACTACTCGGCTTCGCGGTCGGAACGAGTTATCCAGCCAGCTAAGTGAGAGGCATGCGTTCAATCTTGTCAGAAGCGCCAACAACGGTACGGTCCTTAATCGACACAGACGGGGATAGATCCACACCCAAGACCTCCATGTCTTGTTGCTTCTCTATCGTCATCCCGCCCGGTCTCGATTTTCTTTTACCCCATGGTTCTGTTCCACGATAGCAAATATAGCCAACCGTGCTCCGGTATCCACCTATATCTCGCAGGTGACAGGACATCACCCGACTTCCACCGGTCTAAGCATGGCTAAGCATATATTCGATCCTGGACCTATATCGGTTAAAGGTGTAATATCTGGACAAGGAATTTATATGCATCAAGTGGTTCCATTAAACTCTTATAACCTAATGCATCAATCATAAGTACTTAAGTAAATATTTGTAAAATACTGGGAGACTTAGAATGCTCCGGGGCTTGCCTTTCAGAAAAGAAGTAGGGCGGTGGTTAGGGCACTCTGGAAGCTCTTCAGGATTCTGCTCCACGCCTTCGGGAGCTGCGGCTTGCGGATTCTCCTGCTGGTCCCCTTCCTCTGCTTCTTCGAATTCCAGCAACGGTATCTCTTCCTCTGATCCTAGATGCATGAATATGGCATAAGTATTACGAATGCATATATGTTAACAAGTGCATCATGTTTATTGAGTAGGTGCATATCTCTTCTCGATTATTTAATTACTACTTCCACAATGCATCTACTATATTCACAAAACAGCAGCTATTTGTTTCACTCATAACTGGAGTTCTACTAATCCAAATGCAGTGATCCTGGACTTTCTGGAAAGCTTATCAAATTATCTACAACTTTGTTATTAACCATTTTTACAGCAAACATCATCCCTATCATGCAACTTATCAAACTACAGAATCTGTCCGGAATCCTTTTAAATTTGCATTTTAAAGCAACGATACTTCTACTTCATGTAATCACTCAAAATTTGACAACATAAAGTCTACCAACAGTTTAAGCATACCAAATACATTTAAGATAATATAATGGTGAAGCCCAAACTATTTATTGAAATGCCTTTATTATTTTACTTAGATATTTAGGTTAAATAATAAACATATACAAAATGTGCATCATAAATTCTCAGAAAATTACAGTGGCTTACTAGTGCTACCAATAGACTACTGTAAAAATTTCATACCATTTTGCCAAGCAGAACATCCTATACAAAAATGACAAGGCAGCAAGGCTTGAAATAGCAAAAATAGAAAACCCTAGTGAAAAGTGTCAAGCAACAGATTTCCTATTTTTCTTAGCATCCTTATGGTACTAGGATTACCTCCAACAAATTTAATGAATTTAGGATTCATAATTAATTTATAAAAATTCATACAAGGATTAACTATTTATAAAAGAAAAATCTATAACTATAAATCTACAAATGCACTGATCTTAAAATTTTTACCAGAGTTCATACATGACAAGAATAGCTTACCACAAAAATTTCATAATTTTTGGAGCACATGAACTCTAGATATAAAATAAACAAATTTGCATGCATTCAAAAACACATTTCAAATCTCTATTTAAATCTCCAAAAATTTCTACTGTAAATATCAAGAATATATTTTTCCTAAATACTACACTTCCTAAGGAACACTACCAAATTTATTTCACAATTTTTGAAGCTACCAAGCTAGAGATCTAAAAATTACAAAACACACTCAAATCTGAAATTTTTGAACTAGCTTTAGAATAAAGGGTCGCTGACAGTAGGGACCCACGCGTTAGTTGGACCCACGCGTCAGCGACGCGAAAACAGAGCAGCGGCGCTTGCGCAAGCTTGCGCGGCCACGGCTCGTCGACGGCGAGTTCGCCGGCGGTGAGGTCTTCACCGCGTGACCTACGTGACCTAGCGCACCGGTTGAGCTACACGGTGGAACCTCTCGTCGGTGCTAGCAACGGCGGCGGCGCTCATGGCGGAATGGAGGTGCGGGCCGACGGCGAGACGCCGATGGAAGCTACGGCGGCTCCAACTAAGGCTTGGACGAGCATCTCTAGACCATGGCTAACCTGTATCACAAGCTATCACAGCCGATGGTGGACAGAGGCGACGTGGCCACGGTAATGGGGCTAGCGGCGGAGCTCCGGCGAGGCGTTGTGCGTTGCGGTGGCTTACCAAGCTGGAACAGCGGGCAATGGGGGATGCAGGGAGTTGCTGGGAAGACGTTGATGCTGTTGCAGTGGCGAATGGGCGGCTCAGCGCTGGCTGGAGCTGGCTATGGCGACGGCGGAGGTGTAGGCCGAGCTCGGCTGTCGCTGCGGCGAGGAAGGAGGAGCAGAAATTGGAAATGAGGCACGGGATGGATCGGGCAGGCGCTGGCGGTGTTAAGGCCGCGCTCTGGCTCGTCACTGCCGCGCTGGGCAGAACGTCGGCGACGCGTGGCCAATTCCCGCGCCACGCGGCAGCTCGGCTCTGAGCCGGTCGGCCACTGAATCCATCGATTCAGTTCGTTCAGTTAACGCAATGCCGAGCCTGACGACGAGTTTTGCCATCCATTTAACTGCTAATCCGTGGCTCCAAAGTATAAACAGTCTGAATAGGATTTGTAGAACCATGTACCAGCTACAACTCTTGTCAAGGAACCATGTTCTAATTCGCAACCGAATTCAAGTTAGATCACCCCCAAGGTTGGCTTGTCAGCACTGTCGGTCGAATATGACTTAGCAAAAATTTGAAGTGTTCAAAACAGTGAAAAGCTGATTTTTGTGAGTCCATTTCAAGCATGTTAGAAGCTAAATTAGTCAATGACCCAAAAATAAAAGTTGTTCCTTATGTCAAATACTACAACTTTGCTTTAGTGATCTCCTCCATGCAAGGTCTCTAACACCTAGTTCAAACTTGGTCAAACATGTCACATTTAAATGATGATACACATCAAAGCATGGCTTAATGACCTATTTACCCCTAACCATGAATATCAAAGTTGTTCATAATGATACTCTAAACATGTTTAAGCCATTTGCAAGGTCATTCAATCATTTCATGTAGTAGTCACTCATAGGGCTAGCTAGTGTAATCACATGAAGCTTAAGTGTTGGTTCATGAAATGTGACCATTAACAAAGTCCTATTTGCTTAACCTAGGTGTTGCTATAAGTTTGTGTGACTCACATCCACCAAGTACCCGTGTCCACCAATGATCATATGCATAGACACATGGAGACATGAAATAACGAGAAAAGTTGCATATGTTTAAGAAACATGCGATAACAAGCAAACGTTGCAGATGTTTCAATCCAATGTTTTAGTTGTAAATGCTTGTTTATGAATGCTTGATGATCATGCTCATGTTATGCAAGTCAAGTTATGCAAGGCTAACACCCGAGGTGTTACATAAATCATGTGTCATCGCGTGTTAGACCACATCTGATCATAGCACACAGCAAAACTACAAATATTTACTTATTGGTCATATTTCGCACCGATAGTTGGCGTCGTTCGTGGGGATGTCCACCACCAGGACTCCATGGCTCACCGGTGGCTGCTCTACCTTTGGCCTGGCCATGGCTCCTCCAGCCCCCTCCAGCTCTGACCAGGCGGGTGAACCGTGCGCTCCTTCGTCGGGCGAGATAGGGAGCCCAGCTTCCCTCCTCTCCTCCTCCACAACCAGCGAGGGAGGGACCACAAGAGTCACCTCCGACCCGGCCTCTGCCATCACCATGGGGATCACCGCCATCACAGCCACCACTGTGCTCACGACCGATCACACCGCCACCAGCCTGCTTCCACCTTCGCTAGCCGCAACCCACCGTAGGCTGGTCTCCACTCTTCTCGCACAAGAGGTGGAGAGATCCCTAGTCCTACAGGCTCCTGGCCACTACCGCACAAGTGCAGGTTAGTCACGCTCAAAAACTCAACTATAAGAACAAAGGGAAGCATGAATACATACCCAGACAAAAGCGGTAGAACCTTGATGCCCCGACCGGTTGACAACGAGCCGACCGGACGAGGATCACTCGGGGGTCGTGAGCCGTACCCCTTCAGATCGACCGAGGGTGGGGGCGACCCGGCTGGTCCCCATTCGGCCAACGAACGGCCATGGCCGCCAGCTCATGGTGAAACCACCGGAGCAACTGGCGGGGCCCGTTGGGGGTCGCGCACACGCATCGACCCCGAAGACACAGGGGAACGATCACGTCCCCTGACCGACCGGCATGCTCCGCCACACTCGGAGCAGGGGGTTGCGAAGCCAACGATGCCTCAGAAGGGCACGGCGACCGCGCCTGCTTCGCCTCCCGTTCGTAGGTGTCATCCTCGCCCGTGGCGTGTTTCCTTGACTTAGGAGCATCACCGCGCATCTCCGTACCGCGCTCGCCGTCGACAGGCACAACTGCATGCTCACGGTGCTCCACCAAGGTCACAACATCGCCCCTGTCTCCCTTGTCCTCCGAGGAACTCGCGTCATCACCTGTCTCTATGGGCTCCTCTGACTCGAGCTCTGCCTCCACGTCGCTCCGGCTCTCGCCACCATGGACTCATTGGTTGGTCTCCTTCTCCTTATCAAACCTCCTCCAGACCATCTTGGTTTTCTTCTTCTTCTTAGCAAGTGCGGCCCCCTCTAGGTGGCTTGCCTAGCCACGCCTTCTGTCCCTCTCGAAAGATGAAGCCAGGATTTATACACCACGAGCCCCTGTGAAACAGGCGGCTTAAAATCGATCTAAAGATCAAAACAGAAAGGAAAAAAGGTCATGGGAAAGGAGTATACCAGATCGGACAGCTTCGCGGCATGGAGAGGTCCGGGCATCCCTTCGAGGGACTCATATTTTCCCCCCAACTGTAGCACCTGATCAAGATAACTCTAGACTTCATCACTTGACAACTCCTCCGGCGACGCGCGGTCGGGATCCATCGGGCCAGAGTATTCCCACATAGGTCGCGTTCTCTCCGCTAATGGGCTGACCCGACGGCAGAAGAAGGTATGGAAGACCCACAACCCATTGAGGCCATGCCGCATGAGCCTCCGAAGCTCCATCTCAATGATCTCCAGCTTGTTTTGCCGATGGGCAGGACCCCACAACCAACTTTCCCTCCTCTCCAGCCTCTCCCTGGTGAACGTCAGGAATGGCACCTTCGTTGGGTTCCTGATGTAGAACCACTCACCATGCCATCCCTGGTTGGAGTCACTAGGGGAGTACGATGGGTAGGGGACCGATGGCTTAGGCTACTTCTACAGAGCAAACCCGCCGACCATAGTGATTATGGGCGGTTTCCCCTCGGACAGGGCCCACCCACTGAAGATCCACCAGAAGAGCTCCACATGTGGCTCCATCCCGAGGAAGACCTCGTAGGCGGTGATGAAACTGGTGATGTGCAGCACCCCAGTTGGGTTGAGGTGCTGCAACTCTAGGCCCCACTTGTTGAGGAGCCCGCGCAGGAACCAGTGCATGGGGTACCCGAGCCCATTCTCGTGGAAGGCAAGGAAGGAGACGACCTCGTCGTCCCAGGGTTGTGGAACAACCTCCCCCAGCACGGGAGGCCTCTAATACGCCACTTCCTTTCGATGCGAGCAGCCTCTTCTTGGCGAAGGCGGCCAGCACCTCCTCATCCACGTTGGAAGGCCTCCAGCTCGACATCACACCTCAGATTTATGAACGAATTTGTGAGTTTTTCCTCTTCCTCTCTCTGCCCTCCTCTCTCCTAGAAACCGCCATGGCACACGAACAGGCTTGGCAAAAAGAAGGAAGGAGAAACGGCAGCGGTTGAAGAAAGGCGAAAGAACGGGAGAAAAACCCTCTCCCTTCCCCCTATTTAATGCGGAAAGGCATGCGACGGGACGTGGCCCTGGCTGACGGGACGCGGCCTGCCCGATGGGACATCGCCTATCTAACTGGATGTGACCTAGGCGGGGCCCACCACTACCACAACCCGAGCATGGGAAATGAGGCGCAACCACATGCAAATGACCCTCCGCCTTCCCAGGCAGGGTTTGGAGGGGCCCACCGACAGAATCTCCATCGAGGAGAGGCCAGCGGATCACCCAAGTCGATCGGACGGCTCGGACGGCTGCCGAGAGACGGGTAATGAGCTATGGGATGCCCCATGCGGGTTATGCCGACTCCATCACGAACGACAGACCTGGATTTCACTCGGACATATCCGATAGGAGCTCCCCGAACCTGTCACTCCAGCCATCGAGGTAACTTTACCAACCCCTGTTTTCCTTTTCCAGTGCATGAGCATTCATTCATCCATTCTCATGCATGCATTCATACATTTAGTCATACATTCATCCCATACATCCAAGCATTGCATATGCAATTGTTGCATCACAATGCTTCACGTCGTGTCACAAAGCAGTAGTCGTCTCATTTGATATGAGATGCGATCGACCGGGGTTCGAAGGCCGGTCCACGAAGGGCTCGAGGTCACCTCGCGTCAAACAGAGCTAGGGGAGAAAATGTAGATGAGCCCCAGCAGCCCTCGCCCGACCTACTCAAGAGCGGATAGGGTCATCTCAACCTTCTCGTTCAATCCTGACCTCGAGCCATGCCCACAGAATCTCCATCAAGGGGAGGCCCGCGGGCCACTTGAGTTAGTCTCCGAAACGGCTCAGGCATCTGTCGGGGAGGTGGCTTAAGGAGCAGTGGAATGCCACATAAGGGTGAAAGGTCCTAATATGTCTAGAGAGGGGTGAATAGCCTATTTAAAATCTACAAACCAACTAGAACAATTTGATTAGTATGACAAATAGCAAAAAGCAAACTTGCTCTAGCTCTACCAGGGTTGCAAGCCACCTATCCACCAATTCTAGTTACTATGATCACTAGACACACAATTTACTAAGTCACTACTCACTAAGAGCTCTCACACTTGCTACACTAAAGAGCTCCACTAGATGAACTTAAGCTATAAAGCAAGCTCTCAATTCTAGCTACACTAAAGAGCTTGCTACAACTAGTTTACGAGAATGTAAATGAGTAAGTAAGGTGATTATACTACCGCATAGAGGAGTGAACCAATCACAAGATGAATACTAATTCAATCACCGGGAGAATACCAAAGGGCAAGAGACAACCAATTTTTCTCCCGAGGTTCATGTGCTTGCCATCATGCTAGTCCCCATTGTGTCAACCAACACTTGGTGGTTCGGCGGCTAAGAGGTGTTGCATGAACCTCATCCACACAATTGGACACCGCAAGAACCTACCCACAAGTGAGGTAACTCAATGACATGAGCAATCCACTAGAGTTACCTTTTGGCGCTCCATCGAGGATGGCACAAGTCCCCTCACAATCACCGGAAGATGGCCACGAACAATCACCAACTCATGCCAATCCTTCTCTGCTGCACCAAGCCATCTAGGTGGCGGCAACCACCAAGAGCAACAAGTGAATTCGGTAGCGAAACATGAACACCAAGTGCCTCTAGATGCAATCACTCAAGCAACGCACTTGGATTCTCTTCCAATCTCACAAAGATGATGAATCAATGATGGAGATGAGTGGGAGGGCTTTGGCTAAGCTCATAAGGTTGCTATGTCAATGCAAATGGCCAAGAGAGTGAGCTAGAGCCGGACAAACGATATTTATAGACACCCCAAACAATAGAGCCATTGGCTCAATTATTGGGCTGACTGCGGGATGATTAGACGCGCAGGTCGTGTGCATCAGACGCGTCCAGTTGTAGCCAGACCGTCATGTGTCTCTTTTCAAATGTTTAGCCATTCGCGCCCAACGGTTATCTCTATGCATAGTAATATTAGTAATCAGACGTGCTATTAGAAAATGACCGGACGTGGGAGACGTAGCATTTGGTTGAGTCCAGAGAGCTCCCAGAGCCGCTCTGGGCTGATCGGACGCGTTCGGTCATACCGGACCGGATGCTCCCAGTGTCCGATCAATTATAGCACTGAAACCCGAGACTTGCTGGTTCACACCGGACGCGTTCGGTGTGGCGACCGGACGCATCCGGTCGTAGCGTTTGGTCGCTGTCTGCAATCCTGCTTTAGGATATATCACTTTGACCTGACGCTGAACAGTAACACGTCAGCGTCCGGTCACTCCCCTGAGCCAGAGTTCGGTCACTTTCACTTAGTCGCTCACCTCGGGTCTAAATATCGGACACGTCTGGTAGCCACACCGGACGCGTCCGGTCACTCCTGTCTAACTACCCAAAGTCTGGATAAAATACCGAACGTGTCAGGTAGCCACACTGGACGTGTCCGGTCACTCTGTGACCAGCGCGACTAACTCTTTTTCAACTCTATCTTCTTTACCTTTGCTTAAATGTGCCAACCACCAAGTGTGTCACCTTATGCACATGTGTTAGCATATTTTCACAAATGTTTTCAAGGGTGTTAGCACTCCACTAGATCCTAAATGCATATGCAATGAGTTAGAGCATCTAGTGGAACTTTGATAACCACATTTTGATACGAGTTTCACCCCTCTTAATAGTACGGCTATCGATCCTAAATGTGATCACACTCTCTAAGTGTCTCGATCACTAAACCAAAAAGCTCCTACCAATTTCACCTTTGCCTTGAGCCTTTTGTTTTTCTCTTTCTTCTTTTCCAACTTCAAGCACTTGATCATCACCATGGCATCACCATCATCATGTCATGATCTTCATTTTGCTTCACCACTTGGAGTAGTGCTACCTATCTTAGAATCACTTTGATAAACTAGGTTAGCACTTAGGGTTTCATCAATTCACCAAAACCAAACTAGAGCTTTCAGAGGGCTATGCCGACCCTGTACGAACGACGGACCCGGATTCCACTCGAACATGCCTGTTAGTGAGCTCACCAAGCGCGTCACTCGAGCCATCGAGGCAAGCGACGTTAGCTCAACTCCTCCTGTTGCGGAAACCGTGGACGGGGTGACGCATGAAACTCGACCGACCCCTACCAAGCCCAATGGGCTCGGGGGCTCAGGCCACCCGACCCCGACTCAGGAATCTAACCGACTGCGCTGGTCGTGGGCGGGACGAACACGGGCGAACACCCCGACCGTCAAGAACACAAGAGTATATGGCCCTAGAAAAGAGTACTAAGGTGCTCAGCCTCCGATCGACTCACAAGTCGGCCACAGGCTCAGGGGTACACCCACCGGGTGCGCTCGCGCGCACCCGGTAGAAGATGGATTACCGACGAGTTCCCCCCTTTAGGGGCTGGGCGTCTATGTTTACTCGGCGCGCCTCCGTGGCCTTCGCCAGTCCCCTCATCAGGGGCTGGGTGCCAATATCCCCTCGGCGCGCCTCCGCGGCCTTCGCCAGTCCTCCCTGTGGAGGCTGGGCGCCTAAATCCTACTTGGTTACCCTACGTGGTACAACAAACCAAGGGGGAAAAGATCGAAGTTCCAATAAACAACCCGCCTCCATGGCGCAATGGGCATAGGAATTACAAAGCAAATACAAGCTTTCATTAAACTAAAAACATAAGCCCCAGGCTTTTACAATAACATGCAAAGCATGTGTGAACAACCCCGGGACTACTCTGCACCTTGGGGCATGAAGCGGAACAAGGGAGCCAAGATCCTTGTTCTCCCACTACAATGCTCTCCTCCCTCTCTCCGTCCTCTGATCCAGAATCCGGGACAGGGGCCCGTTCGAGACGGACGATGCTCTCTCCTTACGGGAGATCTTCTAGCATCGTACTCCTGTGTGCTCTCAAAAATGGCAACTCAATAGCCCCTTTACAGCTTTACAAAAGCCCCAAAGGGGCTCGGGGGCTCCTATCGAGTTCATAAACCCGAGGTCCCCAATGGACCCACTTCCTTGCAATACTTGGCCTAGCAGGCAGCGCAGCGACAGCGTGTGTCTGGGCTGGCCCAGATACACACTGATAGGCCGAGACCACGATTCGGTCTCTGACCGGCACCTCTAGGCAAGAGACCTGGTCAGAGCCCCAACCGAAAGGCCTGGCTGTGGTGGGACCACAGTCCGACTCCGACCCCGTTCCTCCGACCGGGGATATGTCGGACCTTTGCTCGCCTCTCTTTCCCGACCGACATGGCCAGGGCCGATAGGGAACGACCGACTAGGATGCCTGCTCAGTGTGGGCCCAGGGATCAGGCGGACCAAATAAAGTAAGGTGCTTAAGTCAACCATAATACCAAGGACCGTACCCTGACATGCCCTACGCACCTACAGGACGGTGCCGCCAGGCCATGTTAGACGAATACTATACAACCTTTCAGACGTGTCAGAACACAAACAGTATTGTGGGCACCATCGTTTGGTGTCCCTGGCGAACACTGTGCAGCCTGCCAGGTCATGAACAGTAAGGTGGGCGAGCACTATGCAGCCTATCAGATACAGCAGGTCATGAACAGTAAGGTGGGCGATGGCGTACCGTACCCGATGGCGTGGGCAACAATACTAGGTAGTGTAAGGAAAATGGACCCTAGGCCCATTTACTTTGGATTTTGGTATTTGATGACCAACACAACCAAATTGGACTAATGAATTTGTAAGTGATTGTTTTGTAGTCCAATAGGGTGCAAGACGTGACTTGGACGAAGGTGACGTGATGATCCGATGATCAACACCATAAGCAAGACCCTAGGAGAATAAGAGAAGACCCAATATATCAAAGCAAAGTCCAAGCATGAAGATAGGAACCGAGCCGTACGCAAGATCATGAAGAAACGAGCTCATAGAGGTGACCGGACGCTGGACCGGACGCTAGAGGAAAGCAACCGGACGCTCTAATCAAGAGGCTCGGCAATAGGCATCAGCAGCAGCGACCGGACGCTGGACCAGACGCTGGCGGCAAATCGACCGGACGTAGGACTACAGAGTCCGGTCGAGTACAGAGAGGTTCCAGAGCGGCGAAATTGCGACCGGACGCGTCAGGTGGCATGTGGCCGGATGCTGACAGCGTTTGATCAGTTGATCGTAGCTCTACCGGTCATCGTAGCTCTAACAGTCAGGACGACCGGACGCGTCCGATCAGGACGTGCTTAGCGTCTGGTCAGTAGCAGAAAAGCAGGATTTCGTCCCAACGGCTACTTTCTTAGTGGAGCTTATAAATAGACCCCCAACCGGCCATTTGGAGTGTGTGGAGCTGAGGAAACATATCAAGGGTGTTGATACACCATTTTAGTGATCTTCACTTGCATAGTGCTTAGTGATTCATTAGGTGATTAGCGTAGGTGCTTTGCGAAGTGCTTAGGTTGATTAGACCACCGCTTATGTGCTTGCTCTAGGTTTAGGCCTAGTGTTTAGTGAGGTTTGCATACCTCTTACCATTCGGTGCTTGCACGCACCATTGTTGTATATTGGAGGGGCTTGTAGTCTTGTGAGATCACACCAACTGTGTTTGTAGTGTGGCCACCACCGTGTACCGGAGGGAACAAGGCCCGCGGCATTTCGGCCGGAAGTTTGATAGTGAAGACGGTGGGGAGCATCCGGGAGAGGCTTACCGGAAGGCACGTCAGAGACCCACTTGCACGTGGGGAAGGCCCGAGGCTATCCATGGAGTTACCCGACCGGGAGCTTGGCCCTTGCGAGGGGCTCCAACGATGACTAGGGGGAAGCATGCGCGCTTCTCGATACCTCGGTAAAAATACCGAAGTCATCGACGGGAGTTTGCATATCTCTACCTTGCTCTTTAGCTTCTGCATTTACATTGATTACATTACTCCTTTTATGGTAGAGATAGCAATACACTAGGAAAACCGTAGTTGCACATTTAGATAGTTTATCTTCTACATAGATTTTGCTAGGGTTAGAAAAAGAGGCCATAGTTTAGAGTTAGAATTTTAAGTTGCCTATTTCACCCCCCTCTTAGCTGTCACGGTCCCCTAGAAGTGGTATCAGAGCCGGTTGGCTCAATTTGGACCTTTGGCTTAACCGCCGTTGAGCCGGCACCATTTAGAGTGGTTGGGATGGATACCTCTTGGCCTCCACACTTTGACGGCACTAACTTCCCCTATTATAAAGCTAGAATGGCTTGCTACCTTGAGGCGGTTGATTTAGGAGTTTGGAGAGTCACTCATGATGGGATGAAACCTATTAAGAATCCCGATAAACCCACAAAGAGTGAAGAAAAGGAAATACATTTCAATGCTAGAGCTAAGAATTGCTTGTTTAAATCTTTTAGCATGGATGTGTTTAACCAAGTGTTCACTTTAAATACGGCACATGAAATTTGATTAAAACTCCAAGAGCTCCATGACGGCACATCTAATGTCCGTGAGCAAAAACATTGTCTAGCGAAACAAAATTATGATTCATTTATAATGAATGATGATGAGCTTGTTCGTGATATGTATTCTTATTTGAATCTAATTATCAATGAGCTCCATTCAATAGGATTAACAAAGCTAGATGATGCGGACATCGTGAGAAAGATCATCTCCATGCCACCACAAAAAAATATGCAAGAATCATCACCATCCTTCACAACATGGAGAACTTGAGCACCATGACCCCACAACCATAGTCATTGGCAAGATAGTGGCATCTGAAATATCATGCAAGATGGGTCAAGAAGAAGTCTCTTCATCAAGCAAAGGCAAAGCTCTCGCATGTAGCGAAAAAAAGAAGATGAAGGGCAAGCAAGTTGAGACAAGCTCAAGCTCAAGCTCCTCAAGTGAAGATGAAGAAGAAGATGAGGATGATGATGATGATGATGATGATTCAAGCAAAGATGATGAATCCTCCTCCTCCACCTCCGACCTTGATGAAGAATCAATCAAACTAATCAACAAGGTGGAGAAGATGATCCAAAGGCTCAATGTCAAGGGTGTACCCATCCAAATCCAAGATCTCATTTTCACCAATCAAAGAAATGAGCAAAGAAAGAGAGGATGCTATGGATGCGGCGAGTTAGGGCACTTTATGAAAGTTTGTCCAAACAAGCCCACACCCAAGACAAAGAAGAAGGCATGCAAGAACCAAGCCCTCACATCAATAAGGTCATGGGATGATTCTTCAAGTGAAGAAGAACACCATCAGATGAGGCGAGGGCGCAAGCACTCATCATCAAGCTCTTCTCGTATGTGCCTTATGGCATGAGGTAACAAAAGCTCATCCTCTAGTGAGAGTGATAGTGATGATGAAATGTCTTCTTATGATGAAATTGTGCAAAAAAATCTTAATTATGCTAAAGTTTGCACTAGTCAACAAAAGAAGCTCGAAAAATTAAAACAAAAGCTAGATAGTTCACAAGAAGCATACAAAACTTTGCTTGAAAAATATGAGAATTTTGCTAATCTCAATGTTGAACTATCTACTAAAATTGAGAAACTTAAGGCTAGTGCAACAACAGATGCATGCACAATCAATGATGAGCAACTTGTAAAGAAAAATGAAAAATTAAAAGAAAAGTTAGCTAGCTCACAAGATGCTTATAAAAGTTTGCTTGCTAAAATGAAAACCATGTGCAAACATTGTGATGAGCTAACTAATAAAGTTGTTAATCTTGAAGCCATTAGTTCAACCCCCACCAAGGCATCTAAAAAGAAAAGTTCTATCTTTAACATGTCTAAAAAGGATGCCTCTACTTCTTGTAATGATTTATGTTTAGTTGTGCAACCAAGTTTGTGTTGAGAAAGTTGTTGTAGATACATGCACACAAGAGGTTGCAAAGAAGAATGAGCAACTCAAGCAAGAAGTAGCTCGCCTCACCAAGGACTTGACTCAAGTGAAAGGCAAGGCGATGCAAGCCCAACTTCATCAAGATAACACCGTCAAGGGAGTGAAGAAGCTTGATGAAGGATAAACCGTGGTTTTCTACATGTGCCACAAGGAAGGTCACAAGTCCTATGAGTGCAAGGTAAAAAATGGGGGAGGAGCAAAGAAGAAAGAGAAAAACAAAAAGCAAACAAGCAAGCTCTCCAACACCTACACCGACAAGGTGGACAAGAAGGCCTCCACACCTTATCTTTTGAAGAAGAAGAAGAATGACAAGGTGGTGGCCATCAAGGTGAACAAGCAAGCCAACAATGGGGTCAAACGCTTTTGGGTGCCAAAGGAAATCATTTCAAATATGAAGAGCACCAAGAAGGTTTGGATCCCGAAAGGGAAGTGAGGAGTCCATTTGGATATCGAGGAATTTGGAGACTTGGCAAAGTATGGGTGCATTTCATGGAGTGCATCATGATGGACACGATCATTGCCAAGTGGGTTAGTGAATACTATGGACCCAAATTCCCCCTCCCATGTTAGGTAACTAGATTCAATTTTCTCCTAGTATCAATTTGCATTTCCTACAAGTGGTATTTCTTGCAAATTGGTATCTTTAAGCATCTAGTTACTTTTCATGCCTATGTTTGCATTTGCATACTTATATCTTTTGTCATGCATACACTAGGTATATCTTATAGTAGGCTTGCTCGGTTTTATTCTTAACCCTTGGAGCAAACCTACATGGTTAAAATTGTTTAGGAGCATGGCACATAGCTTGTCTTTCGATTGTTCATCTAATATGTGCCAAAGTCCAAATTGTAGATAATTTCTCCCGAATATCATCTTCAAAAATGATTCTCACATTCATGTGATGTCATCTTTCAAGTGGTATTAATTGATTCTAAAATCAATGTGCATGTTTCCTACAAGTATTCCATACTTGTGTGCACAAATTTAGGGGGAGATTACTCTACAAGTTGAATGCTTTGAGACTAACATCTTTTCAAGCTTATCATGTGTGTAGTAGTCTCATTGCAAGGAAAATGGAGTCCCCGGAGTTAAGCATCATACTTAAAAAATCCACCACCTATTGCAAGTGGTAGAAATCAAATTGATTTCCACATGTGGTATTTCTAACCGATATCATCATGTTGATTTCATTTTGATAGTTATATGCTCTCTCCATACATTATATAAATTAAATTCCCTTGTGCAAAATTATGCCAATTATGCATATGCTATGCCTTCTACCATATGTATGCATATATTTAGGGGGAGCTTAATCTATATAATGTGAGAGTCAAATTTTGTGACCTATTCCACTCTACATACAAAGGTTCACAAAGTTTGACCCTCCCTTGTGCTACTAATGTCTTCCTTTTCAGTGTTTGATTCCAAAGGGGGAGAATTTAGAGGACCAAAAGCAAGCATTAATTTGTAGAACCATAAGCTAGATCCTAATAATTTACAAGTTGTAATGGTCTACAAGTGGTGTCCACAAGTGGTAATGGTCCGAGAAAGAGAGGATAGTGGATTATGGATTGCCTATGTAATGGGGAGAATTTGTAGGAAGCAAGGCTTAAATCCATAATGCCACATGGGGACATTTGTAAGGGCAAGATAAGTGTTCACGTGGTATCTTCTAGTTTTACAAGTAGTATCTTTTAGCATCAAATAACCTTGCCCCTTGCATTGCATCCTAGCAAGTAGATAGCTTTTAAATTGCAAAATTTTATTATTTGCTTGCTTTGGTCGTGTTGTCATCAATCACCAAAAAGGGGAAGATTGTAAGAAAAATGGACCCTAGGCCCATTTACTTTGGATTTTGGTGTTTGATGACCAACACAACCAAATTGGACTAATGAATTTGTAAGTGATTGTTTTATAATCCAATAGGGTGCAAGACGTGACTTGGACGAAGGCGACGTGATGATCCGATGATCAACACCATAAGCAAGACCCTAGGAGCACAAGATAAGACCCAAGATATCAAAGCAAAGTTCAAGCACGAAGATAGGAACCGAGCCATACGCAAGATCGTGAATTTACGAGCTCACAGAGGTTACCGGACGCTGGAGGAAAGCAACTGGACGCTCCGATCAAGAGGCTCGGCAATAGGCGTCAGCAGCAGCGACCGGACGCTGGACCGGACGCTGGCGGCAAATCAACCGGACGTAGGACTGTAGAGTCCGGTCGAGTACAGAGAGGTTCCAGAGCTGCGAAATTGCGACCGGACGTGTCCGGTGGCATGTGACTGGACGCTGGCAGCGTCCGATCAGTTGATCGCGGCTCTAACGGTCGGGACGACCGGACGTGTCCGGGCAGGACGTGATCAGCTTCCGGTCAGTAACAGAAAAGCGGGATTTCGTCCCAACAGCTACTTTCTCAGTGGGGCTTATAAATAGACCCCCAATCGGCCATTTGGAGTGTGTGGAGCTGAGGAAACATATCAAGGGTGTTGATACACCATTTTAGTGATCTCCACTTGCATAGTGCTTAGTGATTCATTAGGTGATTAGCGTAGGTGCTTTGCGAAGTGCTTAGGTTGATTAGACCACCGCTTATGCGCTTGCTCTAGGTTTAGGCCTAGTGTTTAGTGAGGTTTGCATACCTCTTATCATTTGGTGCTTGCACGCACCATTGTTGTACATCAGAGGGGCTTGTAGTCTTGTGAGATCACACCAACCGTGTTTGTGGTGTGGCTGCCACCGTGTACCAGAGGAAACAAGGCCCGTGGCGTTTCGACTGGAAGCTTGATAGTGAAGACGGCGGGGAGCATCCGGGAGAGGCTTGTCAGAAGGCACGTCGGAGACCCACTTGTGCGTGGGGAAAGCCCGAGGCTATCCACGAAGTTACCTGACCAGGAGCTTGGCCCTTGCGAGGGATTCCTTGAGAGGGGCTCCAACGAGAACTAGGGGGAAGCTTGCGCGCTTCTCGATACCTCGATAAAAATACCGGAGTCGTCGATGTGAGTTTGCACATCTCTACCTTACTCTTTAGCTTCCGCATTTACATTGATTGCATTACTCCTTTTACGGTAGAGATAACAATACACTAGCAAAACCGTAATTGCACATTTAGATAGTTTATCTTTTGCATAGGTTTTGCTAGGGTTAGAAAAAGAGGCCATAGTTTAGAGTTAGAATTTTAAGTTGCTTAATTCACCCCCCCCTCTTAGGCGTCATGGTCCCTTATAGGTAGCACACGTACACATTCTCTCCCTTTCCGTTTTTGACTTGTAAGGCCATCCCCTTCATCTATAAAAGGAGATGTGCTCTCTCCTAAAAGGACGACGGCTAAACAACTCAATAGCTCTAGAGCTTGATAGCTATACAGTCTACACGCTCTCAATAGTTGATAAGCTTGGACACAGAGAGCATACGCTCCAATACTTAGTGCACGTTTGAGCATCCGTCACTCTCTTCCACTCGATTCAGAGTTTGACCGGGCCTCTAACAACCCCCTTCTTATTCCTTACTCGTTTGTAACCTCACAACAAACTTCGAGCACCTGGGCTTAGGAATAAAGTCACCGACCGACTGAAACTGGATGTAGGACACGTTGCCTGAACCAGTATAAATCATGTGTTATCGCGTGCTAGGCCACATCCGATCATAGCGCACGGTAAAACTATAAATATTTACTTATTGGTCACATTTCGCACCGACAATAGACGATAAGAAAGATAACACAAAGACTGATGGTAAATAACATAGATGCTATTGCAGATCGATTCAGAGGGATCAAACAAGCAAAGCACTTTATTTTCAATTAACTAGCTTATTAGAGAGTGTGTTCCGGGGACAAATTAATGTTTGATAGGCAATAATAAAAATAAAAGAGAGGAAGAAAATATTAGAACCTAATTTTTATTTATATAAGATACTCTTAGAGATTAATATGGAGTAAGAATAGAAAATTATACTATAAATAGTACTATTAACTAGCTAATTAGATAATTATGTAACTAATTTGGGGGCGTATTCTGGGAGCTGTGGGAAGGTTGGGGGTGCCAGCCCCGCTTCCCTCCGCCACTGGTCCGATGTCCACACGCTGCGCCCACTCTCTGTGTCACCTGTGCTGCGCCCACCCGCTCTCTATGCCACCGCCGCCCGTGCCACCCCCACCTGGGCCTCCATGCGCCGCCGCCATGCTTCGCGTTGCCAGCGAGCTCACCGGTGACCTCCACCTGCCACCCACCCGCCCTCTGTGCGCACCGCCGCCCATGCTGCCCCACACCCGCCCTTCGTGCGTCACCCCAACTCCGCTTTGTCGGTGAGCTCCATGCCGCTGGTGAGCACACTGGTGACCTCCACGCGCTCTATTTGCGAAGCAACACGAAGATGTTTGCGCTGAAAGAGCATGTTGCAAACGTTTTCGAGTGTTTCAGGTGCTTCAGAGGTATGTTGCAAGTGTTTTATATCGATGTTGTAAAAGTAAATCAGGATGTTGCACATGTTTCAATGACAAAATACGCATGTTGTAAGCTTATGTTTCAAGTGTTTTAGGTGTTCATATGTTGCAAATGTTTTTTCTGGATGTTTCAAAAGTAGATTTTGGTGTTGCATATGTTACAATGGCTATACACGCATGTTTCAAGTGTTTCATCTGTTTTAGACATATGTTGCACATGTTTTATCTGGATGTTTCGACATATGTTGCAAATGTTTTATCTGGATGTTTCAAAAGGAGATATGGTATCACACAAGTTGCTATGGGTATATACACATGTTTCAAGCGCATATTTCAAGTGTTTTATCTGTTTCAGACGTATGCTGCAAGTGTTTCATTTTGGATGTGTTAAAAGTAGATCTCGGGGAAGCACATCAGCCGTGGGTCAACATGCCGCTGTGGGTCACCACTCACGCCGTTGGTGCTGTTGCTGCATGAATGCGGGCGCGTGAAACGAAGCAAACTCGGGGTGGTCTCCGCGCATGCGTGGGCCTGCGCGGCCTCCGAAACGGGATGGATGCGGGGCGAGGGAGCTACGTGCGTCACGCGCGGGCGTGGGAGCACCATCCAACTCTAGCGCCTCGGATCGGACGTCCAGACGCTAGAAGTGCGTTAAGAAAATGCCCACACGATTTTGGTTGCTAATAACGGTTTTTTTAATGTGAATGAAAATTAAGTACAGCAAACTCGTAGTAGTAGTGTGTGTAGTAGCGAAGGAACATTAATGAACGCCTAATCAAACAGTTTAAGTCCTACTCCTTCATCCTCGCAGGCCGTGACGTGCTGGGCGAGATCCTCCTTTGCCACGGCGTTCGCCTGGCACTCCATGCGGACCGGCCTGTGTTGGCACGGCTCCATGGTCACCATCCGCACGCACGGCGGCTCGGGAACCCTGTGCTGACGCGCGGGGTGCAGCATCGTCGGGCGCAGGCCCGCGAGGCTGCCGCTTATGTACCCGAACGTGGAGGTCCCCGACGTGAGCAGCACCTCGGAGAAGCTGAGCAGGTAGATCTCCGCGAGCGCCTTCTGGTTGTGCCCCCGTTGTCCGGTCACCTCCACCTTCGCATGGGTAGGCTGGAACACGCTGACCCTTACGCCGCCCTTGGCGGCGTGCTCGTAGTACCGCGACTTGAGCAACTCGTAGTAGTCCGCGTACAGAGACGCGATCAAGATGGCCGTGGAGCCAGCTGCTGCTGCTGCTGCACCGGAACCACTAGTGTTCGTCGTCGTCTTCGTGAGGTTTTCATCTTCAGTTTCTGGCAGTATTTGTTCCTGCCGGGAGAGGATCTGGCGATACATGTCGTCGGCCGAAATCCTGCCGAAGTTGAAGATCCTGATCTGTATGCCGATCCTCTGGTTCGCCTGAGCCAGGTACGAGTTGTAGTACCTCGTGACCAGGCCCCACACGGAGTATGTAGGGTGAAACAGGTAACGGGAGGGACAGGCTCTCCATCGCCGGGAACAGCCGGTGGAGCTCGCCGTGGAACTCCCCCATCGAGTACAGCGACGGCACGAAGTACTTGTCGCTGAAGACCAGCAGCCAGCTCACCTTGGCGAGCACGAGCTGGTCGGCGCCGCAGTAGAACAGGTTGTCTACGTCCCGCTCGTGGCACAGGTTCAGAAACACCCACGGTAGCACGGACTGCGCCGTCGCGTTCGCCGGTCGTCGTTCACGACGATCTTCTTGGCGAGGAGGTTCTTGTACGACTGCTCGGGGTTCACCCCGAGGTCGGACAGGTTGGCGACGGGGAAGTCCGGCGGGAGCACCCACGTGGCGTCCGGGAACGGCTCGCAGAACAGGTCGGCGAAGTCGGCGGGGACGTGCACCAGCATGACGCGGTCGGAGAGGAGCGCGTAGAGGAAGGAGCTCACCAGGGACAGCATGCGGTTGCCGAGGCCGTTGTAGGGGAGCCAGACGAGGTAGTTGCACTCCGTGCTGGCGCCGCCGCCGCCGCCGGAGCCGGAGCGGAGCCGCTCGATGGACTTGGCGTAGAGCGGCGTGCCGGGGCCGCACTTCTTGTGCCGCGCCTCGTAGGCGCGCAGCTTGCGCAGGAGGTACGCGGACGGCGCGTAAGGGGAGTACTTGAAATACTGCGCGGAGTCGAACCGGCTCAGGCACGAGCCGCGGTCGAAGCCGCCGCGCACCAGCAGCCCGCCGAGGAGCTCGTCGGCCTTGGTTGCACTTGCACCACCGGTCGTCGTCCTAGCATCAGACGCTTCCAAGGAACCTGCATGGAGAGTCGCGAGACATGAAAAATTGTGACGTGGATATGAGGACTGTTGAGGAAGTACCTTCAGTCATGGCGGCAGCGCTCTGCCAAGCTCGTGACACGCTCTCCTGCCTGCTGGTCAAGAACACGAGGAAGGGCAGCGTCACCAGGCCGGCGGCGACGAGCACCGCGCCCGCCTTGCGCCACCTCCCGTCCTTCCCAAACCGCGTGGCAGCCCTCGCCGTCGGCCATGCCTCCGCCACCGGATCGCCCAGCTTATGCGGGCCTACAGCGTCACCCATCTTCATCACCTCTCGGCTCTCAGTCTCAGTGTGCACGAGCACGATCAGAATTGTCGTGCCGACGCTTAAATATCATTGTACACCAATTGCACTTGTTTTGGATTTGGACTTCATATCGGTTCGTTGGGGTGCTCTGTACGTCAGAGGTTGGAGTGACAGGGCCGTAAAGTTGCAGTTTTGGCTCATTTGGATCTAAAATACGAGATTTGGACTCGATGAACACACAGGCACACAGCTATGAGGTCGTTGACTTTGAACAATTGAGCAATGCTGCGATATAGTTCGGTGAAGATATGGCTGACACCGGCCCCTGCTCGGAAAACACTATTGCATTGCACCACTGTTGATTACTTGGAGATATAGCCATACGATTTTCCCCCATGTAAAGGAAAATAAATTATCGAGCGTCACGTAAGATGTTTTGCTGATATGGCATGCACAATTTTTTTTAAGGTAGGATGAACTTGGAGATATAGCTTAGACTCATCATCAATATCTAACACTAAAAGAATATGCTCACATTTTAGATTAGATCCATTCTCATCGATACAGTAATAACATAACAATTAATTATGTTAGGTTTCATAGAAAAACAACAATTCGATACAATGCATTCACTACTAGAGAACAGACTTTAGAACGATGTCCCAATTTAGCATTAGCCTCGGCATTTTTTTTGCCCCGGGACTAAATGACCCTTTAGTCCCAGTTCGTAATACCAACCGGGACTAAAGGTCCCTGCCCAACGGTCGTCCGCGGGGCAGGGATCTTTAGTCCCGGCTGGTATTACCAACCGGGACTAAAGCTTTTAGTCCCGGTTTGGGTGATACCCCGGGAATAAATATTAATCTTTAGTCCCGGTTTGGCCACCTAACCGGGACTAATTATGCCGGCCTATACACCGGCTCATTTCTTCCTCCCCGAGCCCGAGCCATTCCATTCAAACTCATTGCCTCTGTTCTTCAGCTTGTTGTTGTTCTTGCTCTCTCCCCCTCCATTGGTGTTGCTCTTCGATTTTGGAGGTAACAAACTTAATCCTCTTATGTTTTATCAGTAGCTTATTTCATTTTGCGATGTAGATGCATGTGTAACTTTATATGTTGGACTTTATTATGATTTTATATGTCATTTGTAGCTCAAAATCACATGATGATTTGCATATATGTTTGGATAAACAAAAGTTAAATTAGTTCATCAAAATCACGCCTCGCTCGTCCTTGCTGGAGCATGCGCCATCCTCGTCCCCGGCGGCTTACGTGATCTTAGAATTAATTTTTCCATGAAATGAAAAACTTAGAAAATAGTTAAAAAATTATAGAAAATCCGTACTAGTTGAACTTGCGGACCATATTCAGCTCGACGAGCATGTTCTCTGCCGAGCGGTAACGGACATTAAGGAGGAGCTTTGATTCTACGAGGGAGAGCGGCAACGGTCGTGGAAGACCGTGTTCTCTTCCTCGTAGAATCGGAGCTCTTCCTTGGCCAAGTACTGTGCCGTCCGGTGGAGAAATGCTCGCCGAGATGATCACGTAAGCAAGGTCAACTAGTACGGATGGTTATTTATTGAAACATGTTTTTAAGCTATAATTTGATGGATATTTGATAACTTCAGACCTACAAATGTCATCTACAAATGTTACTATCCTCGGCAACCTAAACGCCCGCGAGCTCGCCGATATCGAGCAGGTCACTTAGAATTTTTTTCCATGAAATGAAATACTTAGAAATCATGCCTTTTATTTTTTAGAATTAAATTTTTCATGAAATGAAAAACTTAGAAAATAGTTAGAAAATTATAGAAAATCCGTACTAGTTGAACTTGCGGACCGTGTTCATCTCGGCGAGCATGTTCTCTGCCGAGCGGTAACGGACGTCAAGGAGGAGCTTTGATTCTACGAGGGAGAGCAGCAACGGTTGTGGAAGACCGTGTTCCCTTTCTCGTAGAATCGGAGCTCTTCCTTGGCCAAGTACGGTGCCGTCTGGTGGAGAAATGCTCGCCGAGATGATCACGTAAGCAAGGTCAACTAGTACGGATGGTTATTGATTGAAACATGTTTTTGAGCTATGTGATTTCTATGTCATTTTTAGCTCAAAATCACATGATGATTTATAATAGTAAAATCACTTGATAGTTTGGTATTTTACTATTATACATAGTACATATTTCATGGTTTAGTTAGATAAATAAATAATTTTAGTTTTGTTTAAATATATTATTTTAGAAAATGTGAAATTTACACTAGTTTGCAAAAATAAGTATAGAAAGTAGATGACAACTGGTATCGGATCCTTGGCCTCTCGTCCGGTTGCGAAATGACTGAGGCCAGAACTCCCTCTCATTATCTGCGGCAAGTGTAAGCAGAAGATTGTGATGGAGTACCGAGTCAAGAGACAGGGACCCAACAAGGGTCGTGTTTTCTACAAGTGCCCGGATCGCGATATGAGTTTCTTATGCATTTGATTATTATGGCTAATTGACCTACTTTTCTTGAATATTTTTGACTAAATATTTTTTGGCTTTAATTTCAGTGGGAGGGCAATGGATGCGATGGTTGGTACTGGGAGGAAGATTATGCTACATACGTGCAGAATTCGGGTGCGCTTGAGGTAGTGGCTGCTGATGATGAGGCAGTGAGCCAGCAGGAGAAGCTTATTGATATTCAACAGAAGAATGATTTGTCTGTTTTAGTTGCGTACGATCACGAAATAATTATGTTACTGAAGTGTATTATAGTTTTAGTTTGTTTAGTGATAGTTGGGATTGCTTACGTTGTAGCCAGACTTAGTTAATTAATCAACCGTGTGTGTGTCATCTATGTTGTGTAATAAAATACTTAATTATGTTCAAGGTTTTTATAATTTGTCGTGTAATACAGATTATGTCACGCTATTGAATGTACAATGCCGATCGCCGCTCCCAAGACTTTATTGAGGGCGTGCACTATTTCTTAGGTGTGGCCGAGGCAAATAAGCGGGATGGTTTCATGTGCTGTCCATGTGCCATATGTAAGAATTTAAAGGAATATTCAAGCTCAATGAGTCTTCATTCACATTTGCTTAAGTCAGGTTTCATGTCAAACTATATATGTTGGACTAAGCATGGAGAAAGCGGGGTCATGATGGAAGAATGTGAAGGAGAAGATTTAGACATTGATGACATTATTGCTTAGTATGGTGCTTTTGATGATACTACAATGGGGAGAGATGAAGAAGAGGTAGCGGCAGAAGATGATCTCGGTGATGCTCTTGGCGATGCCATTCGTGATGCACAACAAGAATGCGAAAGTGAAAAAGAGAAAGTTAAGTTCGAGCGCATGCTTGAGGATCATAGGAAGTTGCTATACCCGACGGCCGAAGAGGGGCAAAAAAAGCTGGGTACAACACTGGAATTGCTACAGTGAAGACAAAGAATGGTGTATCCGACAAGGCATTTAGGAATTTATTGAACCTCATAAAGAAGATGCTTCCGAAGCTAAATGAATTGCCCACCACTACGTACGAAGCAAAAAAGGTTGTCTGCCCTTTGGGATTAAAAATCTAGAAGAGACATGCATGTCCTAATGACTGCATCCTCTACCATGGCAATGAATACGAGAATTTGGATGAATGCCCGGTATGTAAAGCAGCGCGGTATAAGATCAGGCGCGATGATCCTGGTGACGTCGAGGGTGAACAACGTCCTAGAAAGAAAATCCCTGCCAAGGATATGTGGTATGCTCCTATAATACCACGCTTAAAACGTTTGTTCAATGTCTTGTCAGCTTTGAGTTGATGTTCCCTCCATCCTTCTTTAATATCATGACACACCTCCTAGTTCATTTGGTGAAGGAGATTAGTATTCTTGGACCTGTGTTCTTACATAACATGTTCCCCTTCGAGAGGTTTATGGGAGTCTTGAAGAAATATGTGAAAGTCCGTTCTAAGCCTGAAGGAAGCATCGCCCAGGGCTATGTAAGAGAGGAGGTCATTGAGTTCTGTGTTGACTTTATTCCTGACCTTGCCCCGATTGGCGTTCCCGAATTGCGACACGAGGGGAGACTCAGTGGTAAAGGAACTTTAGGGAAGAAAACATATATTGGCATGGAAGACGATTATTTCAATAAAGCACACTACACAGTTCTTCAGAACTCATCATTGGTGCATCCGTACATCGAGATACATAAGGAGTTCTTACGATCCAAGTTTCTAGGGAAGACTGAAGCTTGGATTAGGCGTCAGCACAAAGAAAGTTTTAGTGGTTGGTTGCGAAAAGAATGTCAAGGCGATGACAATATTGATGAGCAACTGTATTTGTTGGCTAGGCAACCATCATGGCATATCCTCACGTACCAAGGGTACGAGATAAATGAGAATACATTTTACACAGTTGCCCAAGATAAAAGGAGCACCAATCAAAATAGTAGTGTTCGCATAGATGGCACAGATCCAAATGGGAATATACAAACATATTATGACCGCATAGAAGATATATGGGAACTAGACTACGCACCTAATTTTAAAGTCCCTTTGTTCCGGTGCCAATGGGTGAAGCTGACCGGAGGAGGGGTAACAGTCGACAAAGAGTATGGAATGACAACAGTGGACCTCAACAATATTGGGTACAAAGACGAACCATTCGTCCTTGCTGCCGATGTGAGTCAGATGTTCTATGTGAAAGACATATCTACAAAATCAAAGAGAGGAAAAAACGAAGACATCAACTCAATGATCAATGAGCCAAAGCACCACATAGTTCTTTCTGGGAAAATAAATATAGTGGGAATTGAAGACAAGTCAGACATGTCAGAAGATTATGAAAGAAATGTCCGAATTCCACCCTTCATAGTGAAGAAAGATCCAAGCATCATGTTAAATGATGAAGACACTCTATAGTTACGACAAGATCATAACCAAGGGTCATACGTCAAGAAAAAATTCACTGTTGTGCCCGCATGATACAACGATGCACTGTTGTGACATAGTTTTAGAAAGTCTATATGAGATTCAAGAATTTATGACTAGTGTTTGATAAAACTTTCTCAAATGGGAAAATGAGCTATGTAACAATTGTAGATCTTGCTGAGATGATCAAACTTGGTATTCAGAGATTTTTCATCTGAGGTCATTTAGTGTCTCATTTGAGCAAGTTTGACCAAGTCAAATTTGGTCAAATGAAAAAACAACACTTTGACTCTAGTATTATGAACTCTAAATGACTTCAAATTGAAAAGTTTTGAATACCAAGTTTGTTAAAATCATCAAGCTCTACAATTGTTGTTTTGGTCAACTTTCCATTTGAGATAGTTTGGATGGTTCAAATTTGTGATTTTTAAATTTTGATGCCTACAAACTAGTTTTCAAAACCCTAGATTGTCTCCAATTGAAAAGTTTTGAATACCAAGTTTGTTCAGCTCTTCAAGATCTACAATCCTTATATAGGTTATTTTTTCATTTGAGAAAGTTTGGACAAAATGTAGTTCAAATTTCACAAGTGTGTGACATAGTTTTAGAAAGTCTATATGAGATTCAAGAATTTGTAACTAGTGTTTGATAAAACTTTCTCAAATGGGAAAATGAGCTATGTAACAATTGTAGATCTTGCTGAGATGATCAAACTTGGTATTCAGAGATTTTTCATCTGAGGTCATTTAGTGTCTCATTTGAGCAGCTCATCAAGATCTACAATCCTTAATGAAAAAACAACACTTTGGCGGGCTGCAAAAATTTCAGGCCTTCAGTCCCAGCCTAGGCCAGGAACCGGGACTAAAGGGTGGGCGGAATTGCCTACCCAAAAATACCTTTAGTCCCGGCTGGTAACACCAACCGGGACTAAAGATCCTTTAGTCCCGGCTGGTAAGCCGAGCCGGGACTAAAGGGTTGGACCTTTAGTCCCGGTTCGGCTTACCAGCCGGGACTAAAGGATCTTTAGTCCCGGTTGGTGTTACAAGCCGGGACTAAAGGGTCCCGGCCTATATATATCGAACGGTTCCTCTGTTCATCTTCTACTTTTCGATCTACAACGTCGATCTCGTCGTCTCTGCCGCGCCCGCGCCGCCGTCGTCGTCTACCCCGCGCCCGGCGGCCATCGAGTCTCCGCCGTACGTCGTCCTCGCGCGGCTCTGCTCGGCCCCGTGGCCGGCCAGCACGCCCAGCCGCCATGGCCATCCATAGTCTGTTGCTAGCTATATAGCGCTCGGCCATATTTTTTTAGATACTTTTTTAGATAGTTTTTTTAGATAGTTTTTTTAGGTAGTGTTTGATATATATGTTAGATTAAAATGTATTAAATTTAATTAGTAGTTTATTCTTAGTTTTTTAGATAGTTTTTGATATATGTTAATTAGATTTAAATGTATTAAAATTTAATTAGTACTTTATTTAGATAGTTTTTTAGATAGTTTTTATTATAGTTTTTGATATATTTAGTAATTATTATTCTATCTCTCTCTCTATATGCGTTAGATTTAATTTTGATTTAGTAATTCTATCTATGTATATATGTTAGGTTTAATTAGATTTAGTAATTAATTCTATCTAGAGATTCTATATGTATACATATATATGTACTTAATTATTTCTATGTGTATATATACATGTAGTTAATTATTTTCATGTGTTGAGAGAGAGAGAAAATTGTATCTAGAGAGACATTCTATGTGTTATCACATGCATATCTAGAGATATATACATATGCACTTATTCTATGTGTTGAGAGAGAGAGAGAAAATTGTATCATTCTATGTGTATATATACATGTACTTATTTCCATGTTTTTGGATCGAAAGTGTTTTTTATTCGATTCCAAAGCCTATACCTTATTATTGTTTATCCTTATGAAATATTATGTGTTATTATATTTAATTGGATTTAGTAATTCTATATGTGTTATCACATGTACTTATGTTATGTGCCATAGTAATTCTATCTATGTGTTATCTTGAAGATACAAATGGCTGCTCCGGATGATAACTTGAATGATGACATAATGGCGAATATTATCAACGCCGGCACCAATGTGGATGTAGATGACACGAGTCAGTACTTTGCTGATTATGAGGATATCCTGAATATGCCGGTGGTTGAAGATCAACAAATTGTCGCGCAAGAAAATACTGGCGAGGTATATTCGATTATCTATCATCTCTTATAGATGCATGCGTACGTATATTTGTTGTTAATCGTTGTGTTTCTACTCATGTAGCCGGTCTCTGGATCTACATCAACCACCGACAAGAGTAGGAAAGTCTGAGGGCCAAAAAAGCCATTAGAGGGCCGTTTCATAATATCAGAATTCGACACCGACATCGGCAAACCATTGGGACCACATGCTCAGACATATGTCAATCAATGTGGGTTCATTGTAAGGGATAGGATCCCAGTTAGTGCTCGTGAATGGAAGCAGAAGATATCCGCTCCTAATGTTAGTTTTGTATCTGATCGTGACAAGAACCTAGCTTGAAGAGATATCACTCAGCATTTCACATTACAAGCAGATGATGCTTTGAAGGAGCTAGTGAGGGATTGGACAATGAAGAAGATGGCAACATTGTTCTAGAGTTGGAAGAAGACATTGTATAAAAAGTTTATCTTGAAGAATGAAACGCCGAATTTCAATGCTAAGGCATTTGTCAAGTTGGAGTCCCATTGGGATGACTTCGTACAATACAAAACATCTCAAGAGAGTGAGGAACGTGTGATGAGGAATCAGCAGAATGCCCGATAGAAGCAATACCATCATCGCATGGGATCAGGTGGTTATAGTAGTGCTATTCTCAAGTGGCAGAACCTAGAAGCAGAGATTATTGCCAAGGGAATCATACCTGAAACAATAGAGAAAAACTAGCCTCAACGCGTGAAGAATTGGTACTACGCTCATGGGGGAAGCCTAGACCTAGACACTGGCAAACTAATTTTCAGCCAAAAAATTGAGAGAGCAACACAGAGACTAGCTCGTGCTAGGGAAAAAGCTGATAGTGGTGTTTTCAAGCCCAACAGAGAAAAGGATGAATTGACATATGCCCTAGAGAATCCCGAACACGGTGGTCGAACAAGAGGCTATGGGGTGGTTCCGTGGCTACAAGCATTCCCAGCAGACAGGGATACCTACAGAAGCCGCCAGAGAAAGAAGGATGAGAAGGCAGACCGAATCCGTGTATTGGAGCAATTTGTTAATGAGTCACGACAAGCATTGCTTGAATCACGTGAACGAGAAAAATCTCTTGAGGCAAGAATGCAGGAGGAGATCAAGAGGCAAGTGCAGCTAGCAATGAGTCAAATGCAATCGCAATCAACGCCGGGAGTCACCATTAGCCCCGTTGGTCAGATGAAAAGCAGTTGTGCTTCCACGGAGCTGCCAGTTATTCAAGGTGACGCTGGGTTGCGCTTCCCTGTTGATGACATTATCGAGCCTCTAACAACATGTGAGCTGCACATTCCAGATGGTAATAATGCATCAATCATGGTGGCTATTGGGGTTATATCTCCAATAGACCGAACGAAGACACCAAGAATCCATGGGTCAGTTATTCAACTTGGATATGCTAGCGTCTCGGTCGATAGAGTGCTCAAAGGTTACAGCAATGTTCCTCTTGACATTGAAGGCGGTGATGGGGAGAAGACACTAGGAGAAGCAGAGAAGACATTTATTCAATGGCGCAAACGCTTCATCATCATTCCTGGGGCGCCACCGCTTCCCCTACCTCACCCTAGGTACGAATGAAAGTGAATGAAATATTATTTTTCCATTAATTTTATATTGGCTTCAAAAATAATTGACCCACAACTTGTTTTTATAGCAGGGTCTCCCCCCAGCCTAGCCCAATCATTCATTCCCCATCTCATCACAGCATCACAGGGGGCGAGACGACTTCATCCCCACGGCGATCTCCAACTCCTACACCGGCCCCATCGCCTCCACAATGATCTCCAACTCCTACACCGGCCCCACCGCCTCCACAATGATCTCCAACGCCTCCACGCCGGACTCCAACACCGGCCTCATCGCCTCCACGCCGGTCTCCAACACCGCCCCCACCCCCTCCACAGCGACGCACTACAAAGACGTCTAAGGTCCCGGCGGCAAAAAAGACCCCCAAAAAAAGAGTTATTTCTCAAGAAATACTTCATAAAAAGACTGATGAGCAAATAGCAGCTGAAGAAGACAAAAAAGTAAAAGATTTTTTTATAGATATCCAAAAGCAGAGACAAACAAAGCTTAAGGAGAAGTCATACTTTTACATACCACGAGATCAGCTGAGGCAGAAGGTCGAAGCTCACAAGAAAAAGATGCTTGAAGTTCGTAAGCCTCCGCCACTATCAGACTATGACCGCTCCCTCGTGAAGTCACATGATGCACATAAGAAAAGGAAAAGAGCATCAGGGAAGGATGTCCCACAGCTCGGACAACAGAAGCAACCAATGCAAAATCTTGTTGTTGCTAATGAATATGGTTCCAACATAGAAGTCTATCGACCAGACAACTCTAGAGAAGTGTCGGTTCAAGACCTTAAAGCTTTTTTTGAACAAACTGGTTTAACCTTGGATCAAGTGACGGGCAAAGCTCCAATCCAGAACCTGAAAGTTGATACCTGGAAGACTTATAAATTTGGCAAAAGTCTGTACAACCCTGCGGCTCTGAATGAATTGGGTACGCAAATGTACTTGCTCAATAAGTGGTACATGCGGGCGTGTGGCAGGGGTGAGCAGTGGATCTTTGTCAGATTTAGAGACCATCATTACTTCCGTGGCGATGACATCTTACATATTAGTTTCGAAGAATTGCATCAACTATACCACTTGGACGCTCTGGACAAATCAATCATTAGCTCCTTTTGTTTGTAAGTGATTCTTACTTTTATTTAATAAACTCACTTCCATGCGTACGTGTATATAATTATCCTCATATGTAACTTATATTTATATACAGATTCTAGATGTCAGAGCTCCAAAGAATACAAGACACCAGTGTTGGCTTCATTGATCCTTATATCGTATTCAAAACCGATATTATTGTCAAGGAGCACTGGGTATCTGAAGCACAGACGAATATCATGAAGTTTTTCATGAAGCAGCACGACAAGACAACAATACTTTTCCCGTACAACTTTGAGTAAGTGTTAATAATAATGTAGTCTACACATTTTATGTAATATCAATACAACTTATATGCATGTACGTGTGTGTATAAACCAATGCAGGTTTCACTGGATACTCATTGTCATTGAGTTAAACTCAAGTCAGTTAGTAATCTTGGACTCATTGAGAAAAGAGCGAGCACTATACCAAGATATGATAGACATTATCCAGGGGTAATTTCGATCTCTTGCGCACAACTATTATTGAATAGACTTTGCCATAATTTATTAACGATCGTACATTATTGGTCGCACAGGGTTTGGAAAGAGTTTATTCGGCAACACCACAAGGATTGCAAGGCACCACTTAATGTAGTTGAAATACGAGTAAGTTGTACTATATATACTTCCCCACGTGTTTAATTACTATATCGTACTTCAATTTACGTGTGAGATGATGAGAATAATCTTTTTCTCGTACAGTGGTGTTTGCGGCAGGAACCAAATAATAACTTGTGTGGATACTACGTTTGTGAATTTATCACTGCATATATAAGAAGAACTCCTGAAGATGTCCTCAGAGCACGTATATATCAATTTTTTATTTATTTTTAAATAAATAAATATATATATATATGTATTAATACTTTTCCTTTTATTTCAAATGCAAGACTGAATGGTTGAAACGAAGGGTCATGCAAAAAGACCATCTGAAAGCAGTTCAAGAGTCAATAGCAAGATATCTTCTAGAAAAAGTGCTAAATCCCAACGGCGAGTTCTACTTTGATCCTAAGGAACTAATGATGTAAATTAAATGTTTATTGATATCATTATTTTTGAGAACAAGATTATGAAAGTGTTGTATATATACATATATATCTATAATATATATAGTTTCATACTTTATTCGAATATAATAATGCTCGAGATGAGAATTAGATGTAATTATATGCGTGCGTGTATTTATATTAGCAGCGTAGAATACGTACATAAAAACATATTATATATTAAACAAATATGTGTAACTGAACTGAAAACAAATTAAACAAAAAAAAGAAAAAGAAAAGGAACCTTTAGTCCCGGTTGGGGTTACCAACCGGGACTAAAGGGTGCGGCCAGGTTTGCTCGGCTGGAGGGCCTTTAGTCCCGGTTGGTAACACCAACCGGGACTAAAGGTCCCTCTTTAGTCCCGGCTCGATGACTCGGGACTGAAGGTTCCACCTTCAGTCCCGGGATCGTTGTCCCGACGCGATAACCGGGACTAAAGGCCGTTACCGCCCGAGACAACAAGTCCATTCTGTAGTAGTGATTGTTTGAATTATTTTTACACATCTACTTAAGGGTGTACCAATAATATGGCAGTCTTAGATATACTCTCTGAGATTAGTTTAACAGAATTCGGAGTCAATGCATAGAGGACATGCCACACGATGCATTCAGCGTATGTGTTTCTTTTGCGTATGAGAAGCTCTTCACCACGACCTCGAGGAGTCGAGGGCATTAAAACAGTAAAGGACAATAATGGGCCTGTTCGGTTGTTCTGGATCGGCTAGCTGGGCTGGCTTGGATGCTATTCAGTGGCCCAGGTCCAGCCGAACGGCTGACCTAATGGCCAACCTCTAAGGCCGCGTTCTGCTCTCTTCCCTCGGTCCGTTATCCTGCGCGTCGCGCGGCTAGGGTTTGCGCTCGCTCGCCTCTCCTCCTCTTTCCTCTGAGCGGGCCGCGGCGATCGTCAGCTCCGCTTCACCATGCCTGCCCCCGCAGCTGTCAGCGCCTCCGTTCCCTCCTGCCTCTCTCCACCTTGAGGGCCCCCCTCACCATCGATAGCCTCCGCGACGAACGTGAGCTCCGCATCCCTCCCAGAACCCGCCGCCATCGATGCCCGTCCACCGACAACAAGGTACCCCGGATCTGACACCATCGTCGTCCCCCCTCCTGATCTACCGCCTCTGTCTTTCACCCGCCCCCTCCGGCTCTGAGGACGCCGTCTACCCTCCCCCCTCTAGATCTACCGCCTCCGTATTCCCCCTCAATTCTAGTTCTGTCGCCTCCGTCGGCCCCCCTCCCCTTCGGCTCCGCCGCCGCCGCCGTCCACACCCTCCGGATCTAACACCCACGTGCTCGTTTTGCAGGTCTTACCCAAGCGCCACCCACGGATCTAGGGACGTTTGGAACTAATCAACTAAAACTATAGGTGATGTTATTCAGTATCTAATGAGCACCTTTTTCATTGAACAAAATGATTTCTTTCTTTACTAGTATCTGATTTTGTATGAACATTATGGTCACATTTGGACTGCTATTTCCATTGCATTTAATACATGTGTGCTTGTACATTTGTTTCTGTTTACATGATTTCGCGTATTCATCAGATCATGAATAGTTAATTTGGAACAGAATACATTGTAGTGTTCTGTTCGACCTGAGTGACGAGCTTCTCACTGGCATTCAGTTTTCTGCCATCTCTATTTCCTCCACATATGCAAATAGCTAGCTACGAATTGCTCGTTGAAAACGCTCTTAAGCAAGTTATTAGAACATGATGTAACTCTATACAAAATTTGGCTTGCACAAAAGAACCGAAAGAGTATGATTTTGTCAATCTAGTTTCTACTTAGAGCAACATAGGGTGTACCTATGTTTACTTGGAGGAGTTAGATGGTGCGCGTATATATGTGAGCTGAGCATGAGTTTACATTGAAGCAACAAACCTTATTACAGCAACTGGGTGACATTGAAAGTAAGAAGGAACATATATATAAATTAAAGGGGAACTACACGTGTATTAAATCAAATGCCAAGTTGAATAATCAATTAGGGCAAGTTCAACTTTCAGCATGCATATAATCTACCATATGATAATGTATCTACGGTTCCCCATTGTGCACACTAATTTTCATTGACAATGTGGTATTGTGTTTGTTTCTTTCAGTGCACCGCTCGTAAGTGCTTCATAACGCTACCCACACTAGTAGCGTCCTCCACTTCATCGTGCTCTTCACCTCAAGCCAGGCACTACAACCATCGATCGAAACGTGCCAAGCGTTCTGCTAAGGTATGTCCGAATTTCTTTCGCCCTAACTCTCCTATTTGTGATGACAAGATCTATTTGTTTTTTGGTGTCCGTACTGCGTTCATCGTACCCTATAATGTAAACATGGCAACAGATGTCCACGGATCATGCTAACTGGGATGACACCACCATGAGGACCTTTCTGGAACTTGTGATAGAACAGAAAAACCTATTGCACTGGAACCAAAGAGGCCTCACAACCTTGGGGTGGGCAAATTTGTATCCAGCATTCGCAACGGCAACGGGGTTGACGTACGACAAGCTTAACGAGCTAAAGCGAGCATATTTTACTTGGCGCGACCTTCAATCCCACACTAGACTAGGCTGTGACCCACATACAGGCGGCGTCACAGTTGACCCCTCGTTTTTTGAGGGTGGCAACGGGGTACTAATTCCACCTATTTGTTTTATAACCCCCCTACTAACCTCTGACAGGGATGTTCCCATTCTATTTAATTCTAACCTTGGATCCATGGCACACGTGCAGGAAAATAGCAAGTCTGCTGTGGAACGCACCAAAATGCCCAAATGCCTTGACCTACTGATAATTCTATGGGGACACACTCCCCGTGACAGGGGTACGTTGATCTCATCTGGTGGCCATCATCGCAAGACGACACCCAACAATGACAGCCATGATAGTCCACACGAGATATCACTGGACCCCTTCATTGTCAAGAGTGTTGGTCAGTCGTCCAAGAGAACCACTAGGGATTACTCTATCAATAGCCCACACAGTAAGAAGAGTGTTTCCATTGATGAGTGCCTCAACGACATCACTGACCTCATTAAAGACCATAAGATCCAGAAAGCCCATACAAACAAGCAAGAAGAGGAGATGGACAAAGTGGTGAAGATTATGAAAGAAGATGGTGTGGAAGAGACTGATGATGTTTATACTCAGGCTTTAATAATTTACAAGGACACACTGGACCGTAGAAACTTCCTCAGCATGGAAACCAAAGAGGGATGCCTCAAATTTCTGAAGATCTGCTGTGATGATAGGAGATCCAGAGCGAAGTAGATGTTAACTGAAACAGCCCTCCTACTACGGCAGTATCTGTTGTTTATATTCCTACTACATTGATGTTTTTATTATGTTGCTTAGAACATTTGTTAAAGTTCCCACGTTGTAATGCGGCCTATGGCCTGAACATTGTTTGCTATTTTTTTTCAAGTACCCAAATAAATTTGTTGTGTGTGGTTATTTGGTTGGTCCATCAAACATTTTAGTTTTTCATGTTCAGGAAGAAGTAGCTGTTGCAGCCACCACGAAGTCACGAGGTATGAAGCATTCTATACATTTGTTTTCACATATGCAGCATATGTCCCTCCCTTTCTTTTCCAGGCTATATTGTTACCTTTTAAAGATGGAGTCATTTATGCCATTTATCTTGTGTACTTAGCTTAGGCAGTAGAGGAGAAAACATATGAATGTACTGCCTTCAGCTGTTTTAGATTGATATGTGTCTCAAATGTGAATAAGTTTGCCATATGTATAATATGAGTTCTGAATCATTAGCATTCTAGTTTGAAGTTGCATTAATGTTCATTGCCTGATAATTTTGGACCTAATCTTGGTTTTGTAGATGAACAACAGTGAGGAATCTGCTACCAGCGACAACTCAAGCGAAGGATCATTCATTTTGCCCTTAGCAGCTGTTGCTCTACTGCTTGCAAAGTACAAAGCCGCAATAGCCAATGAGGCTTCCATGGTGAACCCGGACCTCCCCTTCCAGAAAATGATCGAGCGACAGTGGATAGAAGTCAATCTGCGAAACGAAAGAAAGTGCTTGGACAACTTGTGTATGTCTCCTAATAACTTGCTGCATTTGCATAAGATTTTACTTGGGTTTGGCTTGAAGGGTACACGACAGACAGGATCCCTAGAATGTTTAGGTATTTATTTATGGACTTGTGCGCACAACCAGGCAACTAGAAGGAGCAGGGATAGATTCAAACAGTCTTTGGATACAGTTAGTAGCAAGATTAGTCATGTTGCCGAGGTTATATGTAGGTGGGCACACTCTGTTGTTGTTCCAGCAGACAGCAGTTATGCTGGAGTGAATTGGCAACTTGGCTCATATGCACCATTCTTCGATGGATGCATCGGGGCTTTGGATGGCACACATGTCAAAGTTAGGGTGAGCAAGAAGGCCAAAATTGACCATATAAATAGAAAAGAAGATGTAACTATAAATGTCTGTGCAATTGTCGACATGGATGGGCGCTTCATATATGTTAGTGTGGGGATGGCGGGTTCGGTGCATGACATGTCGGTTCTCAAAGAATGTTGGGAGGAACCAAACTTCCTACATCCACCAACCGGTGAGTGACTACTGCCAATGAATAATGTGTTACATTGTTTATATAGCTTGTGCAGTCCGTAAAACCTAATTGTGCAATTGGTTAATGTGTTGCAGGCCGCTACTATCTGGTGGACGCTGGTTACGCACTGAAGTTAGGATACATGGGTCCTTTTAGAAATACAAGGTATCATCTGGATGATTTTATGGGTGTACCTGTAGAGACTATGTCTCAACAGAAGAAATTTAACTTGACTCATTCTAGGCTATGCAATGTTGTAGAACGAACATTTGGGGTTCTAAAAACCGGTGGCAGATTCTTGATGGGGTACCGTACTGCCATCGAACAAAACAAAAGATGATTATAATTTCTTGCTTTGCACTCCACAACTTGTTCACTAGGGAGCATGGATTAGGATCCCCAACCTTCCCACCATCTCCCGGGTTGACCTCAATGCTAGTAACAGTATGTCGGCGGTTAGAGAGTTCATATCTTTAGTGATGTGGGGACAATGATTGTGCAGAGGTGTTGTACCCATTGATGGTTGGGTCGTTGGCTTTTGCATGGGAACTGCCTTCATGCTTAATCTTATGTGCCTAGAAAAGGGTACAAATTTTGTACAGATGCCACTTAGGCCAGTAGGTTAGTGTACTGGAATGGTACCAATTGGAAATCGTAGGATTGTATGCCAATGTAGGTTGATGTTGTACATGGAGTACATGCGCATATTAGAAGGCGCATGTTGTTGTAGGTGTTGCAAATGTTTTGTGCAACTCCTACAAGTTTTGTAAATGCTCTAGTAATCCTCCAAGTAGTAGTGTTATGGACAACTCATGAGTGTACTGTTGTAATTCGACCTTAGGAACTCGAATGAGTTGTTGTAATTACTGTAAATTGGAGCCAGATGTAGGAGAGAAACTCGCCACTGGAGCCAGATGTAGGAGAGGAACTCGCCACCGGAGCCAAGGCTCTTGGCGTGCAAGTACCCTCGGCTCCTACTGGTTGAAAAGCACTGCATCTCAACCCTACAGCTCCTCTTAGTGCCATCTTTGCTGTGTTGTTTCCTGATGTTTTATCAGATGGCCTGATTTTCATTGCAAAACTATGTTGATTTGGTACAATCTTGTTTTATTAATGAAGTCTCATTGAGAAATGAAAATTTTACCCCTTGCTCCCAAACAATACCTTATGGTTTGTACAGACGTTCAAGATAAAGGATGCTTTGACTGCTCTTGTTACAGCATCTTTACATACAAGACTTCATTCAGTCAGAAACTATGGAGCAAGGTAAGGAACACACTGACCTGAGAATGAGATGCATCCAGATGCAGCAGGTTTGACTTGGTGGCACATTTGAATGGTTCACTATTGTTGTAATGAAGTGTTATTTCAATGGCCTTGGAAGCACATTTGAGTGAGATATAATGAAATGGTATTAGAATTGGTTGGTACTAATTTGTATGTGTTAATGTTGTTACTTGTTGACGGACATGTATTTGAATGGGTCTGAGAGTTGGCGCCAACTATGGTTCATTGGAGCCATAATTTGATTTGAATCCAGTTCATTCAAATTAAATTGCAGCAGCAGGCTTGTGCTGGGCTGATTCAAATCAACTGATTGACCAGCCAAGCCAGAACAACCAGCTGATCCAGAACAGCCGAACAGGCCCAATGGTCTACATTTCACTTCTTATTAAAATTATTTTTCTAAAAAATACCGAGTCTGATTAGTTGTCTACACAACCTCTTATCTAAGTTCACATAGTATAATTTGCTCCTATTTGATTACCTGCACAGGTTCTTATACAGGCTAGCACTCTCTCAAATCATCTTCAGCCTGCATCCGTGTACATGCCCAAATTTCATGTCTCCAACTATATGCATGCTTCGGCAGTTCGGCTTGCACTTGCATCCAATCTACAGCTTCTGCACCCATTAATTGTGCAAAGATTTGCACCTATTCTGCAGGTCGAGCCACCGATGCCGTCGCTAGCTCGCCGCCGCCTCAGCTCCTTCAGCACGAGTTGATTCAAGATAGGTCCCTCATGCCTTGGATTCAACACTCGCAACCAAGAGATCCATATAATTAGTTCACCTAGAAATCATCCCCAGTGGCCTAGATGATCAACCTTCGCTAGTTGAGCACTTACATCACATGCACGTATCATCTCTTCTCTATGGTCTTTATGTCTTAGGGCACGTTCAACAGTTTAGACGGCTGTCGTCTGCAAGCACGGGTCATGTCACATATAGACATCAATACAGACAAATTATACCATGAGTTGTCTTTTAGGCTATCTACAAGATAATTAATTCTTGTACAGACTCATAAATTAAGGTGATAAAAAATGGCTTGGGAGCACGAGCCCCCGTCGTACAACGGTGCTGGAGCGGGCGATATAGCTTGGGAGCACGAGCCCTCATCGTCTCTTCGCGAAGAGACGGCACACCCGTCTCTTGGCTGAGTCGAGTGTTTTTTTTTGCAAAAATAACATCTCCCAGACGGCAAAAAGACGACCTTTGTACGTGCCCTTACTCAACTTAGCTTATGGACTAATAACCTGTCCATTTCATATGAAACTTTATTAATCCATCTAAGGTTGTCACTCAATTATCAAAGTCAAACTAAAACTAATCACCCTTAATGTAATGCAATTTCGTGCCAGCAACCAACCGGATCAATCTGAGCTATCTAGTGCTAGTTTCTACAAGTATGCATCACATCCATTTAGGTCAAGCAACATGTTTTCATACCCTCTTTATAGTACGGCCAAAGGAGAAAATAATAACATAAACTACTCTAAGTGTCTCTCAACGTCAAATGACACTTAGAACTAGCTCGTTCTTGGCCTTCACCATATCTTTTAAAAAATGATCTAAGGCTATCATTAGGGAGCATGAAAACCATAGGAGCCCAGTTAATATGCATTATTGTGACCTCACTAAGCAATACTGCTACATAACATATGTTAGTAACAATGATTGTGTCATCATTAATCACCAATTAGGGATCTAGATGCTTTTAGACTCCTTTTCATTTCTTACAATGATGTTTTATTTCCTATTATTTGGCCTCAAATTTTTTTTCTTAGGGATTGGTTGAGCAATTTCTTTTGTTTAATATCAATATTCTTCTTTCCATATTACTGTTCAACTATGACGGTTGGCTTTTGAACTCATTGTTTTAATCTAGATTGTTGGAATATCATGAATCAAACGGTATATATTTTTTCGAATAATCTCATAATTTCTAGAATCTTTAATAAAATGTGGGGATTTTTTTTCTTGACCAATTCGGGGGAGCAAAGCTCCACCTACTTTTGAGCGAAGGAGCTGCTAGAAGCAGCTCGAAACTTTACAAGGGTGCTGCCCCTGACAAACCGGGGGAAAGATATACAGAGGAGGCGGGGGATAGAGGAATTACGATTATTGAGATTTGAAGCATAGTGTTGTATTTATATGAACTCATTGTTTTAATCTAGATCGTTGGAATATCATGAATCCAACGGTATATATTTTTTCTTTTTTGATTAATCTCATAATTTCTAGACTTTTCATTGAATGTGGGGGTCGTTTTAACATTGTTGTATATATATAACTAGAAGCGTTCCCCGCACATTGCTACGGGTATCAAGATAGAATATGAATGGATTTAGACATTAACCACTGAAAATAGGAGTATGATATTGGTAATGTAGAAACACTTATGAACTTGTGGTGTAATATGATGAATTACCACAATCATAGAGAATGTATCTGCTAGATGGTAGATGGGCGAGATGAAGATGGTTCTAGGTGGTGGCGGTAGGAGTGAGAAGGGGAGGGGAATAGTGGCGATGTGGCAGTTTGGAGCATCGAATGAATGCAAGGGGCCATAGGAGGAGAGCACCAAGCACATGCAACAGGAGTCAATAAATGGAGTCGAAGGGCGGTGACGTGGAGCACTGGAGCAGCAGGCGGCGGTTCTTTCTTTTCCTTCTTTCCGTGGTCGGGGGCGTTTCTCCAAGACAGAACAACACAAGAAGTGCGGAGGTGGCAGCGTGAGTAATGGTTTTTTCTTTTTTCATCTACTACTGAACAATGGGGTCAGGGGTTCATTCGGACCTGTAATGTGTGGGAACCTATAAATTAAGAAATAGATTGCGAATGGATGAACGGATATACGAATGGATGGATTTGGTTGACAAATCTGATTAAACGGTGTGGAATCAGATACTCTCTAGTGGGGTTTTATTTTATAAGAGATAGAGATACATAGATAGATAAATAAATGCTACAAGTAGAATAAATTCCTTCGAGGGGTAATAAAATGTCCTAGCCCATTTAGGTTCTGTTTATAATGAAATAATTGAAAACAGAGAAATAAAGAAGAAAAGAGGACTAGAATGAGTGTAGTGGTAAGATCATACTTATTAGAATCGGACCGGACCATGGTCGGACCGATAAAACACCAAACAAGGGATTGCACTGGTTCGATTTGCTTAATTCGAAAACTATTGAACCGGTCTAAAACTATTGAACCGCTTAAGGAACCAAAAAATTCTTTGTTCAAAATAGCAAACTGCAAAAACCTTTTTTTGAAGGATAATTCCTCAACAGTAATTTACTTAATACCTATTACATTGTATTAATATAATTTTATGAATAAATAAATAACTAAAACAAGTTATGCACCGTGTGAGGATTAGGTCGGAGTGTTGCGTCACTTGAGCGGCTGCGCCTGTGCGTGTTCCTACCGACCTAGACTATCTCCAACAACAATACCTAAAATACAAGACCCATTCGATCTTTGGGTAGCGCTACAGGCAAAGGGTTAAATACCCATTCGACATCTTCTCCAACAATAGGATCCAAAAGAGAATCCTTTCTGAAAATAGGTTTATAGGAGAGATGATGCTCATATTTGGGTTGTGCCTCTCAGGTAACCTAAAATATGTCTCCCGTATAGATACTCTGTTGGAGGCCGATTTTAAGTCTCTTCCTACCTATTTTGGGTTTGAGTGTCCATATAAGTTACTTGTTGGAGACAGTCACATTCTCTCTTCTGGAAACCCATTTTCAGAAAGGATTCTCTTTTAGATTCTGTTGTTGGAGAAGATGTCGAATGAGTATTTAACCCTTTGCCTGTAGCGCTACCCAAAGGTCGAATGGGTCTTGTATTTTAGGTATTGTTGTTGAAGATAGTCTAGGTCGGTAGGAACACGCACAGGCGCAGCCGCTCAAGTGACGCAACACTCCGACCTAATCCTCACACGGTGCATAACTTGTTTTAGTTATTTATTTATTCATAAAATTATATTAATACAATGTAATAGGTATTAAGTAAATTACTGTTGAGGAATTATCCTTCAAAAAAGGTTTTTGCAGTCAAAGCTTGTACAACTATGCGTGTGGCCAGGGATGCCGCAGCGGCTGCCGCCCATTCTGTCTCCTTGTTCTTGCGCGCGTCTGAATTACTCGATACTAATTGTACTACTTGCCCGCCATGACATTCTCAGCCATCAACCATTGATTAATCCCAAATCAGTTTGTCCATTTGCTGCACGCATGACTCGACATGGGTCCTAGTACTAATGCTGTGTCGCACTGTCGCTG
Organism: Miscanthus floridulus; assembly: GCF_019320115.1. Lineage (NCBI taxonomy): Eukaryota > Viridiplantae > Streptophyta > Magnoliopsida > Poales > Poaceae > Miscanthus > Miscanthus floridulus. The sequence goes on from NC_089597.1 coordinate 38,645,599, forward strand.
CAGCCTATAAGAACACACATGGCTCGTTGACACGTCGCTTCATCCAACAGGCAACAGCACTACTCTCTCAGTCACTCTAGCTCTAGCCTAGCAGCTCGCACTTGACGTCTGCCACGTCTCCACCATCGATCGATCGAGTTCGTAGCTCAGCGAGTTATTCATGGCAGGAGGCAAGCTGCAGGACAGGTTGCAGGCGGAGGAGGACGTGCGCGTGGGCGTGGACCGTTTCCCCGGCAGCCCATCGGCACGGCGGCGGACGACCTGGGCCGCGACTACAGCGAGCCTCCGCCGGCGCCGCTGTTCGAGGCGTCGGAGCTCTCGTCGTGGTCCTTCTACCGCGCCGGCATCGCCGAGTTCGTGGCCACGTTCCTCTTCCTCTACGTGACGGTGCTGACGGTGATGGGCGTGAGTAAGTCGTCCCCCTCCAAGTGCGGCACCGTGGGCATCCAGGGCATCGCGTGGGCGTTCGGCGGCATGATCTTCGCCCTCGTCTACTGCACCGCGGGCGTCTCAGGGGGCCACATCAACCCGGCCGTCACCTTCGGGCTCCTCCTGGCCAGGAAGCTGTCGCTGACGCGGGCCGTCTACTACGTGGTGATGCAGTGCCTGGGCGCCGTCTGCGGCGCCGGCGTCGTGAAGGCGTTGGTCGGGAGCGCGCTGTACGAGTCCACGGGCGGCGGCGCCAACGCCGTCGGCCCCGGGTACACCAAGGGCGACGGCCTCGGCGCCGAGATCGTCGGCACGTTCGTGCTCGTGTACACCGTGTTCTCCGCCACCGACGCCAAGCGCAGCGCGAGGGACTCCCACGTCCCCGTGCTGGCCCCGCTGCCCATCGGCTTCGCCGTCTTCCTGGTGCACCTCGCCACCATCCCGATCACCGGCACCGGGATCAACCCCGCCAGGAGCCTCGGCGCCGCCATCATCTACGACAGCCCGCACGGGTGGCACGGCCACGTAAGTTTGCACAGCTACCGTAGACATACACATACTGATGGTGCCTATATAGACTAATCAAAATTATTATCTTCTGACGACGATTGCAATTGCAATGCTTGCATTGGATTGCATGGTGACAGTGGATCTTCTGGGTGGGCCCGTTCACCGGAGCGGCGCTTGCGGCGGTGTACCACCAGGTCGTCATCAGGGCCATCCCCTTCAAGTCCAGCGCTCACTACTAGTGTACCTTGTTGCTTGCCGGCATACACGGATTCTGCTGCTACATCGGCCGCTCAATGGATCATCACTCCGAATGTATGATGTGTGTGTAACCGAACTTGCTCGAATGTGTGGTTAATTTTCGTTTTTACGTGTTTGCAACCATGGAATGGAATCTGTCATCAATGTACAAATCAGCTGCATGGCTGTGTCCCAATGGTAACAATGCTAATAATAACAAGGCCACAATATATCAAGGCCCATTTACTATGAACATTCACCACTTGTGAACTTGTGAATTGTGATGGGCCGTGGAGTACTTGACACAATTCTATGCTATCCCTTGCATCAGAATTCACAACGGAGGTCCCAACCCCACGGTTCAGCGGCTCACTGGTTCCCTCCATTTCGGTGAACCAAAGTCCAAATTTCCAAAACCCACCGGAACCGAACACAGCTACTCCGTTCCGGTAGACCGCACGAATCGCAAAGCAGGACTCCGAGGAACTGGAACCGTCGATGGCGCAAGATGCGCCTTCTGGAACCTTCTGCCCCCTCGGCCACCCCCTCGCCCAAGAAAGCCCCCAGCATTTAAACCCCCACACACTTCCGTCGCTGTCAAGGCATTTCTCTCGCAGCGCACCGCTAGAATCCAAAACCAAAACACCCAATCGCAGAGAAGAGAGAGAGAGAGGGGTCCATCCATGGCTTCCGCCGTCGCTTCCGTGGAGGTCCCGCCGAAGCCCGTCTTCCTCATGGACATCCTCGCCTCACCGTCCGCCTCCGGGAAGACCGACGCCTCGGCCCGCCACGTCTTCAGCACCGGAGGCGCTCCGCCACGCTCCTCCTCCGACGGTGTCAAGGACTCCACCGGCAAGGATGCCGCCGCCGACGCCGACCGCCCCCGTGAGCGCGACCTCTCCATCCCCAAGCTCTTCACCGGAGGTACGTACCGCCTCGCGTTGGCCGTTTTCCCTTCCCCTTATTTCCTCGAACCTGGTTAGCGAAGTGAAAGAGGGAGAGGGAGCACTGATGATTTGGGGTTTTCTGCAGGCGTGCTGGACCTGTTCCCCGAGGCTGCGATGCGGGACCTGATGCTGGCGCTGGCGGAGGACGGCGGCGCGGCGTCGGCGTCCATGACCGGCTTCTCCCCGCGCGGGTGGTGGGTCTCCAAGGAGGTTGGCGACGCGGTGCAGCTGAAGGTGGCGATGCCGGGGCTGGGGAAGGAGCACATCAAGATGCGGGCGGAGAACAACGTCCTGGTGATCAAGGGGGAGGGCGACAAGGACTCCGAGGGCGACGACGACAAGGTCACGGCACGGTACACCTACCGCATCGGGCTCTCCTCCCAGGCTTTCAAGATGGACCAGATCAAGGCGGAGATGAAGAACGGCGTGCTCATGGTGACCGTGCCCAAGATCAAGGACGAGGAGCGCAAGGACGTGTTCGAGATCAAGATCGAGTAGGGAATGGGGATCGGATGGGTCCTCCCCAGGTCTCCTGTTTGCAGTCCATATCGTAGTTGCGATGAGCTAGCCGTACTAGTAGTAGTTTTAGTTACTGGAGTAGTAGTCGTTTCTGATGCAGAGCAGCAGTGGCTGCGAACGAGAGGGCTTTTTGGTGGTGGTGGTGTCTCTTTCCTGATGTGAGGCAGCCATGTTTACCTTTCTGTTCGCCTTGCAAAGTTTAGTTTCCTGTATGGCGATGATCTCGTGATGAACTTCAAATGGTAATGGCATCTGCAGTTAATGATCAACATCTATTCATGCTTTGTGTATTACTCTATATACTATCTTTTGTCTTTATGAAGTTTCGTTTATTGTTGGCTAGATCCGAACTGAGACGTCGTTTGCTCCAAAGCAACCCCACAGTTTCTTGGATCGGTGATGACTGATAATCTCGTTTCTGAACATGAGTACTAGCAGTGAAATACCTAGTTAGTGATGATTGGGATGTATTTGTATTTCTGGTGTCTCTTCTTTGTGCTCTTGTCGGTTGTTGCATTTCCGCATGATCTATGACGCTGTTTTTTTTTTTTTTTGATAACTGACATATAGATTTAACAGCATCTTACATGTAGAATCTTACAGGTCTCCCAGGAAATGGAAGAAAGTGCCGTATGGTAGGGGCACTGATCAAGCTGCCTATGAATTGCAGCATTACTAGTGAACACAGTGGATACAGAATCAGAGTTGTAGACCTGATGAGCTAACGAGTGAGCCGTGGAGTTCATTGTCCTTGGTATTTTGTGAACCTTAAAATCTGCATCCTTAGTAGCTACTCCCTCCGTCTAAAAAAAATGCAATTCTCGCTTCCCGAGGAGTCAATTGATTTCGACTTTGACCAAAGTTCTAAAAAAATACTAACATTTACAATATAAAATAAGTATCAATAGATTAATGACGGAATATATTTTCATAATAAATCTTAGTTGAGACATAAATGTTAATACTAATCACTATAAATTTAGTCAAACTTTAGCAAATTTGATCGGCATGATTCCCATAATTATATTCTTTTTTGGACGGAGGGAGTAGCAAGAAGGTAGCAGTCATGCTTTTGATGCTCCAATGAGGCGGATTGGAAAGATCAGAGGAATTGTAGTAGTTTGCCATGATCTGGCTATCTGTGAAGAAGTTGTAAGAGCTGGTATTTAGTCTCTGTGCCACCAAAGCATCTGAAGAGGCTGCAATTTCCACTGAATTTTCTATTGTACTGTATGTGTTTTAAGATGGTCAATGGGTTATCTATCTATTGTATGAAAAGAGCATCTAGTAGTGCTGAAATTTTCTCCTGAGTTGTAAATAAATAGCAGCCATCTTAAAATATGAAACATTTTGTTTGCACATTATCTGGACTTCAATTAAAAAGGTTATTCTTTATGAAATGATGTCTCTTCTGAAGGGAAACGAGAGACGCTTTTTCTGGCAGCTATATAGGCCCCGTTCGCTTCGCTGAAAAAAAAAACAAGCCGAAACACTGTTCCGGCTGAAAAAACAAGCTGAAAAATACGGATTATAAGAGATGCGAACAGGGAAGAGTTGATGACTGAGAGCCACTTTTTTTTTTTAACTTGCCACTTGCAATTGTGCCCTCCACTTCTACAAAGTCGACTGTATTGTGGTTCTTTCTATAATAGCTGAACAAAATATGTACCTTGATTGATGCATACTGTGATGTTCCCAAAAAAAAATCATGGTTTGTAATTTTTAAACCTGGCACTGTTGCTTACCATCTTTTGTTGGGGAAATTATCAATATGTCTGAATGTAATGCGCAAAGCCCCTTCAGCACTTCTATAGTCATTAATAGATCAGATACTTGTAACCACTACTGTAGTTACTCCGCTTCTTAGTTTATATAACAGTTAGTTCAGTTCCTACCAAAGATATTCTAGTTTCTACTCCCTCCGTTCCAAATTATAAGTATTATAAGTCGTTTTGACTTTTTTGGTTCATCCATTTTGTTATGTATCTAGACATAATATTATATATCTAGATGCGTAGCAAAATGGATGTATCAAAAAAGTCAAAGTGACTTATAATTTGGAATGGAGGAAGTAGTTGTTTTTCCAACCAACTTAGTAGACTAAGCAACTCCATGGCCCTTGTCAGTTTATAACTGCTGTTTTTTTTCATAACAGTGTCCTATGCATAACTTGCAAAGAGGGAGCCAGATATGCAAGTTTTTCCTAGACACCTTTTTCTTCTGTAGGACCTACACAGTAGGCATGTAGCCTTGTGTTGGTCCTGCGTTTAAAATTTTGAATTTGGGCGTTTGGGAGCAAAAGAGGCCTCTAGTACCATTTGTATATAAGCTGTGCTATGTAACTGTACCTCTTCAGATACAAGAAAGAAAGGGAAGGGGGCAGCAGAGTGAAATTCGAAATTCGAAACAGGCACTGCCTCTGTTACCAAGTCTTGTCTGAGTAATATTCTGGAGCTTGCACCAGCCTTCCAACACAGCAGCCTGATTCCTCACTGCAAGTAAGTTCCTATGTCGATTATTCTGTTTTTCATCCCTCCATTCAGACTTTGCTTGAACTATCTCTTTTTTTTTTACAGAAATCTTTTTCCTTCTTAAACCTGATTCCTTCCTCTTCTCCTCAGTCTGGGTATCAGGCAGATGACGAGTTTAGCCTGGGATCAGTCGGTGATCCTAGCAATCATTCAACAGCAGAAGTGAGCAAGGCTTCATGGCCTTTTATAGCTACTAGTGGACAGGCACGTGCGGCACGCACGTGTCTACCAAAAACAAAAATCTTTTATAATAACGAAATAACAAAACATACATAAATAGTTCATAATTGCGCAACAATATATGCATATTCACAGTGCAACTGTACCGCAATTTGTAAATTTTTGTTACATATACCAACCGGCTTTGTTTCAATTTCACCTCTCAATTCTATCTAAACAAGAGCCATTACTATTGTTGTATGCCACTTTTGAATGCCATCGTAACCCCTTTGGAGTCCTTTCCTGCATGCAGATCCAAGAAACATTTTCAGTCAGTGTAAATAGAGGAAAGAACCATTTGTATCATATAATGATCAATACAACTTCAAATAAAGGAAAGAAACTTTGCATCATGTAATGATCAAACTATTCCTCCACCGCCACTGTCATAGGCGGAGCCGTTTGAAATATCAAAGATCTGAATCATGAGAAAACAGATAGACCTTATGTTTTTTTGGTGTGATGCGTTCAATGAAACGCCAATTATTTTGGTAAAATGGACCACAGAAGCTATATATAGCATTTAATCATAGGAACACTACTGCAATTGGGAACATGTTTTTTTTAGATAATGGGAAACTTGTTAATTTGTTATATTGCTAACTTGTTAACTCATGCATATTATATTCAGTTAATAACTACTGCACATTATGAAAAGAGCATGTTTCAGTTAACATGGTTTTGAAAACAGGACATTAGCATGATTCAGTAATATTAAAAAAACATATAGAGCATCTGCTAGTTGATGATTTTCCATAGCATCGATCAGTTTACTGAAAAGAACTACATGTATTCAGTTGACAACTACCGCACATATATATCTTAAAATGGGTTCTTTTAGTTACCATGGTTCTACAAACAATATATTAGCATGGTTCAGTAATAATCTAGAAAAAAACTTGCATCACAGAGAAGCATCTAGCTCATGTTATTACATAGCATGATTGAGTTATCAGTTAAAAAAACTGAAATGACTATCCTTGATGCCTCAAGTAATAACAGAGCCACAAGTAACTGAAATTAAAAAAAAAAACTACCACTTAAACCCTGTCTTTCCCTCCCTTCTCTCCCTTTGTCTCCCCCTCTCTCCATTCCAAAATTATGAACAACATAAATGGAAGTGGATAGCTAAAATGACTAATTTTAACAATAGTAATAGTACCTTCTATAGAATCCTTAACTCACAATTAATTTGATCATTAGCTTCTTCTCACTTCAAATGACAAACTGAACAAATGTTTAAGCTTTCAGACATGGGTAAGGAAAAGGAAATGCTCTCAGTTAAAATATGCCGCAAATTATTACAGTTTACTGAACAAACAAATTCATACTAATTGCTTAGTATAAAATTGAGCCCAGGTAAAATCCGACAAGTTGTGCACCCGTAGATTACCAGGTTTTGGCTGCCCACGCCAGATAGTGTGGCCTTTACCTGAGTAGAGCCACAAATAAGAATTATGAATCCAAGGAAATTTGGAAATCCTACCAGACTGGACAGTGCGTATGTTATTTAGAATCTCGATCTTTAGGATGGAAACTCCATACCTGCCTGCTGCCTGCAATCCATGTTGTGTTCCTCCCCTTAGTCCACTTACCCTCCTTTTCGAAAGTAGTTTAATCCTCAGCAGCACCAAGAAGAGACAAAATTTCAGTAAACACCATGTTATAAAACTCACGTGCACTCAAATTAGTTAGTCAAGGAATTCGCCTACATACATATCTCTATGGCTTGCTTATTGGGCTAACCAGAGAAAAGAAATCCTGATGGAGATGATGAAATAAAGCTAGATAGCAGCAGCAGTAGTGTAGAAAAAAACATTCAGTAATCATCAATCATGTTCTAAGACATCCTCAAGAGGCCATTTAAATAAAAGGCTGCACCTCTACTACGTTCAGACTACTGCACACACATGAAACAAATTGAACTCACATGAATATTCAGACTTTATTAGACGAGAGCTCAAAATGGTAATAAACAAACTTTGTATCAGCTTGCATTGTTTCATGGCCTTTTTATATCTGTACAACTAATTAATTCATATTTTGCATCTTTCTGTGGTTATAACTTTGCTAAAAACAGGCAGAACACGGAAACTCGTGCCAAATTACTGATGAGTCTCCTAGCAACGGTTGGGAATTGTGATGCCATCCCCAACATGATGATAGACCATGTTCCATGTAACCACAAGGCAGTGACAGATTTTGGTGCCTTGAGTTGTAATTTGGTTTGCATAGGCTGCCTAAAAACTCCATGCTAGGCCCTATATATTTTTGTTGTAATACTGTTGTGCTGATGGACCTCCTAGATATTTTTAGTAATCGGTTACCTTGATGTAAATTGATTGATTTTCGTGAACAAGTTCTAAAAATTTATTATCCTAAAGACTCTCTTGGGTATATAGAGACAAAAGATCTCTGGTGGACATATTTCATCTAGTCAAAATTTGAATTTAAAATCCAGTTTCGCCACTTTTGCACCAGGTTCCATCCTATCAATGGTCCTGTTCGTTTCGCTGAAAAGTCATGCTAAAAAGCACCGTTCGTTGTTTTGTTTGTATCAAACATCAAAATGGCATATCAAACCATCAACATATCAACCACACAGTATATATTGATTAATCCCAAAAAAGTGTCATAAACTGGAACCGTCAGTCCCAGCCCCACGGTTCAGCGACTCCATTGGTTCCCTCCATTCGGCTGAACCAGAACGCCAAATCACCGGAACAGCTAGTACGTCGTCCCGGCCAAAAAAAAAGCACGAATCGCAAAGCAGACCGGGCGAACTGGAACGGTCGATGGCCCCCGATGCGCCTTCTGGAACCTTCCCAGCCCCCTCGGCCATCCCCTCCCCCAAGCAAACCCCAGCATTTAAACCCCCCACACACTTCCGTCGCTGTCAAGGCATTTCTCGCAGTGCACCGCTAGAAGCCAAAACCAAAACCCCAGTCACGAACACAGGAGAGAGAGGGAGGGATCCATCCATGGCTTCCGCTTCCGCCGTCGCTTCCAAGGGGGTCCCGCTGGCCGCCCTCCTCAAGGAGCTCCTCGCCTCACCGTCCGCCTCCGGCAAGACCGCCGCCTCCTCCCGCCGCCTCTCCATCTCCAAGCTCTTCTCCGCCGACTCCAGCGAGGACTCCAGCGACGAGGACTCCAGCGACGAGGACGCCATCGCCGCCGCCCGCAGACGTGAGCGCGACCTCTCCATCGCCAAGCTCTTCTCTGGAGGTGCCGCCTCGCGTTGGCCGTTCCCTTCCCCGCCTTATTTCCTCGAACTAGGCTGGTGAAGCGAAAGAGGGAGAGAGTACTGATGATTTGGTGGTTTTCTGCAGACGTGCTGGACGAGGCGACGAAGATGCGCCTGCTGCTGCCGCTGACGGAGGATGGCGGCGCGGCGTCCAGGACCGGCTTCTCCTCGCGCGGGTGGTGGGTCTCCAAGGAGGACGGCGACGCGGTGCAGCTGAAGGTGGCGATGCCGGGGCTGGGGAAGGAGCACGTGAAGATGCGGGTGGAGAAGGACGTCCTGGTGATCAAGGGGGAGGGCGACAAGGGCGACGACGACAAGGGTCCGGCTCTGGCACGGTACAGCTACCGCATCGTGCTCTCCTCCCAGGCTTTCAAGATGGACCAGATCAAGGCGGAGATGAACAACGGCATGGTCAGCCTGACCGTGCCCAAGATCAAGGACGAGGAGCGCAAGGACGTGTTCGAGATCAAGATCGAGTAGGGGATCGGGGATCGGGAATCGAATGGGTCCCGGGGTCTCCTGGTTGCAGTCCATATCGTAGTTGCAGTGAACTAGTCGTAATCGTAGTAGTAGTTCTACTGGAGCAGTCGTTACTGACCAGATCATGATCGTCGTAGGAGTAGTAGTTTTACTGGAGCAGTCGTTTCTGATGCAGAGCAGCAGATGCTGCGAACGAGAGGACCTTTTGGTGGTGGTGGTGTTGTCTCGTGCCTGACGTAAGGCAGCCATGTTTTTACTTTTTCTGTTCATCTTGCAAAGTTTAGTTTCCTGGATGGCGATGATCACTGATGATCTCGTGATGAACTTCGAATGGTAATGGAATCTGCAGTTAATGATCGACATCTATATGAGCTTTCTGTTATTGTGTTCTCGTGTATTGTTGCATTTACTATCCTTTCTCTTCGGGCTCAGTGGTTCTAGTATAAATAAAGTGATCCATATGTACTAGAAAATGTTGAGACTATTATTCACACAACGTAAATTAACACTACTTGTGGTTTACATAGAAACTTTTTGTTTTCATCATGCCTCATCTTTATTTCCCCTCCCTCTTCCTTTTTAGCATAAACCACTTCTCTCTCACCAAGCATATGTAACTTTTACAAGCCGCTATAACAAATATAGAGTACCTATTTTTTTATCCGATCCTACATAACATTTGGAGCTGCAAGCTAGAAAGTAGCGTTGGGAAGACCTCATGAAGTAGCGTTTATTGTGGGCAAGATCCGAAACTGATCATCTTTGTGAGACGTCACTTTGTCTAAAGCAACCCTGCAGTTTCTTGGATCGGTGATGACCGATAATCTCGTTTCAGAACTAAAGAGGGACCTTTAGTCCCGGGTCATCGAGCCGGGACTAAAGAGGGACCTTTAGTCCCGATTGGTGTTACCAACCGGGACTAAAGGCCCTCCAGCCGAGCAAACGTGGCTGCACCCTTTAGTCCCGGTTGGTAACCCCAACCGGGACTAAAGGTTCATTTTCTTTTTCTTTTTTTTGTTTAATTTGTTTTCAGTTCAGTTACATATATTTGTTTAATATATAATATGTTTTTACGTATGTATTCTACGCTGCTAATATAAATACACGCACGCATATAATTATATCTAATTCTCATCTCAAGCATTATTATATTCGAATAAAGTATGAAACTATATATATTATAGATATATATGTATATATACAACACTTTCATAATCTTGTTCTCGAAAATAACGATATCAATAAACATTTAATTTACATCATTTATTCCTTAGGATCAAAGTAGAACTCGCCGTTGAGATTTAGCACTTTTTTCTAGAAGAAATCCTACTATTGACTCTTGAACTGCTTTCAGATGGTCTTTTTGCATGACCATTTGTTTCCACCATTCAGTCTTGCATTTGAAATAAAAGGAAAAGTATTAATACATATACATATATTCATTTAAAAATAAATAAAAAATTGATATATACGTACTCTGAGGACATCTTCAGGAGTTCTTATGCAATGATAAATTCACAAACGTAGTATCCACACAAGTTATTAACTGGTTGCTGCCGCAAACACCACTGTACGAGAAGAAGATTATTCTCATCATCTCACACGTAAATTGAAGTACGATATAGTAATTAAACACGTGGGGAAGTATATATAGTACAACTTACTGGTATTTCAACTACATTAAGTGGTGCCTTGCAATCCTTGCGGTGTTGCCGAATAAACTCTTTCCAAACCCTGTGCGATCAATAATGTACGATCGTTAATAAATTATGGCAAAGTCTATTCAATAATAGTTGTGCGCGAGAGATCGAAATTACCCCTGGATAATGTCTATCATATCTTGGTATAGTGCCCACTCTTTTCTCAACGAGTCCAAGATTACTAACCGACTTGAGTTTAACTCAATGACAATGAGTATCCAGTGAAACCTGCATTGGTTTATACACACACGTACATGCATATAAGTTGTATTGATATTACATAAAATGTGTAGACTACATTATTATTAACACTTACTCAAAGTTGTACGGGAAAAGTATTATTGTCTTGTCGTGCTGCTTCACAAAGAACCTCATGATATTCTTCTATGCTTCAGATACCCAGTGCTCATTGACAATAATATCGGTTTTGAATACGATATAAGGATCAATGAAACCAACACTGGTGTCTTGTATTTTTTGGAGCTCTGACATCTGGAATCTGTATATAAATATAAGTTACATGTGAGGATAATTATATACACGTATACATGGAAGTGAGTTTATTAAATAAAAGTAAGAATCACTTACAAACAAAATGAGCTAATGATTGATTTGTCCAGAGCGTCCATGTGGTATAGTTGATGCAATTCTTCGAAACTAATATGTAAGATGTCATCGCCACGGAAGTAATGATGGTCTCTAAATCTAACAAAGATCCACTCCTCACCCCTGCCACACGCCTGCATGTACCACTTGTTGAGCAAGTACATTTGCGTACCCAATTCATTCAGAGCCGCAGGGTTGTACAGACTTTTGCCAAATTTATAAGTCTTCCAGGTATCAACTTCTAGGTTCTGGATTGGAGCTTTGCCCGTCAATTGATCTAAGGTTAAACCAGTTAGTTCAAAAAAGCATTAAGGTCTTGAACCAACACTTCTTCAGAGTTGTCTGGTCGATAGACTTCTATGTTGAAACCATTTTCATTAGCAACAACAAGATTTTGCATTGGTTGCTTCTGTTGTCCGAGCTGTGGGACATCCTTCCCTGATGCTCTTTTCCTTTTCTTATGTGCATCATGTGACTTCACGAGGGAGCGGTCATAGTCTGATAGTGGCGGAGGCTTATGAACTTCAAGCATCTTTTTCTTGTGAGCTTCGACCTTCTGCCTCAGCAGATCTCGTGGTATGTAAAAGTACGGCTTCTCCTTAAGCTTCGCTTGTCTCTGCTTTTGGATATCTATAAAAAAATCTTTCACTTTTTTTTGTCTTCTTCAGCTGCTATTTGCTCATCAGTCTTTTCAGGAAGTATTTCTTGAGAAATAACTCTTTTTTTTGGGGTCTTCTTTGCCGCCGGGACCTTAGACGTCTCTGTAGTGCGTCGCTGTGGAGGGGGTGGGGCGGTGTTGGAGACCGGCGTGGAGGCGATGAGGCCGGTGTTGGAGTCCGGCGTGGAGGCGTTGGAGATCGTTGTGGAGGCGGTGGGGCCGGTGTAGGAGTTGGAGATCGTTGTGGAGGCGATGGGGCCGGTGTAGGGGTTGGAGATCACCGTGGGGATGAAGTCGTCTCGCCCCCCGCGACGCTGTGATGAGATGGGGAATGAATGATTGGGCTAGGCTGGGGGGGAGACCCTGCTACAAAAACAAGTTGTGAGTCAATTATTTTTGAAGCCAATATAAAATTAATGGAAAATAATATTTCATTCACTTTCATTCGTACCTAGGGTGAGGTAGGGGAAGCAGTGGCGCCCCAGGAATGATGATGAAGCATTTGCGCCATTGAATAAATGTCTTCTCTGCTTCTCCTAGTGTCTTCTCCCCGTCGCCGCCTTCAATGTCAAGAGGAACATTGCTGTAACCTTTGAGCACTCTATCGATCGAGACGCTAGCATATCCAGGTTGAATAACTAACCCATGGGTTTTGGTGTCTTCGTTCGGTCTATTGGAGATACAACCCCGACAGCCACCATGATTGATGCATTATTACCATCTGGAATATGCAGCTCACATGTTGTTAGAGGCTCGGTAATGTCATCAATAGGGAAGCGCAACCCAGCGTCATCTTGAATAACTAGCAGCTCCGTAGAAGCACAACTGCTTTTTATCTGACCAACGGGGCTAATGGTGACTCCCGGCGTTGATTGCGATTGCATTTGACTCATTACTAGCTGCACTTGCCTCTTGATCTCCTCCTGCATTCTTGCCTCAAGAGATTTTTCTCGTTCACGTGATTCAAGCAATGCTTGTCGTGACTTATTAACAAATTGCTCCAATACACGGATTCGGTCTGCCTCCTCATCCTTCTTTCTCTGGCGGCTTCTGTAGGTATCCTTGTCTGCTAGGAATGCTCGTAGCCATGAAGCCGCCCCATAGCCTCTTGTTTGACCACCGTGTTCGGGATTCTCTAGGGCATATGTTAATTCATCCTTCTCTCTGTTGGGTTTGAAAACACCACTATCAGCTTCTTCCCTAGCACGAGCTAGTCTCTGTGTTGCTCTCTCAATTTTTTGGCCAAAAATTAGCTTGCTAGTGTCTGGGTCTAGGCTTCTCCCATGAGCGTAGAACCAATTTTTCGCGTGTTGAGGCCAGTTCTTCTCTATTGTTTCAGGTATGATTCCCTTGGCAGTAATATCTACTTCTAGGTTCTGCCACTTGGGAATAGCACTCCTATAACCACCTGATCCCATGCGATGATGGTATTGCTTCTATTGGGGCATTCTGCTGATTCCTTATCACACGTTCCTCACTCTCTTGAGATGTCTTGTATTGTATGAAGTCATCCCAATGGGACTCCAACTTGACAAACGCCTTAGCATTGAAATCCGGCGTTTCATTCTTCAAGATAAACTTTTTATACAATGTCTTCTTCCAACTCTGGAACAATGTTGCCATCTTCTTAATTGTCCAATCCCTCACTAGCTCCTTCAAAGCATCATCTGCTTGTAATGTGAAATGCTGAGTGATATCTCTCCAAGCTAGGTTCTTATCACGATCAGATACAAAACTAACATTAGGAGCGGATATCTTCTGCTTCCATTCACAAGCACTAACTGGGATCCTATCCCTTACAATGAACCCACATTGATTGACATATGTTTGAGCATGTGGTCCCAATGGTTTGCCGGTGTCGGTGTCGAATTCTGATATTATGAAACAACCCTCTAATGGCTTTTTTGGCCCTCGGACTTTTCTACTCTTGCCGGTGGTTGATGTAGATCCAGAGACCAGCTACATGAGTAGAAACACAACGATTAACAACAAATATACGTATGCATGCATCTATAAGAGATGATAGATAATCGAATATACCTCGCCAGTATTTTCTTGCGCGACAATTTGTTGATCTTCAACCACCGGGATATTCAGGATATCCTTATAATCAGCAAAGTACTGACTCGTGTCATCTACATCTGTATTGGTGCCGGCGTTGATAATATCCGTCATTATGTCATCATTCAAGTTATCATCCGGAGCAGCCATTTGTATCTTCAAGATAGATAGAATTACTATGGCACATAACATAAGTACATGTGATAACACATATAGAATTACTAAATCCAATTAAATATAATAACACATAATATTTCATAAGGATAAACAATAATAAGGTATAGGCTTTGGAATCGAATCAAAAACACTTTCGATCCAAAAACATGGAAATAAGTACATGTATATATACACATAGAATGATACAATTTTCTCTCTCTTTCAACACATAGAAATAAGTGCATATGTATATATCTCTAGATATGCATGTGATAACACATAGAATGTCTCTCTAGATACAATTTTCTCTCTCTCTCAACACATGGAAATAATTAAGTACATGTATATATACACATAGAAATAATTAAGTACATATATATGTATACATATAGAATCTCTCTATAGATACATGTGATATAGATAGAATTACTAATAAAATATCCAAGTGATATATAGATAGAATTACTAAAATAAAATATGCATGTGATATAGAGATAGAATTACTAATAAAATATGCATGTGTCAATTACTAAAACAAAATTAAATCTAACATATATATAGAGAGATAGAATATAATTACTAAATCCAATTAAATAAAATAACACACATATATCTAGATAGAATTAATTACTAAATCTAATTAAACCTAACATATATACATAGATAGAATTACTAAATCAAAATTAAATCTAACACATATATAGAGAGATAGAATAATAATTACTAAATATATCAAAAACTATAATAAAAACTATCTAAAAAGTACTAATTAAATTTTAATACATTTAAATCTAATTAACATATATCAAAAACTATCTAAAAACTAACTAAAAAACTAAGAATAAACTACTAATTAAATTTTAATACATTTTAATCTAACATATATATCAAAAACTATCTAAAAAAATATGGCCGAGCTAGCTAGCAGGCTAGGGGCGGATGGTGGGCGTGCTGTCCGGCCACGGGGCCGAGCTGAGCACCTCGCGCGAGGACGACGTACGGCGGAGACGAGCTCGACGGCCACCGGGCGAGGCTCGACGACGAGGCCGGGCGGGGGTAGACGACGACGGCGGCGCGACAGAGCTCGACGCGACCGGACGCGGCAGAGACGAGATCGACGTGTAGATCGAAAAGTAGAAGATGAACAGAGGAACCGTTCGATATATATAGGCCGGGACCCTTTAGGCCCGGCTGGTAACACCAACCGGGACTAAAGCTCCTTTAGTCCTGGCTGGTAAGCCGAGCCGGGACTAAAGGTCCAACCCTTTAGTCCCGGCTCGGCTTACCTGTCGGGACTAAAGGAGCTTTAGTCCCGGTTGGTGTTACCAGCCGGGACTAAAGGTATTTTTGGGCAGGCAATTCCGCCCACCCTTTAGTCCCGGTTCCTGGCCTGGGACGGGGCTGAAGGTCTGAAAATTTTGGCAGCCCGCTAGAGTAATTGGAAAGGTCTGTGATTTTGATTTTGTTCTCCTTGTTTAATACTAGGTTAATCAATTAATTCTATAGCAACTTCAATACTTTGCAATATTTATTTTAAAAAATACTATTGATTAACTAATTATTTATTGTAAATAGGAAAATTTTGTAACCTAAACTTTTTAATTTCTTTTATAAATATAGAATATAAATGTTAATAATACTAAGTATTTTGTTAATGCAAAAATATATTTGTAACTTAAAATTAGTAAAACTAATATTATTCGATAGGAAATTTATTATCACATTATTGTAACGTCAATGTTTCAATTTTTTCTCGATTTTTTGACCAAAATGACAGGAAATTTTTGTTGAACCTATAAAAATAAAGAAAATATAGTATTTTTGTTCTACAACTTTTTCAAATGAAAAAATGTCCTATATAAGGATTGTATATCTTGATGAGTTGAACAAACTTAATATTGAAAACTTTTCAATTTGAGACAATCTAGGGTTTCGAAAACTAGTTTGTAGGCGTCGAAATTTAAAAATCACAAATTTGAACTATCTAAACTTTCTCAAATGGAAAGTTGACCAAAACAACAATTGTATATCTTGATGAGCTGAACAAACTTGGTATTCAAAACGTTTCAATTTGAGACAATTTAGGGTTCCGAAAACTAGTTTGTAGGCATCGAAATTTAAAAATCACAAATTTGAACCATCCAAACCATCTCAAATGGAAAGTTGACCAAAACAACAATTGTAGATCTTGATGAGTTTAACAAACTTGGTATTCAAAACTTTTCAATTTGAAGTCATTTAGAGTCCATAATACTAGAGTCAAAGTGTTGTTTTTTCATTTGACCAAATTTGACTTGGTCAAACTTGCTCAAATGAGATACTAAATGACCTCAGATGAAAAATCTATGAGTACCAAGTTTGATCATCTTAGCAAGATCTACAATTGTTACATAGCTCATTTTCCCATTTGAGAAAGTTTTATCAAACACTAGTTACAAATTCTTGAATCTCATATAGACTTTCTAAAACTATGTCACACACTTATGAAATTTGAACTATATTTTGTTCAAACTTTCTCAAATGAAAAACTGGCCTATATAAGGATTGTATATCTTGATGAGCTGAACAAACTTGGTATTCAAAACTTTTCAATTTGAGACAATCTAGGGTTACGAAAAATAATTTGTAGGTGTAGAAATTTAAAAATCACAAATTTGAACCATCCAAACTTTCTCAAATGGAAAGTTGACCAAAACAACAATTGTAGATCTTGATGAGTTTAACAAACTTGGTATTCAAAACTTTTCAATTTGAAGTCATTTAGAGTTCATAATACTAGAGTCAAAATGTTGTTTTTTTATTTGACCAAATTTGACTTGGTCAAACTTGCTCAAATGAAAAAACTCTGAATACCAAGTTTGACCATCTCAGCAAGATCTACAATTATTACATAGCTCATTTTCCCATTTGAGAAAGTTTTATCAAACACTAGTCATAAATTCTTGAATCTCATATAGACTTTCTAAAACTATGTCACACACTTGTGAAATTTGAAACATATATTAAATGGGAAAATTGGTTCTGTAGCACCGAAAGATCATGAGAATCATAAAATACCATCGAAAGAACTCTGTCACGTAAAATACCACCGAAAGATAGACCTGTTACATGAAAGTAGCATTCCGTCACATTTCCATCACGTTAGGAAATAACGCTGTCAACTCCATCCACCTCCACACAACTTGAAAAGGCAAAAACAAAACAAAACAAAAAGAAACGCCAAAGTATCATGTGCACGAACGCCATCGACAGCGCCGAGACGACCGTGAACGCGTATAGGTGCACGAACGCCATCGACAGCGCCGAGACGACCGTGAACGCGATGAACACGCCCGCGATGGTCACAGCGCGGTAGATAGAGAGGAACGACATGGTCTCGGGCGCGGCTGGCCATCCGGTTTAGGGCGAAGCGGGTTGCCATCATTGCATGTGCATAGCGGCAATAGGTAGATCTCCGAGCTCAGCACCATTTTGATCGGGCCGATCCCCACCGAGAAGAAGGCCACGAAACCGCACAAGGTGAGCCTGATGATGGCGATGCCGCTCGGCAGTGCACCGCGCGCGAGCAGGGATTGCAACGCGGCCAACACGGCAAGGCACGCCGTGATGCCGATCGTGCTGATGTATAGCAACAACTTCCGGTAGACGCGGTCAACGAGGACGATGACGACCACGACGAACTGCAATATGGCAACGCCCACCGCGATGGTGGCGCACAGGAGCTGGCACCGTCGTGATGCTAGATTCACGGAATATGTTCGATTGTAGTACCGGTGGCCTGCTGGAAGAACTGCCCGGTTACCAGCATCTGACGGATCACTGGCGATGGCCTCAGCAGCTCCCGTAACGTCGCCTTGTCGGAGGCAGTGACGCATGCGGTGTGGCCTCCTCGATCTCACTCCAAACTCCTCGATCGCGTGCCGGAAGCCGAGGAGGTTCTGCCAGGCAGTCTGACGCGGCCCAAGAGCTGCGTGTGCTGACAGGCGGTGGCCAACGTTGGGTGTTGTGTGCACATGACTGAATGGAATCGCGTTAGTGGCATGCGGATCAAGTATAGACATCTCGCCGGAGTTCATCATTTCTACAGGCAGTCCTAGCGAGCGGCAGATGGATGGAGGAAGGAGCCTATCGTGTGCTCGTGTGGGTGGAAGATGGAACGGCCGTTAGCCCCGAATGTCACTCAACGTGATGGAATGCTATTCTCAGTTAACGTTTCCATGATTTGATGGTATTTCACGTAACGGAACTCTTTTGGTGGTATTTTACGATTCTCGTGATCTTTTAGGGCTATAGAACCAATTTTCCCATATTAAATATATTACAATGTGAAGTCATAACATATTACATAATATCCGTCTCTAAAACATAATATATTAAACATGCATCGTTGTATCATGCGGGCACAACAGTGAATTTCTTCTTGACGTATGACCCTTGGTTATGATCTTGTCGTAACCATGGAGTGTCTTCATCATTTAACATGATGCTTGGATCTTTCTTCACTATGAAGGGTGGAATTCGGACATTTCTTTCATAATCTTCTGACATGTCTGACTTGTCTTCAATTCCTACTATATTTATTTTCCCAGAAAGAACTATGTGGCGCTTTGGCTCATTGATCATTGAGTTGATGTCTTCGTTTTTTCCTCTCTTTGATTTTGTAGACATGTCTTTCACATAGAATATCTGACTCACATCGACAGCAAGGACAAATGGTTCGTCTTTGTACCCAATATTGTTAAGGTCCACTGTTATCATTCCATACTCTTTGTCGACTGTTACCCCTCCTCCGGTCAGCTTCACCCATTGGCACCGAAACAAAGGGACTTTAAAATTAGGTGTGTAGTCTAGTTCCCATATCTCTTCTATGCGGCCATAATATGTTTGTATATTCCCATTTGGATCTGTGCCATCTATACAAACACCACTATTTTGACTGGTGCTCCTTTTATCTTAGGCAACTATGTAAAATGTATTCCCATTTATCTCATACCCTTGGTACGTGAGGATATGCCACGATGGTTGCCTAGCCAACAAATACAGTTATTCATCAATATTGTCATTGCCTTGACATTCTTTTCGCAACCAACCACTGAAACTTTCCATGTGTTGACGCCTAATCCAAGCTTCAGTCTTCCCTGGAAACTTGGATCATAAGAACTCCTTATGTATCTTGATGTACGGATGCACCAATGACGAGTTCTGAAGAACTGTGTAGTGTGCTTTATTGAAATAATCGTCTTCCATGCCAATATATGTTTTCTTCCCTAAAGTTCTTTTACCACTGAGTCTCCCCTCGTGTCGTGATTCGGGAACACCAATCGGGGCAAGGTCAGGAATAAAGTCAACATAGAACTCAATGACCTCCTCTGTTCCATAGCCCTGGGCGATGCTTCCTTCAGGCTTAGAACGGACTTTCACATATTTCTTCAAGACTCCCATAAACCTCTCGAAGGGGAATATGTTATGTAAGAACACAGGTCCAAGAATACTAATCTCCTTCACCAAATGAACTAGGAGGTGTGTCATGATATTAAAGAAGGATGGAGAGAACATCAACTCAAAGCTGACAAGACATTGAACCACATCATTATGTAGAGTAGCTAGTTCCACTAGATTGATTGCCTTCTGAGAAATTGCATTGAGGAATACACATAGCTTCACGGTGGCTAGACGTACATGTGGAGGTAGAATTCCTCTTAAAACAACTGGAAGCAATTATGTCATAAGCACGTGACAGTCATGGGACTTTAAGTTTAGGAATTTCTTCTTTGGCACATTTATTATACCCTTTATATTGGAGGAGAATCCCGATGGGACCTTGATGTTGCTTAGACATTCGAACATGCTGTCCCTCTCTTCTTTGCTAAGCGTGTAGCTAGCAGGACTTAAGTAATGACGTCCATCATCTGTCTTCTCTGGATGAAGGTTGTCTCGTTCTTTCATGCCCTACAAGTCCTAGCGTGCTTCAAGTGAATCCTTTGGCTTCCCGTACACACCCATGAATCCTAACAGGTTCACACAAAGATTATTTGTCAGGTGCATCACGTCGATTGCGTTGCGGACCTCTAGGACTTGCCAATAGGGTAGCTCCCAAAAGATGGACTTCTTCTTCCACATGGATGCGTGTCCCTTAGCATCTTTGGGAATAGATCCGTTGCTTCGTATGTAGTGGTGGACAATTCATTTAGCTTCGGAAGCATCTTCTTTATGAGGTTCAATAAATTCCCAAATGCCTTATCGGATACACCATTCTTTGTCTTCCACTGTAGCAATTCCAGTGTTGTACCCAGCTTTTTTGCCCCTCTTCGGCCGTCGGGTATAGCAACTTCCTATGATCCTCAAGCATGCGCTCGAACTTAACTTTCTCTTTTTTACTTTCGCATTCTTGTTGTGCATCATGAATGGCATCGCTAAGAGCATCACCGAGATCATCTTCTGCCGCTACCTCTTCTTCATCTCCCCCCATTGTAGTATCATCAAAGCCACCATACTGAGCAATAATATCATCAATGTCTAAATCTTCTCCTTCACCTTCTTTCATTATGACCCCGCTTTCTCCATGCTTAGTCTAACATATATAGTTTGACATAAAACCTGACTTAAGCAAATGTGAATGAAGACTCATTGAGCTTGAATATTCCTTTAAATTCTTACATATGGCACATGGATAGCACATGAAACCATCCCGCTTATTTGCCTTGACCACACCTAAGAAATAGTGCACGCCCTCAATAAAGTCTTGGGAGCGGCGATCGGCATTGTACATCCAATGGCGTGACATAATCTGCATTACATGACAAATTATGAAAACCTTAAACATAATTAAGTATTTTATTACACAACATAGATGACACACACGGTTGATTAATTAACTAAGCCTGGCTACAACGTAAGCAATCCCAACTATCACTAAACAAACTAAAATTACAATGCACTTCAGTAACATAACTATTTTATGACCGTACGCAACTAAAATAGACAAATCATTCGTCTGTTGAATATCAATAAGCTTCTCCTGCTGGCTCACTGCCTCATCATCAGCAGCCGCTACCTCAAGCGCACCCGAATTCTACACGTATGTAGCATAATCTTTCTCCCAGTACCAACCATCGCATCCATTGCCCTCCCACTGAAATTAAAGCCAAAAAATATTTAGTCAAAAATATTCAAGAAAAGCAGGTCAATTAGCCATAATAATCAAATGCGTAAGAAACTCACATCGCGATCCGGGCACTTGTAGAAAACACGAGCCTTGTTGGGTTCCTGTCTCTTGACTCGGTACTCCATCATAATCTTCTGCTTACACTTGCCGCAGATAATGAGAGGGAGTTCTGGCCCCAGTCGTTTCGCAACCGAACGAGAGGCCGAAGATTCGGTACCAGTTGTCATCTACTTTCTATACTTATTTTTGCAAACTAGTGTAAATTTCATATTTTCTAAAATAATATATTTAAACAAAACTAAAATTATTTATTTATCTAACTAAACCATGAAATATGTACTATGTATAATAGTAAAATACCAAACTATCAAGTGATTTTACTATTGTAAATCATCATGTGATTTTGAGCTAAAAATGACATAGAAATCATAATCAAATCCACCATATCAAGTTACTTTCTATACTTATTTTTGCAAACTATTATAAATTTCTCATTTCTAAAGTAATATATTAAAAAAAATAAAAATATTTATTTATCTAACTAAACCATGAAATGTACTACATATACTAGCAATACTAAACTATCAAGTGATTTTGATGAACTAATTTAACTTTTATTTATCCAAACATATATGCAAATCATCATGTGATTTTGAGCTAAAAATGACATAAAATCATAATAAAGTCAAACATATAAAGTTACACATGCATCTACATCGCAAAATGAGATAAGCTACTGATAAAACATAAGAGGATTAAGTTTGTTACCTCCAAAATCAAAGAGCAACACCAATGGAGGGGGAGAGAGCAAGAACAACAGCAAGCTGAAGAACAGATACAGTGACTTTGAATGGAATGGCTTGGGCTCGGGGAGGAAGAAATGAGCTGGTCTATAGGCCAGGATAATTAGTCCCGGTCAGGGGGCCAAACCGGGACTAAAGATTAATCTTTATTCCTGGGGCATCACCCAAACCGGGACTAAAAGCTTTAGTCCCGGCTGGTATTATCAACCGGGACTAAAGATCCCTGCCCCACGGACGACCGTTGGGCAGGAACCTTTAGTCCTGGGGGCAAAAAAATTCCGAGGCTAATGCCAAATTGGGACATCGTTCTAAAGTCTGTTCTCTAGTAGTATGGTTTCTCCGGCTCCTCCTCTTTCTAGTTTATTTTTCTTCTCGAAAAGTGAAATAGCTCCTTGCTACAGTGTAAATAGTGATACTATAGGGAATGAGAGGAGGAGCCGGAGCTGCACCAAGCGAGCCTAAGGGCTCGTTTGTATCGGCTCCGACGGCCCCGGCTTCCATCGACACCGGTACTGTTCATGAAGCCGTTTTTCTCTCTCCTATACTGTAGCACACTGTTCATTGAAGCTGTTTTTCTCTCTCCTACCTTTTCGCTCACTGTTCACTGTTCACGAAGCCGGCGGAGCTCGTTTTTGTAGCTCCTGCAGCTCCGGCTACAGTACGTGAACAGTGCCAGAGCCGGAGCACGCAGCAGCGGTGCCAAACTGGCCCTAATTTTGTTTCTTGACTCTGGACCCATCGAAAGTGCTATAGGATAGATGGATGTAGTACTGTAGTAAACTAGTAGCTAGTATGCTGTTTGCCCTGCTCATTTGATAATAATATAACCCAGATAATCCAAGCAGAGGCGGAACCAGGGAGGGGCTAGCAGGGGCCGTACCCCCAACACAATACAAAAAATATTAATACCCCTGTAAATATTCATTTTACAACATAACAATGCATCAAATTAGCTATTTTTTATGATAATCTTGTGATTTCTCTTTATAAATACTAACTACATATGTAAAAATATTAAACAATTATTGAGAAATACGTTTAGGTATATATTTATCACATTTAGATATGTCATCATATTTGCCGTGCCCTCTTAATAAAAAATGGCTGGTTCCATCTCTGAATCCAAGGAATTTGATAGATATAAAAAATAGAAAGTAGTAGGAGCATATACTACTAGTCTTTTATCCTGATCCCAGAGATGACCATACAGATAGCCACGTTGGGACAAGGTGACAAACAAGCGAGCAGCAGAGGGAACGAAAAGGTCGGCAAATTAAAGAAAGCCTTTGTTTTTTTTGCCTTTGGAGACCCTAAAGAAATGGTTCGTGTGTAATGGTAATGTAGACAAGGTCATAGGCCCCGTTCGTTGGTCTAAAACTTGGCTAAAACTGGCTGAAAAATACTGTTCCGACAGAATTGTTATAAGAGAAAAATACTATTTCGACTAAAAAAAGAAGCCGAACAAGCCGAATATAAGGTAAGCCGAACATGAATCTCTAGGTAGAACATTTGTCACCTTTCCCTGTGCAAGATTTAGAGTGGTCCTCAGCTGGAAGCCGTCTCTTCCGTTCCATCATCCATCATCAAACGCCAAGGGAGAAGAAGGATGCAAGATGTGAACCAACACTGTTTTAACCATACGTTGGCCAGAGTTAAAAACTTCTACGACAATTTTACTGAAATTTTTACACACGCTGATCAGTAAATTTGCTGCGCTAGAAATTGAAAGCTGTGACCTTTTCGTTTGTGGTTCGCTGTGTTCACAAGTCACTCACTCCACATGGCATAGTTTCTGTGCAAAATGAACTGGACTGGATAGAGTACAAAGGTGAAACAGTAGGGCCATCCGTGATAGAAGGTGATTGGTTGCTTTGGTGATGGGAAGTCAGAATGGAGAGCCGGTCCATGGTGAGATGCATGCTTAAATCGTGCACTCAGTTATGTTTGGTTGTCTTTGTTGTTGGTCCAGTACGAGATAAGATCTTGTTTGGTTGCATGCATGGATGAGAGTTTTGAGTGTATGACACATGGGTCTCTGTATCATGAGTGCATCGCGTCGTTCTGCATCGCGAGTGAAATAGGAATTAAGAAGACGGATCCATACGGAAAGAAGGAGTGAAGATAAATGAGACGAAGCAGAAAAAGAATGCGAGGCAGACATCAAACATGACCAAGTGCACCGAGCGGCGCTGGGACGGGGCTTAGAATGGTCTCCTACGTGCAACCAATCAGCCCAGTAGCCGATGCAAGCAGGAGCACTGTGCTCCGAACAAAAGCTGCCATGATTTTTGTCAGCTAATAAAAGCCGGAATCCCTTCAATAGTGAAGCAAAAAAGTAGCGGTGGGGTGCAGTGCCGAGGAGGAGATTGTTCACGTTGAGGCCTTGAGGCGGGTCACCAGTTCGTCCGCGTCCTTCAACAGTGAAGCAAAAAAAGTAGCGGTGGGATGCACGTTGCGGTCGCTGGTCCCTCTCGTACAGGGCGCCGAGCTCCACGCCAGCCTACGTCGAGCTGTCTGTCAAATCAGCACCATGTCAGTGTGTCAGCACCATGTCAGCGTCAAGCTCAAGATCTCGGTGTTAGGAATGCTAGCGCAGAGACGTGTTAGCTCAGCGCCAGCATCGATGGCGCCGAGCTAAGGTCTAGATTCTAAAATCTTTCCGTCAGGGACGCATTTGTGAAAAACTTTCCGTCAGGGACGTATTTATGAAAAACTTTCAAAAAAGGCTAAAAAGTAAAAAATTCAGGATGTTTGAATGGAGCCATGGAGTCAATCTGCCTGGGTGGATGGGTGCCGGTGTCTTTGCCTGAGATCGATTTGGATGCAGCCCTCGTCATCAGCCTAGTCCAGGCATCGGTGTGCAGGCCCAGGCGTCCAAAAATGAGCGCCCGGCGCTGCAACACTTGCCTGGCTGATTTTGTACAGCATCAAAGTCAGTTCAAGTTAATTAACTATTGCCTTTTTTTTACTGCCAACAAATGACGTACAGCCGTACAGGTTTTTTTTAGATCAAAGGCATTCACCCGACTTTTATTGAAAGCTTAACGAAAGCCCAAGATCCTGCTGGGAAAACCAGCTTACAGATTAAGCACTAAACCCTTCAACGAACTCTATAAACTACACATCAAAAGATCTATCATCAGACCTCTAAACCCAAACAGCAAGTTTGAACCATCAACATTCGGACCAACAAAAGCAGACAAAACACAACCACTCGCCACATCTACATTGCCACAATGGCATTAGAAGCAACTAGATTTATCATCTCGTTCGCCACAGGCTTTAGATTGGGCTTCAAGAGCGGACGCCAAGATTTCACCACCATCAACGTCTTGTAAATGATTGTCACCGGGGAAGTCATCGTCTTCTTGTTAAGCCCCTGCACATAGGAACAATGTTACCTGTTGTTTTTTTCCTCTAAGTTTTGTCAAGATCTCTAAAAAAGCGCTGAACAACTTGTTGGCAACAATGGCCAACTAAGACTTTCACGAAAAAATGACCACAAGAAAACAACAATGGGGCATTGGAACAGAATATGATCCGACATTTCAAGTCTATCACAACTGAAACATTCCTCCGGTCCAGACCATTTCTTCTTCTTCAGTTGGACCCCACACTGGATTCTATCATGTATGGCCATCCATAAGAAAATTTTAACCTTCAAAGAAATATTACATTTCCAGATAAGCATCATTTGCACATCTTGAACCCCTCCAAAGGTCATCAAGTTATAAAGTGATTTTGCTAAATATTGCTGAGATCTCTCTAAAGCCCAAAACACCTCATCTCTACCATTTGACAAAGAAACTTCATCTAACAACAACATCAGATTGCTCCATTCTTCCCACAAAATTCCATTCGACTGCCTTCTAAATTCTAAAAACCACTGACCTTCCACCCAGGCCTCTGCCACCTCCAGGTCTTGGCGAACAACAATATGAAACGGGTTAGGAAAGGTTACTTTCAGTACACAGTCTCCTAACCAACAATCATGCCAAAACCTTGTTTGCATCCCTGATTTTATCCTAATACACCTTCCCATTTGAAACCACTTTCTGACATCCAACAAAGATTTCTAGAATTGAGAGCCCTTCCTATTTCTGACTTGGAAAATACTTTTGTGGCCCAAATATTTGTTTCTCAATATGTTACAACACAAACTATTATCTCCTCTTTCAAGCTTGTCAATCCATTTACCAAGTAAACAAATATTCATAACTCTAATGTCCATAAAACCAAGACCTCCAAACTGCTTCGGCCTGTTTAGAGCTTCCCACTTAACCATATGATACTTCCTTTTCTTGCTTGTCCCTTCCTAGAAGAATCTAGCTCTAATAGAATCCAACCTCTGAAAATTGCCTTCATATAACTTATACACACCCATCGTGTACATGGGTAAGCTAGACAGACAAGAATCAATCAAAACAGATTTTCCCCTGATGACAGATACTCACATTGCCAAGTTCCCAGTCTTTTCTCTGTCTTCTCACAAACATAACTCATTTGTGCTTTTGATATCTTATGACAACTAACCGACATTCCTAGATATTTCATCGGAAGAACTCCACTTTTACATCCCAACATCTCTGCTGCAACATTCATCTCCATTGCAGACAATCCTACTGAGAAAATCTCACTTTTCTCAAAGTTTATCTTCATTCCTGACATAGACTCATAGCAAGATAGAATTACTCTAACATTTCGCAAAGTTTGTAAATCAAACTGCAGGAGCAGAATAGTATCATCAGCATACTGTAAGTGTGTTAACCCTCCTTCAACTAAGTGTGGTACAAGCCCCTTAATCATCCCAGCAGCACAGGCTCTCGATAACATAGCAGAAAGGGCATCTGCTACAAGGTTAAACAACAGTGGAGACAATGGATCACCCTGTCTAAGTCCTTTGAAGCTTCTAAAATAGTCCCCTCTTTCACCATTCAGATCAATGCACACCTTTCCCCCTCTAACAACTTTATTCATCCATTGAATCCATTTCATATCAAACCCTTTTCTATGAAGAACTTCCTCTAAAAAATTCCAATTAACTCTATCATACGCTTTTTCAAAATCCAACTTGATGATAACCCCACTTGTTTTTGTATCCTTAAGTTCATGCATCACCTCCTGCAGGATCACCACTCCCTCTAAAATATTTCTTCCAGGTATAAAAGCTGTTTGAAAAATACTCACCACCCTACCAACCACTGATGAGAGCCTTATAGTGAGAGTTTTGGTGATAATCTTGTATATTACATTTAAAAGGCAAATCGGTCTAAATTGTTTGACACTATTCGCCGGTTTAACCTTAGGTAACAGAATAATAACTCCATAGTTTAGTCTACATAGCTCCAACTGCCCATCATATAATCTATCTAGCATTTCTTTGATATCCCCTCTTATCATATTCCAAAAAGCTTTGAAAAATTCTATTGAAAAACCATCCGGGCCTGGAGCCGTATTATTTTTCATCTCCTTAATCACCACATCAAGTTCTTCTAAAGAGAAGGGTCTAGTCAAAAACTCATTCTCTTCTTGCTGTATTTGCTGATAACTCGGCCAAAGATCCCTGTCCAAATGCATATCAGCCACCTCTTCACTCCCAAACAATTTTTTATAGTACTCCATAATGTGATCTCTAAGGCTGCTAGGCTCAACCACTTCTTGACCATTCACCTCCAGCATTGAAATATGCATTTTCCTTCTCCTACCATTAGCACATTTGTGAAAGTAGCTAGAATTTGAGTCACCAGCCAACAGCCATTTCTCACCACCTCTTCTTCTAACAGCATCTGGTTAAAAGTTTGAGCCAAAGCATATCTTTCCTCCCACTCCAAATGAGCTAGTTCCCTTTCCTCACTCCAATCATCCAATATGGCAATTCTTCTAATAATTTCTTCCTTCTGTTTTCTTCTCTGGCTATCCAGATTCTGACCCTAGCCTTTTATAGCTCTCCTCAACTTACTTGAAATCACATGCCAATGATCTAAAGGATCATATTTAAACCTTGAAGGCCATTTATCTCTCACCCATTCTCTGAACCCCTCCTGTTGGAGCCAATGAGCACTAAATCTAAAATAAAACTGCTGACCTGGCGCATTGCCTCCTGTATCCACTATAAGAGGGTTATGATCTGATCCTAGCCTCAGACCAGCTACCACCGACGTTAGAGTAAACTTATCCTCCCAAGCATTTGACAGCAAAACTCTATCTAGAACACACATAATCGGAGGATTTTGTCTGTTTGTCTAGGTAAAATGACTTCCAGTCCTGTGAAGTTCCCTGAGAGCTATATTATTGATCATTTCATTAAATGCCTCCATCATCTGAACATGCACATTTCCATTAGATTTTTCCTCAATTCTTCTCACCAAATTAAAATCTCCGCCCAAAATCATAGGGCATTCCACCGACTAAACTTTAGCTTGAATCTCTTCCAAGAACTCTAACTTTCTATTATCATGAGCAGGGCCATATACATTGAAAATCACCCACTGAAAACCATCTGCCTTCATGGTAAGATTGAAACATTGGTAAAAATTACCCACATCTTCAGTTGTAACTATAGCCAGCTCTTTATCCACACCCATGAGCAAACCACCTGAATGTCCAGAATAAGGCAACCAGGACCAAAACATATCCTTCTGGCCAGCGAACCTCTCTAACTCTCTATTTCTAAAAGAAGACTTAATGGTTTCCTATAAGCAGATGCAATCAAAAGAATGTTTATTAACTAATTCTAAAAGCAACTTCCTCCTCCCTGTATTTCCCAGACCTCTAATATTCCAATACAGAATCTTCATCCTTGATCTCTTGAGATAATTTATTCACTGTATCAGCACCACCCCCATCAACTCTAACACCTGGGGGCTCAAATCCATAGAACTCTTAGTCTCCAAAGGAACTCTAATAATTGTATCATTTGGGATCATAGAACTCGACTCAATCTTTTGCTTAGTTTTTTGCAAAGCAATGAAAGCATCTTCCTTAGCTTGTATCAAAGAAATGTTTGCAATTCTAGAAGCCTCATCTTGCCCCAATGAGAAACCACATACTCTAGCCATAGAATCTAAGGAGCAAGTATCATTAGAACAAGAAGGTGAGGGAATGGATTTAGTACCTTTTGCATCAGCTGTCTTAGCTTTTAGTTTATCTTGAATTGCTCCTTTTTTCTCTTGAATTCTCGAACTGTGCCTAGTATTGAAATTAACCAGGGCACTCTTAACTTGCTGAAGTTTGGAAACCCCATATGATTCCTCTTCCAAAAGAGATGTCTGACCCCCATCAGATGACACCACATTTTCAAGTACCAGATCACCCTATTGATTTAGACTAGCAGCTAAATCATGCATATCCTGAAAAATGTCAGATTTGGTCATCAACCTCTGATAATCATCTATATCATCATTAGGTCCCTGAGTATTCATCTCTAATTCTTCAACAAGTGGACCAGTACTTTCAGAACTACCCATAGCAACCTGCCTTTGATGACTAG
The DNA here is from genome assembly GCF_019320115.1 of Miscanthus floridulus. Taxonomy (NCBI): domain Eukaryota; kingdom Viridiplantae; phylum Streptophyta; class Magnoliopsida; order Poales; family Poaceae; genus Miscanthus; species Miscanthus floridulus. Next base: position 38,675,353 of record NC_089597.1, read on the forward strand.
AAGAACCAGACCCATATTTCTGACTAGTATCACCAGGTGTAGGTTTGCCTGATTCCAGCCATCCATGGCTGTCCTATGATTCTGGGTCTTCTTCATCAGTAACATCATCTTCTTCATCATCAGGATCATCATCTGGCTTGGATGGGGGATAATTCTAGAGCTTGTCTGAAAAATACCAAGTTATCTTCCTACCCTTCTTGTTAATAAACACTTCAGATGTCCCACCTATCTTGTTAGGATTATGGCATGACACCTTTACCCACACCGCTTTCCATTGCAGAGATGGTACATGCACCTCCTCTGGGTAACCCACCAACCTAGCCAGCTCCATAATAGCAAACTCAGTTCTAGCAAATTTTGGAATGCCAATAGCTCTAACCCACATAGACTGAAGAACCTAAAACACCTCTGGATCCATATCTGACTCCTCAACCACAGCCGCAATGTCAGACATGATAAACTTGATTTTTTTCATCTTGATTAGCATATTCAAAGCCACTTTGGAAGGTAGGTTCACCAGAAATTCACTCCCCGAGATGCGCTTGACATCCCAATCCCAATTCGAATCCATTAGATATTGCAATTTAGTCTTAACTCTAAACTTAGTACCCCTTCCTTCTAAAATCAACACAATAGCTCTAATCGGACCCTCTGTTTTAGGTCTAGCTTCAGCCTTAGGCTCAGGTAAATCTAGAGCATAAAAGATCTGACCAGGCATACCATACGCACAAAGATGCAAACCCTTGTTCGATTTCATCAAGGGACACTGATTGGACTTATGACCTGACTCTCGACAACTATAGCAGAATGGTGGTTTCTTGCAGGTAGAATGATGGTGACCATAATCATTGCAATTAAAACATTTCATAGCAAGACCTGAAGACTGACCTGCACCCGAACCCCAATTCTGCTGAACATTGTACCCCTTCCTCCGATTTTCAATCTTGTGACATAGATCTTCTTCAGTCATCTGATGCACATCTCGCTCCTCAGACTGATCCCCCATCCTCTTGCGATTCTGGACCTCCCACTGCTCCTGACCTCGAAACTGCTGACGACCCTGCTTTGACTCCCAATACCCTTGATCTCGAGCAAATCGCAGATCCCGCCCCTCTCGAGCCTGGGAATCCCATCCTTCACGCCTAGATCCCTGAAATCCATCACGGCTACTACACCCATCTCTAAATCTCTCCCCATCTTTAGTATCTCAAAATCTATCTCCATCTCTAACTTCCCGACTTTGCTGCCTCTTATCCATGGTGACCTCAATGAACGACTGCCCATCCGTCGTGTTAGGACGAACACGGCGGAGAAACTTTGCCTGAGCCCCAAATCTCTTGATGTCCCTCACACTAGCCGGAAAACGCTCTGTGGCTGGATCCCAAACCCTAGCAAAGGCAACCCAGACCCAAGGCGAGGTGGACTTAACAATGCAACTACAGCTGCGGCTGCGGCTTCGACTGGGTAGAGGGGTATAAGAATGAGCGAACATGTCGTTAATAGACGGGCCTAACTGGGCCGGCCCAACTAAGCTTTCCTTTTCCTCAGCCTTGGCCCGTTTCATCTTCTTCCCCCAGTCGTCACCCGAACAACACTGTCAATGGTTCTTCGAGCTTGAGACCCCAACAATGGCGTCGAACTCACTTTTGTGCGCATCACTGGCGGCTGCAACTCTTGAACAATTTGCTCTATTGACTTCTGTACCTCTCCACCACCCAAAGCAGTATCCAATTTACAACTCCATGAGAAATGGATTGGCAAGTTCCCAATTGCAATCGAATTCGAATCCACCGTAGCAACTGGAGGTAACTTGCCATGATGAAGGCGCTCAACTCTATCCAAATCACTCAACTATGAATGTTTATGAAACAACCCCAATTTCTGCGAAGGGAAATCCATAGAGTTGAAGTGTAATAAGACCATGGTAGATCATATTACCCAAATTCTAGTCGAATATCACATCCATACAACGATAATATCAGAGTACAAATAGTGCGAAATTATATAAATTATTACATCACCGCATTGGAGGAATCAAAAGTAGCATTCATTCAGAACAGCTTGAAGATAAGATCGCCAAACTCGAGCGTAGGCACGAACCCCTCAACCGTCAAACTCCTCAGAGCTATACTCCTCAGTAGAACCTGTATGCCAAAATTTATCAGTACGATTTGTACTGGCCACTCCCAACCCTATGAGCATTGCTTTGTGGAAATTGGATGCAAGTTGGATATAGTCAAAAGGAACCTATAAGGCTGGGGTTTCCTATGTATTTTAGCATATCAAGTATATAATAGTATAGTCAAGTTTTAACACCATTCCCACAAATATTCCACCCATTCCCATTCCAGAGCCAGGTTTCGATCCCGGGGATCGACATACCACCATCTCCACACCATCACCATACCATACCATACCATATCATCGCTCAGTCGACAGGCCAACTCCCTCTCGGCACTGTCTCAAGGCCCGTAGCCCCTGGCTACGACCGAACACTCACTTCTAGGGGGGAGAAAAGAAGGACTCATCTCTCTATCTAGTTTAAGCGAAACCCAGGAAAGGTCCATAGCCGACAAGTCGGCACATGTATCGATCGATCAACCATACACTCTGCAGAGGTTTTACATAACCACAAGATCTGCCTTCCTCGCTGACCGTCGTCAACTGGGCTGATTCCGGTCGCTTGCTAGCCTAGGATAATGCCACTCTACCATTCAGCCTTGGTACACCCTAAGTCTAGTCTGGGGTGGCTAAAACTGTGAGTCATGAGCCGGGTCCACAAGGTCTTCATGAAGTCTCGGAAGGGTGTGGGGGAAATCCTCCGCGCCCCGTACCTCCTTACATTGTCCGCTATCAACCTAGCAGTAGTGGCAATATCCTACCAAGTAGTTCGGCCGTCCCGCACCATATAGGATGAGTGGTACGAAAGGCTTCCTGGTGAATCTGAGTACTAGTAAGTCCTTAAGGATGACCAAGCCAGAATGTCTTCATTAGGGTTTCCATTTACTGTGCCACCATAGCACCTCCATCCCGGGCTCCTCCCATCACAGGTTCACACCCAGGACCACCTCATATACCATTTACCCACCACAAGTATCCATTCCAGGGGTGCCCAGGTAGCACCACACGGCAAGACTTGCCCCAGGCTCGTCGTATACTCCAACTTGGTCGACACAACCCTCACCCTCCATGCACCCAAGTCACATACGTAGCACTCTCCCCATGGCCCAGTTAACACTAGTTTCCACCACGCATCAATGTAGTACAAGCGTAGTAGAAGTAATAAGCATTATAGCAGCAAGCGTGTGTCTAACCTAATAGCAGGGTGAGCAGGGGTAAGGTTGCGTCAAGGTAAAGGTCATCAAGACAACATACTATCATGCAAGTCCTATCACAGTGTGATTACAACAATAAAGTAAAGCAATAGCAGTTCTATATTAGCCATGCGTAATAGGTACTACGAGATTGGGTGGGATGTGGCACCTTTAGTGTAGTCATCTCTGTATTCCTCACAGTACTCACGATCCTCGTCCGTCAGGTTCTCCTCTGAGTCTGCAACGATCGCATTATAGTCGTGTTAGCGATGTCTATAGAATAGCACAAAGAAGCAATGGAAATTCAAAAGAGCCAAATGCACTCAAACATGGGTTCATTGCATAGAGCTCGATTTTAGATGAATTTTGGTCCTAGTTTCATATTTTTCTGAGGTCGTATGAATTAGTTATGAATTTCCGAAGTTTAAATCATTTCTAAAAATGGAAAAAGGGCTGAATTAATCCTGGGCTGACACGTGTCACGCTGTGGCTGGTCCACGTGGCATGCTGATGTCAGCATGACATCAGCATGATGTCTTCGTCATGGTTCTGGTACTGACAGGTGGGGCCCAGCTGACGTCAGCATGACGTTAGCATGACGTCATCAACGTCGTCAGTTCTGACAGGTGGATCCAGTCAAAGTCAACGGTGGGTCAACGGTCAATGGTCAATGGTCAATGGTCATCGGTCAGGGTCACTGACATGTGGGGCCTGGCTGCTGACGTCAGCAGATGATGTCATCATGACATCACCCTGGCTGTGTGGGCTTCTGACATGTGGGTCCCGTGTGACGTCAGCATGACATCAGCGCCTGACGTGTGGGTCCAGAGTGTCCGTGTCACTGACATGTGGGGCTAGGTCAACGGTCAATGTTGACCAGTCAACGGTCAATATGGCCGGGTCTCAAACGGGCTTCGGTTTGGGCCGGTCTGGGCCGAGCCAGATACGTGGCATGCTGTGACGCAGCCACGTCATGGCCATGGGCCTCCACTAGGCCATGGTCCACGGCTCACGGTCCATGGTGGACAGATGCACCGGTCTATGGTGGACCGCGTCTTCTTCTAGTGAGCTGGGTCCACCCCTCTCTTCTCTGTCTGTGGTTCACGTGCATCGGGTTCATGCACGGGTGGCTAGCGAGGGGGGTGTTCCCCTGTTTCTCCCACGGTGGTGCTCCTGCCGGCGGTGAGCTCGCTGGTGAGCCTCCGTGGCGGTGTTGGTGTCCAATTGGGGAGGGGAAAGGCTTCCCCAGGCTACGGCGACTGCGATGGTGGGGTCTAGGTGGTGGCCGAGGCTCACCAAGGCGCTGGCCACGGCGAACGGTGGCTTGGCAGTGCTAGCCGGTGGCGAGGTCGCATTTGTAGGCTCTCCGGTGGCTCGACTGGGCAGACAGGGGCTTCAGCAGATCTGTGGGTGCACGGCGAAGGCGTCCAGGGCTCAAGGCGGGGCTTTGGCTTCAAGGTGGACGTTAGGGGCTCCCCGGCGGCCACGACGATCATGAAGACGACGGCGAGGCACGCGGGTGCGCTACGGGGCTCCGGTGGTGTGGTCATGGTGTGGTCATGGGTGTGCGTGTGGGTGCAAGTGTTCCCATGGACCAGAGACGGCCCTAGCCATCGTGCTCCCGGGATGGAGCGCCATGGCTGACAAGGTGATGTCCGGCGGCGGCAAGGGGGAGACCGGGAGGCTCACTGTTGGTGGTGTGGAAGATTGGATGGTGACACGGTGGAGAGTTGCTGCCGTGCAGCTCCGGAAGCCATGCAGTGCCACGTTGCCCGCATCAGTGATGAAGACGACGACGTTGTCTTCGGCTCCGACGACCTCCTCCCCCGCAGTGGCTTCGGCGCTTCCCCCTCTCCTTCCCCTTTCTCCCTCCTCTCTTGGTTCGGGTGCGCAGTGGATGGCCACCAAGTGGCGGCGGGCGATGGGACGAACACTAGGGCAACCGAGGCCGTGGCTTTATAGCTGGAGCTCCGAGCTCCAAAGGCGGATGGCTGGGGATTGCGCCCAGCGCATCGAGTGGCATCGCGGGGCGTGGGTGGTTGGCGTGGAGTTTGTGTGGGCGCGGCGCCAAGGGGGGGGGCAAGGCCATGGCCCAGGCGTGACCCCCTGGCCCACTCTGCCATCGCTGTCGGCCTCCGGTCGGCTGGCGGTTGAGCATGGCGTGGAGAAGATGAACAGGGGAAGGCTGACGGGTGGGGTCCGTTGGCAGCGACTGTGGGCGAAGAGAAAGGGGCGCGCGGGTGAGCAGCGCGCGGCTGACGTGCGGGGCCAAGTGGCAGCGGCAGCAGGCGGGGCTGACGGCCGCGCGGGCGTGAGCGGCATCCTAGGCTGGTTTGCTGGGCTGGCCGCATGAGCTGGGCTGGGCGGCTACCGCGCGCACAAGCTAGGCTGAGCAGGCCTGAGCCAGCCTGCGAGGCCTTCTTCTTCCTTTTCTTTTTCTATTTTCTTTTTATTTTCCTTCTTATTCATTTGAATTCAAATTTGGTTTTTGGAATTTTGAGTTCAAGGCTGGTGTACCTCATCCATTGAATTATTAGATGTGTGGTCCACAACACTTTTATTTATATATATTAGGAACTTTATTTACTATTTTGTATACAATTATTCTTGGTCTTGACTAATAATTACTTTAAGGTTTATTTCTTTAAAGGTGTTGTTAGACATTACATAAAACAAATGAAAATCCAAATCTCTATTTAAGTTGACAATGTATGCTATGTTTCATTAGTCAGTATTTAAATAATCATGATAACAAATGGCATGCCATGCTCATGAAATTGTCTAGTTGGGTTACTTCTAATGCAACACTTAGGGTTGGCTCCTACAATGTCACTCATCATCACATGGGGGTTTTTAAGAAAAAATTTGTAGTTGTGATTTTTGGTGTGTGGATTTTTGGGTTGTTACAGTCCTACCCCCTTAATAGAATCTCGTCCCCGAGATTATAGCGTAACGTACTCTTTCAAAAGATAAGGATAGTGTAGCCGGAGGTCAGACTCTTTTTCCCATGTTGCTTCTCTCTCTGTGTGATTGCTCCATTGGATCTTACACATAGGAATAGTCTTGCTACGGGTCTCTTTGGTATCTCTGCCCAGAATTCTGATAGGATGTTCTTTATACTCAAGTGTATCTTGAATGTCAAGTGTATCAGTTGGAACTACTTCATCGGGTACTCTCAAACACTTGCGTAGCTGTGAGACATGGAATACGGGATGTACACCCATCAATTCCTCGGGTAGCTCAAGTTCGTAGGCGAGCTTTCCAATCCTCTTGCAAATCTTGTATGGGCCAACAAATCTAGGGGCAAGCTTTCCTTTCACATGGAATCTGATAGTTCCACGTAGTGGGGATACCTTGAGATAGACGAAGTCCCCCACATTGAACTCAAGTTCTCTTCTCCTTTTGTCAGCATAGCTCTTGTATCAACTTTGAGCAATTCTCAAGTTCTCCTTCACTTGAGCAACTCCTTCTTCGACATCTTGAATCTTGGCGGAGTCAAAGAACGATCTTTCTCCCGGTTGGGACCACATCAGAGGTGTCTTACATGGTTTGCCATACAGAGCTTCAAATGGTGACATCTTAATACTGGCTTGGTAGCTGTTGTTGTAAGAGAACTCAGCATAGGGTAAGCATTTCTCCCAATCAGAGCCATAGTTCAGTACACTAGCGCGAAGCATGTCTTCTAAGATCTGATTTACTCGTTCTATCTGTCCATCTGTCTGTGGGTGGTAAGCGGTACTGAAATCAAGTTTGGTTCCAATGGACTTGTGCAGAGCTTCCCAGAATCAGGACACAAATTGAGGACCACGATCAGATACAATACTAGAGGGAGCTCCATGCAGTCTGAGAATATGCTCAATATATAGATCTGCTAATTTTTCGGCATTGGTCTTGGTCTTTACTGGTACAAAGTGAGCAATCTTGGTCAAGCGATCAGCAATCACCCAGATGGAATCATTGCCTTTCTGTGAACGGGGCAATCCAACTATGAAATCCATGGATATGCTCTCCCACTTCCACTCGGGAACGTCAAGAGGCTGTAGCAAACCTACATGCCTTTGATGTTCAGCCTTGACTCTATTATAGGTGTCACATCGTGCCACATGTCCTGCAATGTCTGTCTTCATGCCTTTCCACCAAAAGTGTTTCTTCAAATCTTGATACATTTTTGAACCTCCAGGGTGGATACAGTACTTAGAATCATGAGCTTCTGATAGAATTTCCTCTCGTAGCACTGGGTCAGATGGAACATAGATTCTGTTCTTGAACCAGATGGTTCCTTGTTCATCTTCATGGTGGTTGGTCTTATAGCCTAGTTTCGTCAGACCACGGCGATATTCGATTTCTTCACAATCTTTCTGAGCTTGATGGATGCGTTCTGTGAGATCATACTATATGCGGAGCTCATTCAACAAGCCGTGCGGTAGTATCTTAAGTTGGAAATCATTAATCTCTTCCTTGAGCTCAGGTGGTACAGATTCAGTGATCAAAGTGTGACAGTAGCTCTTGCGACTGAGAGCATCTGCGACTACATTAGCTTTTCCCGGATGATAGTGAATTTCTAGGTCATAGTCCTTGATCAACTCTAGCCAACGGCATTGCCTCATATTCAAATCTTCTTGAGTGAAAAAGTACTTCAAGCTCTTGTGATCCGTGTAGATATCACACTTGTTGCCTATCAAGTAGTGCCTCTAGATCTTCAAGGCATGCACAACTGCTGCTAACTCAAGATCATGGGTTGGGTAACGGTTCTCATGTTCTTTCAACTGTCGGGACGCATATGCTATTACTTTTCCATCTTGCATCAGTACACACCCAAGTCCTTGACGGGATGCATCACAATAGACCATGAAACCTTTGCCGATATCAGGCAATGCTAGCACAGGAGTTGTGGTAAGCTTCTGTTTCAATTCCTAGAAGCTTTGTTCACACTCGGGCGTCCATTCAAACTCCTTGGTCTTCTTCAGAAGGTTGGTCATTGGACAGGCTATCTTGGAGAAATTCTCAATGAATCGGCGATAATATCCAGCCAATCCCAAAAAACTTCTGACTTCTGTCACATTATGGGGTTGATCCCACTCTTTCACAGCTTCAATCTTGGTTGGGTCAACTGCGACACCTTCAGCTGATAGTACATGGCCTAGGAAGGCAACTTCCTATAGCCAAAACTCACATTTGCTGAACTTTGCGTAGAGCTGATGTTGGGCTAATTTCTTGAGCACAGTTCTCATATGATGTTCATGTTCTTCAGCGGTGGGTGAATAGACAAGGATGTCATCAATGAATACCACCATGAACTTATCCAGTTCATCCATGAAAACCTTATTCATCATGTTCATGAAGTATGCGGGAGCATTCGTGAGTCCAAAGGACACCACGGTGAACTCAAACTGCCCATACCTAGTCACAAAAGCTGTCTTTGGGATATCACTTTCTCGAATCTTCATCTGATGATAGCCAGATCTGAGATCAATCTTGGAGAAATACTTGGCACCTCGAAGCTGATCAAGCAGATCACCAATTCTTGGCAGGGGGTACTTGTTCTTGATGGTGATTGCGTTCAAGTTCCGGTAATCAATGCACATTCTCATTGAGCCGTCTTTCTTCTTGACAAACAAAACAGGGGATCCCCAGGGTGAAGCACTGGGTCTGATATATCCCTTTGAGATGAGCTCATCAAGCTATTTCTTGAGCTCAGCTAGTTCATCAACTGACATGCGATAGGGTCTCTTGGCAATGGGTCCCGTTCCCGGCAACAGATCAATGATGAACTCTACATCACGTTCTGGTGGCATACCCGGTAATTCTTCAGGGAATACATCGGGATAGTCTCTGACTACTAGCACATCATGAACTGTCTTCTCCTCTTTTTGTGATTCTGAACTTGCTTTAAGGGCACATAGGATAGAGGTGGACTTTCTAGACTGGGGTTCACATCTAATGACTTGGCCTGATGGGTGGGTCACTTGGACATATCTAGGTGAACATGATATGATACCTTGATGAATGGTTAACCAATCCATACCTAGGATGACATCTAGGCTAGTGGAAGGTAAAAGGGTTAGGTCAGCTTTAAAGACAAGACCCTCAATGGTAAGACTCACTCCCTTACAGATGTGGGTGCATTTTAGGTCTCCTAACGGTGAACTGGTGATGATAGGCTTTTCATGTGGGGTTACAGGCAGGTCATGCTCTCATGCAAACTTGGATGATATGTATGAACAAGTTGCTCCAGAGTCGAATAGAACTGATGCAGTGTTGCCATTAACTAAAAACATACGTCAGGGGCAGCTTGTGCTTCCTCGGCGTCTAGATGGTTGAGATGTCCACGAGTAGCAGATCCCTTGAGCTGAGACTTCTGAGCAGCTGAGTTCTAAGGGCACTCAGCGGCTTTGTGACCTGGTTGGCCACAAGCAAAGCAGGTGAAAGGCGTACCGCCTGTAGGGGTTGGCGCGGGTGCCTTCCAGTTTCCTGTGCTTGGTGCGGAGCGGTTCTGTGCTGGGCGTTCACTTGCTGAGCGAGGACGGTTGGAATGGTCCTGAGTGTTGCGGTCCTGCGCATAACGGTCCCGGGTGTAATGATCCTGAGCAGGACGGGAGTATTTGGTGGTGTAGCCTCCACTACCCCTACTCAATCTAGGGTTGTCATCCCTGTTGTGACAAGAGTGTTCCCTGGATGGTGCATCTCTGCGAAACCTCTTGCGATCATGGCCACGGAAGGACTCCTTAGGCTTACGCTTCCTCTCCCTGTACTCTTCTCCAGCTTCAGCACGATCTTTCTCGATCTGGATGCAGCGATCCACCAGAGCACGCAACGTGTTACTCTCAATACCGCCAAACTTTTGCTTGATGTGCGGGTTGAGTCCCTTGCGGTAATAGTACAGCTTCTCCTTCTCAGAGTCCACAACATAGAAAGGGGCATAGCAAAGAAGATTGGTGAAACGAGTAGTGTACTCAGTCACCCTTTCCTTCCCCATCTTGATGTTGCGGAACTCCTCAGCTTTGGCCTCCATTATACCATTGGGAATGTGATACTCAGTGAATGCTTCGGCGAACTCATCCCATGAGATGTTGGCAGGGTCCACATAGGAATCACTGAAACTATCCCACCAGACGCGTGCTGCACCTGTGAGCTGGTGTGTGGCAGCTCCAACACACTCATCATCGGTGAAACTAGTGAGGTCAAGCTTCTTCTCCATTTCCTTGAGCCAGTCATCGGCTACAAGTGGGTCAGGGTCGGTGCCATCATAGGTAGGTGGCCTTAGCTTCAGGAATCCCTCCAGCTTCCTTTAGAAGTCATTCTGCTGACCTCCCTGGCGATAGTTTGCTCCTTCAACAAGAGCTGCAAGAAGCTGGGTCTACGGTGCCATCACTTCTGCCAGGTTTGGTGGTGGTGGTGGAGGAAGGTTCTCCTCAATAGGCGGCGGGGTATTCTCTAGGTTGAAGGGTATCCCTCCACGTCCACGGCCATGGCCATGGCCATGGTTGTTGCCACCACATCCCCCATTGGGTTCAACTGGTTCAGGGGTGGGCGCACGTCCTCGATTCATTAGGCGATTAGAATGGCGGTTCGGCATCTGCAACACGGATCATAGAGAATTTTAGTGCTTGTGCCATTAGTGCTTATAATTTCATATGATTACATGATTTTGACGATTTAAAGAAAAACATTTATGCTATCCAACACTCATTACAAAGAAGCAATAAGATTCATAAAGATGCAATAAGATCCGAAACATTCATTACATGGGTTTTATTACATAGCATCATCTCCAGTAGCTACACTTGAAGACGTGCGAGAATCGTTCTACGCATAGTGTCTCATAATACATCTCATAAGGGGTACATCATGGGGTACAACTTACGGAAGCTACTGACATGACTCATGACCACGCAGGGTCATCTACTCTAACTCGTACACTGCAGCTGGGATACGACTGTTCTCGATCTCGATCTCCTCGTCAGACTTGTGAAGTCGGGACACGTACTTTAAGGCCTCGGCGAGCTCCTTAGTAGGCTTGGCTCCAGGTAGGGTAGGGCAGGCGTCTAGGTTGAGGCGAGTCGAGGCTAACTCAAACTCCTCTATCCTAGGCTTCGTCTTGCTGCGAATCTCCTTGGGTAGCTGATCCCACATACCCTTCATCTCCCTGAGGCGCTTCCTATCAGACTTCTACCAGGCCTGTCGAGTCCTCTCACACTTGTCCTGTAGGTACTCGTTCTGCCTGAGTGCCTCAATCAGGTGACCCTAGTTGTGAACGGCCTTCTTTCTGAACTCTTCTAGATCTTGAGTCATGGTCTTGTTTCGAGACTGGATCTTCAGCATGTCAATCCCCTTGGATCTCTCTCTGTCTCCTCTGCGGTTGAACTCGGCCTTCTTGTCGTCCAACTCTCTCTGTATCTCCAAGACCTTACTGTCGAGGTAGCAGTTCCTGTTGCCTAGGTCGGCGGCTTTGTCCTGTAAGTCGTCGACCTCGGCTCTGTGGATTTGTTCACGGCGGTTGAGCTCGTCCTGTAGCTTGGCAACTGTCTCAAGTAGACTAGCTCGCTCCTGTGCTCTCTGCGAGTCTCACTCCTAGTACTCCCACCGGAGGGCCTGGTCCTGATGTCTTCTCTGCTCCAGCTGGGTCACGTACCTGTCCTGCTCCTGCAGGTGGATAGCTGAGACACGAAGGCATCTGTCCTCCTCGGCAAGGATAACTCTGCCGGCTGTGAAACTCTGCTCACTAGGGGTAAGGCTGAGGTCGAGGGCCTAGGGAAGTAGACGGAACTCTGTCATCTTCAGGTGCTCGTAGTGGTCCCTCATCACTCTACGAAGTGCCTTGTGCGAGATAGCTCACAGTCCCTCCTCGACGGTGTCCTCTATAGTCAACTCGATGGAAGCTAGGACAGAAGGTATGGTAGTGCTAGCTGGGAACTCGACTGAGGTGACAATCGGTCCTTTGATTCCTCCTTCCTGAGTTGGCTTCCCGGTGCAGGTGACCTTGACAAGCTCGTCAGGGACACCTAACATGACGAGAACTCAGCAGAGGGTCTGTGCAAAACCCCCGAGCTCACGTAAGTCGAAGGTAAGCTTGGCGTGGTCCAGAGGTAGCGGTCCTAGAGGTGGCCAGTCGACGTTGATTGCCATCTGCATGTTTTAAGGAACAGGTGTTAGCAGGTCATTAATAGATAAGCCTTGTATAAAAGTAAATGCAGGGTCGGTATATAACCGAAAGAAGGGCTGTTCACGTCCTATTCTATCGTCCATTTCTAAGGGTTTTGTCCTATGGTCAAGTATGGCTCTGATACCAACTGAAACAACCCCAATTTCCGCGAAGGGAAATCCACAGAGTTGAAGTGTAATAAGACCGTGGTAGATCATATTACCCAAATTCCAGTCGAATATCACATCCATACAACGATAATATCAGAGTACAAATAGTGCAGAATTATATAAATTATTACATCGCCGCATTGGCGGAATCAAAAGTAGCATTCATTCAGAACAGCTTGAAGATAAGATCGCCAAACTCGAGCGTAGGCACGAACCCCTCAACCGTCAAACTCCTCGGAGCTATACTCCTCAGCAGAACCTGTATGCCAAAATTTATTAGTACGATTTGCACTGGCCACTCCCAACCCTATGAGCATTGCTTTGTGGAAATTGGATGCAAGTTGGATATAGTCAAAAGGAACCTATAAGGCTGGGGTTTCCTATGTATTTTAGCATATCAAGTATATAACAGTATAGTCAAGTTTTAACACCATTCCCACACATATTCCACCCATTCCCATTCTAGAGCCAGGTTTTGATCCCGGGGATCGACATACCACCATCTCCACACCATCACCATACCATACCATACCATACCATCGCTCAGTCGATAGGCCAACTCCCTCTCGGCACTGTCTCAAGGCACGTAGCCCCTGGCTACGACCGAACACTCACTTCTAGGGGGGAGAAAAGAAGGACTCATCTCTCTATCTAGTTTAAGCAAAACCCAGGAAAGGTCCATAGCCGACAAGTCGGCACATGTATCGATCGATCAACCATACACTCTGTAGAGGTTCTACATAACCACAAGATCTACCTTCCTCGCTGACCGTCGTCAACTGGGCTGATTCCGGCCGCTTGCTAGCCTAGGATAATGCAACTCTACCATTCAGCCCTGGCACACCCCAAGTCTAGTCTGGGGTGGCTGAAACTATGAGTCATGAGCTGGGTCCACAAGGTCTCCATGAAGTCTCGGAAGGGTGTGGGGGAAATCCTCCGTGCCCCGTACCTCCTTACACTGTCCGCTATCAACCTAGCTGTAGTGGCAATATCCTACCAAGTAGTCTAGCCGTCCCGCACCATATAGGGCTAGTGGCACGAAAGGCTTCCCGGTGAATCTGAGTACTAGTAAGTCCTTAAGGATGACCAAGCCAGAATGTCTTCATCAGGGTTTCCATTTACTGTGCCACCACAGCACCTCCATCCTGGGCTCCTCCCATCACAGGTTCACACCCAGGACCACCTCATATACCATTTACCCACCACAGGTATCCATTCCAGGGGTGCCCAGGTAGCACCACATGACAAGACTTGCCCCAGGCTCGTCGTATACTCCAACTTGGTCGACACAACCCTCACCCTCCACGCACCCAAGTCACATACGCAGCACTCTCCCCATGGCCCAGTTAACACCAGTTTCCACCACGCATCAATGTAGTACAAGCGTAGTAGAAGTAATAAGCATTATAGCAGCAAGCGTGTGTCTAACCTAATAGCAGGGTGAGCAGGGGTAAGGTTGCATCAAGGTAAAGGTCATCAAGACAACATACTATCATGCAAGTCCTATCACAGTGTGATTACAACAATAAAGTAAAGCAATAGCAGTTCTATATTAGCCATGCGTAATAGGTACTATGAGATTGGGTGGGATGTGGCACCTTCAGTGTAGTCATCTCCGTATTCCTCGCGGTACTCACGATCCTCGTCCGTCAGGTTCTCATCTGAGTCTGCAACGATCGCATTATAGTCGCGTTAGCGACGTCTATAGAATAGCACAAAGAAGCAATAGAAATTCAAAAGAGCCAAATGCACTCAAACATGGGTTCATTGCATAGAGCTCGATTTTAGATGAATTTTGGTCCTAGTTTCATATTTTTCTGAGGTCGTATGAATTAGTTATGAATTTCTAAAATTTAAATCATTTCTGAAAATGGAAAAAGGGCTGAATTAATCCTGGGCTGACACGTGTCATGCTGTGACTGGTCCACGTGGCATGCTGACGTCATGTCTTCATCACAGTTCTGGTACTGACAGGTGGGGCCCAGCTGACGTCAGCATGACGTCATCAGTTCTGACAGGTGGGTTCGGTCAAAGTCAACGATGGGTCAACGGTCAATGGTCAATGGTCATCGGTCAGGGTCACTGACATGTGGGGCCTGGCTGCTGACGTCAGCAGATGATGTCATCGTGACGTCAGCATGACGTCACCCTAGCTGTGTGGGCTTCTGACATGTGGGTCCCGTGTGACGTCAGCATGACGTCAGCGCCTGATGTGTGGGTCCAGAGTGTCCGTGTCACCGACATGTGGGGCCAGGTCAATGGTCAACGTTGACCAGTCAACGGTCAATACGGCCGGGTCTCAAACGGGCTTCGGTTTGGGCCGGTCTGGGCTGGGCCAGACACGTGGCATGCTGTGACGCAGCCACATCACGGCCATGGGCCTCCACAGGGCCATGGTCCATGGCTCACGGTCCACGGTGGACAGATGCGCTAGTCTACGGTGGACCGCATCTTCTCCAGTGAGCCGCGTCCACCCCTCTCTTCTCTGTCTGTGGTTCACGTGCACCGGGTTCATGCACGGGTGGCCAGCGAGGGGGTGTTCCCCTGTTTCTCCCGCGGCGGTGCTCCTGCCGATGGTGAGCTCACTGGTGAGCCTCCATGGTGGTGTTGGTGTCCAATTGGGGAGGGGAAAGGCTTCCCCAGGCTACGGCGACTGCGATGGTGGGGTCTAGGTGGCGGCCGGGGCTCACCAAGGCGCTGGCCACGGCGAACGGTGGCTCGGCAGTGCTCGCCGGTGGCGAGGTCGCATTTGCAGTCTCTCCGGTGGCTCGACTGGGCAGACAGGGGCTTCAGCGGATCCGTGGGTGCACGACGAAGGCGTCCAGGGCTCAAGGCGGGGCTTTGGCTTCAAGGTGGCCGTTAGGGGCTCCCCAGCGGCCACGGTGATCATGAAGACGACAGCGAGGCACGCGGGTGTGCTACGGGGCTCCGGTGGGGTGGTCACGGTGTGGTCACGGGTGTGCGCATGGGTGCAAGTGTTCCCACGGACCGGAGACGACCCTGGCCTTCGCGCTCCCGGGGTGGAGCGCCATGGCTGACAAGGTGATGTCCGACGGTGGCAAGGGGAGACCGGGAGGCTCACCGTTGGTGGTGTGAAAGATTGGATGGTGACGCGGTGGAGAGTTGCTGTCGTGTAGCTCCGGAAGCCGTGCAGTGCCGCGCTGCCCGCGTTAGTGATGAAGACGACGACGTTGTCTTCGGCTCCGACGACCTCCTCCCCCGCAGCGGCTTCGGCGCTTCCCCCTCTCCTTCCCCTTTCTCCCTCCTCTCTTGGTTTGGGTGCGCAGTGGATGGTCACCAAGTGGCGGTGGGCGATGGGACGAATGCTAGGCCAACCGAGGCCGTGGCTTTGTAGCCGGAGCTCCGAGCTCCAAAGGTGGACGGCTGGGGATTGCGCCGAGCGCATCGAGTGGCATCGTGGGGTGTGGGTGGTTGGCGTAGAGTTTGCGTGGGCACGGTGCCAAGGGGGGGGCAAGGCCATGGCCCGAGCGTGACCCCCTGGCCCGCTCTGCCATCGTTGTCGGCCTCCGGTCGGCTGGCGGTTGAGCATGGCGTGGAGAAGATGAACAGGGGAAGGCTGACGGGTGGGGTCCGTTGGCAGCGACTGTGGGCGAAGAGAAAGGGGCGCGCGGGTGAGCAGCGCGCGGCTGACGTGCGGGGCTGACGGGCGCGCGGGCATGAGCGGCATCCTGGGCCGGTTTGCTGGGCTGGCCGCGTGAGCTGGGCTGGGCGGCTGCCGCGCGCGCAAGCTAGGCCGAGCAGGCTTGAGCCAGCCTGCGAGGCCTTCTTCTTCCTTTTCTTTTTCTGTTTTCTTTTTATTTTCCTTCTTATTCATTTGAATTCAAATTTGGTTTTTAGAATTTTGAGTTCAAGGCTGGTGTACCTCATCCATTGGATTATTAGATGTGTGGTCCACAACACTTTTATTTATATATATTAGGAACTTTATTTACTATTTTGTATTCAATTATTCTTGGTCTTGACTAATAATTACTTTAAGGTTTATTTCTTTAAAGGTGTTGTTAGACATTACATAAAACAAATGAAAATCCAAATCTCTATTTAAGTTGACAATGTATGCTATGTTTCATTAGTCAGTATTTAAATAATCATGATAACAAATGGCATGCCATGCTCATGAAATTATCTAGTTGGGTTACTTCTAATGCAACACTTAGGGTTGGCTCCTACAATGTCACTCATCATCACATGGGAGTTTTTAAGAAAAATTTTGTAGTTGTGATTTTTGATGTGTGGATTTTTGCGTTGTTACAGTTTAGATAACCCGAACGCTACTTTTGGAGATCTCTGTTTAGAACTCAAAGGCGAAAAACGATCAAAACTCAACCAATCCTCCAAATCCACCTCTAACTCCTTCCGACTGTTTATGCCTGCCCTCTGAGAACTCTACGAAGCAATTGAGTATGGCGGAAAAGCTAGAGTAAGCCTACAATTCCTCATGAATGATGCACCAAATCTACACTCAACTTTCTAGAATGTTCTGACCACCGCGACCACACCTCTCGACACACCACAAGGAAACGAGAAATACCTTAGGCGCCTATGAAATCCGCACCGATGCCCCGCTAGTTCCTCACCGTTGCTCAGCAGACACCGCTGGATGTGCTCCTGTCTGCCTCCTCAAAATGATTGCAATCGCTCCAACCTCGAACCAACACGCACAGATATGCGGCTCCGATGATGGTCCCCCTCATGAGCGGAGTGGAGATGAGCAGAGGTGGAGAGGCGGAGAGGTGGGCAGAGGCGGAGGCAGAGGCAGAGAGGTGAGTGGAGTGTGGCAGAACCTCCTAAATTATAGGACCCACATGCACCTGTCACTGTCCAATGACCTCTGACAACTATGCATATGTTCCTAGTAACTTAAGAAGACTATCGGGTGTCCCCGCGGAACCCCGAATCATCCACGATTTCCGAGCAGGATCCCATTACAGAGTCATTGCAGTATTACAACATTTATTCAAATATCAACACCAGAGTAAAAACAGCGGAAGTCTTACAATAACATAATTTACAAAACAGTAGTTTCAAACCTCGTAACTAGGTTCGATAATTATTACAAACCAAAGTAGTGGAGTGGCATTATAACATAATACAAAACACACAATTAAACTGCCCTGCCCAAGGGCCACACATTTACTTATCGTCATCGCATTGAACAACAGTCATGCAGCACGATCCAAAACAGATCTGCTCATGAGCCTCACCTGCAACAAGGGTCAACGAACCCTGAGTACAAAAGTACTCAACAAGACTTAACCGAAATGAAAACTGATAGAACTCAGGAATGCAGGCTCAGGAATTCAAGGTATGGTTTTAACAATAATCAAAGTTCTTTTGCGTAAAAGCTCTTTAATAAAATTCTTTACTTCAAAGGTAAAACTTTATAAGTACCACATATGAATCTGCCATGATCCGTAATGAGATCATGAACTTCATATCAATCTTTTTCGCAAACCTTTCTCAAGTTCCAGTTATTAATTCTACGATGATGAACAGTGAGTTGAGTCTCCATAACCGAGGAGCAACGACGATTCGAACCGATTATAAACCCAGCTGGGACTTCCAGACCACACGACATATGCAGGTCCCTGACCTACATATACCAACCTACCCTTGGATCCTCTAAAACAAGAACGGGTCCGCGCCACCCGAGAACACAGTACTCCACCATTCCAGCCCATGGCCACGTGGGTACACGCTATTCTCGCCATCTCTCCACTCCCAGTGCGCGAGTAGCCATTCTCGTAATAGAATTGCCAAGTTCAGGCTTACCGGAGTATGTGGTTAGTACTACAAATTCTCACCTCATGCAATTCAACAACGGACGTGCCTTAATCGACACAGGCGGAAAGAACCCGCTCACAAGACCTCCATGTCTGGTGGCTCACACTCACCGAGTCCGCCCGGTCTAGATTTATTACTCCACATTCCCATATCACATGTTAACATAATTAACCAATGTTCTATTTAAAACTTGCAGGTGACAGGCAATCACCTAACTTTCATCGTTCTATGCATAGCTAAGCAAGACTAGGCATATACGAGTTTAAAACTGGTAATATGGTAAATATGGAATAACAAGGGTGGTAATGCACCAATTAGGCTTTTACTTAACTCCTAATCACTTAATGCAGTAACAAAAAGCAAAAGCGAAATTAATTTGTAAAACACAAGGTAGGGTTGTAAGCATCCGGGGCTTGCCTTCGTTGACGGAAAAGTCCGGCTCCTGCGACGTTACACAAGTATTCGATCCGACCTCAACAGACAGATTAGCCTCCTCAACAGCTTGATTAACTACCACATTTTCACCTTCGTTCACTACACGTAATAACAATGCCATATTTAACATGATGCGGAATACGAAACATGATGCTCGATGATGGATACAAAAATTAACAAGTTGAATACAACTTTCCTTCGCGGTACAGTTGCAAGTCAAACTAATCAAACCTATTTTGCAACACCTAATCAATTGCCAAGAATCATTATCAACTAATGATCCAAGGTCATCACTCAATCAAAATTTCAAACAAAACCTAAATCATTAAAGGTTACTATTTGCTTTTATGAGTTAATTATTTAATTCAAAATTATGAAATAAATCAACTTATTCCAATTGAGCTCAAAATTTTTGTAAATGTTCATTACATGATAACTAAGTGGCAAAACAAATTTCATAATTTTTGGACAAGTAAATAAGCCTAGAAAAATTATGGAAAGTCATTTATTAATTAATTGAGCAATTTTTATCATACCCCAAAAATACTGAAAATCAATATTTCAAATTTTTGTTAAATACTATACATCTCAGAGAAGTCACACAAAAATTTTCATAATTTTTGGAGCTCTAAATAAATTTACACAAAAATAACAAAAACAGACACTATTCATTCAAATCTGAAAATAGAAAAAAATCCATTTGAACGCTGAGTCACTGACATCGGACCCCACATGTCATCACCTACCTCCCGCGTGTTGACTACGACGACGATGGCGCTGACCGGCGCAAACTCACCGACGGTGAGTCCAAAGGCGACGGTCATGGTACTAAAATGACCACATCATCACAGCGCATCAACTGAAGGCACTAGCTAGACGAATTACTACGAGTTACGAGCTTGGCGTCGGCCATGGCGGACGCGGTGGCTCGGCGACGTTACGCCGGCGATAGGAGTACGGTAGCAGTTAATCAAAGGGCATAGGAAGCATCAGGAGCTCACCACGAACACTACGGAGCAGAAAGCAAGGCTGGAGAAGCAGCGTAGACGCGGGTCGACGTGAACAGCAACGACGGCGGAGCAAGGAGCGTCGGTGACGGTGTGCCGGCGACTGCAGTGGACAAAACGGCCAAGCAACAATGAAATGAGCACTACGGCATCGAGACGAAGCCAAAGGTACACCAATCAAGGGCAACGGCTCACCGACGGGCTCTGGCCACGGAGAGGCGCATGCGACGGTGAGGTTACCGGCTGCGGGGAAGAAGGCGATGAAACTCGAGTTCCCGGTGAAGACAAGCCAAATTGGTGGGTCAGATGGACGCACAAGGTTTAGGCGGAGCTAGAACTAGCTTAACAGCGATGGTGGAGCACGACAACGACGGCACGGGCTCACCGGAGTGGAGCAGCGGCGACGGGAAAAACAGAGGACGAAGAAAGAAGAACGGCGGCAGCTCCAGAGCTTTATAGGGCGGCCAAGGAAGCGCAAGGAAGCCACGACGAAGCCTTCAGCGCGCCAACGCGACGCCCAGACGGCCACGCGCGCGACTGGAAGCAAGCCGAAGCTCGCCGGCGGTGTAGCGCAAGCGGTGGACACTGTTCACAATAATTACAAGTTTGCCATTCGCCAAATTTCACAAATTACTCTCAAATTTTCATAACAACTCAAAAATCTCCAAAAACAAAAGTTGTTCAAAATCAAAAGTTCTACAACTTTGCTTTTATAACCATCTCCTAATTCGGTCTAGATTTTGAAATGAACTTTTGAATTTGAATAGGGAAATTTAACGAATTACGCCTTTTTGAATTACTCAAAATTTTTCTAAACAACTTGAAAAACTCCAAAGATAAACTTTGCTTAACTAGTCAAGCTCTACACTTTTGCTTTTGGGCCCAACCCCAAAATATGCTTAGATTTTGAAATGGATTTTTAGGGTAGGGTTTAAATGTCGAAAAGCGGGGTTTTCTCGAAAAATAATTCAAAATCCAAACAAACTTTGAATTTGAGTCAAACAATACAATTCAACACATACCACATGAATATAAACTTGTTTTAGTGTATGCATCTCAAAGTTTTCATCAAATGCCAAATGATTTGCAATGCAGATGATGACATGTCAGGTTTTAATATTTTAAACACCCGAGGTGTTACAATCCTTCCCCCTAAAAGAAATCTCGCCCCGAGATTCAAAGCCATAGGGTAAGTAATGGAAAAGGAAATGTGTCGCGAGAACACATACAAAATCTATCCATAAAACAGCTGAGGTCCCTTTTACAAAACACAACCTAGCTCAACTAATATTATTCTATTCTATAATGACGCTAGAAACTCTGGAAACTTTTCTAACAAGTAATCTTCTGATTCCCAGGTAGCTTCCTCTTCTGAATGTTGATTCCATTGTATTTTATAGAACTTGATTGTCCGTCTTCGAGTAACACGATCTTTCTGATCTAACACTCGGATAGGATATTCGGAATAAGTTAAATCCGGTTCTAGTTCTACTCCTTCAACTTCAACATTCTGTTCAGGCACTCGAAGACACTTCTTCAATTGAGAAACATGGAACACATCATGCACAGCTGCGAGATGTTCAGGTAATTGCAAGCGATATGCCACTTTTCCATACCTTTCCAAAATTTGATATGGTCTAATATATCGAGGTGCCAACTTTCCTTTAACACCAAAACGGTTAACTCCCTTCATTGGTGATACTTTCAGATATACAAAATCTCCTTTGTTAAATACTAATGGTCTCCGTCTTCTATCCGCATAACTCTTTTGATGGGATTGAGCTATCTTCAAATTATTCTGTATTTGCCTAACCTTGTCTTCTGTTTCTTTCACAAGGTCAACTCCAAAGAATCTTCTTTCTCCAGGCTCAGACCAACTCAATGATGTTCTGCATCTACGACCATAGAGTGCTTCAAATGGAGCCATTCTAATGCTTTCCTGATAACTATTGTTGTATGAGAACTCGGCCAAAGGTAAGCACTCATCCCACTTATTGGAATAGTTAAGGACACAACACCTTAACATGTCTTCAAGTACTTGATTGACTCTTTCAGTCTGCCCATCAGTCTGCGGATGATAAGCTGTACTATACAGAAGTTTGGTACCCAATGAAGAATGCAATTGTTTCCAAAAGTTAGAGACAAACTGTGTACCCCTATCTGACACAATAGTCTTGGGTATTCCACGGAGACTCATGATTCTTGCTAAATACATTTTGGCATATTGGATCGTAGGATATATTGTCTTGACTGGAAGAAAATGTGCTGACTTAGTGAGTCGATCTACAATAATCCATACTGAGTCAAATCCCTTTGATGTCTTGGGTAGACCAACAATAAAATCCATACTTATATCCTCCCACTTCCAAGATGGAATAGGTAATGGTTGTAATTCACCAGCAGACCTCAAATGTATAGCTTTCACCTTTTGACAAGTATCACACTTTGCTATATATCTAGCAATCTCTATTTTCATTTTAGTCCACCAGAATCTTTGCTTCAAGTCATGGTACATCTTGTTACTTCCCGGATGGATTGATAACCTAGTAGTATGTGCCTCCTCTAGAATTGACTACCGCAACTCAGGAACTTTTGGTACCACCAGGCAATCCTTGAACCACAACACATCTTCATCATCTATGTTAAAGCATTCCGCTTTTCCATTCTTGACTTTTTCCTTGATATGGGCTATACCCTTGTTTTCCTTCTGAGCAGCAATAACTTGATCTCGAATAGTAGCTTCAACAATTATGTTGGTCAAACTTCCTTGTTGAATTACTTCTACATTCAACTTCTCCATTTCTTGGCATAAATTCAAACCCATTGTTCTCACTATCACACAATTGCAATAACTTTTGCGACTGAGAGCATCTGCAACTACATTTGCTTTACCAGGGTGATAATGTACTTCCAAATCATAATCCTTAATCAGTTCTAACCATCTTCTTTGTCGCATGTTCAACTCTGACTGAGTGAAGATATACTTTAAGCTTTTGTGGTCGGTATACATATGACACGTATTACCAAGCAGGTAATGCCGCCAAATCTTTAGAGCATGAACCACAGCTGCTAACTCCAAGTCATGAGTCGGATAATGTTCTTCATGTTGCTTAAGTTGCCTAGATGCATAGGCAATGACTCGGCCTTCTTGCATCAACACACATCCAATACCAATACCCGAAGCATCACAATAAACATCAAATGGCTTCTCGATGTCAGGTTGGGCTAATACTGGTGCAGTGGTTAACAATCTCTTCAAAGTCTGGAAAGCCTCCTCACAATCTGATGACCAGACAAACTTAACTTGGTTCTTCAACAATTCAGTTATGGACTTTGATATTTTAGAGAATTCTGGAATAAATCGACGGTAATACCCCGCCAATCCAAGAAAACTCCGAACTTGATGAACTGTGGCTGGCGGTTTCCAATCAAGCACATCCCTCACTTTACCGGGATCAACTGCAACTCCTTCGGCTGATAAGACATGTCCAAGAAATTGCACTTCCTTAAGCCAAAAATCACACTTGCTGAACTTTGCATATAATTGATGTTCTCTCAAGCGGGTCAGAACAATTCTGAGATGTTCCGCATGTTCTTTCTTAGTCTTGGAATATACTAAAATGTCATCAATAAACACCACTACAAACTTATCTAGCTCAGGCATGAATACTGAGTTCATTAGATACATGAAATGAGCTGGAGCATTTGTCAAACCAAAAGACATTACCAAGTATTCATATAATCCATATCTTGTGGTAAATGCCGTTTTGGGAATATCTTCAGGCTTTATCTTAATTTGGTGATACCCTGACCTCAAATCTATCTTGGAGAAAACTTTGGCTCCGGCCAATTGATCAAAAAGCAAATCTATCCGAGGTAATGGATACTTATTCTTGATGGTCACTTCATTCAACGGACGATAGTCAACGCATAACCTTAGGGTCTCATCTTTGTTTTTCACAAAAATTGCCGGACATCCCCAAGGTGATGAACTAGGTTGGATAAACCCCTTCTCAATCAATTCTTGTAACTGAGTCTTCAACTCGGCCAATTCCTTAGGTGGCATCCTATAAGCTCTCTGAGAAATCAGAGCTGTTCCAGGTTGTAACTCTATATTGAACTGTACATTCCTATCGGGTGGTAGACCGGGTAAATCTTCAGGAAACACATCCGGAAATTCACACACTACCGGAATATCTCTAATCTCTTTGACAGCAGTTGCACAAATCTTGCCCACTGATCTTCTTAGGGTTGGAAGTTGGATAAGAAGTTGAGAATTACTATCAGGCAAATTTACTCTTAAAGTCCTATTCAAAGCATCTATAACAGCCTTATGCTGATACATCCAATTCATTTCCAAGATTACATCTATATCCTGATCCTTAAGGATAATCATGGTAGTGGGAAAAATATGCCCACCCAGGTTTACGGGTACCTGGTATACCATTTCCTTAGTACACAGACGTCCCCCGGGCGACTGTATAAAGAAACTTTCCTTTGTTGCCCCAATTGCAATTTCATGCTTCACGACAAATGTTCTATTGATGAATGAATGCGATGCGCCAGAATCAAAAAGTATAACTGCAGGGTGATTGGCGACAGGAAACATACCCATCATCACTGGTTCTCCTTCAGGAATTTCCCCGGCTTGAATATAGAAAACCCTTCCTATCTTCCTCTCATCTTTGCCCTTCTGAGCATTCTGATTGTGGTTCTTGTTTGGTGCTTGACCCTGTTGTTGATTGGCAGGAACCTTCTGATAATTTTGATTAGCCTGCCTAGGATATGGACATTCCCTAGAGAAATGACCAGTCCTTCCACAATTGTAGCATGGATAGTTGTGACCCTGGGATGTTGGAGCATTGCCACCAAGAGCATTGGTTGACTGTGAGTTCGGATAGGTTATAGCAGGACGGACATTTGACTGTTGCCCGGCTTGGAACTGCGGCGGATGATAAGGAGGACGATAATGGTTTACTGGATGATAAATCACTCTCTGCCTCTTTTGGTTTCCACCAAAAGGTCCAGACGGCACATTCTTTTTCTTCTTGAGCTCCTTATGCTGCCGATACTTTGCCTCTGAAGCAATTGCAATATTTACTGCCTCATGATAAGTGATATTGGTACATGCTGTCATCATTGTCTGCAGTTTGGTATTCAGACCTCTCATGAACCATTTCTTTTTCTTAGCATCCGTATTGACATGTTCAGATGCATACTGCGACAGATGATTGAATCTTCCCACATACTGCATAACCGTTTGATCCCCCTGCCTCAAAGTAAGGAATTCATCCAGTTTCATAGACATCACTCCTTCCGGGATATAATGGGCTCTGAAAGCAGTGCGAAATTCTGTCCAAGTTAACGGAACGCCTGCGGGTTGCATGGCCATCAGATTTGCATACCAAGCACCAGCTGCACCTCTAAGTTGCTGGGCAGCAAACACCGGTTTTTGAAACTCTGTGCAGTGAATAAGATCAAATTTCTGCTCCATGGTCCTAAGCCAGTCATCAGCCTCTAGTGGTTCATCTGCCTTGGTGAACACCGGGGGTTTTGTATCCGTGAAATCCACATAGGTAGCCTCATGCCTATTATGATTGCGGCCACGGTTTCCATGCATCTGATTTTGATTACTTTGAGCCATCTCATGAAGCAAACGAGAATTTTCCACAGTCACATTGACTAATGCAGCGATAGCATCAGCCAGATTGGTCGGCATTGGTGGCGGGTTGGGGATATCATCATCATCTTGTGAAGTACCAGGAATATGCGATCCCCGCGTACGACGCATCTGCTCATAACAAACCAAACTTTATTCACATGTCTTTATTGAATTGTACCAAAGCTTACTCTAGACACATTACACAGAGTTTACTAATGTACAAACAAACCCACGAGTACGAAAATAGAACTACGTAACTTAAACTAGAGCTACTATTATACAACTCTACTCTTTGCCTCAATTTCTTCAAACTTCAGGCTCGGTATCCATTCCGGAATTATTACCGCCTGCATCATCACTTTCATCGATCATTACTAATTCTTCAGGATCTTCTTCTTCTTCCTCTCCTGATTCATCATCATCGGCAAGGATGACACCGGGGTCCATGGCATCAGCTTGAGGCTCATGATTCGGATTTAGTAGATTGCTAAGCCTATGAACTTCCTCATGTAGATAAGTATTATGTTCTTCTAAATCTTCTACATAGAATTCTAGCTCATGAGTTCTAGCTCTAGCTACATTTTCCCTATGCCAAGCCTCATTTCGTCCCTCCACCATACGAACTAACATGCTTTCGCAGTTCCTGTGTGCGGTGGTGAGACACCTCAATTGATCCTGTAATTCTCCTACCTGTATAGCATCCAAAGCCCTATCTCTAGTAGCTTGTGCTAACTCTGCAGAAATCCTATGTATCTCTGCCTGGGGATCAGGCCTAGAGCTGCTACTGCTAGCACCATCATTTCTAGGGGCAAGTTGGTGACGAGGAACTCCTTTGGGTCCAGTGGACTTACGGGGCGTCATCTTGGCACGAGCCATACTGTAGGAAACCAATTTAATCCAAGTAAGACCATTTGATCAAAATCCAAAAAGTAGCTAGGATGGATTACATTCCTCAAACCAGACTCACTACTCAACTCCAGACTAAGAGGTGAAGGAAGTAACGAGTGAATTATTCATGATGCATGAATCGTTCTTACGAACAGAAACATCAAAGTTTATAACGCACATAAACAACATTTATTTTTATATAGGGCATAGTAAGATTACTACTCCACCACACAAGACCCTTTTAATCAAATAAGGAATGGTGAGAAAGAAATAAGATAAGTCAGAAGCAATTTGGACCAAACTATCAAGTTAAATTTAGTCATCCAAATCATTTTGAAGTTTTTGTAAAACAATACAACAAAAACCTTGTAACGATCGCTCTGATACCATTCTGTGGCAGAACCTCCTAAATTATAGGACCCACATGCACCTGTCACTGTCCAACGACCTCTGACGACTATGCATATGTTCCTAGTAACTTAAGAAGACTATCGGGTGTCCCCACGGAACCCCGAATCATCCACGATTTCCGAGCAGGATCCCATTACAGAGTCATTGCAGTATTACAATATTTATTCAAATATCAACACCAGAGTAAAAACAACGGAAGTCTTACAATAACATAATTTACAAAACAGTAGTTTCAAACCTCGTAACTAGGTTCGATAATTATTACAAACCAAAGTAGTGGAGTGGCATTATAACATAATACAAAACACACAATTAAACTGCCCTGCCCAAGGGCCACACATTTACTTATCGTCATCGCATTGAACAACAGTCATGCAGCACGATCCAAAATAGATCTGCTCATGAGCCTCACCTGCAACAAGGGTCAACGAACCCTGAGTACAAAAGTACTCAACAAGACTTAACCGAAATGAAAACTGATAGAACTCAGGAATGCAGGCTCAGGAATTCAAGGTATGGTTTTAACAATAATCAAAGTTCTTTTGCGTAAAAGCTCTTTAATAAAATTCTTTACTTCAAAGGTAAAACTTTATAAGTACCACATATGAATCTGCCATGATCCGTAATGAGATCATGAACTTCATATCAATCTTTTTCGCAAACCTTTCTCAAGTTCCAGTTATTAATTCTACGATGATGAACAGTGAGTTGAGTCTCCATAACCGAGGAGCAACGACGATTCGAACCGATTATAAACCCAGCTGGGACTTCCAGACCACACGACATATGCAGGTCCCCGACCTACATATACCAACCTACCCTTGGATCCTCTAAAACAAGAACGGGTCCACGCCACCCGAGAACACAGTACTCTACCATTCCATCCCATGGCCACGTGGGTACACGCTATTCCCGCCATCTCTCCACTCCCAGTGCGCGAGTAGCCATTCTCGTAATAGAATTGCCAAGTTCAGGCTTACCGGAGTATGTGGTTAGTACTACAAATTCTCACCTCATGCAATTCAACAACGGACGTGCCTTAATCGACACAGGCGGAAAGAACCCGCTCACAAGACCTCCATGTCTGGTGGCTCACACTCACCGAGTCCGCCCGGTCTAGATTTATTACTCCACATTCCCATATCACATGTTAACATAATTAACCAATGTTCTATTTAAAACTTGCAGGTGACAGGCAATCACCTAACTTTCATCGTTCTATGCATAGCTAAGCAAGACTAGGCATATACGAGTTTAAAACTGGTAATATGGTAAATATGGAATAACAAGGGTGGTAATGCACCAATTAGGCTTTTACTTAACTCCTAATCACTTAATGCAGTAACAAAAAGCAAAAGCGAAATTAATTTGTAAAACACAAGGTAGGGTTGTAAGCATCCGGGGCTTGCCTTCGTTGACGGAAAAGTCCGGCTCCTGCGACGTTACACAAGTATTCGATCCGACCTCAACAGACAGATTAGCCTCCTCAACAGCTTGATTAACTACCACGTTTTCACCTTCGTTCACTACACGTAATAACAATGCCATATTTAACATGATGCGGAATACGAAACATGATGCTCGATGATGGATACAAAAATTAACAAGTTGAATACAACTTTCCTTCGCGGTACAGTTGCAAGTCAAACTAATCAAACCTATTTTGCAACACCCAATCAATTGCCAAGAATCATTATCAACTAATGATCCAAGGTCATCACTCAATCAAAATTTCAAACAAAACCTAAATCATTAAAGGTTACTATTTGCTTTTATGAGTTAATTATTTAATTCAAAATTATGAAATAAATCAACTTATTCCAATTGAGCTCAAAATTTTTGTAAATGTTCATTACATGATAACTAAGTGGCAAAATAAATTTCATAATTTTTGGACAAGTAAATAAGCCTAGAAAAATTATGGAAAGTCATTTATTAATTAATTGAGCAATTTTTATCATACCCCAAAAATACTGAAAATCAATATTTCAAATTTTTGTTAAATACTATACATCTCAGAGAAGTCACACAAAAATTTTCATAATTTTTGGAGCTCTAAATAAATTTACACAAAAATAACAAAAACAGACACTATTCATTCAAATATGAAAATAGAAAAAAATCCATTTGAACGCTGAGTCACTGACATCGGACCCCACATGTCATCACCTACCTCCCGCGTGTTGACTACGACGACGACGGCGCTGACCGGCGCAAACTCACCGACGGTGAGTCCAAAGGCGACGGTCATGGTACTAAAATGACCACATCATCACAGCGCATCAACTGAAGGCACTAGCTAGACGAATTACTACGAGTTACGAGCTTGGCATCGGCCATGGTGGACGCGGTGGCTCGGCGACGTTACGCCGGTGACAGGAGTACGGTAGCAGTTAATCAAAGGGCACAGGAAGCATCAGGAGCTCACCACGAACACTACGGAGCAGAAAGCAAGGCTGGAGAAGCAGCGTAGACGCGGGTCGACGTGAACAGCAACGGCGGCGGAGCAAGGAGCGTCGGTGACGGTGTGCCGGCGACTGCAGTGGACAAAACGGCCAAGCAACAATGAAATGAGCACTACGGCATCGAGACGAAGCCAAAGGTACACCAATCAAGGGCAACGGCTCACCGACGGGCTCTGGCCACGGAGAGGCGCATGCGACGGTGAGGTTACCGGCCGCGGGGAAGAAGGCGATGAAACTCGAGTTCCCGGTGAAGACAAGCCAAATTGGTGGGTCAGATGGACGCACAAGGTTTAGGCGGAGCTAGAACTAGCTTAACAGCGACGGTGGAGCACGACAACGACGGCACGGGCTCGCCGGAGTGGAGCAGCGGCGACGGGAAAAACAGAGGACGAAGAAAGAAGAACGACGGCGGCTCCAGAGCTTTATAGGGCGGCCAAGGAAGCGCAAGGAAGCCACGACGAAGCCTTCAGCGCGCCAACGCGACGCCCAGACGGCCACGCGCGCGACTGGAAGCAAGCCGAAGCTCGCCGGCGGTGTAGCGCAAGCGGTGGACACTGTTCACAATAATTACAAGTTTGCCATTCGCCAAATTTCACAAATTACTCTCAAATTTTCATAACAACTCAAAAATCTCCAAAAACAAAAGTTGTTCAAAATCACAAGTTCTACAACTTTGCTTTTATAACCATCTCCTAATTCGGTCTAGATTTTGAAATGAACTTTTGAATTTGAATAGGGAAATTTAACGAATTACGCCTTTTTGAATTACTCAAAATTTTTCTAAACAACTTAAAAAACTCCAAAGATAAACTTTGCTTAACTAGTCAAGCTCTACACTTTTGCTTTTGGGCCCAACCCCAAAATATGCTTAGATTTTGAAATGGATTTTCAGGGTAGGGTTTAAATATCGAAAAGCGGGGTTTTCTCGAAAAATAATTCAAAATCCAAACAAACTTTGAATTTGAGTCAAACAATACAATTCAACACATACCACATGAATATAAACTTGTTTTAGTGTATGCATCTCAAAGTTTTCATCAAATGCCAAATGATTTGCAATGCAGATGATGACATGTCAGGTTTTAATATTTTAAACACCCGAGGTGTTACATGGAGGTGGAGAGACGAAGAGGTGGGCAGAGGTGGAGAGGTGAGCGGAGGCGAAGAGGTGGGCCGGTGGGTCAGTAATTGAAGCTCGTGAAGACTCGGTTTCAAAGATCAAAACCCACTGATGTTACTGTTCACCTACGCATGGAAGAGATCTTTTTTTGTTCATCAATATTAAAGTTTATTTTGCAATCTAGATTATGATTTTTTTATTTTGCAATATTAAAGCTTATTTAAAAATTATCTATCTTCATATTATTTAATCATAAGTGTTAAAGTTATGTTATATTATATTAGAAACCATATTTTATCATCATATTAGTTTCTCAAGTCCAGGCACTAACCAAACACTTCTTTTTTTACATTTGCCTGGTCAGGCAAAAAGCATCAACTTTTTAAACAACTCCTAGACATCCGTTTTTGACAGGCAAAGTGCCCAGGCCTCCAACCAAACAGGCCCTTCTCCAGAACTTTGATCTACGATCTACGCTTCAGTGCTCCATTGTTGAGTTAATGACCTACCAAAGCTAATCTCAAGCTACCAGGTTTAGCAAAACAAGCACATCATTAGTCCAAATATAATGAGATTATTCTTCTACCTCATTCCTGCATTCCAAACACTAATTCCTATAAAATTTATGTGTTTTTTCATTCCTCTGTTTTACCACCACATTCCTTTCGTATTTCGATATTTTCTCCCATTCCTACATTTTTTATTCCTTCATTCAAAATACGCCCATACTGGCTTCCAACCTGGCCGCGCCAGCTGACCCCAGCATCTCATGCACCGCACGAATCGCAAAGTAGAATCCCCTGGACCAGAAGCATCGTCCACAGTCTTCCCATCCAACCCGGTGCTCATCCCTCCACCAAGAAAGCACAGTGCGCAGGCGCATCATTTAAAGACCCACGTCACCAGCCCAGTACCCAACCCCACTCCTGTCACTGTCGAGGCATTTGGCATCCTAATTTTTTTTATTTTTTAGCTTTTTTTGAAAAATTTTCACAAATATGCCCCTAGAGATAAGATTTCAAAATTTGGACTCTTAACTCAGCGCCATCGTTGCTGGCGCCGAGCTCTTGGGCTCGACATAAATGTGGCGGTGACATGGCAGGCAGCTCGGTGCCGAGCTCGGCGCCGAAGATCTTGGCACCAAGCTTGGCGCCGTTGATCCTGGCGCCGAGCTCGGCGTCGTAGATCTTAGCGCCGAGCTTGGCGCCATGATCTATGGCGCCAAGGTGGTGTTTTAACCCTGGCCCTAACCTTTTTGCCCGAGCCTTCTTCCTCTTTTTCTCCTCCCTCTCGGGTTTTTCTCTCCCCACTTCGCCCTACCTCACGAATCGGCATATTGGACCTTGGAAACTTTGATTTGATCCGTAGATCTTCGAGAGCAAGGTATCCT
This sequence comes from Miscanthus floridulus, assembly GCF_019320115.1. Lineage (NCBI taxonomy): Eukaryota > Viridiplantae > Streptophyta > Magnoliopsida > Poales > Poaceae > Miscanthus > Miscanthus floridulus. The sequence goes on from NC_089597.1 coordinate 38,707,162, forward strand.
CGTTCCCCTCCTAGTTTTTTTTCGCATAGATTTGGTATATATTAATCAGATTTTTCTACGTAAGAATCGTGATTACTTAGGGTTTCATGCAATTTTTAATATTTGTATTATACCTAGGTAACCACAGCGCATATTGTTATGTTATGGGTTCATTGTTGTGCATCAAATGGGAAACCCTAAGTTTAGGGCTTAATGTTAATTGCTTTCGGTTCTTAGAACAAAATTGGTTGTCTTGTAGTTATGGTTCTCACTGACATTAATTTGTGATGTTTTGATTTTTGTTTGTTAAATTACATCTGTTTTGTTAGATGCAAGAAATGTATTGGGAGGAGTTTTTGGCGAAAACAGGGTCATCCTTGAGAATTATACCCCAACACGTCTAGCAAAGATGTCCCTGTCCCTCCTGACCTCCCTGTCCCTAACTATGACTATGGTTTCCTAACCCACGTGTTTCAATCGAGACATCAAGACACAGCGGCGCGTTGCTTCTACACATGCAGTCGTTTTAATGTAAGTAATTGTTTCCACTATCTTTTTTTCTTTATTTGTGTAAGTATGCTACTAATATTTTGTTGGAATCTTATTGTGTAGGACCATGAGAGATGCTTTTTCTTTTAGTGGATCGATGGTGTAAACAAGTTTGACCCTAGGTAGCTCCTTTTTTACGATTGGTTTAGAGGGAGACATCCACGTGAGCACTTCAAGTGGTGGGTTCCACCCCCTTAACCCCCCCACCAATGATGGCTCAGGAGAAGCACCTAGACGTAGTTAGATGACTCGAGGAACCTCCTCTGTGCAAATGCGGAGATCGAGCTGTGATAAACCCTGAGAATACGTTGAAGTTTGTGTGTCCGAACAAACACGAAGTAAGTGGAAAGTGTATCTGTTTAATTTTTTATCTCTATAGGTGTGCGTGTACTAATGTCTCCTCTTTTAGGTGTATGGATTTGCGAAGTGTCATTTCAAGGAGTGGCTCTACGGTCCTAAGAATCAATGGCCGGAGCCACCAAAGGCAAAGGAAAAGAAGAAAGAAAGGTTAATTTACAAAGCACGTCCAGTCAAGTGCGAATGTGGTGTTAAATCCAACTACGGTCTAGTCCCTTCAGAGCTTGGAATAGGCCATTATTGTGGCCATATGGTTGACTATGATGAGGTTGGTTATTTTTGTGGTAAACATGAAATCGTATTTTGTTTCTTTTGCTAAGACATATATGATATAATTTTTTGTTTGAACAGAGCACTAGGAAATGCAGGTGGGAATGTTATTGGGGTCAAGCTAAGTTCTTGGATGAACTGAAGGGGAGGCAAGTAATTGCACGAAAGAGGGGATATGGACCTGACTATGTCAACCTATTTGTTAAACATCACAAAAACAAGATGCGTGAGTTTGCTAGACAGCGCGGTATTCATAACCCGATCGATGTTGGGCTTGACAAATGGGGATTGAAGAGATGGAGGATGTTAGAGGAGGAGAGGGCAAGGAAGGAGGCAAGGGAGGAGACAAGAGTACAAATGCATGTCTTGAACGAGCATGTTGTTGCATTATTGTGGCAGAACCTCCTAAATTATAGGACCCACATGCACTTGTCACTGTCCAACGACCTTTGACAACTATGCTTATGTTCCTAGTAACTTAAGAAGTCTGTCGGGTGTCCTCGAGGAACCCCGAATCATCCACGATTTCCGAGCAGGATCACATTATAGAGTCATTGCAGTATTACAACATTTATTCAAATATATACATCAGAGTAAAATAGTAGAAGTCTTACGATAACTTAGTTTACAAACCAGTTGTTTCAAACCTTACAAACTAAGTTCAATAATTATTACAAACCATAGTAGTAGTGGAGTGGCATAATTAACATAAACATAACACACAAAATAAGCATCCTGCCCAAGGATCACACATTCACTTATCGTCATCGACCTGAACAACAGTCATGCAGCATGATCCAAAATAGATCTGCTCATGAGGCTCACCTGCAACAAGGGTCAATGAACCCTAAGTACAAAAGTACTCAACAAGACTTAACCAAAATAAAACTGAGAAGACTCAGGAATGCAGGCTCAGGGATTCAAGGTATGGCTTTAGCAATAATCAAAGTTTTTTGCGTAAAAGCTCTTTAACAAAATTCTTTACTTCAAAGGTAAAACTTTATAAGTACCACATATGAATCTGCCATGATCCATAATGAGATCATGAATTTCATATCAATCTCTTTCTCAAACCTTACTCAAGTTCCAGTTATTAAACTACGATGATGAACAGAGAAGTGAGTCTCCATAACCGAGGAGCAATGATGATTCGAACCGATTATAAACCTAGCTAGGAATTCTAGACCACATGACATATGCAGGTCCCCGACCTACATATACCAACCTACTCTCGGATCCTCTAAGACAAGAATGGGTCTGCGCCACCCGAGAATACAGTACTCCACTAATCTAGCCCATTGCCACGTGGGTACACGCTATTCCCGCCATCTCTCCACTCCCAGTGCGCGAGTAGCCATTCTCGTAATAGAATCGCCAAGTTAAGGCTTACCGGAGTATGTGGTTAGTACTACAAAGTCTCACCGCACATAGTTCAACAACGGATGGACCTTAACCGACACAGGTGGAAACGACCTGCTCACAAGACCTCCATGTCTTGTGGCTCACACACACCTAGTCTGCCCGGTCTAGATTTATTACTCCACATGCTCATATTTCATGATCACATAAGTAACCAAAGATCCATTTAAAATTCTCAGGTGACAGGTAATCACCCGACTAAGCATGACTAAGCATATCTAGACATTTACGAATAAAACAGGTAATCAAGGTAGATATGGAAAAACAAGGTTGGTGATGCACCAATTAGGCTTTTACTTAACTCCTGATCACTTAATGCAGTATAGAAAAGCAAAAACGAAATCAATTTGTAAAACACAAGGTAGGGTTGTATGCATCCGGGGCTTGCCTTCATTGACGGAAAAGTCCGGTTCCTGCGACGTTCCACAAGTATTCGATCCGACCTCAACAGACGGATTAACCTCCTCCGTAACTTGATTAACTACCACGTGTTCACCTTCGTTCATTACACATAGTAACAATGCCATGTTTAACATGATGTGGAATACGAAACATGATGCTTGATGATGGATGCAAAAGTTAACAACTAGAATACAATTTTCCTTCGCGGTACAGTTACAAGTCAAACTAACTAAACCTTTTTCGTAACACATACATCAATTGCCAAGGATCATTATCAACTAATGACCCAAGGTTATCACTTAATCCAAAATTTCAAACAAAACCTAAATCATTAAAGGTTACTATTTGCTTTTATGAATTAATTAATTAATTAAGAATTATGAAATAAATCAACTTATTCTAATTAAGCTCAAAATTTTCGTAAAGGTTCATCACATGATAAGTAAGTGGCAAAACAAATTTCATAATTTTTGGACAATTAAATAAGCCTAGAAAAATCATAGAAATCCATTTATTAATAAATTGAGCAATTTTCATCACATTCAAAAATTATTGAAAAACAATATTTCATATTTTTCTTAAATAATATACATCACAGAGAGGTCACACAAAAATTTTCATAATTTTTGGAGCTCTAAATAAATCTACACAAAAATAACAAATTATATCACTATTCATTCAAATTTGAAAAACAGAAAATTCATTTTGAACTACACAGTCGATGACACTCGGGTCCCACCTGTCATCCCCAACCTCTAGCTTTGACTCCGGCAACACGCGCGCTGACCGGCGATAACTCGCCGACGGTGAGACCAACGGCGACGACCAAAGTACCAAAACATTCACCATGACTAGGCGCATCGGCAGACGTCCCTACTTGAACCAATTACGGCCCTATACTAGCTCAACGCCGGCCATGGCGGACGTGGCGGCTCGGTGACACTACGCCGGCGAAACAAAGCCAAAAATGGTGAAACAAAAGGCACGGGAAAGTCCAGTAGCTCACCACGAACACGTTGGAGCAAATAGCGAGACCGGAGAAGCAATGGTGACGCGTGACGACGTCCACGGTGATCACGGCGGAGCAAAGATCATCGGTGACGGTGTTCCAGCGACTGCAGTGGGCAAAACGACCAAGAAACAATGGATTAAGCACCACAGCATCAAGATGAAGCCGTAGGTACACTGATCAAGGGCAACGGCTCACCGAAGGGCGCTGGCCACGACGGCGCAAGCACGACGACGAGGTTACTGGCCGCAGAGAAGAAAGCGATGCACCGTGAGTTCCCGGTGAAATCAAGATACCACAGTTGGTTGGCTAGGTGTGCAAGGAGTAGGCGAAGCTATTGAGCGCTTTGCTAGGATGGCACCAGCACTGGTTCGACAGTAAGGGCTCGACGGAGATGATTGGCAATGTCGGGAAAAACAGAGGACAAAGAAAGAACGACGACGACGGCGTCAGAGCTTTATAGGGCGGCCAAGGAAGCAAGGAGAAGCCACGGAGGAGTCTTTCCCATGCCAGCCCAATGCCAAAGACAGCCACAACCGCGCCTGGAAGCGAGCAAAAGGTCGCCGGCGGTGTAGCTTAGGCGGTGAACACTGTTCCACTTAATTAAAGAATTGCCATTCATGTTCAAATTCAAATTACTCCCAAATTTGTATAACAACTCAAAAATCTCCAAAAATAAAAGTTGTTCAAAATCCAAAGTTCTACAACTTTGCTTTTATAACCAACCCCTAATTCAGTCTATATTTTGAAATGAACTTTTGAATTCAAATAGGGGACATTTAACGAATTACGCCTTTTCGAATTACTTCAAATTTTTCATAACAACTTTGAAAACTCCAAAAACAAACTTTGTATAACTTGACAAGCTCTACACTTTTGCTTTAAGGCTCAACCCCAAAATATGCTTAGATTTTGAAATGAGTTTTTAGGGTAGGATTTAAATACTGAAAATCAGGGTTTTCTTGAAAATTCAAATCCAAACCAAATTTTGAACTTGATTCAAACAATTCAATTCAACACTCATAACATAAATGTAAACTTGTGAATGCATATCAAAGTTTGCAATATGACCAATGCCTTGCAATGCATATGATGACATGTCCTGTTTTTAATATTTAAACACCCGGGGTGTTACAATTATGTGCCAGTGAGTGCTTGAAAGCCTTTTTTCATTGGCTGATTTTAAAAGTAATATATTCGCATTGCTAACTGATTGCATTTTATACATGAAGGGATTGGATGCAGCGAGGACCATAATGCAGAGGTGGCTCATGCAAGGTATGAGGAAAAGAAGTTAGGTGAGCACAGAACGTGAGCTGGTCGCACCATTCAATCACCAATTGTATTGTCTGATGAGGGGGCGAGGATGATGACGACACTACCAGACTGAGTGAGCTCATCGCTCTAGCAGAGGCTGGCTTGTAGGTGGTGGAGGTTGATGACGACACTGGTAGACTAAGTGAGCTCATCGCTCTGGTAGAGGAGGGCTTACAGGCGGAGGAGGCTGAGGACGACACTGGCAGACTGAGCGAGCTCATCGATCTAGCAGAGGTGGGCTTGCAGATGGAGGAGGATGATGACGCGTTCTTCACTTAGGCCGCAGAGGCCGTAGATGAAGCGGAGGCTGCTTACTACATGCGACACGTAGGTCAGAGCAATGTAGGTGAGCCTAGCCACAACAATAAGGTTGTGGTAGAGGACTGGAACTTAGATGATGAGTTGCTTAGTCAATATGTTTTAGACTAAGGATTTGGAAGTGCATTTGCCCCCTATGTCTACTATCGGCACGTACTTCTAGTATTATTATGTTGTTTAATGTGGCATAGTATTGGACTTTTCATTACGTGGTTGTTTTCATTATTTGTGGTCATAATATTCAACTTAATATTGCGGACATAGTGAAATGTGATCACATGCTGCAAACAAAACCTAACGAAGTAGGGCATTATACAATTCAACACACAAAATACATAAAATGGCATGTGAGATCATTTACCAAACTAGGGTACAGAGTTCCTTCGACTAAACCTAACATGCCTTAGGTAATTAAACCAAACAACAAACACATAGATGTGCCATGTGAATAAGATAAAGTTGTCCTACTAGTGTGGCCACATAGCAAATTGTGCTACACCTTCTCCACAGTAGCCTCCCATTGTTGGTGGTGGTGGCGGGGGTGATGGCGGAGGCCCTTGTTCTTATGGTTAGGGTAGGTGCAATATGGATCATTGTAGAGTGCCTCTTGTGAATCAGCACCATTGTTGTTGTCGTTCTGTCCATTGTCCTTATAACCGCTGCTAACTTCCCTTTCTAGATCGAAGATACGGTCCTATAGGTAGTAGATGTACTCCACATGCGGATAAATAGGTCAAGGATCGACCCACCTAGTGAACCCACAGTTTTCTTCGGCCAAGGAAGACTGCAATAAGTTGTATAGAAGAGGAACATGTTGAAGAAACAAACAGTAATAGCAATTACCCATGCTCATGGGCATTTGAAGAAACGACGAACTCCATCTATTCCTTCGGTGAACATCTACACTAGGCAGTCCTCACCATGCATGCATTTTGGCCACTCTTCTTTTCATTCATCATATCCTCTCAGTGGTGCCTCTTTGGTGAAATCACTTCTGCTCTCAATTGCGAACCTCTCATAAAGAGCTTCCTCAAAGAAATCAGGACCAAGAGAACCCTTCCACACAATGGTAGTTCCCTTCCCCTTTTCTCTCCCTCTAGATGACCCTCTAGACATTAGTACTGCAATGAAATAAAATACTGAGGACTGCTCTTCTTCCTTGTTGTGTGTGTGAATAAGAGGGAGTGAGTGGTTATTTATAGGTTGAGAGGAGGAATGGAGGCCTCTCAATGTGCCATGTCAGCGATCCGTGTGCCTCTTCACCTCAGCCCTTGGATCAAACAGTCATAAGATGGATGGTGGAGATGGAATGGAGTTGTGCTTCCTTGCATGCTAGTACTATGTAAGTGAAGTGATAAACTGATGCTGTCATCGTACTCCTCGTCCTTATAACTGAAAAGTCTATTTTCATTGTCTGAAAAGCCTAAATTCATTCACTGTTACTTGAAAAGCCTAGATAAATCTGCAAAGCATCTGTATGATATGATTGGACTATACACATTCTAATGAATTTACATTTAATCTGTGTACTATATTTGTGCCTTTTTAGCAGTGTAGTATGATTAATGATTCACGAAAAAAATTCGCAAGAGTTTCTCTTGTTTCAGGAGCATCCACAGTTACAAATAGAGACATCATTATATAATCCAAACATTTAATCGTCCAAAGAGCACAATGCAACCACAACGAACATCACAATCAACACAACATGTCCTACATAGTCCAAATAGTCCGCAATGTTCATATAGTCCCAAATAGTTACAGGAAAGTGACTACAAAATCCATAATAGTACATACTAACATCTACCACAAACCCTCACTGCCTCCTAGTCTTACCCTTACCCTTATGACCAAGAGCACTGGTACCTAGACTGTAAGGGTCAGGTGGATGGCATCGCCTAGTGCCTGGAGGCTGTGTAGGCTGAGTCGAGGGAACGTCCTAGAGCTGAGAGGGGCCAAGCTCCTCGTGCCTCTAGTCCACGTCGTCATCGTCCAAGAACCTAAAAAGAGATGACATCTAGGCTAACTCTTTGCAGGAAAGGTGTGTACCTATCATCATACTGCATGTCCAAGAACCCATTGTGGGTTCTAGGACGAAGGAGCAGAAGGTCCTACATGGAAGAAAACATAGTCTCCTGTTACTTCACGAACACATGTACGCTCACAAAAAATTGAACATAACGTATAGATTATTACCTACCCCTCCGCTATGAGACGTCCTCGGTGGGTCGCCTCGTACGTCGGGTCGAGCAGGTGGAATTGCGTCATCCTACAAAAAAGTCAATGAATTAGAAATTCAATATACAATGAAACATGAACTTAGAAATGTACAAGTAATTGACACAATTACATGCATAAATTGAGATATGCATAATTAATTAAATTAATACGACAAATATGAAATAATGAAAACAACCAATAGTCGCACCTCACTAATCTGCCAATGTCAACTGCGTGAATTATGGCCAAGTCTACCACACTTGCCGCACTCGTACTGCTCGGGGTCAATAAGAAATGGGGTTCCTCTCCCATGCCTCGTTCTTCCGGGTATCTGATCCATAACCATCCTATGCCTCGTCCTCTTCCTTGATCCACGCTTGTTCCAACGATAAGCTGGATCCACAATGTACTTTGGCCCATCATATGGAGGCCACTCTCTGGGGTCCTAGAAAGGCACGAAGCGGGGGCTCCATGTGTGCACAAGTGTCGGTGTTTCAAGTAAACACCAACGAGTAAATCTGTATTATTACGCGTTGGACCCAGATGGTGTACTAAAAGACACAAGGTTTATACTAGTTCAGGCAGAATGTCCCTACGTCCAGTTTGTGGCTGCTGCTCATGTTATTAGCATTGAAAGGTTCGTAGTAGGGGTTACAAACGGGTGAGAGAGGGACAGGTCCCAAGTCTCTGATGGAAAGGTTAAAAGGACTCTAAGAGCTTTGTTGTTGCTCAGCTATGTGTTATGTGAGGTGTGGTGTGTTCTATTGATCCGCCCCTTTAGTGGGGTGCCCTGCCTTCCCTTTTATAGACTAAAGGGGAGCAGGGATTATAGATGGGAGAAAGAAGAAAAAACCAGAGGCAAAGAAGGTCCTTTGAAGGTGCTGGGTCCTCCTTTTCCTCTAAGCCAGCCGTGCTGACATGGCAGATGGTGCCAGGGATAGCTCCATGCTAGGTGTCTACTATTGATGATGCCACGCTCTGGCTTGATCAGCAAGTGGTCACGTCCCATCCTGCCCTGGCGGGTGGCGCAACGGACCGGGGTGTCGATCCACAACCATACAGGGAGCGAACGGTGTAGTGACTGCATGTCCATCACTATAGAGGACACGAGTCTCCTCTTGGACCATAGTGGTTATTGTATGGTTCTGTCAGGATCCACGTCCGAGGGCCAATGGCGGCGTCCACAACACTGTAAAACAAATGTCGGCACCCACAACACTGTTCGGGCTCTGACATGCCCGAAAGGGCCTTAAAGCGCCCATCTTGTCATATCATGTCGGTACTTTCCTGTAGGCATGCAGGGTATGGTGCAGGGTATGGTCCTCGGTATTGCGGTTGACTTGAGTGTCCTGCCTTTTCTACGCGCGTAGTTATGAAGGAGCAGCGTGCAGTCGTCGGGCGAGGCGGAGCCAGCCCCCGAACATTAGGCGAAGTGGAGTCTACTCTCGGATGTCGGGCAAGGCGGAGTCTGCCCCCAGATGTCGGGCGAGGCAGAGCCAGCCCTTGGACATTGGGTGAGGCGGAGTCTGCCCCCAAACATCGAGCGAGGCGGAGTCTGCCCCAAGACATCAGGCGAGGCAGAGCCATCCCCCGGACGTCGAGCAACACGAAGTCTGCTCCTAAATGTTGGGCGAGGCGGAGCCAGCCCTCGGATGTTGGGTGAGGCAGAGTTTGCCCTTAGACGTCAGGTGAGGTGGAGTCTGCTCCCAGACATCGGGCGAGGCGGAGCCAGTCCCCGAACGTCGGGCGAGGTGGAGTCTGCCCTTAGACGTTGAGCAAGGCGGAGTTTGCTCGTAGATGTTGGGTGAGGCGGAGCCATCCTCCGGACATTGGGCGAGGCGTAGCCAGCCCCCAAGGGTTGAGCGAGCATGGAGTCTGCCCTTAGATGTTGGGCGAGGCGAAGCCAGCCCCCGAGGGTTGGGTGAGGTGGTGCCCATGGTCTCAGTGGACGGATGAGGTGTAGTCGCGTTCTTGCCTATTTAGAAGCATCAACGTTTAATGGTTGTTAGCTCCTCCTCTTTGGGTACCCCAGTACTCGGTCCTCGATAGTAGCCCCCGAGATCCTGGGTGATTCGGATAGAATCGCTTGGGGGTGATTTGACTTGCCAGAGGGTGCACACGAGCGCACCCGATGGGTGTAGCCCCTGAGCCTCTGGGTGATTCGAACAGAATCGCCCGAGGGGTGATTCATCTTGCTAGAGGGTGCGCGCAAGCGCACCAGTCGGGTGTAGCCCCCGAGCCCCCGGGTGATTCAAAAAGAATTGCCTGGGGGTGATTCGGATCCTTCATGGGTATGGCTATGAGATTTGATGTTTTGTTGACCGGATAGCATAAATGGGACCCTGGTATCCCATTCGCGGGGACCCATCCAGGGTCAGCCTGGCTGAGACTCGATCGTGGGCCGAGACTCCCGTGAAGCTTGTGGGCCTGAGTTTTGGCCGATTGCGGGCCCATCCTTTGTCATAAGGGTGCTTGTGGATGGTCGTCAAAACCGTTGATGGGCCAGCCCTCAAACTCCTAGGCCTAGCCGGGTCAGAGGAACATTTTTTACCTATATCTTTTTGCTAGTAAAGAGTCATGGTCTGTCCGGGGAGGTGAAATGTTTGGCGCGGCTTTGGAGAGAAAGGATAGGGATTGCGGGCGCATATCCCACGATCATGATGTGGTGGTGGATCACGGCAGGCATGGAGATCTAGGTGGATGGTTGCCTTCCTTGCATCCGTCGCCCCTATAAAACCAAAGGGTTTGCCCCTAGGGTCTCGTACTTTGCCTCCTTGCCTTTGCATCTGCAACCTCCGCTGCCAGTCGCCCAAGCTCCCTGCATTCGCATCTCAGACACTATCAAGTTTTTGCTCCTAGCCACCCCAATCATTCAATGGAGCCATGGTGCAAATCCGATATCACCCTCCAGTGCCTGGAGGGCCTCGTCCGCCATGGTCTTCTTTGCGCATGGACCACCGCTGTGGAGTGGCAGTTGCTCGGCGATGAGGACGTGCCGTCGCCGCCTGATGGCTACGTTGTGTCCTTTGCTCACTTCCACGAGCATGGTGTCGGTACAGAAAGTGACCAACTAGTGAATATTTGTAGTTTTGCTGTACGTTGTGATCGGAGGTGGCCTAGCACTCAATGACATAGGATTTATACTGGTTCAGGCAACGTGCCCTACGTCCAGTTTAGGTCAGTTGATGACTTTATTCCTGAGCCCAGGTGCTCGAAGTCTGTAGTGGGCTTACAAACAGAAAGGAGAAAGGTGGGGTGTAGAGAGGCCCGGTCGGGTCCAACTAGAAGGGCCGAGGGCGACCGGAACTCCGCTATGAGCTAGGTGCTTAAGCGTGTGCTTGAAGGGTTGTGAGCTATCGATCTAGTGAATCTCAACTTGAAGAAGTCAACCTCCTCTTGTTGGAGGGAGCGCATCCCCTTTTATAGATGAAGGGGATGGCTTTACAGGCGAGAGGGAGAGAATACGGATGTTACTAAGCCTTGTTGCCCACGCCGATGAGGACAGTGATGATGGTAGGCGCCCATAATGCTATTGATGTCACTGTAGAACGTCAGGTGCACATGGGAGGTTGCGTCACCTTCTTCAGGAAGGGTAGATGTTGGTACCTACAAAATACTGCTAGATGCCTAGAGTCATGTGAGGAGTCTTACCACGTTTACCGGGTATGGTGAATCATGGCGCCTACAACACTATTGATGCCTAGAGGCATGTTAGGGGCTTTTTGCCATACGGGAGTCCAGCAGCACCTACAATATTGTAGGGATAAATGTCGGCGCCTACAATACTGTTTGTGTTAGGGTGGTTGTGGAACACTGTTCCCATAGGTGTACAGGGTATTGGCCCTGTACTATGGTTTGACTCATGTCCTGCTTTCTCTATTCGTCCCTAGACCCTTCCGAGCGAGCGTCCCCGGTCGGATGGCTCCAGTCAGCTTCGGTTGCGCTAGACGGAGAAGAGCAGCGAGCAGGGTTCTTACGTACCCCGGTCGGAGAGACACAGGGCCAGAGTTGGAAGTGGGGCTCGGGGCAGGCCTTCCGATTGGAGAGGCCGTTTGGAGGTGGCTAGAGCCTGGGGCGAGTGCTCCGGTCGGATAGGTGGGCCGAAGAAGTTGATGAGCGGGTGTTGCTCTTCTTGGGCCAGACCTTCTGGTCGACTGCTGGGCCGTCCCTTTGCCCTGTTGTTTTTTAGACTCTTGGGTTGAGCCTTGGCGTGGAAGCCGGTCTCCGAGGGACCCTGAGTTTATGAACCCGACAGGAGCCCCCGAGCCCCTGGGCGATTCGGGTAGAATCGTCAGAGGGATTTTTTGTCTTACCGGCGGGTGCGCGTGAGCACACCCGCGGGTGTAGCCCCTGGGCAAAACCGGCTAGGGGATTTTCTGTGTTGCCAACGCGGGAGGTTTTTGTTCGGCGGGTGCGCGCGAGCGCCCCCGGGCGGTTCGGGCAGAACCATCTAGGGGGTGTTTGGAGCGCGTGTGTGTGTTTTTAGTCTGAGATGGATTTTTGTTTAACCACGGCGTCGTTGCATAGCCGAGGCAGTTTTTAGGCGTGGGGATGAGACATAACTTACTGATCCCGGCATCAGTGCGTGTCATGGATCGGGTGAGAAGTTTAGTTCAGGACGAACCCTAGCATCGGTGCACGCCATGGATGGAGATAGCTTTGGTTCGGATGCGACAGAGCTCACTGATCTTTAGCGTCGATGCACGCCGTGGGATCGGTCGAGGTGGAGTCACGAGCAGACCCAGGCGTCGATGCGCGTCGTGGATCAAAAGTTAGTTTAGGAATCGATCGAGCCAGAGCTCCGTAGCCGTATGACGCAGCCATTACGTGAGTTCGGAGTCGCGGTCCCAAGATTATTAGAGCGTAATCGGAAGTGAAGCCGTTACGCGAGTTCAGAGTCACGGTCCCAGGGTTTATTTGGAGCGCAGTCGGAAGTGAAGTCGTTATGCGAGTTTGGAGTCGCGGTCCCAAGCCGTAGCCAGATGTCTTAGATCCTGTTGACGCGAATTCGGAGTCACGGTCCCAAGCTGTAGCCGGATGTCTTAGATCCTATCGACGCGAGTTCGGGGTCACGGCCCCTAGATTTTTTGGCTTGAGCCTGTAACAACCCGGGTTTTTGGAGAAGCCAAAAATATGAACTTTTTAAAAAAAATTTCCTGCAATATGTGGAGCATGTAGATGCTAGGTCAAACAAAGAACAATTTATAAATAAATTGTTGCATACATATAGAATTACTTGTAGGAGTTTGCCGGAGTCCTTTTGTTGGTTTAGTGTTTTGTGTTGGAGAGCACAAGTCCGTAGCAAATCCTTTTGATTCCTTCTAGAATATCTTAAGAATCCCTTTCTACTCTCTCTCAATTCATCTTTTGCTTTTGAACCTTTTTCGAATCCCTTGATCTAATTCATAAAGTCAAAACGACATTCCTTGTAAATCAATGCCCATCGAAGCCAACCTTTGGCATTGGATTCCGAGACCCGTAGTAGACCCTAGAGACCCTTGGATATTACCCAAGTGGGCCCACATCTAAGCTAATTAAGTTTAGCATAGAAGCACTTGATTGGGGAATTAATCAAACAATATTTGAAATAGAAAAGAGTAAAGGAAAATAGGGAAGCCAAATCGGCCCAACCAGCTCAAGCAGCTCGGCCTGCTCACACCTGACCGGTCCAGCCCACTCACGCCCACCTCGCCCTGGCCTGGCCCAGCTAGCAATGTGGCCCAGTTCGCTTGCACTCTCACGTAGCCGGCCCGCTCACCTCCACCTCGCTTGGCTCAACTGGCGCTGCATGCCCGGCCGGCCTCCCAGCTGAAAGCCCAGCTACCCTCTCCTTGCCCCGCGGCCCGGCTCACCCACATCAGCCTCTCCCTTCTCTCGCCCTGTGCCACCGACAGGAGGGACCCGCTCGTCATCCCCTTCCTCCAACCACTCCCCCTCTCCTCTGCTTTTCCAGCGAGCCCACCGGGCAGCTGCTGTTACAGCGGGGATCCCATGCCGCTCCTTCGCCTTTCCGCCGTCCAAGCGTGGGCGGTTAGCAGCGGAGGGACGGATCACCGCCACACACGGTCCGAGCCTCACCTTTCCCAGCTGGCGCCCGATAGGAGCATGCCCCGCGCGCGCTCGCGCGAATGGCACCCCTGCCCTACCCATGTTCCCGCCATCATCTTGTTCCCCGCTGAGCCGCACCTCGCGCCACGAATCGCGGAAGCAACCGCACTGAGCCTGGACACCCTTCTCGAAGCTTCTCGCGTCGCTCATCTGCCCGCGGCCTTGGATGCGCACCATGTCGCGCCGACCTTCAAATCAGCGACACGGACATTGGCGCCCCACTGCGAAGCCCTAGCCTTTGGGCTATAAAACCCTCGGCTAAGGTCTCGCCCTCACCATCTCCCTTCCCCGCCGCCACAGACCTCTCCCTCTCATCTTGGCCTCGCCTCCCTCCAAAGCATCGTTAGCAAGCATCAACGCGTCCATGGCGCCGCCGCGGAATTCCAGGCTCGCCCCGCCTTGGCGCAGCGGTAGCTGGCTCCCACAATGAACTTCGCTGCTGAGCCGACCATCCACGGCACCGCTCTGTGCTCGCCTCCACATGGAGCAGTGGTCGCCATGGCCGTGCCTCCGCCGCAGCCTGGGCGTTTCACCACTCCTCCAAGCCACCGTCCGCCTCGACCTCGGTGAGCACTAGGACCTCCATGGCTGCTCGCCCTGCCTTGGACAGGCCTCGTCCCGTCGACGCCCTCGACGCCTGCGACGCCCCTGCTCCAGGCCCGAGACCATGATGACCCGAGCACCCTGCTTTGCCCCAGTCACCATCTACGCCGCACCGAGCCCCTGCACCGATGCACCCTGATGAACGCCGACGCCCTCCCCGTGGCCACGAACTGCACCGCGCGGACGCCTGGCGCCAAGCTCGTCGGTAAGCACCAGACCCGCCAAGCCCCGACCCTGTTCTGGCCTTCGACGCCGGCTTGACCCTAGAGCTACTCCGCTCTAGGACACACACGCACAACCACTAGCACATAGTGCCTAGTCGCCCATGGCCACGCCGAGCGGCCAGACGCCAGCCCACCGCACACGCACAGCACAGCAGCAGCCAGCCCCTGCCTTGCCAAGGCCACACAGCCCCTGCCTTCACCGGTCAAGGCTCCGCCTTGCCTCGGTGTCACGCCACCGGCGGACCTCCTCGTGGCCATGATCACGCCCGCACACCACCACCACGAGCCATCGACGACCGCAGCGCACGACCACCGTAGTGAGCGCATCTCCACGCGGCGCCATACCAACGGAGTAGCAGCCAACAGCCTACTCTCCTTCAAGTCTTGGGCTTCCTCCCTTCTTGGGTTGTCAGCCGCGCCGAACGCCTAGAGCCCAGGAGCTGGCCCCTCTAGTCCTTCACCTCCCCACGGATGGGCCAGCCAGCAAGCCAACCCAGCCCACTCCGGCTTGTGGCCCGCACGCGAGCCCCTGCCATGGGCCACCAGTAGGGAGAAGCAGCCCAACTGATGCCTGCCCCTTTCCATCCTTCTTCTGATTTTTAGAAATTCTTGGCCACATTTGGAAATTCGCCAAAAATTCATCTTAGCTCCTAAAATTATGAAACCAGTTTCATAATTTTTCTAAAGACGAGCACCACGATGTGGACCAACCCTTAAGTACTTTCCGATCACGTTGGCAACCTTTTCGACCACCTCGGCAACCTTTCCGACCACATCGGCAACCTTTCCGACCACTTCGGCAATCTCACCGACCACGATGATGACCTCTCCGACCTTTCCGACCACGTTGGCAACCTTCCCGACCACTTCGGCAGTCTCATCGACCACATTGATAATCACTCCGACCACCTCCGCGATCTCACCGACCACGTCGGCAAAGCTCTCTGACCACCTCGGCCAGCCTTCCGACCACGACGGTGATCTCACCGACCACCTCGGTGATATCTCCGACCACCAATGAAAACCCTTTCCTGCTCATTCTTATACTTGTTTGTCCACTTACAATACGTGATCTTGATCTATCTATATCTGTCTGCACCGTGCCCTTGTGCAGGTCTACCCATCCCCATCGCTATGGAATGTGCTACTCCTCAGTCGTGTCGAGTTGTTGCGTCTTCGGTCGTGTTTAGTTCTTATCGCTGATTGTTGGTGTTGTTGCCTGTGTGCCGAGCCTTCGAGCCGGCTGAGGGATCATACCTCGTTCGGACGTTACGATCGCGGGATCCATCTCGCCATGACCGTGATGCCGAGTGTAACACGACCCGTCGCTTTTTAGATTGGCTTCATAGTACCACAAGTGTTAGCTCCTGCCTTCGGCCCTAGAACAGGGTCGTGATGGATTCGATGTTGATACTAACATCGATGCGGATATCACCCGCACACTTTGAGCCCTCCATGACCAAGTCCTGTGGGAGATAACCTGGGAGATAACAATCGTGGAACGATGGATGCCAACTCGTTGGTATAGCTTGTGGTTGCGAGTTCACCTTGCCGTGACCATGGAGCTACGCCACTCCTTTACTTTTACCTGCCTCTTCACGCTCAAACCCCCGTATGCTTGTACCATTGTATGACCATCGCATTTTCCTGATTCTCGCGGTGATAACCGCACCGCTATGAATTAGAGAGATGTCTTACTGCCAATGCACCTAAGTCAGGGTACCCTACGAGTGGTTTGCGCACTTGTACTCTTTAGTGAGTCACTCCTTCCAATGCCCTGTCTTCTGTTGTGGCGTGTGTGCTGGAAGGAGCAGACCTCCGTTCCTTACTGTTATTGCCTTATTAGCTGCTCTGTTCGATCCCGCCTTGTCCATGGCGATTGGATCAAAGACCGGACTATCTCTTTTAGCTAGCGAAGCTATAGTCTATGTCGTACCTCGGACCCGTGTGTGTCGACCCGATCGACCGTCTAAAACCATCTTTCCCGAAGATGTGTCTGAGAACATGACATGGATGTGCCTAGCTAACCCTTGCTTCTTTTGTTTTGCTGAGCAACTCTCTTCTCGGCTCCCGACGTTATTATGTCGTGAGGATCGAGAGAACCCGTTGCTGTCCAATCTCTTTGCGCTACCGCTTTCTACCATAGCGGGCGAGCCGAAGTACATTGGAGCCAAGTCACAAAAGTGTTATCGTTCTTGTTTGCTACTCGTGACCAATTGTGACTTGCGGGTTAAGGCTATAGGAGCCAAACCCCGACGTTCTTCTTTCTTGGGGCCCGACTTCCAATCCCCGTCAATTCAATGACATCGGATCGAAAGATCGTGAGCCATAGTGTTTGCTCTAGATAAGCTCCGGCTTAAGCCATTTATCGTAAAGCCATACTGGCTTGGCCATGACCAAGCTTGTGCTTAGCAAACCACCACTTGTGATTCTTTGGCCTGAGGAAATCGGACAACCGCCGAGAGGGCTAAGCCGTGTATCTCTTATTGCCTCGCTGGTGATATTGGATTTTCCTGCGTCTTGTCGTCTTTTTGAGTGTTGAGTGCTCTCTTGCCTTGTGTGTCGCTTCGCGGAGTAGCTGACGATTGGACCAAGAGAACATGGACGACGACAAGGACTGTGGAATGGAGTCAACGCAGGAGAAGGCGACCCCACTAATAGAACACCAACGAATGGAGAACTGTACCACTACTACCTCTACATCGCAGGTGTCATGGCAGTACCCTCTTTTAGAGAATCCTATTAGACATTGCATAATATCTAGAACTGCTAGCGCTTTATAATTATTTCCTTTGAAAGTACTTTGATGCATGCTACTACCTGAGCCATTATTACCCTGATGCAACCCACTCTACCACGACACCCTGCCTCACACATTCGCTCACTTTTACATGCTGACTTGTCTGCTTGCTTGCATATTACACCACTATACTTATTATTAACTCCACTTCGCATTATATCGGGGATGTGATGCTGGTGGTGAACCCCATTGGGAATGGGTTGGCTATGGGTGCCGGACTTGGTGGTGTGTGAGCGTGCTGCGTGTGTCTTGGGTGCGTGGAGAGTGAGGGTTGTGTCGACCGAGCTGGAATAACGACGAGCCTGGGGCGAGTCTTGCCATGTGGTGCTACCTAGGCACTTGGATATGGAATACCTGTGGTGGGTAAATGGTAATTGGAGGTGGCCTTGGGTGTGAACCTCGGAGAGGTGGTGCCCAGGGTGGAGGTGCTGTGGTGGCACGGTAAAATGGAAACCCTGATGAAGACATTCTGGCTTGGTCACCCCTAAGGACTTACTAGTACTCAGATTCACCGGGAATCCTTTACATCCCACTCGCCCTATATGGTGCGGGATGGTCAGACTACTTGGTAGAGCGATGCCACTACTGCTAGGCAAACATGTGCAAGGAGGTACGGGGCGCGCAGTTTTCCCCCCACACCCTTCCGAGACTTCAGGAGGCCTTGTGGACCGGCTCTTGACATCCGGTGGGCCCCGGCTCTGTCTACGACTCACAATATCAGCCATCCCAGACTAGACTTAGGATGTTCCAGGGCTAAGAGGTAGGGTGGCATCGTTCTAGGCTAGCAAGCGGCCGGAATCTGCCTAGACGGGGCACCGTCGAGGATGGCTATCTTGTGGGTATGTGAAACATCTGCAGAGTGTTTGGTTGATCGATCGATACATATGCCGACTTGTCGGCTGTGGACCTTTCTTGGGTTTCGCTTAAACTAGATAGGAGATGAGTCCTTCTATTCTCCCTCCAGGGTTTGGGGTATTTTCTGGCCGTGAGCCAGGGGCTGTAGGCCATTGAGACAAGGCCGAGAGGGAGTTGGCCTGTCGACCTGAGTGTGTGAGATGAGATAAGGTGTGGTGGTGTGGAGAAGGTTTGGGATGGATGGTTGGTGGATGGATATGGATGGTGTGGTGGTGAATGTGTTAAAAACTGGATATTATTATTATGATACAAATGTTATTTACTTTTTCATGCGCTAAGAATGCAAACCATAGCCAAATATTAGGATCGCCAGATCCCTTGTTTATCTTTTTCCACTAAAGCTCATCGGTGCTGACCATGGCCTGCACACATCTGGCGGTGTGCAGATTTCCTGCTCCTCAGAGATGCTGACTATAGAAAGATTAGGAGGTCTCGTGCCTATGCTCAAGTTTGGTTCGGAGATGGAATCTACGCTGCTCTACGCCAACTCTGATGACGACCCGTGAAGGAGAAGCCTTCACTCGATAGTCTTCCGCTAGATTAACTCTATAATAAGTGTGTTCCCCAGTGATGTAATATCTTGTATTCTTGTAATCTTACGATGTATGACTGTGATATCGACTGATATATGATAATATGATGGAATCAACTATTGGTTCCATCATATTATAATTCATTCTGTGGATTTTCCCTTCGCGGAAAATTGAGGATGTTTCAGAGCCCCCGAGCCCTATCGGGCCTTCATGGGGGTCGATGTGAGTTGTGTGCATTACCCCATCCGGTTCCTCACAACTAGAGGGTCTGAGTTTTGTCGCTTGTCCCGATCGCTCAGGCTTGAAGACTAGCTCGGTGAGTTCGCTAACGGGTGTGATCGAGCGGAATCCGGGTCCGTCGTTTGTGACGGGGTTGGCATAGCCCTCTTGTGACATTCCACTACTCCTTTACCTGCAACCCGGCAGATGCCTAGGTCATTCCGGAGACCGACCCGAGTGGCCTTATGGCCTCCCCTCGATGGAGATTCTGTGGGCCTGGCGAGAGGTTCAGGATCGAATGAGAAGGTTGAGATGACCTGGTCTGCCAGACCGGGTGAGGGTCGCACGGTGCTCATCTATAGTTTTCTCCCTTGGCTCTGTTATTTCCTCATGTCGAATGAGGCAACCACCGCTTTGTGACGCAACACGGAGCGTTCTGGTGCATTTCGCTGCACGTGCGATGCTTAGTTCCCGAGCCCTCGAGCGGTTCAGGGCCTGAATCGTTTGGGAGGCGTGAGCGTATGGAATGAAATGTGCGTATGGATGTATGAAATGATTGTAATGATATAGAGGGGGTTTGATAGTGTTTACCTTGACAACTGGAGTGATGGGGCTCGGAGAGCTTTAGTCAGAAACATCCGACCAGGACCCGTGCTCGTCGTTTGTGATGGAGTTGGTATGGCCCACATGGGGCATCCCTTTGCTTCCTTACCTGCCACTTGGTGTCTGTCCTGGGTGATTCAATCAACTTAGGGAGGTTCGATGGTCTCTCTGGGCGGAGATTTTGTTTTTGGTCTCCCCAGGTCCGCTCTGGGGAGATGGGGAGCCGCCCACGTGCGGTGGTGCTTCGGTTCCCGTGCCCATCGTGTGGTAGTGGTTGATCATGCGGTAGTGGTGGGCCATGGCCAGGCGACGTCCCATCTGATCAGGAGCCGTTCCATCGAGCAGGGCACGTCTCATCGGTTTAGGGCATGTCTCATCTGCATTAAATGGAGAAGAGAGAAATTCTTGTTCCGCCGTTCCACCTTCCCCGATCGGCGCGTCCTTCCTTAACCATTGTTCCCTTCCCTTTAAGTAGGAGCAGGGAGAGGGTTCTCGTTCCATTCTTTTGCTTGTTCTTCATCTGTCGTCGCCTTCTCTCTTCCTTTTTCGCCGCGAGCGTTCCTAAGAGCCATGGAGGTTTCTAGGAAAGAAGGGGGAGAGAGCGAGGGAGAAGAGAGGAACTCACTGATCCTTTTGTGATCCGGAGTGAAGATGTCGGACTAGAGGTCGTCCAATGTGAGGAAGTCAGAGCTGGAGGCCTTCATCAAGAAGGGGTTTCTGCTACTATAGGAGGTGGCACACTGGAGGGCCCCTGGAGGGGAGGAGTTCCCACAACCTTGTTCCGACGAGATGGTTTCTTTCCATACCTTCCACGAGCATGGATTAGGATACCCCGCGCACTGGTTCCTACGCGGGTTCCTCAACGAGTGGGGTCTGGAGCTGCAGCATCTCAATCCGATGGGGGTACTGCACATCGCTGGTTTTGTCACCGTCTGCAAGGCTTTCTTCTGGATGGAGCCGCACGTGGATCTCTTCTGGCTTTTCTTCTCTGGGAGAGCTATGGCGAACTGGAGTTTGGCCAAGATCGCACCGGTGGGAGGTTTCGCCCTGCAGAGGAAGCCAAGTGCGGGAGGCTCGTATCCTGCGTACCTCCCATGTGACTCCAACCTAGGATGGCATGGGGAGTGGTTCTATATCAAAAATCCAGCAGAGGCACCATTTCCAGCGTTCACTGGTGAGAGGCCGGCGAAGCAAAAAAGTTGGTCGTGGGGCTACGCCCGCACAGAGAGGCACAAGGCGGAGGCCATCGAGGAGGAGCTCCAGAAGCTTGTAAGGGGTGGCCTCGATAGGGTGCAAGTGTTCCACACCCTTTACAGCCACCGGGTTGCGCCGTTGGCGGAGAGGACACGCCCAATGTGGATGTACGACAGTTGGTCGGACCTGGACCTTGCGTCACTAGAGGAGCAGCCGAACGATGAGATCTGGAGTCACATCGATCGAGTGCTGCAGCTAAGGCCTGGAGAGATGGTGGTGGGAAAACCCATACCGTTCAATGCCCTGATCGTGCCCACACTGGTATGCTCCCTTATTTTGTTCGTGCTTTTTCTCTGCTTTTTCCCATTTCTTTGATTTTTGGTTCATTTGTTCCGTAGGGGCTTGGGAGGTACAAGTCCCGACCACACCTTCCTAAGGGACCAGAGGGCTAGGCCCGGTAAGCTGCCCAAAAGGAGGCGGTAGACGCCCGGAAGAAGAAAAGAACCAAGGAGGTTCAGCGAAAGGAAGAGAAGAAGAAGAAGGTCGCCCGGCGCGTGAGGGCCGGGGAACGTAGGAGCAACATCGAGTCGGACTTGCATCGGACGATCCTACAGATGTGGATGACATGGTCTTCTCCGATGAGGAGGGGAGTCAGGAGGTTGTTGTGACCTCGGCAGAGCATCGTGGCCGTGCGACAACATCTACTAGTGACGAATAGGAGGCCGCACGGCGTGCGGCGGTTCACACGTCGAGGAAGCACACAGCGAGCACGGACGTTGTTGGCGAGCGAGCGGCGAAGCGGACGCGGTCACCGTGCCCCTCGGTGGTGTCGCCGGTCCTGTCGTCACCTATGGCGAACGCGGCTGAGCGAGCCGGGCGGTCCGAAGAGCGGACCGGCGCTTGTGCGGCGATGGGACCGGTGCCAACGCTAGTCTTGTAGCCGGAGGAGGCCTCACCTGCCATGGGTGCGGTCGAGCAGTCTAAGCAGTATGAGGGGCAGACTGGTGCCCGGTCGACGCGTGACTTGCAGTCGGATGATGCCCCACCCGCTGCTCTGATCGGGGAGTCCCAAGCCGGAGGTCGTAGCGACCCGTAGGCCGGGCAGGAGCCGGTTGGGATGACTCCGACCCCGTCTAAAGTGAGGGGGCGCGGGTCGCAGCTTGGGAGTGGTCCTCGTCCCTGTGGCAGAACCTCCTAAATTATAGGACCCACATGCACTTGTCACTGTCCAACGACCTTTGACATCTATGCATATGTTCCTGGTAACTTAAGAAGCCTGTCGGGTGTCCTCGGGGAACCCTGAATCATCCACGATTTCTGAGCAGGATCACATTACAGAGTCATTGCAGTATTACAACATTTATTCAAATATATACATCAGAGTAAAATATAGCGGAAGTCTTACGATAACATAGTTTACAAACTAGTTGTTTCAAACTTACAAAACCATAAGTGTCATACAACCATAGTAGCATGATAATATTACATTAACTTTATTTTTCATACAAACTAGTTCCTTGTCCAAAGGTCATTCATCATTCCTCATCGTCATCGACTTCAAACACTGACATGCAGCAGGGACCAAAACAAGCCTGCGCATGCGACTCACCTGCAACAAGGGTTAACAAACCCTGAGTACAAAAGTACTCAACAAGACTAACCCGATGTAAAAGGGGAGTGAAAGACTTTAGAGATGCAGGTGTTGGGGCAAGGTAAGGATGTAGCAAGATTCAAAAGTTCTTTGCCAAAAGCTTACTATTCTTGATCCTATTTTCAAGTTTTTACCCCTAAGTCTTCTTAGTTCATTATCTCAAACTAAGTGTTCATATCCCATGTTCCAAACCTTCTCATTCCATTCCTTTTCTCAAGTTTTAGTAATTCACCAATCCTGCATTGCTTCTGTAATGAATCGAGTCTCCATATCCGCGGAGCACTGGCAATTCGAATTGATTCAAGTCCAAGCTGGGGATTCCTTATCACATGACATATGTAGAACTTAATCTTGCATATATCAACCTCGCTACCGGATCCTCCTATACTAAGCCGTCTCCACGCCACTCAAGAGCACAGCACACCTCAAATCTGGCCACATTCCAGCCACGAGGGTACACGCTACTCCCACCATCTCTCCACTCCCAGTGCGTGGGCATTCATCTTAGTATCGTATTAGCCGAAGTAGGCTTACCAGAGTATGTGACCAGTACTACAAAGTGTCTCGTTCAGAAGATCCACAATGAGTGGCCTTTAAGCGACATAGTCGGCAACATTACCCAACATTCAAGATAAGTCACCCGACTAGTCTCTAGTTCATTCTACCTTCTTTCTTTCTTTGGCCAGTATGCCATCTTTTATTGTATCGAAACTTTTACTTTGAAAGCCTACCATAAAGCATACTAAGCATTCTACGCCTTTGTAAATGAAATCATCTTCAAGGATGGTAAACAATTAACAAGGTAGGCAATGCATCAAGTAGGGAACATTTGAAATAATCAACTTAATGCAATAGGTAGCATAGGTGATAAACTTTTCAAAGTAAACAAGGTAATGGTTTAATGCATAAACCGGGGCTTGCCTTGGTCGGCAGAAAAGGTTAGTTCCACAGAGAGATTATGGAGTTAGACTTGACAGCATCACCATTGATGGATGAACCTTCTCCAACACTTGATCAACATGAGCACCATTGAATGATGACACTCATCCGAAGATGAGTCAACGCGAACCTTCTCACTCACGTATGCACTACACGTAAATAAATAATGCATGCTTTAGCATGATGGATTGTATGACATGATGCATGGAGGTGCATTGGTGGAAGCATAAAAGATTAACTAACTTGAATACAACTTTCCTTCACGGTACAGTTACAAGTCAAAACTAACTAAACCTTTTTTATAAACCCAACTACTTACTTTAAGTACCAAGAATCATCTTATGCTAATGACCCAAGGTCATCACTCAATCAAAATTTCAAACAAAACCTAAGTCATCAAGGTTTACTATTTAACTAACATCACACAACTAACTATAGAGAGCAAGCACATCAAGCATGACACAAGTTTAACAAGGTCACAAGTATCATAACTTGACCATCAACAAGGGCATAAGCCACACTTAGCAACACATGGAGTAAACAACCATATTAGCATATGTCTATTTCTGGACTGGAAACAACAGGTTCATGTTTGGATCATAACTAGAGTTATACAAACCCAATAGCCATGCAACAAGACATTCTGGAAAGCTTACGAAATTTTCTACAATTCATCTTTAATCATCTTAGCATGATTCTCAAGTTAACTAATTCAAATATACTCATTTACAGAAACTGGTCCACAATTGACAGAGAGCAGCCATTTCTGAAACCCAACTTTAAACATGCATAACTCACAAACCACAAGGCCAAATACCACCAAATTTTAACAAAAGCTAAATACATGAATTATCTACAACTTTTGTATAAACAAGTTTCACAACAAAGCACATTATCATGAAGAACTTTGCTATGTTCCTAGATCTGTCCATAAACCACATCGGCAAGAAAATAATTATTAACTTATGTTGCAAACACATAATTGGGCAAAACCAACTTTACTAACATTTCACACATGACTAAAGAACACCACAAAGCATGGTGCTCACCTCTAAATAAATTTTCTTAAAGCATTTCTTAATTTATTTAGACATCAAGGTGTATTTATGAACATATACAAAAAATGCACAATAAATTCTACAAAAATTACAGTAGCTCACATATCCTTTCAATAGTCTACTGTACAAATTTCATACCATTTGCGTAAGTATAGCTGCCTCTATGAAAAAGACAATTTGCTATTGCAAGAAATCATGTGAGAGCGAGATAAACCAAAAACTCACTCATATTTCATCCAATACTCATGAAATTTTTACCACACATCAACTATCACATGAGTAGCATGCCACAACAATTTAACTTCATTTGGAGCCCTAGATCTGCAGTTATGGAAAATAACAAATTCAACTAGCATTACAACCTTACTGCATAAATCTATTTTTGCAGCTAAAACTTTAAACTAAAACATACCATATTATAGATCTACTGCATAGACAATTTCACAAGGATTCCAAAAAGTCCTCATTTGCTATTTTACAAATTTCCTATGAATTACTATGAATTTTCAAAGTTCCAGCCGATTTCAAAGCAAACAGGTCCAAAAGGCACTATTCACATGAGTCTGCGGTTCACAGAAAAGCCCTTCCCTATTCCCGAATTCGAAGACGAAGTCCCTGATCGTGATTTTGAAGAACAGAGGACGCCGGAGAAGCTCGATTTCTGGTCAGGTGATGCTCGTAGGCGGCGAAGGAGAGGTGCTGGAGCAAGCAAGGACCTATGCACACCCGTGTGTGGACGAATTGTTGCCGGAGATGGATGGTGAAGGGCTGCCCACGTGCACCGGTGATCTACAGCGGCGGACATGGTGGCAGGCTGCGTTCCGTCGTGTCCTGTGGACAAGGCGAGCAACCGGTTTGCTTGTGAGCATCACGGCACAGAGGTAAGCGCAAAACAAGAGAGAAAAATGAGTGAGAGCAGCCGGAGTAGACCGGCCACGGCGGAGGCGAGCTCGGCGGCCATGACGGATGGCCGCAGCGTGAACGATGGCGGTGTCGTTCCAGCGTGCTCTATGCGGTAGAGGTAAAACGAATAAGTTAACGAGCAACACGGTATCACGGAGAGCTCAGAACCATACTCGGGAGGAGGAGATAGGCACCAGAGCGCTCTGGCCACGGAGAGGTGGAGCTCGGCGGCCATGGCAGCTCGGCCGCTACGAAAATCAAACGCTCGGGCAATTTAGCCGGAAGCAGTAGCATATAAGGGTGAGGGAGCAGCGCAAGGAGCAGGCGAAGCTAATGGGAAGAGGAATTTGCTTGAGACTGCTCGGTTGAGGCGAATTGCTTCGGCGCGCTGCTCGGCTAAAACGGAGGGCAGAGGACAAATCGAAGCCGATGACGGCCGTTGAGCGTTTCAAGGAGATAAAGATGGCACGGCAACACGGTCCAGGACATGGCGAGGCTGGCCAATCGATGGCCTGCATGGCATGGCGCGAGAAGGTGCCGAGAGGACACGGCGACGGTGAGGAACAGAGAGAGGAGAAGAAGCTCACGGTAGGTTACTGTTCACCGAATTCACAGAATTGCCACTCGCTTTGAATCCCAATTTACTCCCAAATTTATGTGGCAACTCAAAAATCTCCAAAAATAAAAGTTGTTCCAAATTCAAAGTTCTACAACTTTGCTTTTATAACCACCCCCTAATTCGGTCTACATTTTGAAATGCAAATTTGAATTCAAATAGGGGACATTTAAAGAATTTCGCCTTTTCAAATTGCATCAATTTTTTCATAACATCTTTGAAAACTCCAAAAACAAACTTTGTACAACTTGACAAGCTCTACACTTTTGCTTTTAGGCTCAACCCCAAAATATGCTTAGATTTTGAATTGGGTTACCCAGGGTAAACTTAAATGCTGGAAATTCGGGTTTTCGGAAATCCAATTAAACACAAATGTTTTGAAATTGTTTCATCCATACAAGTCAACACATATCATAAAACAAGGTCCACACCAAGCATTGCAACAAAAATTATAAAACTTTTACTAAGGAAGGATTTGACTTGTTTAAAAGATTCCCACATCAAGATTCACAAAGTTTCCTAATCATTATTATTAACATTATTTTAGGTAATATATAAAACACTCCATAAAATAACATTTGCATACTATAATATAAACATGAAATACACTCATGAGTTGATGCGTGATGATTATGCATAATGATGACATGATCACCTTCTTAATTATTTTTTTAACATCGGGGATGTTACAGTCCCGTAGGCCCGTCGTCGTCGGAGCCTGCCTTTAGAGTCATGCCGCTCACCTCCCGGTATGTTTCCTTTTGCTGCTCTTCGATCTTTTGCTGATCGAGTCTTTTTGGAGTGTGGCTTACCTGTGATCTCTGTCAGTGGCTAGGGGATGCCGAGGTTGAGCATCACCCCGACCCCCATGCAGGAGGTTTGGAGGCCCACTCTGCAGCGTGTTGCGGCGAGCGAAGGGGGCAGCAGGGTGGCGGCGGCGAAGCCTTCCCTCCTGGGGGTGGTACCCCCCTGGGGCAGCTGCTGATAATGTGACAGCGGCAGCGACATTGTTGGCGGTGATCCCGGTGCCAATGGCAGGGGTTGCGTCGGAGGTAACTCTTGTGGCCCCTCCTCCGCTAGTCACGGTGGAAGAGACGAGGGAGGGCAAGCTTCCTACCTCACCGAGCAGAGGGTTGCACGACCTGTCCTTGCCATCGGAGCCGAGGGCACCGGAGGGAAGTGTGGTCGGGACAGAGTTGGGACGCCCGGTGGCGTTTCATGCGAATGAGGTGGGGAAGATCCCGTCTGACGTCGAGGCAGATACCATGATAGAGCCGCCGGTGTAACCACGGGAGCTGGCGGTGTCGCCGCGGGAGCTGGCGGTGTCGCCGTGGGAGCTGGTGGTGGTCCAGTCAGAGGCTAGGCCCTCCGATGGTTCGTTGGAGGGTGACCTAGAGTGGCCCTACCCTGAGGACCCATCGAAGGCGTAGTTCGTCCTCTAGGATTCCCAGGAGCGTTAGCTCTGGGTCATTTTTGGGGGGGCAAGGGCATGCTGCGGTGTCCGAACTCACCAAGCTATCCGTGAAGCTTGAGAACGCCTGGAAGCAGGCGCAGTTTGCTCGGCAGCTGGTTGAGGTTGACCTGCAGCTCGCCCCGGAGGTGAGTTTCTGGTACTTATCCTTGCCCTTTGAATCTTTTGTCGGTTGTTTTTAGCATGCTTGTTTTTCACAGGAAATAAGGAAGGTGTCGTCCCGCAAGTCTTACTTCCTCTAGACAGAACACGCCCGGATGGCCGAGCTTGAGCATCGGGTGGAGTCCACTTGCCGCGAGTCCTAGGTCCGGGCGGCCGAGGCGGCCACGGCGTGGGTGGAGGGGCAGCATGCGGTGGAGCAGGTGACTGCTGCTGAGCAAGGGCTCAAGGCGGCGAAGGTCCGCCAGGAGGAGACCAAGGTGGGGCTATGGGCATCCCTGGCGAACACCGAGGCAGTGTTTCAAGAGGCCTTGGCGGCCCTTGACCTGGAGCGGGCTGCCCTAGAGTCGGCACAGAAGGCCCTGGAGGCGGAGCAGAGGGGCCCAGTCGGAGGCAAATCAGGAGGTGCTCGTGCTCTGGGGCCAGGTGATGGGGATGGAGGACGCGAGTGCCCGACTGCGCGAGCAGGTGGCTCGGTAGGCAGAGGATCTCTCTACCCTTGAGGCCTCTCACGTCGGTGCGTACCTTTTTTGTTTTCTCGTGGTGTTGATTTTTCCCTCGGCCTGTTTCTAAGCTTGTCGCCTCTTTTGCAGAGCTAGGGGAAAAGGTGAAGGCGCTGGAGCGAGACCTGGAGATGACCAAGGCAAACTTTAGCCGGAACACCGAGGAGCTGGCCAAGTCCTACGAAGAGTGATGTGCTCTCAAAGGGGATCTTGACCAGATCCGCAATGTTGCCTGGCTCGTCGTCTCGGAAGTCTTCGGGTCGGCGCCAAGTACCAGCGCGCCCGTGGTCCAGCTAGCAGAGGTTCTAGATGTGGTCTGGGACCTTGTCAGGAGCGGGCTATTCTACGGAGCATCGGGGGTGCTAACCTCGGTGGCCACATACCACCCGAACCTAGACTTCACCGCTATCTGCAGTGGGTATGCTGAAGGTCTGAGCATGGAGGACATCCAATCAATTGGGGAGAGCTTGCTGCCGCACGCGCGGTCGGTGTCAGAGCAAGTCTCCGCCGCGAAGACATGGCCCGAAGCATGCGTGTAGAGGACGCTTCCGAGCCTACGGATAGCCTGGAGCCTGGGTTGGGGGGAATGTCACCTCGGCCTCGATCGAGCCAAACGTCGTGCCATCGAGGAGTGAGCAGCCTGCGCCTTCATCGGTCGCGCCGCTAGCAGATGCCGCCGGGCCAGTTTAATAGCTTGCAGAATATAAGTAGTTAGTAAACGTAAAAAGTTTAAGTTCGTGGGGGAGCCCCTGTGTAAAACGTTCGTGTGTATTTTAATGACTGCAATTGGTTTTTGTTTTTGTGATGCAGTTGCTCCATTCGGGGAAGCTTGTTCCCTTTCGTTCCTTAGTTTTCCATTAGCATAATTTTGTTTTTTATTTCTTTCTTTCTCGTACCTGGCCGTTTGTCCCGTAGGCTGCAACCTTGTGAGCCCGAGGCGTGGCCCGCGAGGCTCGGCCGCTCGTAACCGTAGGGAAAGGCGGGGTGTGATCAGTCGGAATGTTTTAAAGCAAAGCTACGTAAGGTAAATCAAAGGAATGAACTGCCCTTTTGTTCAGGTAGGAAGGAGTTTCTCCATATGAAAGTAAAAGAGTACTCAAAATAAAAACAAAATAGAGGGGTAGTAGAGCCCCCTAGTGGAGCCCCCGAGCGCCCCGAGCCAAAAAGTGTTTGGGTCTGGGTGCTTTTATAGGAGCGTTCGCTAAGTAAACAAAGGTAAGACTGAAACTTAGAAAAAGAAAAAACGACCTAGCTGTTCCAAGATGCTCGGTGAGAGCGTCGTCGTTGTTGTTGTCCTTTAGTCGGTAGGCGTCCGGTCAGATCACTTCATCCTTTAGTCGCCTGGATCCTTGCCCGTTGCGCCCCCTTCTTCGGTTGCTGCCTCTTTGCCTTTTTCTTTCCTTAGCATGCCAGCCTACCTCAGCAGGCGCTTGAGGAGCTAGCAGTCCTTATAGAGATGATTGATGGGATAGTAGTGGTTGGTGCATGGGCTCTCCATGAGCTCATGAAAGTGGTCTAGCGAGTCTTGCTGGGGCTACGTGCCCGCGTGATCGGCCACGGCGACCGACGCAGAGTTGGCCAGTCAGCGGCGATCCTTTCTGTTCTTTTTTTCCCTCTGCGTGGAGGGGCCCTTGTCTTGATCTTGGTGCTTGGCCTTACCTTTGCTGCGGCCTCTGTTGAAGCGCAGTGGGAATGACGCTTGCTGGAGATGTTGGACAAAGGTCCGTGGTCCTAGGCTATCAGGGCTGGGACTCCGGTCGATGCTACGCGTGTCTTGGTTCGGCCCGAGCCGTGCGTAGATGGGCGGTCGGCGTGGAGCGGTCAACAAGTCGAGGTGAGGTGCCATTGCGGCTTCCTATGCCGCACTCTGTGGTTGTTGCGGTGATAGGGTGTAGTGCCCCATCTGCTGCGTCCTTGTTCCTCCGACGGGGAGCGAGGTCATGAGTCGGCGTCGTGATACGAAGCACTCCGCTTGTTGAACGGCGGCGGTCTCTAGTAGTGCCCAGAGGTTCTGATGGATCGCCCGTTCGTGAGGGTCATTCGGCCCGGATAGGCCGCGCAGGAGCATTGCCGCGGCGGTAATGTTCTGACTGGCCCAAACGAACCATAGGGGATCGGTCCCCCTAACTGGGGTGTTGCGCTGGTCCTGACGGGCGTGACCCCAAGTGCCATTCACTGGTCTATGCGCATGGGGCGCAGTGTGGTGCACTGAGCGCGCTGGTGCAGTCGGTGGCCGATGTGGCCACTGTCGTCGTAGATCCTCCCCGTGCTCATGTGTGAGCTCGAGGGTCTCCGCATGGGGGCCCAGAGGGGCGTGAGTCCGTGAGGACTCCGTTACCCCTAGAGGCTGCTTCGAAGCATCCGTCATAGCACACTCCTAGGATGGATGGTGGTTGGGTGCCATGTCGCCGATGCTGGAGCCGTCACTCCCGACATCGTCGTCTATGATGTCGAGGAAATAGGTGGGAGCATAGCTGGCCATCCCCACGAACTCAGATGTGAGAGGAGGTGGCGCCATAACCTTTTGGAGCCCCCAGGCGTACGCGTCCATGGGAGACATGAGGCCATAGGGGAACCGGTCGTATGGTGGCCGCGATGGGGACAACGGTAGCCCTCCGGGTATTTGGCGGAAGATAGAATGTAGTAAGTAAAGAACAGCATGTATATTACTCACAGCGGGGTTTGAGCAGAGAGTTTGTTCAGAATGAAGCACAGATGCCATGCCGCCAAAGTCGCGCGTCTCGAAGTCGATGGAGGACGTCTCTTCGATGGGCGCCGGGTCATGAGCCTCCTCGCGGAGGTGGAGTACGCCGAGCCGGTCGGCGACGAAGTCCAGGCTTCTGAAGAGGAAGGCCTGGGATGGCTCAAAAATGGGAGGAACTCGCATCCCGGTGGGCGAGAGCACGGGAAACTCCAATGAGCTAAAGCGAATCGTATCGCCCGAGCTCGCCAAGGCTGGGGTGGCAGAAAAATGGGCCATCCGATGACCAAAAAGTGTTGAACATACAACATCTTCCCCACGGACGACGCTAATTGTCGGTACAGAAAGTGACCAACTAGTGAATATTTGTAGTTTTGCTGTACGTTGTGATCGGAGGTGGCCTAGCACTCAATGACACAGGATTTATACTGGTTCAGGCAACGTGCCCTACGTCCAGTTTGGGTCGGTTGGTGACTTTATTCCTGACCCCAGGTGCTCGAAGTCTATAGTGGGGTTACAAATAGGAAGGAGAAAGGTGGGGTGTACGAGAGGCCCGGTCGGGTCTGACCGGAAGGGCCAAGGGCGACCGGAACTCCGCTATGAGCTAGGTGCTTAAGCGTGTGCTTGAAGGGTTGTGAGCTATCGATCTAGTGAATCTCAACTTGAAGAAGTCGACCTCCTCTTGTTGGAGGGAGCGTATCCCCTTTTATAGATGAAGGGGATGGCTTTACAGGTGAGAGGGAGAGAATACGGATGTTACTAAGCCTTGTTTCCCACGCCGATGAGGACAGTGATGATGGTAGGCACCCACAATGCTGTTGATGTCACTGTAGAACATTAGGTGCACATGGGAGGTTGCGTTGCCTTCTTCAGGAAGGGTAGATGTTGGTACCTACAAAATACTACTAGATGCCTAGAGGCATGTGAGGAGTCTTACCATGTTTACCGGGTATGGTGAATCCCAGCGCCTACAACACTATTGATGCCCAAAGGCATGTTAGGGGCTTTTTGCCATACGGGAGTCTAGCGGCGCCTACAATACTGTAGGGATAAATATCGGCGCCTACAATACTATTTGTGTCAGGGCGGTTATGGAACACTGTTCCCGTAGGTGTACAGGGTATGGTCCCTATACTGTGGTTTGACTCGTGTGCTGCTTTCTCCGTTCATCCCTGGACCCTTCCGAGCAGGCGTCCCCGGTCGGATGGCTCCAGTCGGCTTCGGTTGCGCCAGACGGAGAAGAGCGATGAGCAGGGTTCTTATGTACCCCAGTCAGAGAGACACGGGGTCGGAGTCGAAAGTATGGCTCAGGGCAGGCCTTCCGATCAGAGAGGCCATTTGGAGGCGGCTGGAGCCTAGAGCGAGTGCTCCGGTCGGATAGGTGGGCCGAAGAAGTTGACGAGCAGGTGTTGCTCTTCTTGGGCCAGACCTTCCGGTCGGCCGCTGGGCCATCCCTTTGCCCTGTTGTTTTTTAGACTCTTGGGTTGAGCCTTGGCGTGGAAGCCGGTCCCTGAGGGACACCGTGTTTATGAACCCGACACATGGATTCGCCACCCCCGCCCACAAGTTCTTTCGCGGGTTGCTGCATTACTACAAGGTGGAGCGGTAGCACCTTAATCCCAATGGAATCCAACACATTGCTGCGTTCGTCGCCCTGTGTGAGGGGTTCCTAGGGATTAGTCCCCACTTCAACCTATGGCGGTACTTCTTCGCTGTGACCCTCCTAAAGAAGCAGGAGAAGAAGCAGGAGCTGAACGTGCCAATGGGATGTGCCGGCATCTAGCTTCGCAACAACCGCATCAACGAGTATCCGCCGATGCATCTGTCGACCTCCAACAAGGGGTGGCATTCGCATTGGTTCTACATCAAGAACGACACAGCCACCCCCTTGCCAGAGTTCACTGGGCGCCTCATCGAAGAGGTCCTAGAATCGTGGAGGAGATGGGGAGTCCAAGAGAAAGATAAGAAGAAGATTTAGGACCACCTCGCCACCATCTGAATTCTAAAGGAGAGGGACATAAAGGGGTCAGGGATCATCGGTGCCTATCACGCATGGAGGGTGGCGCTGCTCGCGTGCTTCCCCTACACATGATGGCGCCCGAGGCTTCACCCAACAAGACGACGCTCGTTGAGGGAGCACTCTCCCCCTCCGAAGTGGCACAGCACATCAAGGAGGCGATGGAGCCTCCACGAGACGATGCCGGCGCTATTCTTGATTTTATATATCTGGTGTCGAGGCATCCCCCAATGCGGTCGGAACCGGGATACGTTGTTTTCGTAACATTTCTTTCCTCGTGCCTCTTTTTTAATCGAACTCATGACCTCTTGACGCTGATATTGAGATAGGGGGACCAGTCGAAGAAGCTTGTCCTTACGTATCTTCTGGCTCCACTGCCGAAGGATCCAGCTGCGATGGTGGCCAACCACGCTATGGCCGAGCAGCGGCAGAAGGCGAAGGAGGACAAGAGGAGGAAGAAGCAGCAGAAGATGCACGTGTGGGAGCGCGGGGAGGAAACCGACAGTGTTGAAGATGAAGATGAGCAGGAAGAAAAAGAAGAGGTAGTTGCCAACACTGAGTAGGGTGTCTTGGAGAGCAAGGATACACTAACAGGTATCCCCTCATCCATGCAGGGACCCTTCCCGTTTCATGCGGGAGGAAGTGAGTCTGTGAGGACGGTGGAGGCAGGCCGAACCGTTGACCCGTCCTTACAACAAGTAGAGGTGGGCGGACCAGCCGCCGCGCCTGAGGTGTCAGTAGAAGGGAGTGGCCCCACCGTCGTCCTTCAAGAGTCAGCAGGGGCGGGTAGATCTGCCGCCATGCTCGAAGTGCTAGCCGGGGTGTGAGGATCTGCCGCCACGCCCAAGGTGCCGAGGGAGGGTGATGGCTCTGCCACCGCACCCCCGAGTGCAAGGGAGGCGAGCTCCTCGGCCCGGGAGTAGGGGGCGGGCTCCAAATGGCCCCGTCCTGAGGAGGTGGAGCAAGGACCTATGGGTTCGTCCCCCAAACATATCATGTGCCCAGCGGCGCCGATGTAAGTTATTGACTTCTCTTTTTTCTCTATTTTTCTCTATTTTCAGCATGACCCACGCCTTCTATTTCTTGTAGCGTCCTGAGACGGGGCCACTCTTTGGTGTTGGCACCCAAGAAGAGTGTTGCCATCTAGGCGAGACATCGGCCGTCGCCCGACATCGCTCTTGCTTCGGGCGGGAGCAAAGCCGACGTCATAGCTTCGTTGGCCGGTCAAGCGCTGCCGTGATGGTGCCCATGCCCTTGGCAGGACAAATGATTGCCAGGGCTAAGGGAACACCCTCGGAGGTCATCGAGCAAACGACGACGGAAGCAATTCCGTTCCCGATGTCGGAGCGAACGGAGCTACCACTCGCACTCGTGGCACCAACCGTTGTGGGTGTGACACCACCGGTCGAGGCCCCTCTGACGTAGATGGAGGCAGCCACGACTGTGATGAGCCAGGTGCAGCCAGACGCAACAACGGTGGTGCCCGAGGATGTGGCACGATCCGTGCCACCGGTGGCCTAGGTGACGGCGCCCGACATGGGCCGGACGGAGGGAGACATGGCCGAAGGGTCCCTGGGCATCGTGGTGGTGGTGGAGAGGACTAGCGGGGGGTCACCCTTAGCACTGAGGTTAGGGGGCAACCTCTCGCCCACGTGGGGTGAGTCACTGCTCCTGTGGATGGATCCTCAAGACCCAATGTCGATACTCTTCTCGCTCGACGACACTACCAAGAGCATAGAGCTGGAGAGTCTCAATGAA
The DNA here is from genome assembly GCF_019320115.1 of Miscanthus floridulus. NCBI lineage: Eukaryota > Viridiplantae > Streptophyta > Magnoliopsida > Poales > Poaceae > Miscanthus > Miscanthus floridulus. The sequence continues at coordinate 38,741,977 of NC_089597.1, forward strand.
GGGATCTCGGCCATGATGGAAGTCCTGAACTAGGCTAGGGGCATCTTGCGTGATGTCATCATTCCTACTGGCTAGGTATCCACTTAATCTCTCCTCTCACTTTCTTCTTTCTTCATGTATTTTTGTGTTTTGACATTGATCTTCTTTTTAGTCCCTTATCGCTCATAGCCAAGAGAAATCCCGGTTCCTCTGCTAGTAGAAGGTGAAATGGGACCACCTCGCCAAAGAGGCCCGGCTACATGGGGATGTGAGCGACCAGCTTGCTGTCGCCCAATAGCGGGTGGCCGAGCTGACTCCCTTGGCTGAGGAGGCGGCCGGGCTCTGGTAGCGAGAGGCTGAGGCCCGACGGGACATGGAGGATGCCGAGAAGGCATACTAGGATCATTCAATGAGGGCACAACAGGACGAGGCAAAGGCTGCCAGAGTCTAGAAGGAGCGGGACGAGCTACTTTAAAGGGACGCTGAGGCCCACCAGCGGATCCTCAACCTCCTGGCTAAGGTGGAGAAGGAGTGGGAGCTCAAGTTGGGAGTCAAGGAGAGGTCTATGGCCCTATAGCAGAAGGCAAACCTGGACACTGAGGTGATAGCCCGGCTGCACAAGGAGTGAGACAAGCTGCGCCAGACTACGGAGAGACTCCACTCGGAGCATGGTGCGGCCGGCAGGGAGCGCGACCAGGCCGTCCAAGAGCGCGATGAGGCGCGGCAGGTGGTCAGCTCCCTCTGGGCCGATCTTAGAACCATGGTAGCCCAAAGGCTAGAGGCCGAGAGCATCTCCGCTGGCTGGTCACGGAGCTTGCCAAAGCGCGAGGGATCCTTCAGGTGGAGAGCGATGAGCACAATCTCCTATGCTCTACCGTCGGGGTGGTCTTCGATGACCTAGAGGTGGTGTGGCCAGAGGGAACTAGCTCGCTTGTGGCCTGCGCTGTCGTAGATATCACAGCACGGGTATGTCAGCTCGAGAGGGAAGCTCTTCGCTCCGGGATTACCCAAGCCTTCGCCATCGCCCGCTCCCACTACACCGATAGTATCAACTTGGAGACAATGAGCCTTGGCTTCGCGCCTAGCTACGAAGCCTCCGAGCTAGATGAAATAGAGAAGGCAGTGGCTCCTATCGCGTGGAACCTGGTGGACAAAGTTAAAGAGATAGTTCTCCCCCGGACGGGATAGTTAGTCAACTAGGTTGGGTGATCTTGGATAAGCATCATTATACTCTGGACAATTGCTAATCCTTACGTACCAAGAACAAATTTGTAACTTTGCTATTTTGTTTCATTTGGTTGAATTTGTTTCCTTCCCTTTTTGTATGCGATAAGAGAAGGCTCATGTATTCCGACCGCTCTGTTTGTTAAGACCACAGGGTTCAAGGCGTAAGAGGAAAAAACTTCAAATCATGCTGGTGACCAAAGCTACCATAGCCGCCGAGGTGTAGGTTTTTTGTAGTTCAACCAGGCATGCTTAGTTTATTCGTTTCCGCAAACTTTACCGCTAGGCTTAACGTGAGGAAGAGGTCTGACGCAGCGACTGTTTTCAGAAAAGGTGTATTTATACCCTTATTAGCCTCCAAGTGAGATCCGACCCTTTGCCGTTGCTGGGGTCAAATGCCACTAAAAATCGAGGGGAGGATGGTGAGACTTAGGAGAATGCATCTCTTGTGTTTGCACGTATCCTCTCCCTAGGGTCTTAGCTATCTTTCTATGACCATGCATTCGGTCTCCTTGCAAGCCCGATCTTCCTCAAGCCCCACGCGTGGTGGGGATTCGGTCAAGGGTCGGCTCGTTTTTGTGGCTGTCACCCCGTCCATGGTTTTCGCAACCAGAGGGTATGAGTTAACGCCATTTTCCTTGATGGCTCGAGTGATGTGCTTGGCGAGCTCGCTAGCGGGTATGTGAAAGCTCTAGTTTGGTTTTGGTTAATTGATGAAACCCTAAGTGCTAACCTAGTTTATCAAAGTGATTATGAGATAGGTAGCACTACTCCAAGTGATGAAGCAATGGCGAAGATCATGACGATGGTGATGGCATGGTGATGATCAAATGCTTGAACTTGAAAAGAAGAAAGAGAAAAACAAAAGGCTCAAGGCAAAGGTATAAATAGTAGGAGCCATTTTGTTTCGGTGATCAAGACACTTAGCGAGTGTGATCACATTTAGGTTAGATAGCCGTACTATTAAGATGGGTGAAACTCGTATTGAAATGCGGTTATCAAAGTGCCACTAGATGCTCTAACTCATTGCATATGCATTTAGGATCTAGTGGAGTGCTAACAACCTTGAAATGCTTGTGAAAATATGCTAACACATGTGCACATGGTGATACACTTGGTGGTTGGCACATTCGAGCAAGGGTTAGAAACTTCATCGGCGGAGTATCCGTCTGTAGAGTGCGGATAGTCCGACGGTGCCACCGGTGCCCTATACAGAAAAGACAGGGGTTTATAGAGTGACCGGATGCTGGTGGTGCAGTGATTGGACGCTGGGTTTAGAGTCCGGTTAGTGACAGCAGTATGCACATGGTCTCGATCTTGTGACCGGACGCTGGCATATAAACTGACCGGACGCTCATAATCTAGGTCTGGTCAGTGCTGACGTGCGCTGATGTGAGGCGCACAGAGGAAACGCTGAGTGACCGGATGCCGGGTGTGTTCGGTCGAGCATGACCGGACGCGTCCGGTTGTGAAATTTCATGTTTGGAACCTTACTGGAAATGACCGAACGCTGGGGTCCTGCATCTGGTCACTTTCTCACTGACGCGTCGGGTCATCACTTGACCGTTGAGATCGGGCGATCAACATTTGAAGAAAGGGGACACATGGCACGTATCGCGTGATCGGACACTGAGGTCCAGCGTCCGGTCGATTTGACCGGAGCGTCCGGTCACCCCGTGTTGTGCCCAGTGAAGGGGTACGACGGCTCTATTTTGTGGGGGCTTCTATTTAAGCCCCATGGCCAGCTCAAGCTCATTCTCTTGGCCATTTGCGACAGAATCCAAGTGCATTGCTTGAGTGATTGCATCTAGGGGCACTTGGTGTTCGTGTTGTGCTGCGGGATTCACTTGTTGCTCTTGGTGGTTGTAATGAGGACATTCCTAGCATTCACTCATCTCCAAATGAAACTACATTTGATATAGCTGGTCCAATTACAAGGAGTAGAGCAAAACAATTGGAGAAGGAAATTCATTCTCAGGTGAATGCTAACCTTATGCTTAATAATTAGATTATGTTGAATAGGCCTATGCTTTTGAATACTTGTTTCAATGTTCTTAGGAATGATGGAGTGCACGAACAAGCATGGGATGATGATGGATTCTGTCCACCAAATATAAGCAAGGAACCTGGACGTGCAAGAGAGAGAGAAAAGAACATTCAGCTACCATGAATAACAGTCGTTGGAGTGCAAGCAAATATTTCAGAAGTTAGGAATGCATGTAGCCAGCAACCAGGTTGCTATCCACACATGTTCCAGCATGCATGCAGAAGAATGCCAACCATCCATGCGTCCCACTAGGCCTGGCTATTAATAAAAGTAGTGTTACAACTTTCCACTACATGTTCTCATTTATTTCTTCCAAACTGAAACTCAACTAGTATTATATATCCCTGTAATGGGTGACGTGAATGGTAACTTGGAGATTGCAAATTTAGAAATACAAACTCTTTGAGTTCTTGTTCCAGCGTGAGTCTTGAGAGGCTTGCAAACTTGTTCTTTCGATTCCTGAGGGAGTTGTAGAACGCCGAACTACGGTTCACCCAGTTTGTGCCTTCACATCTATACGGCGTGATTGCATGGGCTATTTCGTCGGTATGTGGAAGGGTGATTGTCTCGGTAGTTCGTCACGTGGGCAGCCTCGCGGTGCATTGCCTCTTCACCAGGTCTGAATTGTTGAACCATTCAATCTCTTCCAGATTTTGTTCAAGATGACTTATCCCAAGATGATGTTCTTCAGCATCCAGCCGAGATTACTTGTGCTGATTTTGATAAGTTGCTTGCTAATTTTCCTGATTTGGCGCCTTCTACTCTGAATACACCAGCTCCTTCTTTGGTGGTTCGACGGGTTCTTTCAACACAATTTGTTGCTGCTGAGCAAGGCCAGTGCCACAATTTGTTTCAATCATGATGCAAAGTGAAAGGACAGGTGTGCCGCTTCATCATTGATGGTGGGAGCTGCAACAATATTGTTAGTGCTTTGCTTGTTGAGAAGCTTGGTTTGCAGACACGTCGCCATCCACATCCATATCACATGCAATGGCTGAATAATTCTAGGACAGTGAAGGTTTCAGCTATGGTCCGCTTGTCATTCTCCATTGGTGACTATCATGGAGAGGTTGGTTGTGATATTGTACCCATGCAAGCATGCTATTTACTGCTGGGTCGTCCATGGCAATTTGATGTGGATTCGGTGCACTTTGGACGGTCTAACAAATATACTTTCATTCACAAAGACAAGAAGGTGGTTCTTGTTCCATTATCTCCAGAAGAGATCTATGCTTCAGATGTGGCTTGCATGAAAAGAGAAGAATCTGAGAAAAGAAAATTGAGTGAGGCCCCCAACACTAGTAAGGGAGAGACTCCTAACCCATCCAGCCACATAAAGCCTCATTCCACTTCAAAACAGCTACGCCAAAATGAGTGCTTATTTGTGAGCAGGAGTGATTTGAGAGAAATGAAGAACACCACAGCCCCATTCTTTGTGCTCTTGCACAAGGAGGTCCTACTTTCAACTACCAATTTACCTTCATCGCTGCCTAGTGTTGTTCTTGATCTCTTATAGGACTTCGAATATGTTTTTCCCGATGAGGTGCCAGCTGGACTTCCTCCACTCTGCGGAATTGAGCATCAAATTGATTTGGTACCAGGTGCTTCTCTTCCAAATCGTCCAGCCTACCGCACCAATCCCGAAGAGACAAAGGAAATTCAGCGACAGGTAAAAGAGCTTTTGGACAAAGAGTATGTTCGTGAATCCTTATCACCATGTGTTGTTCCCGTTCGTTTAGTCCCGAAGAAAGATGGCTCTTGGCGCATGTGTGTTGATTGTCATGCTATCAATGCTATAACTATTAGATATTGCCATCCCATTCCACGGCTTGATGGCATGTTAGGTGAATTGAGTGGTTCAACTATTTTCACCAAGATTGATTTATGCAGCGGCTATCACCAAATTCGCATGAAAATTGGTGATGAATGGAAGACAGCATTTAAGACCAAATTTGGCTTATATGAATGGTTTGTGATGCCCTTTGGTTTGACGAATGCTCCTTCAACTTTTATGCATTTAATGAATCATGTTTTAAGAGCTTTCATTGGCAAATTCGTGGTTGTATATTTTGATGATATCTTGATCTATAGTAAATCATTTGATGAGCATCTTGATCATATCCGTGCAGTCCTTGCTGTTTTGAGAGTTGAGAAATTGTATGGAAATATTTCTAAGTGCACCTTTTGCACAGATTGTGTTGTTTTCCTTGGTTTTGTTGTGACTGCAGATGGCATCCAGGTTGATGAAGAGAAGATTAAAGCGATAAAGGATTGGCCTACTCCTAAAAATGTGAGCCAAGTTTGAAGTTTCCATGGTCTGCTTGTAGGTTTCTACCGGCGCTTTGTTAAAGATTTTAGTGCAATCGTTGCACCCCTTAACAATTTGACAAAGAAGGATGTTCCATTCAAGTGGGGAGATGAACAGGACCAAGCCTTCGAAGAGTTGAAAAGAAAGCTTTGTGACGCACCGCTGCTACAACTACCAGACTTTGGTAAGACCTTTGAGATCGAATGTGATGCAAGTGGTATTGGCATTGGAGGTGTGCTACTTCAGGAACGAAAACCTATTGCCTACTTTTCTGAAAAGTTAAATGGTCCACATCTGAATTACTCTATCTATGACAAAGAGCTTTATGCCTTAGTTTGAGTTTTGGCAGTTTGGCAACAATATTTGTTACCTAAAGAATTTGTCATCCACTCTGATCATGAAGCTTTAAAATATCTCAAAAGCCAAGGCAAGCTGAACCGTCGACATGCTAAATAGATTGAGTTCATTGAAACATTTCCCTATATTGTAAAACATAAGCGTGGGAAAGATAACATTGTTGTTGATGCTTTATCATGGAGATGTGGCTTGGTTACACAATTAGATACAAAAGTGCTTGGTTTGGAATCCATTAAAACACTTTATGCTGATGACTTTGATTTTAAAGAACCTTTCTCTCATTGCAGTGCTGGAAAAGGCTAGGACAAGTATTATGTGCATGATGGTTTCTTATTTCGGACTAACAAACTATGTATTCCAGCATGTTCGATTCGTCAAGTTCTTTTGCAGGAAGCACATGCTGGTGGCTTAGCTGGTCATTTTGGCATCAAAAAGACATTGGACATGCTCTTTGATCATTTCTTTTGGCCACATATGCGATGTGATGTCCAGCGACATGTTGAGCGCTGCATAATCTGCTTGAAAGCTAAGTCCCGCCTTAATCCCCATGGTCTTTATACTCCATTACCAATCCCAACTGTACCTTGGGAAGATATATCCATGGATTTTATTCTGGGGTTACCTAGGTCTCAGAGGGGGAGGGATTCTATCTTTGTTGTTGTTGATCGCTTCTCTAAAATGGCACATTTTATTCCATGTCATAAGAGTGATGATGCTTCACACGTTGCTGATTTGTTTTTAGGGAGATCGTTCGTCTACATGGAGTGCCAAAGACTATTGTTTCAGACCGAGATACAAAATTTCTAAGCTATTTTTGGAAGACCTTATGGGCTAAACTTGGCACAAAGTTGTTATTTTCCACCACTTGTCATCCACAAATGGATGGGCAAACTGAAGTTGCCAACCGTACCCTATCCACCATGCTGCGTGCTGTGCTGAAAAAGAATTTGAAGCTGTGGGAAGACTGCCTTCCACATGTTGAATTTGCTTATAACCGGGCAGTCCATTCCATAACAAATTTTTGTCCATTTGAAATTGTTTATGGTTTTAAGCCGCATACTCCCATGGATCTTTTGCCTTTACCATTACAGGAACAAGTTAACTTGGATGCAGCAAAGAGATTGGATTTTCTCAAGAAGCTACATGATGAGACAAGAAGGAATATCGAGAAGAAATCAGCACAATATGCAAAGCAAGAGAACAAAGGTAAGAAGAAGGTTACATTCCAGCCCGGAGACCTCGTGTGGTTGCATCTACGCAAGGATCGATTTCCCCAATAGCGCAAGAGTAAGTTATCTCCTAGGGGTGATGGTCCGTTCAAGGTTTTACACAAGATAAATGATAATGTTTACAAAATTTAGCTGCCACCTGAATATTCCAATGTGAGTACAACATTCAATGTCAAATACTTGCTTCCATTTGTTGGTGAGCCTGAGTCGAGGACGACTCCTTCTCAAGAGGGGGAGGCTAATGAGGACATTCCTAGCATTCACTCATCTCCAAATGAAACTACATTTGATATAGCTGGTCCGATTACAACAAGTAGAGCAAAACAATTGGAGAAGGAAATTCATTCTCAGGTGAACGCTAACCTTATGCTTAATAATCAGATTATGTTGAATGGGCCTATGCTTTTGAGTACTTGTTTCAATGTTCTTAGGAATGATGGAGTGCACGAACAAGCGTGGGATGATGATGGATTCTGTCCGCCAAATATAAGCAAGGAACCTGGACATGCAAGAGAGGGAGAAAAGAACATTCAACTACCATGAATAACAGTCGTTGGAGTGCAAGCAAATATTTTGGAAGTTAGGAATGCATGCAGCCAGCAACCGGGTTGCTATCCACACACGTTCTAGCATGCATGCAGAAGAATGCCAACCATCCATGCGTCCCACTAGGCTTGGCTCTTAATAAAAGTAGTGTTACAACTTTCCACTACATGTTCTCATTTATTTCTTCCAAACTGAAACTCAACTAGTATTATATATCCCTGTAATGGGTGACGTGAACGGTAACTGGGAGATTGCAAATTCAGAAATACAAACTCTTTGAGTTCTTGTTCTAGCGTGAGTCTTGAGAGGCTTGCAAACTTGTTCTTTCGATTCCCGAGGGAGTTGTAGAACGCCGAACTGTGGTTCACCCAGTTTGTGCCTTCACATCTATATGACGTGATTGCGTGGGCTGTTTCATCGGTACGTGGAAGGGTGATTGTCTCGGTAGTTCATCGCGTGGGCAGCCTCGCAGTGCATTGCCTCTTCATCAAGTCACGCAGTGACAAGTTATCAAGTTCACGGATCCTTCGAGAAGATTGGGACACAACTACTCGTCACACGTGATCCATAGACGTGTGCCCATCAGGTTGCCACCACCTAGACGGCTTGGTGCAGCAGAGGAGGATTGGCACGAGTCGGTGATTGTTCATGGCCATCTCTGGTGATTGTGAGGGGATTTGTACCTTCCCTAGCGGAGAGCCGAAAGGTAACTCTAGTGGATTGCTCATATCATTGAGTTACCTCACTTGTGGGTAGGTTCTTGCGGTGTCCAAATTGTGTGGACGAGGTTTGTGCAACACCTCTTAGCCGCCGAACCACCAAGTGTTGGTCGACACAACAGGGACGTAGCATGTTGGCAAGCATGTGAACCTTGGGAGAAAATTGGTTGTCTCTTGCCATTTGGTATTCTTCAGATGATTGATTTAATATTCACCTTGTGATTGGTTCACTCCTCTACACGGCGGTATAATCACCCTACTCACTCATTTATATTCTTGCAAACTAGTTGTGGCAAGCTCTTTAGTGTAATTAGAATTGAGAGCTTGCTTTGTTATTTTAAGTTCATCTAGTGGAGCTCTTTAGAGTAGCAAGATTGAGAGCTCTTAGTGAGTAGTAACAGTGCAAGTTGTGTGCCTAGTAATCATTGCAACTAGAATTGTTGGATAGGTGGCTTCCAACCCTTGTAGAGCTAGAGCAAGTTTGCATTTCGCTATTTGTCATACTAATCAAATTGCTCTAGTTGATTTATAGATTTTAAATAGGCTATTTGTAACACCCTAGGTGTTAGCCTTGCATAAATTGACTTGCATTGCATGAGCATGAGCATCAAGCATTCATATTTAAGCTTTTACAATTGAAACATGTGTTTGAAACATTTGCAACATTGCTTGTTATTTCATGTTTCCATGTGTATATGCATATGATCATGAGAGTAAACATGCAATTGGTTGATATGAGTCACAAAAACATATTAGCAACACTTAGGTTAGCAAATGGAACCTTGTTCATGAAGGTCACCTTTCATGATCAAGCACTTAAGTGATGTTATATGTGTTGACCTGGATAGCCCTATGTGTGACCAATGCATGAAATGAGTGTGTGACCTTGCAATTAGCTTCAACATGTTTAGAGTTTCATTATGAACAACTTTGGTATTCATGGCTCGGGCTAAATGAGTCACTAAGTCATAGTTCCTGTATAAGTCACTATTTGAATGTAAGAGGTTTGACCAAGTTTGAACCACATGATAGAGACTTTGCATGTAGGTGGTCACTAAAGCAAAGTTGTAGTATTTGATAAGGGGAACAACTTTTGTGTTTGGGTCATAGACCAGTTTAGCTCCTAACATGCTTGAATTAGGCCCTCAAAAGTCATCAATCCACTGTTTTCAACCCTTAGCAAATTTTTTCTAAGTAAGCTGCACTGGCAGTTTGACAAGTTCGACTTTGGGAGGAAATAACTCGAGTTTGGTTGAGAATTAGGGCATGGGTTCTAAATAGAAATCGGAGCTGGTATTTAGGGCTGCGAGTTCTGTTTAGGTTGTTGCACTAACAAGCTACGGATTAGGAGATTTAATTGCTTCAAATCGCGTCGTCAGGCTCGGTTCGGGGCTCTGATGGCCAACCCGTTCGGTCTTCAGTGGCCGACCAGCAATAGAGCATGGCCGCCGCGTGGAGGGAACGAAGCCATGTGTCACCACTAGTCTGAGTAGCTAGGCCACGTTGAGCCACAGCGCGGCTATGTCAGGCCAGAGCGCACCTTATCATCCCCAGCACTCACCTGCTCCATCCCCGCGCTCTCATTTCGCTCTCTGCCTATTTCCTTTGCCCACCCGCAGCAACCGCAGCCGCCGTAGCAACGGACAGCGCCGCCGTCACCATTGTCGGCCACCCCGCTCGCCTTGCGCCACGTCACGTCGCTCCTCCGCCACCGTAGCAGTGCCATTGCAACTCCGCCGAGCACCGTGCCAACTCCGCCGAGCACCGCGCCACCTCTGCCGAGCACCGTAGCCACTCCACCATCATCCCAGAGTCCCACTGTGCCCACATTTGCTTACTAAATGCGCCTGGTAAGTCATCGTGGCCGCACCGCCTCCGACCGCCTTTCGCCATAGTGGTTGGTACTCTAGAACCGCCGTCGCGTGCATCAGCTCGTAGACTCATTAGATCCAGTCGTAGCAGTCACCGCCGGTGTGGCGCCGTCGTCCTGCTCTGCCGCCACCGGAGAGCGTCACCGTCGGCGAACTTCGGTTGTTCCGTGCCGAGCTCTGTATTGACGTGTGGAATCGACTGAACCAAGGGCTCCAGCTGTCTGTGACTCGATGGAGAATGCTAGTTCATCTGTTTTTAGTTTCGTTGCAAACTTTGAAAACAATGATAAGTAGGGTGTAGAGATCCAAATATTGTGAACCAAATTTTGTAGTGTTCCTTAGGAAGTGTAGTATTTATGGACAATATAAAATTTGTTGCTTGACACCTTTTTGTAGGGTTTTCCGTTTCCACAAAAATAACCCTTGCTAGCTTGTCATGTTTGCCTAGGATGTTTTACTTTGTCAAATGGCATGAAACTTTTACAGTAGTCTATTGGTAGCACTAGTAGGCCACTATAAATTTCTGAGAATTTATTATGTACATTTAGTATATGTTCATTATTTAACCTAAGTATCTAAATAAAATAATAAAGGCATTTAAATAAATAGTTTGGGATTGGACATTATGATTTTCTAAGTTCATTTGATGTCCTTGAACTGTTGGTATACTTGTTGAAGTCAGATCTGGAAAGTTTATATGCAATAGAAATATCGTTGCTTTATAATTCGGGTGAAAAGGGTTTTCGGACAGATTCTATAGTTTGGTGTGTTGCATAGTGAAAATGATGTTTGCTGTAAAAATGGTTAATAACAAAGTTGTAGATAACTTCTTCATTTATCTTGTGTTAAAATTTTAGGACCCTAGGCCAAAGGGTTTAGGAGTTATTGCTGTTTAAAGTTAGTATTTCCGAATTGCTTGCTCTCTGGAATTTCTGGACAGCACTGGATTGATTGTCTGTTTTGGTTAAGATAAATTGTGAATTAGCTTTTGGTGATTAAATAAGAGTTGTGGAAAATTTTATAAGCTTTCCAGAAAGTCCAAGATCACCACATTTGGATAAGTATAACTTCAGTTATGAGTAAAACAAGTAGCTGCTATTTGGTGATATAGTAGATGCATTGTTGAAGTAGTTAATTAAATAATCAGGAAGAGTTATGCACATACTCCGTAAAATGTGAAACACTTGTTATTACTTTAACAACATGCTGTTAAGAATATTTACAAGAATGCATTCTTCATATAGCATCATACTATACTTGTCGGCATGTATGCATTCGCAATATCTTATGCCATATTCATGCATCTAGGATCGACAGGAGGAGATAACAGTTGCTGGAGTTCGACGAAGGAGAGGAAGGGGACCAGCAGGAGATTCCTCAAGCCGCAGCTCCTGAAGGCGAGGAGCAGAACCCATAAGAGCTTTCGGAGTGCCCTGATCACCGCCCCACTTCCTTTCTGAAAGGCAAGCCCCGGAGCATTCTAAGTCTCCCTAGTATTTTACAAAATATTACTCAAGTTCTTATGATTGATGCATTAGGTTATAAGAGTTGAATGGAACCACTTGATGCATATAAATTCCTTGTCCAGATATATCCACCGTTAACCCTGTGTAGGTCCAGGATCGAATATATGCTTAGCCATGCTTAGACCGGTAGAAGTCGGGTGATTTCCTGTCACCTGCGAGATATAGGTGGATACCAGAGCACGGTTGGCTATATTTGCTATCGTGGAACAGAACCATGAGGTAAAAGAAAATCAAGGCTAGGCAGAGTCTATGTGTAGGTTGACTCATGTGATTCCGTCTGTGCCGATTAAGGACCATACCGTTGTTGGCTCTTCTGACAAGATTGAACGCATGCCTATCACTTAGCTGGCCGGATAACTCGTTCCGACCGCGAAGCCGAGTAGCTCAACTCAGGCCGGGTCCCATTCTGTTGTGCGCTCCTTGCAGGGAGCCAGACTGAGCCTAAGGGCATGGCTAGGCCTGAACGTCCTGGCATTTGGTGTCCCCGACTATGCGGCGCGGTACAGAACCCACGAAATGTGGACTTGAGTTGTACTAAATGGTGACCTAAGGCAACTAATGATCTGGTCTGCCTGGGTTGGTGTTAGGAATAAATTCCCAGTTGGTTGAAATCGATTCGAATCGCCGTCTCTCCCGGATAGTGAGAAACTTGGCTAGTCCCAACATCGTAGTAACTGTGTTATGGAACATGATGGTTCGAATGAATATAGAATTACAATATCTGCTATGGTTACTATTGTATGCTTTTAAAATGATATACCACATGTTTGGCACAGGTTAGTTGCTAATTTAGAGATGGATAGTTATAATAAACTTGATAACGGAATCATAATTGTATAACTAAGTTAATCGCTTTTATGCAAAATGTTGTCAAGCTATCTCCACTTACACAGCCTTGCATGATCCTTGGAGTCATTTTATTTCTGGTTTATGATGGGTAAGTCTAGCTGAGTACCTTCTCGTACTCAGGGTTTTATTTCCCATTGTTGCAGATGGCACTGTTTATCATGATTATTGCAAGAGTTGCTTCTATCCTGCTGTGGATGAGGAGTAAGCCTTGGGCAGGCTTCTTATTAACTCCTTCTACATGCTTTTGTGGGTTGTGATCCTATCTTGGCACTGTATTAAACTATGTTGGCAAATGCTACTTCAAACTTAATTTGCTTCCGCTTTTATCTATCAAACTCGGTTTGTAATAACTTTGTTTCATACTCTGATGATGGAAATGTATCTGTGAACTTTATGTAATATGTGACATGTATGTTGAATCATTTATCGAGACCCGTCGTGGTACTCGACGGACTATCGGGTTTATATGGGTTCAAGTATGACAATGCGACCGCTTGCGGGCTGCCATTGTACTTGTACTCTTATAAATTGGTCGGTTCTTACACAGCCTTGCATGATCCTTGGAGTCATTTTATTTCTGGTTTATGATGGGTAAGTCTAGCTGAGTACCTTCTCGTACTCAGGGTTTTATTTCCCATTGTTGCAGATGGCACTGTTTATCATGATTATTGCAAGAGTTGCTTCTATCCTGCTGTGGATGAGGAGTAAGCCTTGGGCAGGCTTCTTATTAACTCCTTCTACATGCTTTTGTGGGTTGTGATCCTATCTTGGCACTGTATTAAACTATGTTGGCAAATGCTACTTCAAACTTAATTTGCTTCCGCTTTTATCTATCAAACTCGGTTTGTAATAACTTTGTTTCATACTCTGATGATGGAAATGTATCTGTGAACTTTATGTAATATGTGACATGTATGTTGAATCATTTATCGAGACCCGTCGTGGTACTCGACGGACTATCGGGTTTATATGGGTTCAAGTATGACAATGCGACCGCTTGCGGGCTGCCATTGTACTTGTACTCTTATAAATTGGTCGGTTCTGCTACACTATTCACCCCCTCTAGCCATATTAGGACCTTTCAGTATGTTTGAACGGAATCCGGCTCCGTCACTTGTGACGGGGTCGGCAAAGCCCTTGGGGGCATTCTGTTCCTCCTTAACCCACCTTCCAACAGATTCCCCCTCAATGGGGATTCTATGGGTTCCGCTAGAGGCTAGGATCAAATGGGAAGGTTGAGACGGCCTTGTCTAGTTCTCAGCGGGATGGGCATGGGCCGCTGGGCATCATCTGCATTCCCCCCCTAGCGCTTTGTTCGACACGAGGCGGCCTCGGACCCATCGTGGGTTGGCCTTCAAACCTCAGCCTTTTGATCTAGGATCGATCGGCTCGAGCCCCCGAGCCCCATGGGGTTCGGTAGGTGTCGGCCATGATTCGTGCGTCACCCTGTCCTCGGTTTCCACAACCAGAGGGGTTGAGCCAACGACACTTGCCTCGATGGCTTGAGTGTCACGCTCGGTGAGATCGCTAATGGTCATGTTCGAGTGGAATTTAGGTCCATCATCCACTGACGGGGTCGGTGGAGCCCTCATGTGGCATTCCACTACTTCTTAACCCATCCCCCGGTAGATGCCCAAGCTGTTTGATAGGCTCAGGCGGCCCATTGGCCTCTCCTCGATGGAGATTCTATGGGTATGGCTTGAGGTTAGAATCAAACGAGAAAGGTCAACATGTCCCTATCCGCTTCTGAGCGGGGTCAGGCAAGGCCACTGGGGCTCATCTCAGTTTTTCTCCCCTATCTCTGTTTGACACAAGGCGGCCACGAGCCATTCATGGGCCGGCCTTCAAACCTTGGTCTGTCGCCGCTCATATCGAATGAGACGACTACCGCTTTGTGACGCGATGCGAAGCGTTGTGATGCGGTAATCGTATTTGCAATGCTTGGATGTATGGGATGAACGATAATATAATGAAAAAGAAGGCAGGGGTCGGTAATGTTACCTCGGTGGCACGAGTGGAGGGTTCTAGGAGCTCTTACTGGATATGTCTATGCAGGGTTTGGGTCTGACGTTTGTGATGGGGCCGGTGTAACCTGCACGAGCATCCCAGTTTTCTGTTTCTGTCTCTTGGCAGTGATCCGAGCCATTAGATCGGTTTGGGTGACCCAACAACTTCTTCCTGATGGAAATTCTACAAGTAGGCCCTTCTAAACCCTTCTCGAGAAGGTGGATGCTAAAGCTTGGAGTGCGGAGACAAAGACTTTGAACATGCTGGTGAACAAAAATGTCGTAGCCACCGGTGCATAGGGTTCTAGCGGATCGACCAGTTTGTTCAAAGTTTATGCCCGCACACTGTGCCTCCAATTTTTTAAATGTAAGGAGGGGTCGGGCAAAGAGAAATGTCTAGCAGGTAGACACTCTTGCTAGCCCCCGAGCGATGTCCGATCCCCTATTGTTGCAGGGGTCAGAGGCTCGGTAGTGAATTTAATATGTAATGTAAGTAAGGGTGCTTATCTCTCGGCTATGGTTTCGAGGTGTTTGATCGACCCGTTTCTCGATAGTAGCAAAGCCGTTTGGTTGACTTGTGTTTCCTATTGAGACAGGATTTTCCTGCGGAAGTAGAGGACAGGAGTATCCCGCACAAGAATTTAGTTGGGCAGATAAGCCAAGCGATGAATTTGTGTAAAAATGGACAAGTTCTCAATTTCATTACAGCTAACAGTTTTTCAGCTCCTCTCCCCCTTTTTCTACAGAAGGGTTTAGCGTGTTCCGTCCCTTTCCGTTGTTAAGGCTAAAAAAGCTCAGAGTGCGGGTGAGCTAGTTCTGATCACGCTGGCGAGCAAAGGCACCGTAGCCACTGGGGCATAGGTTTCTTGTAGTCCGACTAGTTATACTCAGAGCTTGTTCCCAAAAACCTAGCTCCTAGGCATTAATGTGAGAAAGGGAGGCTGGCACAGAGAATGTTTGCAATGTAAATACACTCATATCAGCCTCCGGGTGAGACCCGACCCCTCGTCGTTGCTGGGGTCAGATGTCATAAAGGATAGGGGATTTTGATAACAAAATAGATAAGAGAAAGTATGCGTTTATTTATGGGTAAAAGCGACGTAGCTGCTCAATGTTCTAGGCATTGGTGAAGACCTCGCCGTCGATGGTTTTCAGCTTGTAGGCGCCTGGCCGGAGTACCTCCACGATGACATATGGTTCCTCCCACGGCGGGGAGAGCTGGTGGTGATCCTTGTTGCTATGTACGAGGCGGAGGACCAGGTCCCCAATGTTGAAGGCTCAGCCCCGCACCCGTCGGCTATGGCACCATCGCAGCGCCTGCTGGTACTTAGCTAAGCAGAGGAGGGCAACATTGTGAGCTTCATCTAGCTGGTCCATGGCGTCCTCATGGGATGCCTCGGCTCCCTATTCATCGTATGCCCTGATCCTTGGTGCTCCATAGTTAAGGTCGGTTGGGAGGATGGCCTTCCAACCATAGACTATGAAGAAGGGCGTGTAGCCGGTGGCTCGACTGGGGGTTGTCCTTAGGCTCCAGAGTACTAAAGGAAGTTCACCAACCCAGCGTGCGCTGAATTTGTTCAACCAGTTGAAGATTCTAGGTTTAAGGCCTTGTAGGACTATGCTGTTCGCGCGTTCCACCTGCCCATTCGTTCAGGGGTGTGCTATGGAGGCCCAGTCGACGCGGATGTGATGTTCATCGCAAAATTGGAGAAACTTCTTGCCAGTGAATTGTGTGCCATTGTTCGTGATGATGGAGTTCGAGACTCCGAAGCGATGGACAATGTCGAGGAAGAATAGCACGGCTTGCTTGGATTTTATACTGGAGATCGGCTGAGCTTCTATCCATTTTGTACACTTGTCAATGGTGACAAGCAGGTGGGTGTAGCCCCTGGGCACCTTTTCGAGTGGTCCAACCAGATCGAGTCCCCATACTATGAATGGACAGGTGATGGGGATCGTCTATAGTGCTTGGGCTAGTAGGTGAGTCTGCCGAGCATAGTACTGGCACCCTTCGCAAGTGCATACGATTTGCTCGGCATCAGCTAATGTGGTAGGCCAGTAGAAACCCTGTCAGAACATGTTTCCGACTAGGGTTCAGGGCATGGCATGGTGACCGCAGACCCCACCATGGATATTGCTCAGCAAATGCTTCCCTTGTTCAAAGGGGATGCATCGCTGTAGGATCCTGGTGTGGCCTCACTTGTAGAGTTCGCCCTCCACAAGAACAAAGAACTTAGGGTGATGTGCGAGCCATCGGGCCTCTATCCTATCTGTCGATAGTGTGTCACGGAGGAGGTAGTTGAGGTAGAGCATTCTCCAGACGATTAGAGGGTCACACCCTATCGCTAGATCCTCTTCGAGCTCCATGACCTCAGAGCCGGATGTAGCCGATGGTTGTTCAGCCCCCGGGCTACGATTGGATGGACCATCGCCGCCCTGTTCTGACTCCTCATAGCGAACTGAGGGCTTGTGTTGGTCACTAGCGAAGACACCCATTGGCACCGGCTCTCGGCTGGATGCAACTTTTACAAGCGCGTCAGCTGCCTCGTTGAGACGCCTCGGGATGTGATTGAGTCCAAGGCCGTCGAACTTGTCCTCCAACCAGCGGACTTCTCGGCAGTATGTGGCCATCTTGGCATCGTGGCAACTGGACTCCTTCATGACTTGGTCGACGAACAGCTAGGAATCCCCTCGAACATCAAGGCGTCGGATGCCCAATTCGATGGCAATGCGTAGGCCGTTGATGAGCGCCTCATACTCAGTTACGTTGTTGGAGGAGGGGAAATGGAGATGGACCATGTACCTCATGCGTATCCCGAGGGGCGATACGAAGACTAGCTCCACATTGGCACCCTTCTTCATAAGCGATCCGTCGAAGTACATTGTCTAGTACTCTTGATCGATGACCGCTGGTGGCATTTGAACCTCAGTCCATTCCGCGATGAAATCAACCAACACCTAGGACTTGATGGTTGTTCGGGAGGCATACGCAATGCCCTGACCAATCAGCTCGAACACCCATTTCGTAGTTCTCCTTGTGGCATCCTAGTTTTGGATGACCTCATCGAGGGGGAAGGATGTCACGATCGTCACTGGATGTGACTCGAAGTAGTGGCGTAGCTTCCTCCTGGTGATGAGGACAGCGTATAGAAGTTTCTAGATTTGGGGGTAGCGAGTCTTCGAGTTAGATAGGACCTCGCTGATGAAGTACACAGGGCATTGTATTTTCAGGGTGTGCCCCTCTTCTTCCTGCTCCACTACCAGGGAGGCGCTAACTATCTTGTGTGGTGGCCGCGATGTATAGCTAAAGGGGTTCTCTCTCAATGGGAGGAACTAGAATTGGGGCCTTTGTTAGGAGCTGTTTAACCATGTCAAGTGCCTCCTGGGCCATGGATGTCCATTCGAAGTGATCGGCCTTTTTTAGAAGTCGATAAAGGGGGAGACCTCATTCACCGAGGTGTGAGATGATGTGGCTGAGCACGGCGAGGCACCCCATAACCCGCTGCACCCCCTTTATGTTCTAAATCAGGCCCATCCTCATGATGGCTGAGATCTTCTCTAGGTTGGCTTCGATGCCATGCTCGGAGACGATGAAACCAAGCAGCATGCCCCTCAGGACCCTGAAAACATACTTCTCGGGATTGAACTTGATGTCGTTCGCTTGGAGTTTTGCAAAGGTCTACTCAAGATCAGCGACGAGATGGTCGGCCTATTTGGACTTGACCACGATGTCATCAACATAGGCCTCAACGGTCCACCTGATGAGGTCTCCGAAGCACATGAGCATACAATGCTGGTATGTAGCCCCAGCGTTCTTCAGACCAAATGGCATTTTGACATAGCAGAACGATCCGAAGGGGGTGATGAACGATGTCGCAAGATGGTCGAACTCTTTCATCACAATTTGATGGTACCCGGAGTACGCATCAAGGAAGCAGAGGGTTTCACACCCTGAGGTAGAATCAACTATCTGGTCTATGCATGGCAAAGGAAACGGATCCTTTGAGCATGCTTTGTTGAGACCCATATAGTCAACACACATCCTCCATTTCCCACTCTTTTTTCGTACAAGAACAGGATTGGCCAACCACTTTGGGTGGTGCACTTCCTTGATGAATTTGGCCGCCAAAAGCTTTGTGATCTCTTCGCCGATGGTCCTACATTTCCCCTCATCGAAGCAACATAGGCATAGTTTCACTGGCTTGGAGCCTGAGCAGATCTTCAAGGTGTGCTCGGTGACTTTCCTCGGGATGCCTGGCATGTCCGAGGGTTTCCATGCAAAGATGTCTTTGTTGGCGTGGAGGAAGTCGACGAGCGCATTTTCCTATTTAGAGGAAAGCGTGGTGCCAATGCAGGTGTGGTAGACTCAGACCACCGAAGGAAGGCAGGTGTGGCTAGTTCGGTCATATAGACCTCGCGGTGCGCAACCTTCTGATGGCATTTGGAGTCGTAGGCCACCGATCCTCTGAAGATCATGAGGCAACCATCCGGTGTTGGAAAGCCACCATCCTTCCCCTTGGTGTCATCCATGGTGGGGTTAGGGTCCTTCCCATTCTCTCCTTTGTTGGAGCCTCTGGATAAGAACCGCCTCATGAGGCTGTAGTCCTTGTACAGATGTTTGACCAGGAAGGCATGGTTTGGGCATGGCCCCTCGAGTAACTTTTTGAAATGGTTCAAAGTGCCCTCCGTGGGCTTCCGACCACCCTTGCGGTCAGTGGTGGCCACGAGCGAGCCCTCGCGCCATTGTTTCTTGTTCTTCCTTTTGGTAGAACGATTGGAGGCGCCTTCATCGGTGTTCTTGTCCTGCCTTGCCTTGCCTTCGAGACGATCGAAGATTGCTCTAACTGCTTCTTCTCTAGAGGCATGGCTGGTGGTGATGTCTAGGAGTTCCTTGGTGGTTCATGGGCCCTTGTATCCTAGCTTGTGAACTAGAGACTCACAGGTGGTCCCAGATAGGAAGGCTCCTATAACATCAGCATCGGCGACGTTAGGAATCTCGTTGCACTGCCGAAAGAAGCGCCGTATGTACCCATGGAGGGTTTCACTTGCCTTCTGTCGGTAGTTCTTGAGGTCCCATGGGTTCCCAGGGTGCTTGTATGTGCCCTAGAAGTTCCCCACAAAGATCTCCTTTAGATCCGCCCAACTCTGGATTTCGTTGGACGACAGGTGTTACAACCACGCTCGTGCCGAATTGGCCAAGAACAGTGGAAGGTTGTGGATAATAAAGTCATCATTATCCGCACCACTGGCTTGGTAGGCAAGCCGATAGTCTTCAAGCCATAGTCTAGGGTTTGTCTCCCCATAGTACTTTGGGATGTTGGTTGGTGGCCGGTACCTTGGTGGGAAGGCAACGCTGAGGATGTGTCGGCTGAAGGCCTGACGCCCCGGTAGGCCGGGGCTCGGGCTTCGATCCTCGCCTCTGTCATAGCGTCTGCCACGATGAGGGTGATAGTTGCATCTGGCTCCCTCTCTTGGGTCATCGTAGGCACATCTGCGGGCGTCGAGGGTATTGCGTGCGTCATGGTTGCGGCTGAGACGCTGACGCACTAGGACCGTGGTGTGCTGCCTACTTCCTTGTGGTTCCTGGTGGACCAACACATCCCTACCAGGGCGTTCTAAGAGCGTGCACTGGCTAGCGTCGAGCTCGCGTCACCGAGACAATGAGGTCTTGGCCTGCTGTGCCGCCGCACGCTCGAGCAGCGTGCGAATCTCATGGTGGGCCTGATGATCCTTAGGCGTCATGGCCTCTAGAAGGCCATGGAGCAAGGCCACCACGGTGGTGATGTTATGGCTTGCCCGAGCAAAGTGAGGGAGGGCCTCATCGTCTACGATGATCCTTCGGTTCACATCACGGGCCATAGCGCGTGCACGCCCACCGTCTCCATGGCGCTCTATCTCCTGGTCGAGCTCTGCGCATTCTTGCTCGAGCTGGAGTCGTGCTTCCTATATCTCTCGGTGTCAGGCTTTAAGCTGCTCCACCGGCATGCGTGGCAGGGCCATTGTCTCCCTCTTGGCCTTGTCACCGAGGTCATTTGTTGGAGTAGCCTCCCCCTCATGGACACTTTCGACGTGCCCCTCGGGGGTACCCGCCATGAAGCATTCACGAGAGGGGTGATGGCTTCCCCTACTAGAGTCAGAGCCAGAGGGCGACCCTAGCTCCTCTACTAGGAGGTCATGGAAAGATTCCATGATGTGTTCGATCACCCCCATGAACTCGTTGTTCATAGGGGATGGGATCATGTGCTGTGCCACAAGGTGACTAACGGTCGCCGCGGCATTGCGGAGACTGAATGGAAGCACTATTGGGGCGCTTCATGTGGGGTGTTCTGGAGAGAGGGTGAGGCGGTGCGGGTCCTTCCTGGATGGTTGGGGTCCTAGGGAGATGCCGAGCTAGCACTCAAGCCTCCCATAGTTGAGGCTGATGAAGGGGAGAGGTTGGATGGTGACGTGAGCCAATGCCAACTCTCCTCCCACTGTGACGATGAAGTCCAGGTCACCGAAGCGCATGTGTGTGCTTGAGACCTAGCTGATTCCATGGCTAGCCATCCGTGGTCTGATGTTAATGTTGGAACACACAAAGGTCCCCTACCTAGCGCGCCAACTGTCGGTGTTTCGAGTAAACACCAACAAGTAAATTTGTATTATTGCGCGTTGGACCCGGATGATGTACTAAAAGACACAAGGTTTATACTAGTTCAGGCAGAATGTCCCTATGTCTAGTTTGCGGCTACTGCTCATGTTATTAGCACTGAAAGATTTGTAGTAGGGGTTACAAACGGGCCAGAGAGGGATAGGTCCCAAATCTCTGATGGAAAGGTTGAAAGGACTCTAAGAGCTTTGTTGCTGCTCAGCTGTGTGTTATGTGAGGCATGGTGTGTTCTATTGATCCATCCCTTTAGTGGGGTGCCCTGCCTTCCCTTTTATAGACTAAAGGGGAGTAGGGATTACATACAGGAGAAAGAAGAAAAACCAGAGGCAAAGAAGGTCCTTCGAAGGTGTTGGGTCCTCCTTTTGCGATGAGCCAGTCATGCTGACACGGCAGATGGTGCCAGGGATAGCTCTATGTTGGGCGTCTGCCATTGATGATGCCACGCTCTGGCTTGATTAGCAAGTGGTCATGTCCCATCCCGCCCCGACGGTTGGTGCGATGGACCGAGGTGTCGATCCTCGACCCTACGGGGAGTAGACGGCATAGTGACTGCACATCCATCACTATAGAGGACGCGAGTCTCCTCTTGGACCATAGCGGTTGTCATATGGTTCCGTCATGATCCACGTCCGAGGGCCAATGGTGGCGCCCACGACACTGTAAAACAAATGTCGGTGCCCACAACACTGTTTGGGCTCTGATATGCCCAGAAGGGCCTTAAAGCGCCCGTCTTGTCATATCCTATCGATACTTTCCTGTATGCATGCAGGGTATGGTCCTCGGTATTACGGTTGACTTGAGTGTCCTACCTTATCTACGCGCATAGTTATGAAGGAGCAGTGCATAGTCATCAGGCAAGGCGGAGCTTGCCCCCAGACGTCGAGCGAGATAGAGCTAGCCCCTAGACATCGGGCAATGCAGAGTCTGCTCCCAGATGTCGGGCGAGGCGGAGTCTACCCCCAGACATCGGGCGAGGTGGAGCCAACCCCCAGACATCAGGGGAGGCAGAGTCTGCCCTTGGACGTCGGGCGAGGCGGAGTCTGCCCCTAGACATCAGGTGAGGCGAAGCCAGCCCCCGGACGTCGGGGGAGGCGGAGTCTGCCCCCCGGACGTCGGGCGAGGCAGAGTCTGCCCCCAAACATTAGGTGAGGCGAAGCCAGCCCCCAGACATCGGGTGAGGTGGAGTCTGCTCCCAGACGTCGAGCGAGGCAGAGCTAGCCCTCGGACATCGGGCGAGGCGAAGTCTGCCCTTAGACATCGGGTGAGGCGGAGTCTGCCCTTAGATGTTGAGCGATGCAGAGTCTGCTCTTAGATATTGGGCAAGGCGGAGCCAGCCTCTAGACGAGGTGTAGTCTCGTTCTTGCCTGTTCGGAAGCATCAACGTTTAATGGTTATTAGCTCCTCCTCTTTGGGTACCCCAGTACTCAGTCCCCGACAACAAGCATGCCGACACTGAACTCATGGGGTATCCTGCTCTCGATATAATAGTTGTGATGCCTAGCTGCCACCACCAAATGGGAACATAGAAAGTGGTACTGCCTTTGTTTGCCACAAGTGCATTTGAAATCTTGGAGGATAACCACATGCATCCTCGACTCTCGGACCTCATCGTCGGATGTTGTACCATTCCTATGCTCGACCTAATAAGTCCCTATGGCGTGGTCAAAGCATGTAACCTCATGTGTGGTAGCCCTTTCATTTGCCTTCTCTAGGTGTGCCTTTGGTTTCGGAGCCCATATCTCTCCATCACTCCGCAACTTCAATGCATGGGCGTGTCTATCGTTGAACCAGGCAACAAGCTTATAGAAGGTGAATTGAACGATTGCATTCACGGGCATACCACGTATCCCCAATAGCAACTTATTGCACTGAAACTCGTACATCCATCCACCGGCATCGTGAGCTCTTGTCCATTTTTCCAAATCCCTCATCAAACATGTGAGCCATTGTCTACCTTCTACATTTGATGCGGTTCTGACCTGCTCCAACTTTTTCTAAAAGTACTTGTCCTCAAGCTGTCGAGAAGCCTCCTGGAACAGATCAAAGTATCCTTCACACCATCCTTCTGGAGTAGATTCTTGGCAAGGTGCCAAGTACACCAACGATGGTGCAAAGGTGCATACCCCTCTATCTACTCTCGCACGTCATTAAGTATGCCCTAGTGCCTATCAAATATGATGCCAACCTCCTTGCCAGGCCCAACCACATGTATCCGGGCTAGCCTCAAGAACCATCCCCAACTGTCATTGTTCTCCTTCTCAACCAAAGCAAATGCCAAAGGAACCAACTTATTGTTCGCATCACAGGATATGGCTATAAGAAGTGTGCCTTAGTATTTGCCAATCAAGAATGTACCATCAATGGAGAAGATGGGACGACAGTGCCTAAAGGCCTCGACACACTGAGGGAAGCACCAAAAAGCACGGAAGAATATCTACCTCCCATCCTTCCATGCATTTGGTTTTGGGATATACTCATAATGCATGCCTATATTCACCACTTTGATTACATTGAAGAGTACTGGCAACTGCTCGTACCCATCCTCCTAGTCCTCATATATCATCTTCCACGCTCACTGCTTAGCCCTCCAAGCTTTACCATAAGTTATCACATAACCTCCATATAATGCCTCAACGGTCCTGATAATTGTTCTAACCATCATGTTAGGTTCTCCCTGCAATATTCCCATCAACCGCTTAGCAATGAGGGTAGATGTCCACTGTCGATGCTTCAGTGTTAGCTCATGGTCAGCACAATTGTGTGGCCCAACAACTTTTGTGATCTTCCACTTTCCGATGACCTTTTGCTTCCTTGCACAAACCCTCCACAGGCAGCGTTCCTTGTCACACACAACTATGTAACGGCACTCCGCATATGAATGCAAGACCTTATAAGGTCTCTTTCGTATCACTACAAATGCCTACAACCACCTCTTCAATGCAGGGAGGTCCTTGAATACCCTCCCATTCTCAATTACCATGTTAGGGCTAGCCTTAGGAGCTTCTAGGAGCTCATCATCACGTCCTTCTACACATGCCTGATTGGAATGAGCAAGATCGCTGAACTCGTGAACTCTTGGATCACGGCGGTCGGGAAAGATACGCCTCAGCATCTCAACATCACTCTCTGTCAGCTCTCCAATGGGGCGATCATCATTAGAATCAAGAGCCCTTGCCATCTCATATGACTCTAAATCATTCATAATTTCAATACTATTAGAGCCACAGAATCCAACTCTACAGTGCACTTACACAGCAACAGGGGGTACATCCACATTCTCAGGAATATCTCCTGCAACATAAGTAGAGAAATGAGGAAAGAATAAAATAAATGGATGTAAGGACAAGGGTAAGCTCCCAATAACCATGCAGTTAAGACACTTACTTGAATGATTCTGTGTCAAAGGGATCTCATGAGGAGGATCTGCCACAACAACATGAGTCTGACAAGCATCTCCAACTACCGCATTAGGGGCAGATTGACCATCGGGAATCATAGGTGCAACCTCCACATCCATATTAGGTTCCAGGACGGGAGGGTCGATGTGTGCCTGCTGACCCATTGGTGGGGAAAACCCATGAGGGATGGGATCAACTAACACCCGACGCACAACCACGTCCAAACATTGCAGCTGGCTCTTTAGAGCCAATCTCACATAGTTCTCCCACTGATCCGCACACCCAAATGGGATCATTCGCCTAAGGATGTTGGGAGGAGAACCTAGGTGCAGTACACCCTCAACTGCAATGCCATCATCTCCAAGGCAATAAAGCTCCTCCCGAGCCCTTGTAACTATCTCACTAAATGAAGGCCTATCATTGAATAGCATAGGCACGCTTTGCATGTCAACAAACTCAACATATCCATAGCGATCGTATTCAACGGTGCCTCCATGATATATGGTCACTAGGTTGTTCATCTAGTTCAAACACATAACGAAACACATGTCCTTTAGTCCAAATTAGACGATAGATAGTACCTAACAAGTACTTTCTAACTACAAACTAAGTAAATAAGATAATAACTACCTACATAGATATAGTGTACTCACTAAATAGCTAGATCCTATTTAGTTAACTAAATATATAACTACCTATCTAAGTAGCTATCTAACTATATGTATATACCTATGTATCTATGTTTCTATCTATCTACATATCTATCTCACTAGATCACTAACTAAATCAACTATCTGAGTCATCACATTAACAAGTAAATAACAAATATCAAAACTACTACACTACAATCAAAGCTAACTAAGTATGTACATTGCATATTCACAATTTTTACCTTTCCAACGACTGAGTCACGGACGTCGACGGAGTCACAGCGGACGCCGGGCGTGGGTGAGGCCGACGAGCAGCAGCAGCACTACTTGCCGGTCATGTCAAAAGTGAAAGGGGACCGTTATGCCTAAGAGGGGGGTGAATTAGGCAACTTAAAACTCTAACACTAAACTATGGCCTCTTTTTCTACCCTTAGCAAAACCTATGCAAAAGATAAATATCTAAATGTGCAACTACGATTTTGCTAGTATGTTGCTATCTCTACCACAAAAGGAGTTATGCAACCTAGGTTCCAAACCTATCAGCTAGCCGATCACTAAGCTAGGAAAGTAAAGCACACACTAAGATTGCAATGTAAATGCGAAAGCTAAAGAGTAAGGTAGAGATATGAAAACTCCCGTCGATGACTTTGGTATTTTTACCGAGGTATCGAGAAGCGTGCAAGCTTCCCCCTAGTCCTCGTTGGAGCCCCTCGCAAGGGCCAAGCTCCCGGTCGGGTAACTCCGTGGATAGCCCCGGGCCTTCCCCACGTGCAAGTGGGTCTCCGGTGTGCCTTCTGGCAAGCCTCTTCCGGACCGCTCCCTGCCGTCTTCACTATCAAGCTTACGGCCGAACCGCCGCGGGCCTTGTTCCCTTCGGTACACGGTGGCGGCCACACCACAAACACGGTTGGTGTGATCTCGTAAGACTACAAGCCCCTTCGATGTACAACAATGGTGCGCGCAAGCACCGAGTGGTAAGAGGTATGCAAACCTCACTAAACATTAGGCCTAAACCTAGAGCAAGCGCATAAGCGGTGATCTAATCAACCTTAGCACTTCACAAAGCATCTACGCTAATCACCTAATGAATCACTAAGCACTATGCAATTGAAGATCACTAAAATAGTATATCAACACCCTTGGTATGTTTCCTTAGCTCCACTCTACTCAAATGGCCGGTTGGGGGGTCTATTTATAAGCCCCACTGAGAAAGTAGCCGTTGGGGGTGAAACCCAGCTTTCTGCTACTGATCGGACGCTGCTGTCGTCCTGACCGGACGCGTCCGGTCACTCACAACGGTCACTTGGTCTTCGGCGCGATCAACTAATCGGACGCTGATGGTGTCCGGTCGCAACTGCGCCGCTCTGGAACCTCTCTGGACTCGATCGGACGCTGCAGTTTCTACATCCGGACGATCACCCTCTAGCGTCCGATCAGTGCTGAGCTATTGTCGCGACAGTGGATAGTGTCATCGTCGCGTCCGATCACTTGAATCCTCAGTGTCCGGTCGCTGCTGCTGATGCTTGCCGTTGCCGAGCATCTTGATCGGACGTGTCCCGTCACTATAAGGGCCTCGTCCGGTCACCTCTGTGAAGCTCGTTTCTTCACGATCTTGCGTTCGGCTCGGTTCTTATCTTCGTGCTTGGACTTTTCTTGATATCTTGGATCTTCTCTTGTGCTTCTAGGCTCTTGCTTAAGGTGTTGATCATTGGATCATCACGTCGTCTTCGTCCAAGTCACGTCTTACATCCTATTGAACTACAAAACAATCACTTGCAAATTCATTAGTCTAATTTAGTTGTGTTGGTCATCAAACATTAAAATCCAAAGTAAATGGGTTTAGGGTCCATTTTCCTTACAAAAAGCATAGGCATTTGCCAGCACAGTAGCATATACATTCAGGCAAGAACAAAGTTTCATTGAATATAAATAATACAAATTAAAAGGCACTTGACCATTTATGATGAAGCAAAGGTTCACGGAATCACAAAGTGTAGTCTTCCAAACCAGGAACATCATCCTCTCCCGTGACCATGTCTGTCCAATATCAACCATGGGTCCATCCTACAATAATTCAATGCTTAATTCATGTACATGAAAAATATTTGTACTGGATCAGAGATCAGGAAATGAAAAAAATAGCAGTTTCATCAAAAGCACTGGCATTTGCCAGCCATCTGTAGCACAATCATGTCAACCAATCATTCAGCCATTCAGCAGCACATGTATCAAAACCAGCCGGCCATTAGTATGAGGAAAAAATTTAGTACAGCACAGTGCCATGCTGCCTCCTCTATCCCCTCAGCAGGTACAGTAGCATACACACCGGCACAGTAGCATATACATTCAAGCAAGAATAGCAGTTTCATCAAAAAAATAAATAGCAATTCCAAAAAAAAATAGCAGGCAGCTGCTAGCCATGGCAGGCTGAGGCAGCAGGCAGCCACGGCCAGGCGGACACAGCCAGGGCGCCCGCGAACCTGGCTGTCCGCCACTCTGATTGGATCGCGGGCATAGGCTAGAGGGAAAAGCCCCGGTCTGGAGCACTCGACTCTGATCAGATCGTTGGGTGCTGCTCTCCGCGAAGACTAGGCCCTCTACGCCTCCGCCGGCCTCCACGACAAGACCCAGGTGGCCAATCCCGGTGGCAGCCAATCACGGTGGCGGCAGCATGGATAACCCTATGAACGGCAAAACAACTAAATGGAGAAGTAGATCTATGGAGTTTACCTCTTGGTCGGCGGCGGCGAAGATCCTCTGCCCTCGACGAACGTAGCAGTAGATCGATGGAGCCTCTGCTATGGCGCTAAGGAGACAGCGCGGGAATTTATACGGGAAGCACGAGAAGGAGCGGGAATGAGGATATGCGCGCGACGGAGCAGCGCGTATTTTTATACGCGGTCACGGTGATTTTGCGAAGTGCGGAAAGATGGGGAAGAGATATGGGGAACTCTTGAAGACTAGTTTTTCTCTTTTTTCCCAAATTCCAAAGATGAGGAAGGGATATGGGGCACTCTTGGAGATGCTCTGACATTAGTGAAATTCCATTTGGGTTCTCACTTCTCAAATTGGAACACGCCACAGATTGCGTCAGGGCTCGCCATGGTCATCTGCTTCTGCTTGAGATTTTGCTCTGACGAGGTTTTTTCGATGGTAATGACGATGATAAGAGAAATTACAGAGTGGGACAGTAGTTGTTTATCGGAATCTATATGGTTCATGTTCTTTCTGGTTTTGCATTGCCCATTGTTGGACTGATCGTATGGCTGGGACAGTAGTTGTTTATCGGAATCGATATGGTTCATGTTCTTTTGGGTTTAGCATTGCCCATTATTAGACTGATCTTATGGCTGAGACTCGTTCGTTGTTCTCAACTGCAACTTGGTGCTTAGTGTTAATCCACGAAGTGTCAATCCATGATCTAGGATGGAAACATACGTCGAGTCTCTGGGCTTCCACCTGCTTGAGAAATCGAAATCGAAATGTTAGAATGTGATTATCGATCTCCCATTGCGATGTAAACTACACTGGCTCATTGCTTTATAAAGTGCACCACGCAAGAAATGCCAAATCGATTTGTGTTGTGGCGAAAGAATTTAGATAAGAATCTTTGATGTTACAGAATAGAGATGGGTACCAACTACTGCATTTCGTACCAAAATGTGCTCTTTATCTAATAAAATCAGAAGAACGCCAACACATTCATTCCAATTTAACTACAGAAAGTTCAGGAACTAGCTCAGATCCACTCCCATTACAAAGTGTCCAGGGTACCAGTTCATCCTTCTACTAAAAAAGGTGGGCTGAAGATGACGATCACAGGAATAATTAGCAAAAAATGCGAGTTCCCTTGCTAATCAGACTGAAACCTATTATATGGGCGGAAGTGCACTCAATGCCCAATTGCCCATATACGAGTTAAACGTTTGTCAAGCTGCTCCTGTAATTCTATCTCTCTCTATTTATTACTATCATCTACTTACAAGCAATTGAGATGATTATCCCAATCAAAATCACACGACTTCTCTATAGCCCTATACACCTGCTTCCACCTCCAGCTGTTCTGACTTCTAACAAGCCCAACCATGCCAGTACTTCAGCGGTTCAGCCACAGCTGGACGATGGCTTGTGCCAACGGATGGTTAGCGTATGATGTCAGCTACACAGAAGTTCTGATCAGTGTGGATTTGTCAGTGTGCACCTTACTACGTGTTTCTTAATTTCTTTCTATGTACACTGGAATCACACCCAGGGATCTGCTAGGATGATGATTAGTTCCGTGGCTTAGATGCTGCCAAGAGAATCATCGCTGGCTGGAGACCCTGGTTGACACAGGCAGTCAGGAAAAGGGTTCTCATAAAATGCCTCTTCTGACCTAAATCTGTCTTTGCCCTTTGTTCCTGAGACCGGACCTTTTCGTTTCCGTGGAGAGCCTTGTCTGAAGTATAGAACAAGAACAAAAATAAGGAACAAACACACATCAGTGTCTTTTAGTTGTCATGCATATCATCAGTTTAATACCTTTTCTGGTGGATGTCTATTATCCTTTGCGATAGCCTCTCCCCTTCCTTTAGTAATCCACTACCAACTTTGTCAAACAATCGAACTAGTGCTTTCCTGGACCAAAGAAAGAAGATGATAAGATGCATAACGAAAAAGTAGAACAAATTGTGAGGACAGTGAGAAGTGAGAAATGCAGTGGTTTGTGATTGTACCTGTCAGGACTGATTGTCTTCCTATGGCCAAGGAAACGCCTGTGACCTGCAACAGCCCGTGCCATGTTCCCCGAATAAGATGGAATAAAGACATCACTCTCCACTGAAACAATATAATCTAAAGCTGCCATTTGAGCAGCATATTGGCTGAAAGGCCGCAACTCCTCAGCTGAGGCAAGTTTTTCCTGCAATGGAGCACACGACATATGTCAAAGTGGCAACTTAAGAAAATTGTATTAAAGGTTACATAACAAATGGAATGATAGTTGCTCTACCTTGTTCATCAGAATAGGGAACCTTGATTGTAAATCAACCATATGTGATTCACCTCCATATATTTCCCCTGCAGCTATGTAGACTGGGGTGCTTGATGGATACCCTAGCCCAGAAAGAAACATGCCGACTTCCTTTGGTGTCAAGGGGCAGTACCCGTGGGATCTTTGTTCTAATGGATCAATGTCCTTCACCTTCCAGTAGGTTGTGTTTTCTCTGTAGATACAGGAGCAGAATTAGATTCAACAGCTGGTAACATCTACTGCTGTTAAAATACAAGCAAGACAGTGTAAATAAACCATAAAGGCCTTGCCTGATCATTGCAAGTTCTTCTGATTCTGTCTGTGATAAACCATATGTGCAGCCACTAAAGGCAAGCATATCCTTCTCATAGCGCAAATGCAAAGCAATATACGGCCCAAATGACCTCATCCTCTCCACCAATAGCTGGAAGAAAATCAGTTAATCTTTGCTTATCTAAACAACACTTGTATTCATTTCAGAGAAATTAATGATCGAGATGGGAAGATATGAGAGAATGATTTACTTTGCCTAGAGCTTCAATTGGGGGAGCAAATCTCAGTGATTGGAAAAAGGCCCAACAACGAAGCTTCTGAATGTCAGGAGGAAGATGGTTGTTTGCAAGGCGGGAATCTGACTTAGCAGCTCGAATGACCTAGTACAAATCATCGATCAGTATCACAGCTCCAAACGTTGCATTAGTAATCACTGCTTAGAATTGGCTAGTATGGAAGTGCACAGTGGTGATTGAATTCAGACCTGGCGATGGTCCCACAGTGGAGAGATCTCATCCTCATAATAATCTACTCCAGACCAACTCTTGAAGTACCTAACAGACTTTGGAGCTTTCACCAACTCCTTTGGCAGTTTTTTCTCAACTTTCACATCATTAGCTAAAGAATTTATGAAGTGTTCTTCATCAAAGACATCTGAAAAGTTGCTGATATTAAAAAGTGGTCTCATCAGTCTCAGATCAGTTCATGGAAGGCTGAAAATAAACCCAGTATATGACCTACCTTTTGTCATGCCAAAATGATTTCTTATCAAGCTCTGGAATGATGAGTGTAGCATTAAGTACGCGCGCAACTGCCACCATATCACTGATCTGCCATAAGAATAAGAATGTTCTATTAAAAAGGAGACAAACATTTGAGGGATTTTGCGTCTATAGTGAAGCTACCCATGATTATTCATTAGCAACACAAATCTACAGTAAACAAAGCGCAGCAGTAAATAAACAATAAAGAAACATTCCCCTTTCTATACCCAAATCACATGAAGCTGATGTTAAGGAAATTAGGAAAAGTACCAATTGGCAAAACAAAACAAAAAAAGGTTTCAGTTATCTTAACCATAATTAATTAAGGGAACCTAAAGAAAAAATAGCAAATTCTCCTAATTCTTTAAAGTCAAGTACAACTAAAACACTACTAGTAGTTAATCTCAGTTATCTAACAATCTGCATGCACAAGCAGAGTGTAACTGCTTTTGGTCTCCCCTAATAAAACAAACAACTTTCTTTATCCTGCTATGAAGAAAAAAACAAGATAATGACTGAAGCTTGGCATGGATATGACAGAGGCACATCCAAACAAGTGTCATTTATCAGAATCCGAAAAAAGAAAATGAGCATGATACTCAATACCAAGCACCAGCCAAAGAAATTGGGTTATTTGGATTCATGCCATTATAATTTTCGATGTTTGGAGAAACGCCATTACTATTCGCTTATTTTGAAGCATGCCATTACAATTCTTCGTTTCCCACAAAAATGCCACTGAATACGTATGGACACAGCCTGAGCCCAGCTGCAGGCGTATACGAAGACGTATACTTCATCTCCCCTGTCACTGACACGCGGGCCCCACATGTCATCTTCTTCTTCCTCTCCTCATCTCTCCCTCCGGCTCTCTCTCTCCATCCCGACGCGGCCACGGCGGGCGCTGCCGGCAGCGGCGAGGAGCTCCTCCAGGTACTCAGCACCGAGGTCCTCCAGCTCCACGACGAAGCGCTACTGCTCGGCTGCCGCGGCGGCGGCGGCGTTCTTGACCTTGCTCGTTCCCGACACCGCGTCGTTCGCTGACGCCGCCGCCACCAGAAGCTCGGATTTCTTGCGCTGCTTCTTCTTGGAGTGTCGCGACTTGAGCGCCAGCACGGGCGAGCCTCCCGCGGAGGCACCAGCCGCGCCGCCGCCGCCCAGCGCGAGCGCTCGGAGTGACTCCTGCGCGCACTCCACGGGGAAGTTGAGCGCGGCGGCGGAGCCCTAGGCGGACACGGCCGCCTGGTCATAGGCCATCACGGCGGCCTCAGCGCTGTCGAAGTTCCGCCGTTCTCCTCCCCCACGGCCGCCTCCGCACCCTGATGAACGCACCCTTGCTAGGCGCCGCCTGCCTCACGTCGGCAACTGCCGACACAGAGGCCTCGTCATCCGCGGCGCGCCAGGGCGGGCGCGACCGGAGCCGTGGGTGAGGAGAGGTCTCGCATGGGTTTGGGATCTGGGAATCCGAGGAGTCGCGGTTGTGGGAAGGCGAAGGAGGGAGGAGTTGCGGCGTTGGGGAAGGAGGGGCGCGACATGGAGCCGGCGGCAGCTAGGGAGGCGGCCCGAGCGTCGTGACCCCGCGCGCCGCGGGCGAGCAGCCGGCGACGGGAGCGCCACAGCCGAGCAGCAGGACGCGGCCGGCGCGGAGCTCACCGCCCGGGCGGCGCGCCGAGGACGCGGCCTGACCGACGTGCTGCTGCTCGCCCGCTTGCTCGCCCGCGGCGTGCTGCTGCTGCTGCTCGCGGGCTGCCGGCGTGCTGCTGCTGCTGCTGCTCGCCGTGGCCGTGGCCGCGTCGGGATGGAGAGAGAGAGGAGGAGAGGAGGAAGAAGAAGATGACATGTGGGGCCCGCGTGTCAGTGACATGGGTGATGAAGTATACGTCTTCGTATACGCCTGCAGTTGGACCCAGGCTGTGTCCATACGTATTCAGTGGTATTTTTGTGGGAAACGAAGAATTATAATGGCATGCTTCAAAATAGGCGAATAATAATGGCGTTTCCCCAAACATCGAAAATTATAATGGCATGAATCCAAATAAGGCTATGTTTAGTTCGCGAAATGAAAATTTTGGGATGTCACATTGGATGTTTCGGGGATGTCGGAAGGGGTTTTCGGATACTAATAAAAAAAACTAATTACATAGCTCGCCTGGAAACTCCGAGACGAATTTATTAAGCCTAATTAATCCATCATTAGCGCATGTTAGTTACTGTAGCACTTATGGCTAATCATGGACCAATTAGTCTTAAAACATTCGTCTTGCGATTTCCAACCAAACTGTGCAATTAGTTTTTTTTCGTCTATATTTAATACTCCATGCATGTGCCGCAAGATTCGATGTAATAGTTTGGAGCGAAAATTTTTGGGAACTAAACCAGGCCTAACCCAAAGAAATTTGGAATGGCAACGAGACAACATCCACCCACCAACCATTCTCAGGAGTAATAAGCACTCTATCTTTGACGCAGTTGAGCCATTCAATCTGTGTCGCTGATAACTCAGTTAACAAAATACTAATTGGGAAACAGACAGCTTACTTTCAATCACCATATACAGCTTAATCAAGCACATCTGACATCACTAAGAAAGAGTGGAACATTAGCAACAGAACACCAACTGCACGTGATTAAAGCACCAAAGGACTGCTCAGTCCCACAGACTGAGTTAGGAGAAGCACATTGAAAGAGCACCAAAGGCGAAAAAGAGCACCAAAAATATATATGCAAAAAAAGCAAAGCTGCTATTGATGGGTGCCACTGTCAACTCTGATCAAACACCCCACATGCCCGAACGACAATATTCTCCCACGCTTTTTTTTTTTGGGTGGGTGGGGGGTATTAGCCCTCCCCACTCAAGTCAACACATCTAATGCAAATCAATCAATGAATATCTTCGGTCATCAGTAAGGCAAGTGATAAATTTCGACCAGGACGGTCCAGCTTACCCCAGCGCGCATCTGGTTGAGTCCTCCATTGGTGTGTACGAGCAAGTACCCCCTCGACACCACCGGGCCTGCAATGCAAGATGAACGAAATCAGAGCTGCGCACAAGAATTTGGACCACGAGGCGAGAAATCGATGTCGGGGCGAAGTGTGCCAATAATGCGCGTACTTCTGTACTCCGGTGACGGCGCCACGCAGGGCACGAACCGCCGTGCCGGCGCCGGCAGCCACAGCCTCTTCCCCGCCGCGTCGTCCGCCACGCCGTCCAGCTGTCAAATCTAGAGATTAATCCCGGCGTCATAGGCTCCCGTGAATTCAAAAAAGACAAAACAAAGAAAGCAACAGCGGCGGCAATTAGCAGCAAAACAGCATCCGTGGGAGAATCGATCACCTTTCGTGGCGACGCGAGCTGCGGCGGTGCGAACTCCTGCTCCCACCGCAGCTCCTCGATCTCCCGCGGCTGCGAGAGGCGGTAGGGCGCGCCGGAGGAGGCGGAGGAGGGCGCGGCGAGGCCGGAGACGTGGAGCGCGACGGCGAGCAGCGCGGCGGCGGCGGTGACGGTGGCGCCCGCGGCTGCGAGGGAGAGCAGCCACCACCGCAGCGCGGCACGCCGCGCCGCCGCGCCCGCGGGCCTCACCTTCCGGCGCGCCGGCATCTCATCCGCCCGCCTAGGAGAAACACTCCTCCCCTCTCGCCTCTAGCGATCGATGGCGACGCGGCGGCGGCTAATTGGACGCCCCGGCGCGGCAGTGCGCGGGGTTATTCGACTCTGCCTCGACCGGGCGACGGAGGGAAGCCCTTGCCGCGATGCCCTTTTTCTCTCGGCGCGTGATAGCGTGCAGAGCCCTCAACGACGCGGTAAGGGTGGGAGAGGGAGGGAGGAGGGGTTTATTTGACGGGGAGCGGAGGGGCAATGGCGTTCACCACCCTTCCGGTCCGGGGATGCGGCGCGGCGCGGCCCGCCTTGTGCTTCTCTCTGCTTCCTGGGGCCAGGGGGTGGGGTGTGGAGGCATGTACAGGTTGAAGGTTGAAGAGGCTAAGGTCGAGGCTTCATGGTGGTTTAGCGCAAGCGCAAACCAATTAGCCACATTTTTAGTGCAGCCTTTTCCGGTGTTAAAGAGCCATGCTATATTGCTATTGTAAATTCAATTTGACAGTATTATGAATGCAGGGGCAACTATCTCATTACATATGACAAACTGAATGCAAGTGGAGATAGAACTTTAGTAGAGTTTAGATTTTTATAAGATATATAGAGAGAGATATAGATGTAGATTACAATATCGTCATATTACGCATTAATTAATATATAAAAAATAACACTGCTATCTCAATGCTCATGTATACATAATTAAGTAGCATGCATGCAGCTATACATGTGAGGACTCTCCAGATAGATAAGAGATGTGTAGTGAAATTATTGTGCACTCTAAGGGTTACTATGATAAGTTTTGCCAATCAATTTTTCAATGTTAGAGCCTATTTGATACGAGAGCTAATTGCTAGTTAGCTATTTTAAACTAAAATTAGCCATAGTGTATATAAACGAAGAGCTAATAGGTGGGCAAATGATTTAGACAAGTCTTCAACTATTTGTTATATAAACTAGCTTGCCAACCTCTGTTAATTTAAGCTAATTTTTAACCTAACTTATAACTTGTCCTAGCGATTACAAACTAGTATAATTGGGTTATCGTCTCTATGTCACTAATTGTGACAGTCATTTGCTTTTAATATATATATATATATATTGCGAATTACACAAATACAGGCGTGGACGCTCAACATGCACAGACACTCATCCCTATGAATACACGTGCGCAAACCCTATCCTTATGAGCACCTCCGAAAGACTACGCTGACACATCTCGAGATTGATGAAGTCAGCACAGGCGTCTCGTTGTCGACGGGAACGTTGCCTACCACTTAAAACATAACGCCGTTAAATCCTAGAATAAATCTAGGAAAATACGAGCACACGTGTCAAGTCGAGAGCTTAGACCCGGATAGACAGGTTCTGTATTGTGGCACCGATAACTTCTTTCCTTTTTTGAGCATAAGATTCAAGCAAACATTTTGCAAGCTATAATTTTGATATATTTTTTGTTTGCGGTAAAACTTGCCAACGCCTTACGTTTGGCTTTGCGAAATTTATTATATTTTTTATCCAACTTTCACTTGTTAAATGGTATGACAAATTTTGAACCTAAACCAAGCAAGCCCAAAAACTCAGTAAAATTTCAGCCAAACTAACCCCCCACCCCACCCCACCCCACCCCCCCCCCCCCCCCCCCCCCCCCCCCCCCCAGAGCATTTAGCCATTTTTGGTCCCGTGGCCGTCAGGTTTTACCGTGTCTGAATGCCTGCACCCTCCCACGGGCGCCGTGTGTTCATCCCGCGGCTGCATGATTGCATCTTGTTCATCCCGCCGGGACTCGCCTCGTCATCGTATCCTTTCTTCCCTCAGCGCATCGCCGCCGTACGGAAACACGTAACAACTTCGGCCAGCACCGTTCGCGTCCGTCACCACGACACCACCTGCGCGACTGATTCTCCTCAACTCGAATTGTACCCGTTGCGACTTGCGAACGCCGGCGCTCAGGCAGACGGCCGCCGCCTGGGTGGGCGCTGGCGCCTTCCCGATCGCCTCCTCGGGCCCCGTGCGTTCGCTGAAGTGGACGCTACGACGCGAATGGCCGCGTCGGGTGACGCGTGCACCGTGGACGGACACGCAACGGCGCCCCTCCCCGCCTTTTCTGTTTTCTGCTCCCCTCCCCGTCCTCCGTCCCTGGCCTGGTGGTGGACCACGATGGGCGGCGGGGCCCGCCGCGATCCGATCTGCAGCTTGAGATGAGAATGGAACTCGAAGGTGAGGTCCTACCCGTCACGGGACTTCGGGAGGGGCCGCACGGCACAGGAGCTCTGTTTTGTGCGGCCATGCTAGCTGTAGCTGCTGCCCGGCGGCGGCTGGATTTGGCAGCTTGCGTCCTGTTTCTGCCGTTGGCAGTGGCACAGGGTGTTTCGCTTCACTGACGTGCACAACAGTTTGGGGGTGACACACAGAACACGGGACGACTTTGGGGTGGTCGTCACGAGATTACGGCGGCGGTACGGCCGGTGTGGCATGTACGGCGAGCTTATACTACGGATGTACTAGTACTACTCACTGAATCCGCTGTTTGCATGCCAAACCGATCCATGATCCACGAGCACGAGAGCTGTGCTCTCTACGCGCCACGTGAGTATGTTGGCCTTTGCGTATGCTTCTTCTGACAGCGCGTGATAAACAAAGTGGCCTACGTAGTGGACTAATCAGAAGCTCCACAGCATTACCTCTCCTCTCGGTTGCAAATGGAGTCATCAGTGCTGTGCGGCGCTGTCATCCTGTCGCGATACATACGGCCCAACAGATGTCCACCCCGGGGCACACATCGATCTCACTTGGCAGAAAGAAAGCGCACCGATCGCCGCATAGGGTCGGGTCGGGTGGTGGATGCCCATGCCTGGCCGGGCCCCCCGGTGGTGGTGATGGGTCGGCGCTGTCCGCATCGCACACGGCCGCGTGACCCCATCGCTTGGACACGTCCCGCGCCAGTCCACTGCCGGATCTACACTGCCGCTGATCCCGGCGTTGCTGCGTATCCGCGGCCGCCGCGTGCGCTGCTCGACAACCATTGACGCGGAGCACAGCAGCGCCCATCTCGGCGCTCACCGCTCAGCTCGCCTCGTCCCCACCGGCAAAGGGCGCGGAGAAGCTCCTAATAATTGCTATTCCTTGCCTCCAAGGCTCGAACTCTCTTCAGCCTATTCGGCTGGCATTTTTGTCCTGTGGCTGCAGGTTTCCTTCTTTCCACTGCTGTAGCTATTGATGTCTAGCATTCGGCTGCTGCAGCAGCAGCGCTGCAATGAGCGCAGCCGACGGCCGCGCCGTATACAGACTCCGGCTCGTTGCACGCATAGGCTTTGGCCCCGTGCAGGGATTCAGATTATTCTAGAAACGTTTCAGATCTGGATTCTCTATAAAAATATTTCTCCGTTAAAATAGGAATCACTTGGTAAGAATCGGCGAAACGTTTGGTTATGAATCCAGATTCTCGTTGAAGTGAACCAATTGGGTGATTCTCATTCCTCGTAAAAAACGAGAAACGTTTCTCCGATGAATCACTTCGCATGATACCTATTTGGCTATTTGGCACAGATTCGGATGATTCTTACGAGAAACGGAACTGATTCTCACAGCCAAACGGTGCCAGTTTTCAATGAAAGATCGTGCGGGTTCTTCTATAGTTGGAACGCGTGTATGCGGGGTCCAGTTGGGTTTGGCCTCGCAGACTTACAGTGCATTCAGGGACAGAGGGCTTCAGGAAATTCAGAGGGGGGGGGGGGGGGGGGGGGGGGGCGGGGGGGGGTCGGGGGGTGGGGGGGGGGGGGGTTTGGCATGGCCCTCACACAGGGCTCCGCCAGTGCCATCAACAAGAGACGTAGAGAACGGTTGACAGTGACACTACCTCCTCTTACCCTTATACCCAGTTGATCCCAAAGTTTTCGACTAGGCAGGTTGGAGTACACTGAATCATGTGATTGCAAATCTGGCCTTTTTCTACACTATACCTCGACAATCGTTTCTTTCGGCATCGACCAACTAAATTTATCTCATCCATGTGTTACGAACAGTACATTCCGAAGAACTACACATTTTGCCAATGATGTGCATCGTTAGGTGCACTAATTTCAAACAAATTGGGAACAAGCAGAAACCCTAGGCGATTTAGTAATTATTATTATTATTATCTCTCGTTCGTTATGTAGATTGCATGCGACTGTCCTGGTTGATACACTAGTAGCTAATGGTTCACAACTAATATTAACTTACTAACTATATTATGTGGCTATTTAGATTCACTAGCTAAAAGTGGATATATTGATGGTTTTGTTCAAATATCCTTTCTTTTTGTTTATATGTGTATTAGTAGAATGCTAACTTTAGAGCAGCGCTGCTTCATGATAAAGTTAACGCGCGCTCTAAAGTTGTTTTCACATCGCTAGAGCTCTCCCAAACTATCCCTATATGCTAAATCTCATCAGGCTTACTAGCAATTGCCATTGAAACTACATCATAGTCATCATTATTAAACTTCTTCGTTTGAACTTATCAGTCATAATACAGTGTTTTTCTCTCACAACAATTTAGCACCAGTCGGCTTATCAGCCGCAAAATTCATCAGCTCATTATTGTTACTCCCAAAACCCGGCCATGCTGACCTCGCGTGAAGGTAACTCCACGGCATGCAAAGCCCAATGAATCTTACCGTTCAAGTCACACGAGAGCACCATGACACAACCAGCTGTTATGATTAGCATGTGAGTAACGGAGACGAGACTACTTTTGCAGAACACACGGGCTCTGATTATCTAGAACAAGCCACGTCCAACTTCCTCGGCTTAAAAGTTGGACGTGGCCGGGCGATGCCAAGGACGTCGTACGCCATGATCATCAATGGCTATTCCTTGCTTGCTCCATGGACCATGGTGTGCCCGGTGCCAGTGTCCTGATGGGGGTGGTTGGTGGGGGGGGGGGGGGGGGGGGGGGGGGGGGGGTGGCGGCTGGGGATCTGAGATGCGAACGGAGTGGTTGATGCCTCGATGGTGTGCCTCGCGGAAGCCAGGTGGGGAGATCGGAGGTGGTTTGTTTCGGCGCAGGAGGTTTTAGCGGATCAGCTAATTATTTTTTTATTACCTGTAATAGCTACTAGAGGGGCTGGATAATACATATACATGTAGGTTTATAATTTTATTAGCCGAATGGTTGGATGGTTCGTACTAAGGCCAGTTTCAATGGAGATTTTATAGGGGTTTCGTTCTCATTAATTACTGTAACATGTCAGCATTTTGGATGACTTGGCATGATAATTATGAAGAGAGATGATTCGAGTTTCATCGCTGACCCAGTTACCTATGCCAACGAAACCGAATGAAACGCGCATTGAGGGGCCGAGCGTTTCATCGCGAGATCCCGTGCGGCACCCGTCGGTCACTTGCGCATCGTCAACCCCTGTTCCCACGATCACCAGCGAGCAGCCCGTCGCACCGGAGAGGTCGCCGCGCCGCCTGCGTGTCGTGCGGGAGAGCTCGCCACGCCTCCCGCATGGAGCCGCTCCGGGGAAGAAGCCGACCCAGGTGATTTGACGAGGACCTTGCGACGGTGGTGGCAAGGTCGGTCCGTCGTCCATCTTGGCACCTCCACGCGTCCCGCGGCTACGGCGGCGTATTCTGCCGTGTCTCCAACCATGTCGTACGAGACGACGGACAAAAGCGGCGGCGGTTGTGCCGGTGTTCACGAGTGGACGAGAAGCAGAGAGAGGGAGGATAAGCATCGAGGGAGGATAAAGGCCTCCGTCCTTTTTTTTATTTGATGACACAAGTCCAGAGCTGAGGGACGTTTTTGCTTGTTTTTTTGGCGATATATGACTACGCATGATTTATTTTGCCAACATGGTCATGTTCCAGCATGTTAATACTTAGTTTAGATACGATGTCAAATGGCTACACAAATCACATGGCACATTTGATCACAGTACCATACAAGAATTAAATGTCACAAATAGTCTATGAAATCATGAAATGAAACTGTGCATTGAGAGAGTTTGTTTCATTCTTCAATTTTAATCTATAAAGTTGACGTGGCTGTGTTGGAAACTGGATATGAAACCTTACACTGACACTGGCCTTAGACGGACAAGTGAAGGAGAGAAATTGTGCATCATTTCCCCTCACCATTAGGGATTTCTCCTCACCACCTGTGCTGGTTGCCACTAGGCCCACTACTGCGTGTGAAACTTTTTTTTCTGTTTTGAATTCTGACGGGCCATATCCTGATGGGCCTCCGCCTCTGTTGATGTTCAGACCTGTGGTTTGCAGTTGCAGTTGCTAGTTCTTGTTTCATGAGCACGAGCAAAATTGCAGTTGCGGTTTTTTTTTTTTTAAAGGACAGTTGCAGATTGTAGCTACTGAGCAAAAGAGTTTTTATACATGATGAGAACTAGTATTGGCAAAACAGTTGACCGAACAAAGTCGTCGACGTCGACGTCCCTTTCCGGCTGACAACATGTCTGAAGCACAAATCTGCTCCTTAATTATTAGGTGCGACCAAGTAGCCCGTGTGTAGTGTGTACACGCGCGTTACGCTATGCAAGGTGCATGTGTTTCTGTCCTTTTGACGCAGTCCTTCGTTGAGCACCAAAAGCTTTCACGTTACAAAATGCCACGGCTGGCGGCTTCCGTATAAAGGTAAAAAGAAATATGGTTAGTTTATGCAAAACACGAAGCATGATTGGGCCCGATGCATTCACTTGGTACACGCTGATATGACGTTACCCGAGGCGGCGGCGCTACTACGCCCGGCGATCAGGTCTGGTGGAGGCGTGGAGAGCTCGGACGCGGTCCCGGTCCAAGTCCTACTCCATGCAGCGCTTACGTGAGTGAAAGGCGAAGTCGACAAGAAAGAGACGAGAGCTCGGATCACCGGGCCCCACCTCCTGACACGTGAGCAGCTGAACCGGTCCGGTCCCGGCCCCACCAGCCCCCCCGCCCACCACTCCCACCTCAAAACGCCAAGCATTTTTAAGAAGCCCCCGCCTCCTTCCCCCGCCACGCCGCACCGCACCGCGGAACGCCGGAACCAATTCATCCCTCTCCTGTCCATTCCACCATTCTCTTCTCTTCACGATTCCCATCGACGAGCGAGGCGAGGCGGAAGCCCGAAGCGGCGGCGAGGATGTGGGTGTTCTACATGATATCGCTGCCGCTGACGGTGGGGATGGTGGCGGCGACGCTGCGCTACTTCGCGGGCCCCGCCGTGCCGGCCCACGTCCTCGCCGTCGTCGGCTACGCGTGGCTCTGCTCCCTCTCCTTCGTCGTCCTCGTCCCGACCGACATCTGGACGGTGCGATCCCTCCGCCTCCCTCCTGCTCCCGCGCACGCTGCTACAGTGCAGAGTGTGCTAATGCTGCGTCGCCGCCGCGACCTCTCTGCCGCTCTGCATGCTTAGTGTGCGCGCTATCACTAACAGAGATCATTTCAGCGTACTGCGTACGAGCAAACTGTGTTGGTTGCGTTGCGCGCTCGTACTGAGAAAGTGAGAAAAGATGGGAGGCATCGTAGTTTGGATACTAGTAAAATGTGGTGTCGGAATTGCCGAATTGGAGTCTCGATGAACCATATACACATGCCTGTTGCTACTTGCTAGTTTGTTAAGAAATGATTTAAACTGGATTAACTTATGAGTGAATGGTGATTCGGTAGCGTACCCAGTAGTCTGGTAGATCATTATGAATGTCGATGATAAGATCCTGAAGGTAGGAATTCGTGGAAACAATCACAAGAGCGATCGGGATTAGATGGTGAAATCGTCAAATTGGTGTTGGACTGGTTCTATGACTTGTCAACGGAGGTTACTGTTTCTCCCTGCTGCTTAAAAACCTAAGCAAACAATCAACATCAATAAACCAAGTAGAATTTTGTTGTCTCTGTTTGTAGATACGCTTTATTAGTAGTATAATTGTGGATGGATAAGCCGACAAGGTGTTGTTGCTTGTTACGCTATGATGTGCAGTGGTCTGCAGGGTAGTCTGTTTTCAATCTGTTGGCCTGACCCGTTATAGTCTGTTTTCATTCTGTTGGCCTGACCCGTTATGCCATTATCTGACTTGCAGGCAATTTCTGGCAACGGCAAACAGAAGAGTGACGTTGGATTCTTTTGGAGCTGGTCATATTGGAGTACATTTATCCTAGCATGGTATGTCCGTGACCACAAAGGCTCGTGTTCCGTTCTCGTCCTTCTAGTTGCAGACTTGCAGTGCTGGAAGATTTGGAACAGCATTGCTGATGTTCTTTGTGTTTCTAATGATGAGCTCAAAACATGACATGTCCTTTCCACAACGTTAATGTAGTGTGAAACTGCTGCATAAGCATTGAACTTTTAACTGAACATTTTTTTAGCATTCTTTTCTTAAGGAAAAATTGTTCAACGTTTACTGAATATTTTTCTCTCAACTAGATAAATTGGATCCTTTGAGATGGTCGCTTGTCCTGCATTCTACCTATCTGTGGACGATATGATCAAATCCTGACATCCAGATCGGCATTGCTGTTTTCATTATCAGGATACCATATTTGTGGTGTGAACCCTCACTGACATAAGAAAAGTTCTTACTGGCCTTCCTAGTTGCCTTTTTTTTCTTCTTATGAAAAACTTACTTTCCTTTCGTCTCTCTAGGTTCACAGTTGTTAGGTCGTTTGTCGACATGTGCATTTTTGAAGTATTGCCATTTGAAAATTCTATCTATCTATCTGAACAGGTCTATTGTTCCCACTCTTCTGGGCTATGAAGATTCTGGAGATTTCACGTTCAGAGAAAGACTGAAAACTAGCATTCACAAGAATATGACCTATTATGCAATTGTTGGAGCTATCGGCCTTTTTGGACTCATTCTAATTATAATAATGCGGCATGATTGGTATGCTCCGATTGTCTAGTGATCTTGTATAGTCCTTGATCTATCTAATATGTTTATGC
This sequence comes from Miscanthus floridulus, assembly GCF_019320115.1. Taxonomy (NCBI): domain Eukaryota; kingdom Viridiplantae; phylum Streptophyta; class Magnoliopsida; order Poales; family Poaceae; genus Miscanthus; species Miscanthus floridulus. Next base: position 38,785,900 of record NC_089597.1, read on the forward strand.
AACTTGGGCTCAAGTGATTGATGTGTTTATAAGTCAACTTTTTTTCTTAACATGATAATTTTAAATCGATAAAAATTCATCCACTTCCTTCAATATTTCTTGACAATATTTGCTTTATCGTGTCGAGTCCATTTTAGCAGCCTTTTTCGGAGAGGGGTTTATTTGAATTCTTGCTTCACTGTCTTAACTTTACATAATGCTACTGTTGGCAGGGTCCGTGGTATCTTGGGCTTTTCCATGGCATGCTCAAATACCTTTGGCTTAGTGACAGGTGCCTTCCTGCTTGGTTTTGGATTGAGCGAAATTCCAAGGAATGTATGGCGAAGTGCTGATTGGACTCGTCGCCTACAGTTTTTATCTCACAGAGTTTCGAAGATGGCTACAAAGCTTGATCATGCTCACCAAGAATATTGCAATGCAATATTTGTATGTACTTTTCTAGATTCGAAACAATCGTATCATGATCACTGCACATTTCTCTGAATGATTGTTCCTTTCTAATCTAAGGTTGTTCAAGCCACCTCGAATCAAATGTCCAAGCGTGACCCATTAAGACCTTGCATGGATATCATCAATAATATGCTGACTCAAATGGTATGGATTCTCAGGTACCACGTCAAGTTTCATTTAGAAATTGAGATTAGTCTTAATAATTCATTACCTCACATCTTTTTTTCCTCAGCTGGAAGATGATCCATTATTCAAGCCTTCTGGTGGGAAATTAGGGGAACATGATATGGACTATGATACTGATAATAAAACAATGGGTACGCTCCGACGTCAACTTAGGAAAGCCCACGAAGAGTATTATAGGCGTAAAAGGTATGCTATGATATTACATGTTAGTAGCCTTTATTTATATCATGCATTTTTAGTTAAAGTAAATTACATATTTAACTCCCTGAATTATCAGTGCTATCTAATTTAACCCTGAATCAGGAAACATTATAATGTTGACTAATGAATTATTATAACGGGAGCAATTATGACCCTGATGTTGGATTTCAAGGTGATTTTGTCTTGTAATAAGCCATGTCAGCCCGTATTATCACTTGTACGTCCACCATAACATTTCTACTAACCTCTTGCAGCTGAGCATAAAACTAAGTGAATAAAATTAAATACTTCTTTGAACCCGTCACTGGCCCCTGCTCGCTCTGGAGTCTGGACCAACAGATTTGCTGGTACTCACCTGTAGAATAGAACAGGGGATAAAATTGTCTAATGATTGTGCAGCTGGTGGCCACATTTTTTTTCGTTATTGGCGTGCTTATTGGCAAAGAGCATATTTCCCTTAAACATATTTATATTTAAAAAATAATAATGGAGAAACTATTTTGAAATCACTATCAAGATTGGTTCTACTCTGGCTTTGATAGTTCAAGGGTAACATAAAAGGTTATGAATTCATGGTGGAAACCACACATGTCAAACTTGTGTGGGTAATATACATATGCATGCTTTATTTTTAGTAAATTCTCATTTATATACTACTGTAGTTTGATACAAAAACATTTTTTTAAAGCAAGAATCCAAACAATTTTGCCTCTAGTTATTTGTTCCCATCTGCTGTTTAATTCTGTGCTATACTTTTGCAGTGATTATATGACTTGTGTTGTGGAAGCCCTTGAACTAGAAGACACTATTAGAAACTATGAGCAACGTGATGCTAGCGGATGGTGAGTGTTGTTTATATTTGCATAGAAATAGTTATGCCCGTTCATGAGATCTATTTTCACAGTGAAAAGTAATCATATGACAGCAGAGAAATTTTAGGTTTAGCACAGGTAGTTACAGGTCTTGACTATTAATAAACCTTCAATGGGAAACTTTAGAAGTATTTTGATGTGTCTTTTGCTCTATCTAATCGGGGATTTTATTTGGTACTTTTTGTTTTTGGATTAAATAATAATTTTAGGTTTAATTTAATCAACAGATAAATCATAAGAGAAATTTTATAATGGTTGGAAAAAATATGAGCCATCCATAGAGTAAGATAGGATGGTGCAAAAATACGAGGTACTCGTATGAAAGTACTTAGAAGTACTAAATAGATGGAGATAGTACCAAAATTAGATGGGGCTAGTACCAAAATTGGTGGACCAGTTCTGAATTATTCTATACTTATATTTTTTTGGATAAGGATAAATCAGTAATTTCAGTATCTTCATCACGCGCCGCACGGCCTCTACGACATCGTCCGTGCCGACTGCCGAACGACCCGTCGTCATGCCATGCCACGAACGCTCCGCGACGTGGCCCTGGTTGACTGTGAACGGGAGCATGACCAGCAGGTACGGTGGCTGAACCGGAGGCGCTTGAGAGTTTGCCGCTTCGGTGGTACCATTGTCATGGTCACCGTCGTCGTCCCGGCGATCTATCGTCCGGCAATAGGAGGCCAGTGAGCTGGACAGGCTTGCGGTAGAGCTCTGCGAGCAGCGGAAAACACTCGGCCAGGCTCCACCTCCGAGCAGCTGCGTACCAAGAGGAAGAGGAGGCGGCAGTGCTGCTCGGTCCGCCAGAAGCGCTCGGAGTCAGCGAAGCGGGACCGGATGCATTGAACTGGGAGGCAGCACGGCAGCGGCGATCCAGGAGGCCTCGTGTCAGCGGAAGGCGAGGCCGCGACTCCGCGAGGGTAGCTGGGGAGGGGAAGCCGAACCACCTCGGCATCGGCATGAAGTCCTCGACGGTAACACGGGGGTGAACATACGGGTGGTTGACGTTCTCCTGACGTGATCCCAAGTACGCGAGCATGCATGGTGGCCGTGATGATTTGGAACGTCGCACAGGCAACCTGAAATTTTGTATTTGAAACACTTAGGCATGTTCGTTTCGCACGGAATCCAGGGCCGGAACCGATCCGGCCAGGAAGGTTACTCTATTTTATACGGCCAACCGTCGTTAGGAAGCTTTCCAGCCGGGAATTAGTCTAAACGAACGGGCCCTTAAGCGGCGAGCAGTAGAGAGAGTTCAGGGCGGCGGCCTTGTATCGGGGAGTTTGGGGCGGCAGCGTTTGACAGCTCGAGCAGAGGCGTCCGGCTCAGGCCAATGCCAATACGAAAAAAAAAAACTCACATGAGAGGTTTAAGGTAATCTCAGTTACCAATATACCCTCCATAATACAAATTCCATTTTATAAATATAATTCCTCAATTAATTAGCTGGAAATTATTAAAAATAAAGTACATAGTGGTACCAAGGTACTTTCCCAAACATTGTAAAAGAGCTCATTTCATGAATACAAACTGATAAACTAGCACTAGCAGCAGCAGGAGTGATAGATGGTACTGCATATGAACAAAACATGTTTGCTGGGTTTGATTTATCATGCAGAAGTTATAAGTAGCGTTAGTGATATGAGCAAGTGCAAGTCCAACATTAGAAACTTTTTGCTACATTGGCCCCTTCCAGACTTGGATGGTAATGAAACATGGATATTTCTACAGATTTTACCGTGGATATTTTGTGACATTTCAGCATATGTGCATTAAATTTTGTCCGAACTGCCTCAACACCAAGTCTTGCAAGCTGGTTAACAACTTATCATCATGAGAAACAATATTCCAAGAGGTCCGTTTCAAGCATCTGTGTATCTCATTTATTATTAACTTTTACAGGAAGTATCTGTCAAGTTTCAGGGAAAATCGATCAGGCACACTGGGTTCTTTCCTTGACTCCACAGGTATTTTTCTCCAATTTAAACTTATGTGTCTATCAATATGACGTAACAGCTGGAGATATCTTGCAAGAATCTACAAGTTGTACATTTCACATTAATTGATGACTCCTAATTTTACAGCTGAAAAGTGTTTCAAGAAATCTTATAGTGAAGATACGTTATTATATACAACACTCTCATCTAACATATCCAACGCATATAGGGTTCTGAGCTAACCACCTAAATTTTCAATAATTCATGGTACTGATTCAAAGGCACATTGACATTTTCAGAGTTCATTTGGCGCTGTTTACTGAGAAAACAACTTATGAGAGTACTTGCTGTTACCCTTGGATGTGTCTCGGCTTCCATACTGTTGGCTGAGGCCACTTTGCTGCCAAGTGATGTTGATCTGTCACTTTTCTCCAATCTTATAAATGCTGTAGGAAAGCAAGAAGTTCTAGTCCAGGTAAGAAATTTGTCCATTCAACTGCTGCAGCTTTGCCTTGGCGTCATTGGTTATTAGTTTCGAGTAAAATATACACATGGATCCCACTTTCACACACACGCACATGTTCATTTCTATAAACATAACTTCTTTTGCATGAGATTTTGTTAATCCTTTGCTTCTCAATTCTATTCGTCAATGGTCATATACACAACTGTTGTGCTTTAACATGTGAAAAAAAATTCCTGGCGGGTTGTCAAAATTTGTTTTTTTCTTTAGGATCAAACATTGCTGTTGCTTGCCATTCTTTTTTTTTTTACAATACTGTTGTTCATTCTGCTTGATGCAATTTCATGAAAGAAAAACTTCCAAAACAATAAGTTTAACCTTATTCTTTTTGCTGATTAGAGTTGCCTCTTAACAGGTTGCTGCGTTTGTTCCCTTGATGTATATGTGCATCTGTACATACTATTCACTGATTAGGATAGGGATGATGCTGTTATATTCGTTGACCCCAGGACAAACTAGTTCAGTCAGCTTGCTTATGATCTGCTCGTAAGCTTTCCAGTTTTCCACCTTTTGATACTTTGAATGGCATCAATTGTTAAAAGCTCCTTTCTGCATTATACTAATTCAATTTTTACATCAAATGTTTCACTGCAGAATGGTTGCAAGATATGCACCACCCATTTCTTACAACTTCCTGAATCTCATTCACCTTGGTGGTAATGCTAAAACTACTTTCGAAAAGGTGATAATCTTTGCATGTTCCTCTTGTACTGTTTTCACTACATTATTGGCATAAAATCAATATGTGGTATTTGAGTAGTCATTCTTGATCTCAAACTTTCATAATTGGTGTTGGGTTTCTCAGAAAAAAATTGATGAAAATATTTTTATTTTTTGATATTTGGTGAAAAAAATACCATGATTTTTGTGCACACCAGGAAAGAGAGGTAGAAAAACACTAAATGATTGTGAGTTTACAGTTTGCATGCCAAATACAGGCCCCGGTTAGCATTTAGGCTCTTTCAGATAATCACTGCTCCAAAAATAATCAAATTCATCACCTTAATTTTGTGTACCCTATAAGGAAATAATTAAAATACAGCGACACCTTTTTTCACTGCAATTGCAGAGTGCAGGATTTCTCTTGTCCTTATATTGGTGTTCTAGCGTTGTTTGAATGTTTTTTTCTTAATCTTACCATTACCAGATATGTCCCAGTTGACTGCTTGACTGATCATCTCTTGTGCTAATATGTAGAGAATGGGGAACATTGATGACGTTGTTCCTTTCTTTGGGAGATCCTTCAACAAAATCTACCCACTCATTATGGTTGTTTATACTCTATTGGTCGCCGGAAATTTCTTCGAGCATCTGATAGACTTTTTTGGGAGCTTGAAAAGGTTCAAGTGCTGGACTGACCAAGAAGAATATATGGATGGGATGGATCCATCTGGAGTATTTATTCTTCAGAAAGGTAAGAATTTCATTATGTACACATGACGATATCTTGTCTTGTTACCCCACATGCCTCCAGTAATTTGGTACCGCTTCGCTGTTACGCGCTTATTGGGATTTCAGTTTCCTCTGTCAATAATCAACTTATCATGCTTACACAGACTATTCCAAACCCTGCTTGGTTTCGGAAAAAAATAATCAAACCCTGCTTGGTTTCGAAAAAAAAAAAAATCAAACCCTGCTAATGGTTTCGGAAACATCAAGCCTGTTGCTAATGGTTTTTTGGAAACCCTGCTTGGTTTTAGAAGTCATTTTGCTCCAGCGATGGCTTGTTCTATAGATATCGTCTGATGTATATCTGTTTTCTTCTGCAGAGAGAAACTCCATGGAGCAAGGACGCAAAGTCAGTGAGCATGCGACTCCACTAGCAAGAAATTTCAGCTGTCTAGGCAAAGACGTCGAATCTGGAAACATACCACAGGTGCGAATTAATTTGGCTGCATCATAGTCCTTTTTCAGCAACTGTGGCCTCCCAACCCAAGCCTTCTTTTTGGCAGAATTTGAGCTCAGATTCTAGTCCATTTGGAGGTTCCACTCTCAGCTAATCTTCAACTTGTTCCACACAGAGTGAAGAAACAGTGGGGACGAAGCCGGAACGAACCGCCCAGCCGAAACACGGTGGCGATGCTGCCCACAGATATTCTTTAGTCAGGGAACAGTGCAGCAGTCCGAAACCAGTGGAGCAAGTTCAGAAGGAAATTTCACCGGCCTCCATTAAGCTTGACACCGAAAATTCTGAAGAGCCGGCGCCAGATTCACCGGCTGACACGGCCTCAAGGTGGGCCTCAATGAAGATGGGTCTTCAGAACTTCAGAGCAAGCATGGGCTCCAAGAAGTTCCTCCGTTTGAGCCTGTCTCCTAGAGCCGGGACGAATGAATCTGCTACGGAAACACTCGATGAGATCTTCCGTAAACTGAAACGGCATTCGAGCAACGCGGATGCCGATCACCTCGACGACGATGGATTGCCCTGACGAACGGTAGGGGCAGTAACACAAACGAGCGTAACACTGCTGAGAGACCAGCAAAGATCTTGACGTATCTCAAGGTATTGGAAACAGGCCCTTTTCGTTTCTCTTATAATCTGTCTTTTTCAGCTTCTTTTTTCAGTCGAAATAATATTTTTCTCTCACAGCAAATCAGCCACAGAACAGTATTTTGGCTTGTTTTTTCAGCGAAGACGGGGGCCAAGAATGCTCGGGTTGTGAAGGAGTACTAGAGGGTAGTAGAAAGTAGAAACACAAAGGAGTGGACACAAGTTGACAAGATGACAGTTGACAGGGACTTGACCGAGGTACAGAACGTACAGAATTGTATGCTCGTGGGGGGACCCAGGTTACTGGTTCATTTGGAGAAGTGTAAATATGAACATGGAACTGGTGTCTGCTAACGTGAGGGTCTGTCCTGCGCGTAGGAGGCTAGAGGTGTAAATGTACAGTACGTGCAAGTCCTTAAGTATCATCTGTGGGATGCCAGATGTGTTTCTGATCATTGCATAATCTTGGTGCACTGCATTTGTCATACACTCATACTACTATCTGATTGCTTTACTCAAAACAGATAACTCCAAAAACATCCGCGACGGAGAATGTATAATAAACTCCCTAAAGAAAAGAATAACGCATAATGAAGGAATGGCAAAGCAGTGACTTAGTTGTACACTACTCCTTTATCCGAGAATATTAGTTACACCTGCCATGGAAGACAAGTGTCTTTTCTCAGAAAAGCAAAAGTTGGGGCCCCGGCCCCTGCTGATGCAGCAACTATTTGTGCCTTACGACTAGAAAATGCCCGCCACTACATGCCAAAACAGGTAAACAACCCGATTGCAGCACGGCTAGTAGTTAATAACGGACCATAAGCCTGGAACAGGTGAACGATAGTTTGTTCAGAGATCATGGCAGCAGAGTACTGCGAAGGAGCGGCGAACAGCCAAGTGCAACCTTTCATCCGGGGGGCTCTTTGGCACGGCTTATACCGGCTTCGGCTTTATCTATTTTGCGCACATCGAGGTACTGTTGCGTGAAGTCGTTTGGTAAGCCGAAGTCGAAAAAAGCCAGTTTTTCTGGTTTCACCGGCTTTGGCTCCACCGATGAAGCCGTTTTGGATGAGCCGTGCCAAAGAGGGCTTTAGTATTGTTTACAAAATGGGCGAGGCATTAGGCTGCCTTTCGCCACCCGGCCATCCATTCCACGGCAGAAGCAGTCACAGGACATTGTGAAAAGAAACCGAAAGATTGCTAGTAGTAATCAACAGCGTAAACACAGGAACATCACAGAACCGAGCACCGCGACGCGCTCGTCCACGATCCGCATGGTCTCCGTCGGTCGCCACCCCCTGACCCTGATCGAGCATCACACCACCGGCGCCCGCTTGTGCTGCGCGGCAGCGGCGGCGTTCTGTCTCTCTGCGGCCACCGAGCACACGTCTTTCTTGTGCCAGCCACCGTGGTGGAGCTGCTGCTGCAGCCGCGCCCAGAAGTTGCCCCTCTTCGCCTTCCTCTCCTCCTCCTGCTCCTCTTGCTCCTGCTCCGCTCGGCGGCCCGCGGCCAGCGCCGCCGCCTCCCTGCCCTCCTGCCGCAGCAGCAGCGCGAGGCTCCCGCGGCGGGCCTGCCGTGGCGCCTGTGCCGACGACGACTGCGCCACGGTCTCCTCCCACGACGAGCACGGCGAGGAGCCCGACGATGACGAAGACGCGGAGGCGCCGGCGCGCGGGGAGCCGGAGGCGGCCTCGGCGGCGGAGAGGCGAGACAGGCGATCGCGTAGGCAGAACGGGCACACCCCGGCCACGTGCCGGTGCTTCTGGTGCCTCCTGCACCGCGCGGGGTCCGCCTCCTTCGACGACTTGCCGGCGCCGGCTGCCATGGTTGGCGATCGGGCAGGGCAAGAAGCACGAGCGCAGCAAAGGCCAAGAAATGGGTGGGCTGGGGTTGCGCGTGCGTGCGGGAGGTGGTGGTGGACTGGTGGTGGTACGGCGTGGCCTGGCCGGGCGGGTGCGTGGTCCTATATATGGCGCGGGAGGCGGGACCTGGAGCTGGAGAAGTTGCGCGGACGCGGGCGGAGGCGGAGCCAGTGGGCAGTGAGTTGGGTGTCGGGGGAGCGTAGCAGTTGGGGGACGTGGGGTGGTGGAGTGCGTGCGTCCATGGCGTGGTTGGAGCCTCCCTGGGGGTTCGGTTTTGGCTCAGCTGGATGGGGTCCGTCTGGCCGGCCGGCCGGTGGGCGGCGGGGAGCGCACGCGCACACAACCACACGTCCTGGACCTGCAGGACCTGACGACAGATGTTGCGGTGGGCAGTGAGTTGAAGTGTTGAACCGCATCATCCAAAACTACAAAATCAGGCAATAGACTGATGATCGGTTCATAAGCAGATACTGGCACGTACTACGTACTACATACTTCAGATTCACAATAACAGAAGGTATATAGAAGACTCTTGAGTTGAGCCATCACAGTGCATTGTTGTAGAAGAATCGCTATAAAGTTGGCAGTTGTAGATAGCGTGACTGTGTCTACCAACAACATTGTGTTTCAGTGAAAGATAGCACATGATTGTTTACTGGTTACAAAACGTACAATTTGTAACGGAGAAAAAACCATATGTTTTAACACAAGCTAGCACATGATTATTAGTTGACAGAGAAAAAACTGTGTGTTTTAAAACAAGCTAGCACACGTTTGTTGGTGGCCTCTAAAACAATGGATTTTAAAAAAGACCAACGCAGATAAAAATATGTTATAATTTCTGTGCAACTGAAGAGTAAAATAGTACAACCCATTAACTAAAATGACAAAATGATCCATTAAACAACAGCAGCCCATAAGAAAAGCCAAAAACCATGAATACATAGCAATATAGCAGATAGACTTGGGAGAGAAGCAAAACAAAAACAAATCTGCTACGTAGGGAAAGCCTATGCTCTGGTAGACATCAGATTGCAAAGAAAAAGAACAGGAAATTTCAAGAAGCAGCACTACAAGACCGATCCATACATCATCAGCTATCCCAATCTTTTGAATCTATTTTCTAAAAAAGCAACAAAAAATAATAGCAACTCGGATCAAAGACTAGGAGAATGTAGATCCATGGAAAAGACATTCAGGATGGCAAAGATGGCCTGCTACTTGTGCTTGCTACAACAGCAGGGCGTGCCCCTGGTTGCTCAGTGTGCACAAGAAGCAGGTCCAGCACTTGGGGTTCTGATGTAGTCTAAAGGTACAAACAAGCCTACAAAAATAAAAAGAAACCAAGACAAAAGTCTACTAGTTTTTGCACCATCTTACAAACCACCTATGGTGTACATAGAAATAAAGACAAACTAGCACACAACCACGCAAGCATGACCAAAAACCTTGATGACTCATACCTGCACATACAACATTGTGTAGAACTGCGTGTCCTTTTACATCTGCTTTCATTAAATCAACACCATGATCAAGTGGATACTTCACAGTGGATATAACACCTGACTGTGCAGAGGCCACAAACGGTGTTGCACATGCAAAATAAAAACATAAAAGTGCAATTTATATAACTCACACTGTCCGGTGCCAAAGAGTTACACATATGAGAGCATACAATTTCCAAAAGCATAAAAAAGCTACAATAAGAGTTATATGTATGAACCTCCACTTGAAGCCATATTTCGATCACACCCTAGTTCCTCAGCCAATTATTTGCAGACATACAAATGGCCCTGGCATGCTGCTGGATCACAATTTTCTATGCCAAGTGCTCAATCACCATTTCCTACATATAATTGATGCTCCAACTTTACACTAATGACATCATTTATTTCTAAATGCTTGTGCTTGCTCCAACAGCATGGCGTGGCCCTGGTTGCTCACTGTTGAAAGGTCCTAATGGCTAGAGGGGGGGTGAATAGTCTAATAAAATTTCTACAACAACACTTAACAAAATGGTTAGATAATTATGAGGCGAAGTAAGTGTTGTGCTAGCCTACTCAAAATGCAAGCCACCTACCAAAATTCTAGTTTAAATAGTGTCTATTCACACAATAGTTATGACACTACCCTATGTTAGTGTGCTCTCAAAGGCTAACTAAAGAGCCACACCAACCAAGCAAGCAAGCTCTCACAACTAGCTACACTAAAGAGCTTGTCAACTAGTTTGCGGTAAAGTAAAAAGAGTGATCAAGATAGTTATACCGCCGTGTCGAGGAGTGAACCAATCAATCACAAGGATGAATAACAATGAAGATCAACCACCTCAGAATCAAAGGATGAACACAATGATTTTTATCGAGGTTCACTTGCTTGCCGGCAAGCTACTCCTCGTTGTGGCGATTCACTCACTTGGAGGTTCACGCGCTAATTGGCTTCACACGCCAAACCCTCAATAGGGTGCCGCACAACCAACACAAGATGAGGATCACATAGCCACGAGCAATCCACTAGAGTACCTTTTGGTGCTCCGCCGGGGAAAGGTCAAGAACCCCTCACAATCACCACGATCGGAGCCGGAGACAATCACCACCTCCGCTCGACGATCCTCGCTGCTCCAAGCCATCTAGGTGGCAGCAACCACCAAGAGTAACAAGCGAAATCCATAGCGAAACACGAACACCAAGTGCCTCTAGATGCAATCACTCAAGCAATGCACTTGGATCACTCCCAATCTCACTATGATGATGAATCAATGATGGAGATGAGTGGGAGGGCTTTGGCTAGGCTCACAAGGTTGCTATGTCAATGAAAATGGCCAAAGATATGAGCCATAGCCGGCCATGGGGCTTAAATAGAAGCCCCATGAAATAGAGCCGTTATACCCCTTCACTGGGCACACTACGCTCTGACCGGACGCACCGGTCCAACTGACCGGACCCTGGACTCAGCGTCTGGTCCACTGATGGACACCACGTGTCACTGGCTTCAAACGCTGTTCGTCAGATTTCAACGGCTACGAAGCTGACCGGACGCTCCGGCAAAACTAACCGGACGCTGGAGCCACAGCGTCCGATCGAGTACAGTAAGGGTCTAAAACCGGTTTTCCTCGACCGGACACGTCCGGTCCACCTCGACCGGACATAGCCCAGCGTCCGGTGGTAAACCCTAGCTACTGTATCGCCAAGTCAGCGCGACCGGACGCAGGTAGGCAGCGTCCGGTGCATTTGGATCCAGCGTCCGGTCACTTGACCGACGCTGGCATCACCTCTGTTTTCTTCACCCTTGCTCAAGTGTGCTAACCACCAAGTGTATCACCTTGTGCACATGTGTTAACATATTTTCACAAACATTTTCAAGGGTGTTAGCACTCCACTAGATCCTAAATGCATATGCAATATGTTAGAGCATCTAGTGGCACTTTGATAACCGCATTCCGATACGAGTTTCACCCCTCTTAATAGTATGGCTATCAAACCTAAATGTGATCACACTCTCTAAGTGTCTTGATCACCAAAACAAAATAGCTCCTATGAATTATACCTTTGCCTTGAGCATTTTGTTTTCTCTTTCTTCTTTTCAAGTTTAAGCCCTTGATCATCGCCATGTCATCACCATTGCCATGTTATGATCTTCATTGGCTTCTCCACTTGAAGTGTGCTACCTATCTCATGATCACTTGATAAACTAGGTTAGCACTTAGGGTTTCATCAATTCACCAAAACCAAACTAGAGCTTTCAATCTCTCCCTTTTTGGTAATTGATGACAATCCTTATACAAAGATATGAATTAAAATTCAATTGAATCCATGTTGCTTGCCCAAGCATATTTACCATGTGTAAAAGGATATGGACAAGTTTCATGAACCCCAAATGGTAACAATTGCTCCCCCTACATATGTGCTAAGAGTTTGGATTGAAGCTTGCACATATGCTTAGATAGGAAATATAGGAGTCAATGTCTACCAAATGATGCTAAGGTATAAAAGATGGACCTTTGAAGCAGTGATACCAATCGGAGTGCACCAATATATCATCCTTAGCACCATTGTTAGCTTGAATACCACTTGGAAACATACTTTAGAAAGATACCATCTTGTAAAGACTTACTTGGAAATGAAAGTTATCTAGTGATTTTATTTCATCATTCAATCTTACAACTAGCATATATCACACAAGCATGGATATTTTAAATTTTAGAACTTGTGCCATGCAAGCAAACATATGAAATGCACATTCAAATGCATCATACAAGTTCATGAGCTTGCTCCCCCTACTTGTGTGCTCAAAATTTTAGTTGATCTCTTTCCTTTGTCATATCTCTCCCCCTATGTCATATATCAAGATATCTTTATGTTTTTCTCCTTTTATGATATGTCTCCCCCTTTTTCACTATTTTTACTACTATCTTTGTTTCTCTCCTCCTTTGTCATCAATGACCACAAAGATTCTAAATATAGATAGTGTTACTTGTAGGGTCGAGATTATTAATGTCAATCAATGGGGTGATGATCATTTTCCCAAATTTGGTTCAAACTAGAATATATGCCAAAGATATTTAACTCGGTTTGATCCAAAGACAAGCTTCTTCACACCTCCAAATAAGGGTTATCTTGTACCATGTTGAGTTAAACACTTATAGCTCATTTTCTAGATTAAACACTAGGTTTATAAGTCCATAAACATGTCATATGCTATCACTAGATCAAATCAAGCATAGAAGCAATAGTGATACCATATAAACATTAAATTCATTTGATTTTCATGAATGAGCCTAATGAAATAGAACCACTAGAAAGGTCCTAATAAAATTGAAAATATGACTAGATGCACTAAACATGTCCTTAGCAAGGATGTATGCCATGCCAATCAACTTTTACCTTGGATTGCTCGAAGGAGAGGCATGTCATATGAGTGGGGGTGCATCAACACATATTTGAGAAATCCAATATGTTCAACTTCATTCCTTAGCTTGCAAAACCTTTTCTCATCCAATGGCTTGGTGAATATATCGGCAAGTTGATCTTCGGTGCCTACACTCTCAATGCAAATGTCTCCCTTTTTGTTGGTAATCTCTTATGAAATGGTGGCGGACATCAATGTGCTTTGTTCTTGCATGTTGCACCGGATTGTTGGTTAACTTGATTGCACTCTCATTGTCACATAGCAATGGCACTTTCTTGAACTTGATTCCAAAGTCACTCAAAGTGGCCTTCATCCAAAGTATTTGTGCACAACAACTACCGGCAGATATGTATTCGGCTTCGGCGGTTGATAATGCAACACTATTTTGCTTCTTTGATGACCATGAAACAAGTGATCTTCCCAATAATTGACATGTGCCCGATGTGCTCTTTCTTTCAACCTTGCATCCCGTATAATCTGAGTCGGAGTAACCAACTAGCTCAAACTTTGCTCCTTTAGGATACCACAAACCAACATTTGGTGTATGCTTCAAGTACCTCAATATTCTCTTTGTAGCCTTCAAATGACTTTCTCTTGGTGAGGCTTGAAATCTTGCACACATGCATACACTAAACATGACATCGGCCTTGATGCGGTCACATAGAGTAGGCTTCCAATCATAGACCGATATAACTTTTGATCCACCATATTTCCACTTGCATCACTATCCAAGTTGCCATTGGTTCCTATTGGTGTGCTAATGACTTTGCTATCAATCATGCCAAACTTCTTGATCATGTCCTTGATGTACTTGCCTTGACTCACAAATGTACCATTCTTTAATTGCTTGATTTGAAGACCAAGGAAGTAACTCAATTCTCCAATCATGGACTATTTCAAACTCATTAGCCATCATCTTTCCAAACTCATCACAAAATTCTTGATTTGTTGATCCAAATATGATGTCATCTACATAGATTTGCAAAACAAATAGATCTTTTCCAATCTTCTTGATGGAAAGAGTGGTGTCAACCTTGCCCATTGTGAACCCTTTAGAGAGGAGAAAGTCCCTCAATCTCTCATACCATGCTCTAGGTGCTTGCTTCAAACCATACAAAGCTTTCTTCAACTTGTATACATGGTTGGGCTTCTTATCATCTTTCAAAACCGGGAGGTTGCTCAACATATACTTCTTCATTGATGTAGCCATTGAGAAATGCACTCTTAACATCCATTTGATAGAGCTTGATGTTGTGGGCACAAGCATAGGCTAGCAAGATTCTAATTGCTTCTAATCTAGCAACTGGGGCATATGTTTCTCTAAAGTCAAGACCTTCAACTTGTGTATAGCCTTGTGCTACCAATCTTGCTTTGTTCCTTACTACTATCCCATCTTGATCTTGCTTGTTTCTAAAGACCCATTTGGTTCCAATCACATTGTGTCCCTTTGGTCTCTCTACTAATTCCCATACTTGATTTCTTGTGAAGTTGTTCAATTCTTCATGCATAGCATTCACCCAATCAACATCCTTCAAAGCTTCATCTATCTTCTTTGGTTCAATGGATGACACAAATGAGAAGTGTTCACAAAATGATGCCAATCTTGATCTTGTTTGCACACCTCTTGAAATATCACCAATGATAGTGTCCAATGGATGATCTCTTGCAATACTTGTTGGTTGGAGCAATGGAACTTGATTGCTTGCACTTGCTAGATCATTGGGTTGAGATGATGTACTAGCCACTTGATCTTGATCAATGTCATGAGAGTCACTTGCACTAGCTTGATTTGTATCAATCTTGCACATTTGAGTTGGAGAGCACTTGCACTTGATCATCTTCATCATCAATCACTTGCCTAGGCCTCAATTCACCAATATCCATGTTCTTCATGGCATTTGAAAGTTGAATGCCTCTAACATCTTCCAAGTTCTCATTCTCTTCTTGTGAACCCTTGGTTTCATCAAATTCAACATCATGAACTTCCTCAAGAGTACCACTATCCAAATTCCAAACTCTATATGCTTTGCTTGTAGTGGAATAACCAAGTAGGAATCCTTCATCACTATTTCTTGTCAAACTTGCCCAATCTAGTGCCTTTCTTCAAGATATAGCATTTGCAACCAAAGACCCAAAAATATGCAATGTTGGGCTTTCTACCATTCAAGAGCTCATATGGTGTCTTCTCTTTCAATGGGTGACAATAGAGGCGGTTGCTACAATAGCAAGCCATGTTGATAGCTTCGGCCCAAAAAGATTGACTCACATTGTACTCACTAAGCATAGACCTTGCCATATCAATAAGTGTTCTATTCTTCCTCTCAACAAGGCCATTTGATTGGGGTGTATACTTGGCCGAGAATTGATGTCTAATTCCAAATTCATCACACAACTCATCAATTCTAGTATTCTTGAACTCACTACCATTGTCACTTCTAACTCTCTTGATGGTTGTTTCAAACTCATTGTGAATGCCCTTGACAAATGATTTGAATGTTGCAAACACATCACTTTTATCCACTAGAAAGAATACCCATGTGTATCTAGTGTAGTCATCCACTATCACAAATCCATATTTGTTTCCACCGATACTAGTGTATTGTGTTGGCCCAAACAAATCCATGTGCAATAACTCAAATGCTTTACTAGTGCTCATCATGCTTTTCTTAGGATGGGTATTTCCAACTTGTTTACCGGCTTGACAAGAGCTACAAAGCTTATCCTTTTCAAACACAACATCTTTCAAGCCTTTAACTAAGTCATGCTTAATCAATCTATTCAATTGTTTCATTCCAACATGACCAAGCCTTCTATGCCATAACCAACCCATGCTAGACTTAGTGAACAAGCATGTAGATAATTTAGCTTCACTAGCATTGAAATCAACCAAGTATAGATTCTCATATCTAAAACCTTTGAAGATCAAATTAGAGCCATCTACACTTATGATCTCTACATCATCTACCCCAAATATGCATTTGAATCCAAGATCACACAATTGAGCCACTGGATAGCAAATTGAAGTTCAAGCTCTCTACTAGCAACACATTGGATATGCTCAAGTCATTGGATATTGCAATCTTACCAAGCCCTTTGACCTTGCCTTTGCCATTGTCACCAAATGTGATACTATCATAACCATCATTGCCATTGGTGTTGATTGAGTTGAACATTCTTGCATCACCGGTCATGTGTTGAGTGCACCCACTATCAAGAACCCAATGCCTTCCTCCGGCTTTGTAATTGACCTACAAAAGAAGATCAATTCCTTTTAGGTACCCAAACTTGCTTGGGTCCTTGAAGGTTAGTAACCAAGCTCTTTGGCACCCAAATGGCTTTCTTCTTTGAGCCCATCCATGGTTTGCCAATGAACTTAGCCTTCACACCATTTGTACCCTTAACAAGCATATAGGAAGAATTAAGCTTAATGGAGGATACATTAGCATTTTTGCTTTTGTTGGTGCATTCATGCTCTCTATGACCAACTTGCTTGCAACTAGTGCAAAACCGACCATTGTTCTTCACAAAACTTGTCTTGTGAGGAGCAAAGGCCGCCTTGCCTTTCTTGGGGGTATAGCCCAATCTCTCTTTGTAGAGAGAAGCTCTTTGGCTACCCAAGGCCATAAGCAAGCGGTCCTCACCACCATAAGCCTTAGCCAAGGTGTGAGTGAGCTTAGTTACCTCCTTCTTGAGGTTCTCATTCTCAACCACTAGTGAGGTATCACAAGTGAGACCATCACTACTAGATGAGGTGGAAGTGCTACAAGAAGGGTTAGTAGAAGCAACAATGATAGGCATAGATAGTGATGTATCAATTAGATCACAAGTTAAACCTACATTGCAAGTTTCAACATACTTCTTTTTATTTTGCTCATCAAGTAGAGAGGAATGAGCCTTTTCAAGCTTTTTGTGAGCCTTGCAAAGCTTCTCATGGGCATCCTCTTACCTCTCATGAGATGCATTGAGCTCATCAAGTGCTTGCTTAAGGGCTTTTAGTTCCTTACGTAAGCTTTTGCATTCCCTTCTTGAGATGTCAAAGTGTTCTCTAGCATCTTCTAGCATGTCAATTAATTCATCTTTAGTAGGTTCATCATCATCATTATCACTATCACTATCATGTTTATTATTACTTCCATCATCACAAGTTTGTACCTTAGTGGCCTTAGCCATGAAGCATGATGGAGAGTCGAAGAGAGAAGGCTTCTCATTGATTGCTATACTTGCAAGAGCCTTCTTCTTGGTGGTCTTGTGATCATCACTATCATCATCATCATCACTTGAGGAAGCACCACTATCCCAAGTGACCACATATGATTCACCCTTCTTCTTCTTGAAGAATGTCTTGTCCTTCTTCTCCTTCATTTCTTTCTTATCCTTCTTCTTGTTCTTCTTGTCATCATCATTGTCGCTATTATATGGGCATTGAGCAACAAGATGATCTTTGCTTCCACACTTGAAGCATCTTCTTGACTCATCTTTGTTTTTGGATGAAGACTTCTTTCTTCTTGCACGGTAGCCTTTCTTCACCATGAACTTGCCAAACCTCTTGACAAAGAGAGACATCTTCTCATCATCACTATCATCCCATGAATCATCATCCTCACTTGATGTTTCTTGCTTTGCTTTGCCCTTGGATGATGTGGCCTTGAATGCCACACTCTTCTTTTTGTCTTCCTTCTTCTCATCTTTCTTCTCCCTCTTTTCTTCCTTTTCATCATCATCTCTATAGGCATCATCGGTCATGATATCTCACAAGACTTGGTTTGGTGTCATGGTGTCCAAACCACTCCTTACTAGAATAGTGACCAATGTACCAAATCTTGAGGGTAGGCATCTCAAGAACTTGTTTGAGAACTCCTTGTCCTCTATCTTTTCACCAAGTGCCTTGAGATCATTTACAATCACTTCCATCCGATGGAACATGTCCGGCACACTCTCATCTTCCTTCATCTTGAAACTAGCAAATTTATCCTTGAGAATGTATGCCTTTGCACCCTTGATTGCCTTGGTGCCCTCAAATTATTCTTCCAATTTCTTCCATGCCTCATGAGCTCTCTCAATGTTCTTGATTTGCTCAAATGTTCTCTCATCCAAAGCATCATGGATGGCACTAAGAGCAATGCCATTGTTTTGGAGTAGTAATTCTTCGGCGGCGGTGGGAGCCTCTTCATCTTCTATCTCAATTTTAGTTTCTACCACCTTCCAAATCTTCCTATTGATTGACTTGATATATGTTGTCATCTTAGCCTTCCAATAAGGATAGTTGGAGCCATCGAATTGGGGTGGCTTCTTGGTATTGTTGATTTGAGCCATTTTAACACCGAAGGTTGTTAAGCCTCAAATAACGGTGACCTTGGCTCCGATACCACTTGAAAGGTCCTAATGGCTAGAGGGGAGGGGGGTGAATAGCCTAATAAAATTTCTACAACAACACTTAACAAAATGATTAGACAATTATGAGGCGAAGCAAGTGTTGCGCTAGCCTACTCAAAATGCAATCCACCTACCACAATTCTAGTTTAGATAGTGTCTATTCACACAATAGTTATGACACTACCCTATGTTAGTGTGCTCTCAAAGGCTAACTAAAGAGCCACACCAACCAAGCAAGCAAGCTCTTACAACTAGCTACACTAAAGAGCTTGTCAACTAGTTTACGGTAAAGTAAAAAGAGTGATCAAGATAGTTATACCGCCGTGTTGAGGAGTGAACCAATCAATCACAAGGATGAATAACAATGAAGATCAATCACCTCAGAATCAAAGGATGAACACAATGATTTTTACCGAGGTTCACTTGCTTGCCGGCAAGCTACTCCTTGTTGTGGCGATTCACTCACTTGGAGGTTCACGCGCTAATTGGCTTCACACGCCAAACCCTCAATAGGGTGCCGCACAACCAACACAAGATGAGGATCACATAGCCACGAGCAATCCACTAGAGTACCTTTTGGTGCTCCGCCGGGGAAAGGTCAAGAACCCCTCACAATCACCACGATCGGAGCCGGAGATAATCACCACCTCCGCTCGACGATCCTCGCTGCTCCAAGCCATCTAGGTGGCAGCAACCACCAAGAGTAACAAGCGAAATCCGCAGCGAAACACGAACACCAAGTGCCTCTAGATGCAATCACTCAAGCAATGCACTTGGATCACTCCCAATCTCACTATGATGATGAATCAATGATGGAGATGAGTGAGAGGGCTTTGGCTAGGCTCACAAGGTTGCTATGTCAATGAAAATGGCCAAAGATATGAGCCATAGCCGGCCATGGGGCTTAAATAGAAGCCCCCATGAAATAGAGCCGTTATACCCCTTCACTGGGCACACTGCGCAATGACCGGACGCACCGGTCCAACTGACCGGACCCTGGACTCAGCGTCTGGTCCACTGATGGACGCCACGTGTCACTGGCTTCAAACGCTGTTCGTCAGATTTCAACGGCTACGAAGTTGACCGGACGCTCCAGTAAAACTGACCGGACACTAGAGCCACAGCGTCCGGTCGAGTATAGTAAGGGTCTAAAACCGGTTTTCCTTGACCGGACGTGTCCGGTCCACCTCGACCGGACATAGCCCAGCGTCCGGTGGTAAACCCTAGCTACTGTATCGCCAAGTCAGCGCGACCGGACGCAGGTAGGCAGCGTCCGGTGCATTTGGATCCAACGTCCAGTCACTTGACCGACACTGGCATCACCTCTGTTTTCTTCACCCTTACTCAAGTGTGCTAACCACCAAGTGTATCACCTTGTGCACATGTGTTAGCATATTTTCACAAACATTTTCAAGGGTGTTAGCACTCCACTAGATCCTAAATGCATATGCAATGTGTTAGAGCATCTAGTGGCACTTTGATAACCGCATTCTGATACGAGTTTCACCCCTCTTAATAGTATGGCTATCAAACCTAAATGTGATCACACTCTCTAAGTGTCTTGATCACCAAAACAAAATAGCTCCTATGGATTATACCTTTGCCTTGAGCATTTTGTTTTTCTCTTTCTTCTTTTCAAGTTTAAGCCCTTGATCATCGCCATGTCATCACCATTGTCATGTTATGATCTTCATTGGCTTCTCCACTTGAAGTGTGCTACCTATCTCATGATCACTTGATAAACTAGGTTAGCACTTAGGGTTTCATCAATTCACCAAAACCAAACTAGAGCTTTCAACTATGCACAAGGAGCAGATCTAGCACTTAGGGGTTGTGATGTGGTCTAAAAGGCTAGAAACACAGAGAGCATAGTGCAAAAAATAGAGAGCATGAGATCACACACACATGTAGCTAGCAGAAATCACACACAAATCAAATTTTCTGGGTCAATTTTCTAAAAGTAATTCTGCAGCCACACCACTCGGCAATCCTAACTAATCCTCAACTAAAATTACAAATATATATGTTATGCATTTGCTATATTCCTATTGTAAATAAATTATAGAACAAAAATAAGGAAATTGCACATTTGACATAGTGCAACTTATACTTGATGCAATTATACTGTACATGTATACAATTTAAAGATCCGGCTCATGCAACTTGTACACGCAAAGCAGGGCAAAGGGCAGAAATCAGATCGAAGAGGAACCACAAACCTCAACAGCCAAGGTTAGTACACCGATCATTTGAATCCAATCCCCTTGTGTGTGTTAGATGCATGGAATATGTAATGATGAGAAACCTTCTAACTATCAAAATATGAAATCTGGATGTTATAATAGAACATGAATCTAGAAAGAACAACAAGGCAACAGGAAATGTTAGAGGCACAATATCAGATTCAGAATTATGAGGAAATGATTCTCCAAGAAAAAGCAACAATGATGTAAAATTACTCCTAATTCAAAACAGTTGACACAAACAATAAATAAATGAGAACTAATGGCTTCTTCATTTTCTTGCAGGTTTCAATTGCTTCCCTTATGCAACTAATACAAGCACCAGTTGAGTTTGATCAACTACTTGAGGTAAGAAACACAATTCAATGATGCAATGAAAAAAAGAAGAATCTGATAAAAAGCTATATAAGTACTCTACTGCTTGCTTTTTTTATGAAGCAGAATAATATGTATGTTACAACAAGTAGATGTGATGATTATCCAATATCAATGAACTCACAAGAAGCAATTAAGGAAGTGCAGTCAGCTCCTTATCAAATATTTGCAGGCACAAATTGTTCCAGTGACCTTTCAAATACCTACAAATACAAAAAGGTGAGCAAAATCATTGCTTAGAATAAAAAATACCAAGATAAGAAGGTTGTTTTTTGACTAAAATATATTTCAATGCAGGGAGGCTATACTGAACTTATGATGGAACAGATTAGGAACTCTCAGGAAGATAATCAGTCTAACTAGAATACGCAGGTAAAATTTATAATACCAGTATACAAAAATTATAATTCAGACATATGCAAATTACACACATATGTGCAATGTAATTTTAGCATACCATGACTGTAATTTCAATGCTTCATTATAAACTATGCAGCAACATAAAGAGATACAAGGATCATTAACAAAGATGATACTTAGAAATGACAAGAATGAGGTAAAACTATATTATATATGCTTGTCAAACTAGTTGTGTTATATTATAAATGGTAACCATTCTCATGATCAAACAAATAAAACAGAATATGAGACTTGAAGATCTGGATGGAATCTTTGGACCACAAACTGACTGGTCAATATCAGAGTCAAGAATGTCATATGAGGTAGATATAGACAGCT